>NC_056666.1:96037949-96647671 GCF_018350195.1 Panthera tigris | reverse complement strand
AAATGAGAACTCTTTCACATACTTTATAATGAAATAGGAGTAGGTTAAGGTATTTGCACCAGTAAAATTTATTAACATATCAGAATTTATGTCTGGAACCAGAAGTTGGAGATTGAGAATACATGCTGGTTTTTGTTGTTGTTGTTGTTTGTTTGTTTTGGTTTTGTTTTGTTTTGTTTTTTGTTGTTGTTGATTTTTTTTTTTTTTAACAGAAAAATGAAACTTTACTCTCAGAAAAAATAGACTGAAAGGAGTTCATTCAGGACCAAACTTTCCTGGGTTTTAAATATATTATTCAATCAAAGCTTGTTATAATCATTATGTATGTTCCTGAAAATAGGACCTATTTCTGCTGAGCTCTCACTTTGAAAGATAAGCTGATGGGTAGAAAACTATGCAAATTTTTCAAAATTATATGAATTATTCCTGTAGGCTGAATTTTAGAGTAACAAAGATTTTCCTGTTTCATTGAAGGCTAAAAAAAAAAAAAATTAAACATTGCAGAAGTCTTTTGAAAACACTTCTATCTGATGAACTTACAATCAACATAAAGATTTTTAATTATTTTCTTCCTAAAATAGTCAATAACCAGGTAACGTACTTTGTGAAGATGAATTACTTGGATTGAAAACAAAGAAAATAATTCTACCCTCTGTCAATGCAAAGAATCTTGGATGGGGTGCCTCAGTGGCTCAGTCAGTTAAGCATTGGACTCTTGATTTCAGCTCAGGTCAAGGTCATAGTCTCACAGTGGAGAGACAAAGCCCTGCCTTGGGGCCCACACTAGGCATGGAGCCTCCTTAAGACTCTCTCCCTCTCTGTCTGTCTCTCCCTTACTTGCACTCTCTCTCTTTCTCTAAAATCAAAAACAAAAACAAAAACAAAACAAAAAAAAAGAAACAAAAAAACACGAAGAGTATTGGAAATTGTTGGTATTCCTTGACCCAGGATAGTCAATATCTGATTGTAGGAGCTGTGAAGTTTCTGATTTTGTTTACCAGATCTTACCTTTGAGAACCAGAGAGTTTAACAATAATTACAGACAAAACCAAATGCTGAAATGATTAGATTTCAAAGTACTATTATTTAATATGCTAAGTCAAAGTTCCCACCATAATTTAATTTTTATGATTATCTAGTAAGTTATTGTGAAAAAGTGAGTCTTCATAATGAATACTTTATATTAAAAAATTAATATTTATACAATGAAATAAATTGCATAATAGTTGGCATTTATGTTTTCATGTAAACATGTAGATGAAAAAGTTCCATTACATTAATAGTATTACATTCTTGATTCCTAAAAGTAGAGAAGAAATGAATCTAATTAAAAAAAAAAAATATATATATATATATATATACATATTTGAGATTTGTAGAGTGAATTACTTTTTTTTTTTTTTTTTAATTTTTTTTTTTCAACGTTTTTTTTTAATTTATTTTTGGGACAGAGTGAGACAGAGCATGAACAGGGGAGGGGCAGAGAGAGAGGGAGACACAGAATCGGAAACAGGCTCCAGGCTCCGAGCCATCAGCCCAGAGCCTGTCGCGGGGCTCGAACTCACGGACCGCGAGATCGTGACCTGGCTGAAGTCGGACGCTTAACCGACTGCGCCACCCAGGCGCCCCAATGAATTTTTTTTTTTTTAATTTTTTTTTCAGTGAATTACTTTTTATATGGGAAAATTTATGCTACTGATAACATTTTAGAGATATGTATTATTGCACAAGGTTTTAGGATTCTGTAAAACCATCTTATAAAAGATACCATCTTATAACTAGGTTCTTTGGTATACTACTATGGAGAAATAATAGATGGAATTTACAAGGACTGATCCTGCATTATGCTACTAGAACAAATAGCCTTACTTAGGTTTAGAGTTTGGATATCACAGCTTTGTTTGTTTGTTTTGTTTTTTTTAAGTTATTTATTTATTTATTTATTTATTTATTTATTTATTAAGAGAGTGCAATTAGGGGAGACGTAGAGAGAGAGGGAGAGAGAGGATCTCAAGCAGGCTCTGAGCTGCCAGCACAGGAGCCCAAGGGCTCAGAGCCCAACTCAGGATTCAAACTCAGGAAGTGTGAGATCATGACCTGAGCCCAAAAAAGAGTCAGATGCTGAACCAACTGAGCCACATAGGTGTCCCTATTGTTTGATTTAATAGGAAAAAAACTTGTAAGAAAAACTTTTGCATGAACTACAATACAACCTATTTTTCAGGGTCAGTCAGAAAGCAGAGTTCAGGTAAAGGTTGTTTTTATCTGCTCTTACTGCATTTTGTCTGGAAGTTCCATGTTGTCCTTGATAACTTGAGAAGCTCTTTTTAAAAGCATATATTTTGAAACCAGTACCTCACGGATAAGAACAAAAGTGAATGAGCTGCAAAGTTTATCTAAGGCTGGGTTTAAGGATAGTTAAATACAAAAATAAAAACAAAAACTAGTCCACAGGACACTGGTTGACACATTTCTGTTCTCTTAATATTTTTTTTCCAAGCAAGAGAAGTCTAGCACTCAGACATTTTGGAGCATAACAATAAATGAATAAACCATACATGCTTTTTTTTTCATTCTGAACATTTCTAGAACTTTTCCTAAAGACTCATGTGCCATGAGATCCCAAGCAAATTCTTCCTGACGGGAGAGTATATATGGTTCAAATGAGTTGCTATTGGGATTTTAAAATATTTTCGGCACAAGGTCAAAACTATGATTCCAGTATTCACTCCTGACAAGATTTTACCTATCTTCTGCTCCCCCGTTCCGAAAGGATTGGCACTTTTGAAAACTTAAACTAAAAGATACAATAACATTTCAATTGTTTCATGCTCCATTGTTTTCTAAAAGTGGCTATCTCTACATGGAGGCAGAAAGATAATCAAAGAGGAAGACAGAGTAGGGAATGCTGTTTTGAAATTGTAGACATCATGATAAAGCATCGCCATGCATGATGACCCCTACCATATTCACAAGAAATACTTTTATAAGTTGAAGAAACTACCTTGAAGGCTCCCTGCTGATTGAATTCCAAAAAAATACATAGCACATTTGTAACCAGGATAAAAAATGTACAACCAATTAGGGGAACAAACATAATTCTGGGGAAGAGATAAACTAATTTCATAGAGCTAGTTTTCTAAATTCAATGTTTATATTCCAAATTTTGGGCTTTTAATTTAAAGGAAAATATACATTATATATAATATATATGTTTAATTTGTTAAATCATGGTTGTTCATGTATATATGTATACATAGGAAGTATATGTAAATATCTGATTTGTTACAGCATGGGTGTTTTGATGGCAAACTATAGATTAGGGAAGAGGGAAGAAGTTATTATTGTAGATTGCCATATCTTTGAAAAAGAGTGCTCAGAAAGACAGGGATTTTTGCCTCTGGTCTGTTAAAGGGACAATTCCAGAGAGGATCAAGAGCAAGTCTGTGCCTGTCAGGGGGAAATTGGAAGCAGAGTTAATCATTTTGGGAAGTCTCAAAACAGCCTAGAAAAAAAATTGCAAAATAAATCTCAAACAGATTGTGTCCAAGAGAGAAATTCCACACCTATAATGAAAAAGTTTTGTTTCAGTAGCTAGTGCATTTATCCTTTTTTATTAAAATTGATTATCTTATTTTTTTTAAGTGAATGAAGGTTTCAGGTATTTTTCTGCATTGATTCCTTGGTGAAAGTACTTAGTTCTACTAGATCTAGTTGAGTCTTTCATATTGCTATTGATCAATAAATACATTGGGATGAAATCAGTCATCTAAACTTCTCTAGACAGGTATTTATCTACCAAATTACATAGGACAAGTAACCTTTAAATGATTTAGCAAATTGTAGTTTATCATATTCAGTAATATGGATTAGTCTTCTGGTAATATCAGTTCAACCTTTTCTCATTTCCTTTTAAAACTTAACCATTTAACTGTAGATTTGGACTGGTCAAAATAATTTGCATGTTTTTGTTTTTAAAAATATTATATGAGTTCTGCTCCATTGCATAGCACTTATGATGAGATGAAGTAAGAGTACGGAGTCAAAGTTTTAAACATGTTTCAGCAAAAGGAATAGTAAAGGTGTAAGAATTTAACCCTTCTATTTTCAGAAATACTACTGGAGGAAAAGGCATTGTTTTAAAGATAATAACGGTGGCTACTGTTTATTTACTGTTTATGGAACCACAGGCACTGTATTAATCTTTTTATTTCTATAAGTTAAATTTACCTGAAAACAAAAACCAGAAATCCATATGAAGAACTTCTGTGATTATTTCCACTTTACATATGAGACATTTGAAACTCAGAAATCTTAATAAATGGGCTAATGATTATATATCCTGCTATTGGCAAAATTAGCAGTTCTAGGTAATTCTGATTCAGTTCTGCCCAAGGACAGAAGCAGACAGTGAGCACACACCCATAGTTAAAAATAAGGTACCCAATTTTGAGCTAACTACTCACCTTAAACCAACAAAAGAGAAGGATAAGGGATAAAGGACTAGGGAAAACTAACTGAACTGTCATTTCTTAGAGTGAGGACCCTTCTCTGAGCTTGGAAGCTGGTTACAGCAGATTAATGTCTACATGTAATATTTTGAAGGCTAAGGATTCTCTTTAGATGGAGAGTGTCGTCTTCAGTTCTGTGATACGGGTGATGATTTTTCTGGCTGTATGTTTTGTATCTCACCCTTCAGTCCCTAGTTCTCGGGGGTTCATATTCATGAACGCTATCCTCCATACTTTCCTTTTTCCAACTCAAAGGACCAGAAAGAATGGTTAATAACAAAAGAAGACAGAAAATAAGTCATGAACAAAGAGAAGAAGCTAATCACACACCCCTTTTCCATCCCAGGACCTCCTCTAACTCACACCGTATTTTTAAAGGAGAACAGATGTTTTTAGTGAAGTTTAGACTTTGATTAATATATTACTAGACATTTTAATTTCTCAAATGAAACTACTTTTGTTGTTTGAGATGACTAGAGGAAATTTGGTTATCTGTGCGTCCAGAAAATTCAGAAGTTCTGCTCAATAATTCATCCAAATAATGAGAGTGAACTAGCCTAACAGATTGGATTTGGACAAGCGGTATAAGCAGGAAAGAATAAAGTTGATTTTGTTGTAAACAGCAATCCCTCTTGAAACATCCAGCATTATATGCATGAATGATCTAGTATCTTTATCGATCTTGATATATAGACAGATACCATGCATGCTAACCATTCATTAAAAATATTAAATAACTCCCTGCTATTATCAGGTAGTATGTTTGGCCCTGGGGATATAATAATAAAGAGAAAAACAGATATGAATGAATCAGGCACACACGAAATATAAAGGTATAACTGTGATTTTGTTATATCTTGCCTATAATATAGGGGTTTAACCTGTTCTTGTTCATTATTCAAGGCATCCCTGAATATACCCTGAATATATCCCTGAATATATTCCTGAACCATACCATGTTTTCTATCTCACAAGTGAAATGACTGTCAGATATGGAGAACTAAAAATAAAATTAACTCCAAAATCTTTCCTTTGTCAGAGGCTCTTTTTCTCTGCCTGTTAATTAGATTAATGAGATGGATGATCTCAGATTGCACCGTGTTCAGAGACCTTTCTAATCACTTCAATAAACATGACTCTGGACAATAGCAATTAGAAATGCAATTATCATTTCTATTATAAATGATATGATAATTATATATTGAAAAAATTATATACTGGCCTCCTCTACATTCTTTTGTTATTTTCTAACTTCCATCTACCCATTAGTAGTATAAAAAATTAAATAATACCTAGGCTGACAGTTTTGCAAAGCAGAATAAAGGGAAAATGTAGCTACAATTTTTCCTGTGGTTTTTTTTTTTTTTTTTGTCACCATCTTTTTAAAATGACAAGGAAGGATTTATTGAAGTTTTGAAAAGTGAAAGGGAACTTTGGAGATTTATCAAATGGGGAGCGAGCTATTTGAGGAGTGGAAAGAAAAATGGTGGTTATCTTGGGAGGTGTTTACAGAGAAGATCCTCAGAGCTCAGGGATACATACATCAAATACATTGGTGGTTTAGGAATTGCTGAAAATAGAATATTACTACTATGCAACCTAAGATAATAGGTACATTAATTATCAGTAGGAAAGAGCAAAGTCTATTGTCCCCGATGTGATCTTAAACCTACTAATTTTTGTTTAATCTGTATAATCAGGCTTTTAAACTCTCACCATATATTTAAGGCATATCTAATCTGCTCAAGTTTAGGGCATATTAAATCATTGAGATGTCCATTTCTCATTGCTTACAGAAAAAAAAAAAGAAAGAAAAGTATAGAAAAAGATTCTGAGTGTACTATTAGAAATAAATCAACAAACTCAATTAAATTCTCAAGACATACAAAACACAATCAATCCATCCATAATGATATAACACCATTTCAGGAGTGTGATTCATTTCTTATAATAATAAAAATCCCAGTGAATGGTACATGGCCAAGGTGGTTTGAGTGCTATTTTTTTATATCTAGTAAATTAAGATAAAAATAGCATATCAAAGTCTCAAATATTTATTGTTACAAACAAGTGATTAGAACCTGATGACTGAGAATCTACCTCTCTGGATAAGTCTCCTGTTTTTTAGTGACAGCAGACCCTACCCCCTGCTGAGATTCACATATCTGTAATAAGTTGTTACCTCCATAGCATTATTACCGATCAAATAAAATGTACTTCATATAAAGGCACACCTTGTAATTTATGTATTTTAATATTAACACACAATGTATATATACAAATATTAAATATTTAAATATTTAATATATGCACAATATGATAATAATTCCAACAAGCTTTTATTAAATTAAATGGAATGTTTTGTTGTTAATCATCATATAGTTGTGTTCAAGTAAATAATGCAATATATAGCTTAGTTAAAATTACCCTATAAAGACATCATTTTGTGAGGAAGTTTGCCTATTCTTACCCATGAGAATAACAATTTTGAGTGACATAAATAACATCATTTTAAGGAACAAAAATTCATCCTATTGAAGCATTAAAATCCCAGATTTAGTGAAAATGACAAAAGGATTTGTATCTGAATCTGAAATAAAAACATTTTAAGAGATATCCACTCCCAGTTTATCCTTATTGGAGATTTGATGATGACCATTATCCAACATGACTAAGAAAACAGTATTAGTGACTAGTGTCCTTGGCTTTCCCAACTCTTAATATTTCTTTCTTTTTTTTTTTTTAATACGGAACACTTCACGAATTTGCGTGTCATCCTTGCACAGGGGCCGTGCTAATCTTCTCTATATCATTCCAATTGTAGTATATGTGCAGCCGAAGCGAGCACCGAACTCTTAATATTTCTGATCACATGGCAGCTTTCCCCATTTCCATCCTACTGGGGTATCACAGTCCCACTTATAGGCCCTCAGTATGGCTAAGTACATTGTGTGTGTATATACATATTTCTATAGTGAGAATGTCTAATATATATGTAATAGTTACCCACAGGAAAAGGAACAAATGAACGGTGCAGAAGTATCTGAGAAGAAAGTAATCGAAAATTTTCTAAAACCAACAAGTCATTAAGCTACAGATCTAAGTTCTAAAAAAAAAAACAAATCAGATATATAAAAAAGAAAGAATGAAAAACTAAACCATATATAGACACATCATAAGACTACTGTTAAAAAACATGACAAAGGGAAAATCTTAATAGTAAATGGTGTATTATTTACCACCAAATCAATGAGTACTTCCAAAGGAATGATCATTTGATTCACAACTAACTTCTTAACAAAAGCAGTATAAGCTCAAAGACAGTAGGCTGGTATTTTCAAACTGTTGAATGAGAAGAACAAGAACTGCCATCTTAAAATTGTGTGCCCGTAAAATAGTTTTCAAAAATGAAGGTGACATAAACATATTTATAGATAAAATTTTTGAACATTCACCAAATCAAATTTTTGAATGAGGGGATTTTTAAATCAGAAGAATGATCCTAGATAAAAACTTCTGGATTTAAGAAGGAATAATAAACATTGAAAGTATGTCTAAAATATACTAATATAATATATGGTAAAATATTATCTAAACAGGTATAAAACATATATTAAAAGAATTAAAGTTCACAGCAATAACAGCTGTGCTATGTTGGAACATGGTAAATGGATTTAAATTGTGCTAAGTTCTAGAAAGAAAAGTGTAATTAATATTGAACATATAATTAAATGATGAATGTCACTATCTCTGACTAAAGCTTAATCAAAAGTACGATGCTTGTTATTCTATGCTATGTGAATTATCCTAAGTAAGGTTTAAAAAAGGGTGAGAAAAAAGAACACAGAATATTTACTTATCAAAGAAAATATGAGGTCCTTATAAATTTCCATGAGACCAGGCAAATTCTTAGGAGAAAAAGGTAAGACAGTTTCCAAAATTGCACTCAAAATGAAATCTCCACATCTACTAATTCAGCAGTTAACTCAAGTATCCACCTAGTCATATTTAGGGAATAAACTAATATTTCTGGGGTAATAAAAATATATTAATTCAAATTCAGGGAAAGGAATTAAATAGAATGCCCTTTTAACAAATGTTTATGGGTACAAATGCTATCCAGTATGCACATTTGCTTAAACTAGAAGAACAATTAGAAATGTAGAACTAAGCTGTAAGAATTGAAAACAACAACAACAACAACAATCCAATGCTTTTATAATCCAGGATTCACTTTATGCAGGTTAAAATAAACAAATGTGCAGATCAAAAAGTTATGTGTATAATTTAATTTAATTGCTCAGAGTTACTTGTGTCCTGAAAGGCATAAATACCAAAAGTAATGGTGATTTTGCCCTTATCCTCTGTTATCTGGGAAGTAGATGCCATGTTGAGTGAGTACTTGACAGGTTGCTGGATTTGTTGGTGCCTAGAGAAGTAGTCTGCTTCCCCCAGGCTTACTGCTGGTAAACGGGCGCCAATCAATCTCTTTTCTCTATTTTACCATCACTTTTTATCACACAGGAGGCTTACTATCAACTTTTCTATTAATTTTTTTTTTAAATTTTCTTCTCTGTAAACACTTAAAAGCGTACTTTTTTTTTTTATCTTTGCTTATTTACTTCTCTTCCATCCCACAGCATTTTCTCTTAGCAGTTCAACTCAGAAATCAAAAATGTTATTTTGTACACCTAGCATGATATTTAGAAACCTAAAAATCTAAGAACATGCCAAAAAGTACTGCAGTACTATGCTCTTTACTTGGCTCTTCTAGCTTTACTTACTCATCAATGCATTATTTCCCAGTAAAACATTGAATACTGTGCCAATTAATGAGAGTTAGAGAGGAAAATAAATGTACAAGAGTTTATACTTCCATGTATTTTGCCATTCAAATTTAAAGCATGGAGGGAGTCCATGGTTTTCAATGATGCTGCTATTACTCAAAATTCTGTTGAAAAGTTTACCTTATAAATTCTAAAAAGGCTATTTTGAGGGGCACCGGGTGGCTCATTCAGTTGGGCATCCAACTCTTGATTTCAGCTTGGGTAATGAATGATCTCATGGTTTGTGGGATCAAGTCCCACATCAGCTGCGCTGACAGCATGGAACATGCTTGGGATTCTTTCTCTCCCCCCCTCTCTCTCAAAATAAATAAATTAACTTAAAAAAATCAATATTAAAAAATAAGTAAAAAAGCCATTTTGATATGAGCATGAAACTGGATAATTTTTCAAGTTACACATTTGTGTTTTCCTCTTTCCCCCTATCTCTTCTCAAGCAATTAGGAAACGATTTTTTTTTGGATGTAGCAGAATCTAATTTGAAGTAGTCTTCAAAGAGTGCCTGGGTGGCTCAGTTAGTTAAGCATCCGACTTTGGCCCAGGTCATGATCTTGTGGTTTGTGAGTTCCAGCCCCGCATCGGGCTCTGTGCTGACAGGTCAGAGCCTGGAGCCTGCTTTGGGTTCTGTGTCTCCCTCTCTCTCTATGCCCCTCCCTGCTCTCTCTCTCTCTTTCTCTCTCTCTCTCAAAAATAAACATTAAAAAGAAGAAGAAGAAGAAGAAGAAGTCTTTAAGACTTCATTCCCCAGATACTATGGAAAGCAGAGTGGAGTTTCCTAAAAATATTAATTAAAATTAAAACTACAGGGATGCCTGGGTGGCTCAGTCGGTTAAGAATCTGACTTCAGCTCAGGTCATGATCTCACGGCTTGTGGGTTTGAGCCCCGCGTTGGGCTCTGTGCTGACAGCTCAGAGCCTGGAGCCTGCTTCAGATTATGTGTATCCCTCTCTCTCTGCCCCTCCCCACTCATGCTCTGTCTGTCTCTCTCTCTCAAAAATAAATAAACATAAAAAAAATAAAACTACAATACCATCCAATAATCCCCACTTCCCACTTCAAGGTAATTTTACAAAGGAACTGAAATCAGGATTTTAAAGAGATATTAGCACTCCTATGACCATTGCAACATTAGTCACAAAAGTCAAAATGTAGAAACAAATGTCCATTGACAGAAGAATGGATAAAGGAAATGTGTTATATACATACAATAGAATACTATTTAGCCTTAGAAAAGAAGGAAATTCTGCACTATGAGACAACATTGATGAACCTTGAGAACATTACACCAAGTGAAATAAGCCAGTCACAGAAAAACTAATACTGCATGACTCCACTTATATGAGGTATCTAAAATAGTCAAATTCATAGAATCAAAGAGTGGCATATATGTTTCCAGAAGACTAATCAACAGGCTAAAGTTCCCATGAAGCAAGATGAATAAGTTCTAGAAATCTGCTATAATACAGTGTAATATATTAGTAATATATTATATTACGAATATATCAATAGTAATATATTACACACTTAAAAGTTTGTTAATAAATCAGATGTCATGTCAAATTCTTTCCACAATTAAATTAATTAAATTAAATTAAATCATTTAACTTATAGATATTAAAAAAAATAAAAAAGACTTCATTTCCACCTCCACCAGGAAATCCTAACCCTATTGAAGGGAATAGAGTTTGAATGGAGACTTTCTTCAGGCCAGAAACTTATTTTAAATTCCAATGAGCTGGAAAGAGTAAAAAGTTTGATGATTGCAGGAGAAACAGCATTTGGTTCTTTGATTCTGGTGGCTCTCCAAGGGAGGAAGCAGCATCTCAGAGGAAATGACCAACCAGCACATCTAAGAGAGAAGAGTAGGTTGATAAGCCAAGGTTACCAAAGTCATACAGTTTTCTCTACCCCCAGCTTGAATGAAAACAGCAGAGTAAGTATACCTGAGGGCACCATGACAGGGAACATCATTTGTCTATCTTAGTGGTGACCACACTGAGCCAGGAGAGGACACCCCGATTACATTTGCATTTGGTAAAATCTCAATATTTTGGCCCATTGTTACAGAAGGAGAAAATTCAAGTATCACAAGTTTTCAAATTTCTGTCTGTTAGGATGTAGGGTTGGAGGCAAAATTCATCTGACTAATTAAAAACAAAAATGTGACATTTCTTGAATGACTATGAAACGACTACAAACCTAAAACTTTTAGTTTTATTTCTAATCAAAGGAAATGATTCAGACTTCTGTTCAGTTAAATAAGCTAATATTTAGAATGGGGCTGTATCTTTTAATATGTCAGATACACTTCCAGAACAGCAATTAAGGATAGTGGTACTAGATTGTTTTTGTAGTGGTCTTCATTTATTTTGTCTTCCCCTATCCATTTCCTCGAATAGTCCCTTTCCATATGAACTCTGGGTTTGGTTCATATGACTAGTTTTGGCCAATGAGATCTGGGAAAGCAGACTCGAAAAATGTTTATACTTAGGGATTTGTCCTCCTGTGCTCTTCATTTGAAACCTGGGGCTGCCATGTGATACCTGGGCTTAGCCTGCTGGCAAATATGAGACCACTTTGAGCAGAGGGATGCCAACCCATAGGAGGCCTACCCACATCTATTAGACATATGTGTGCCCACCTTACATCATTCAGCCTAGTTTTCCCAGACTAGAAAAACCGATGAAACTGGAAAAGCTATCCAGCAAAACCACAGAAAATGAGATAATACATTATAGCTCTTTCAAGTCACTATATCTCGGAGTAGTACGTATGCTGCAAAACTAATTGATGCAGTATTCCATAGTTACTAAAGAGGATGGCTAATTATCGCTAATGCTCCCTTTCATTCTAAACATCCATGTTTGGATGGTAAATTATATGACCACCCTAATTAAAAAATAAGCACCAATATCCCAAGGTGCAATCAAAAGCAATTTGTTATATATGGAGTTTGAGAGATACCTGTATAAAACTCCTCTTTTCTTCATGAGTTAGGAACTAATTAAGAGATGGATGCAGAAAGAAGACAGATGGAATTAACATATCAGCTTTGTCATTGGCAAATGCTATTTTAGAAAATGCAGTTTATGAATTTGGAAACACTTGACTGGCTAACCAATCACCTCAGAATTAAATTTACCCACCCTGTCTGAAATAGAGTAGAAAAACTGCAAAATCATAGGGCTATAGAATAAGTCCAAATAAAAGAGGGCATATATGGGCCATATTTGTAGTTTGCCATTAACTAATAATTAATCTACTTCGGTGCATTTGTGGTCCAGGTAAAGAAAATAAGAATTATTATAAGTAAAGGTCCTTTGTGTGTGCTGTCTGGCATAAGTGAACATTTGATTAAGTTACATGTTATATATTCTTGAAAAGACATCTCCTTATAAGGACTGGAGCACTAGAAAATACTCTGAAGTTATTAATGAAAACTGACAGACTTTGTAAAAGCAGGTCACATAGAGGTATCCTTCATGCTGCAGTTGCTTGTGTATTTATCTTACCTTGACAACCATTATTCTTGCCCACGTAAGATTGGCTAGTCTGGCTCTTTGCCCACTCCATGCTACTTGCTTGAACTTTGATGACTCTGAACTTTATTGGCTTGCCATAATCCAATGTAATTGCAAAACTCTATGTGCGTCAAACCATTGGAATACCAGATAATCAATTTCCAAATCTTTTGTTATGGAAGGAAGGAAAATGAAAGGGAAGGAGGGAGGGGGGAAGGAAGGAAGAGAGAGAGAGAAGGAAAGAAAAAGAAAGAGAAAGAAAGAAGAAAAAAGAAAGAAAGAGAAAGAAAAAAAGAAAGAAAAAGAAAGAAAGAAAGAAGGAAGAAAGAAAGAAAGAAAGAAAGAAAGAAAGAAAGAAAGAAAGAAAGAAAGAAAGAAAGAAAATCTCAAGCTTGAATATCAAGCCCCTCAAGCTTCTGCTCTGTTTAGTTTAGTGTCATATCCAGCCTTGTAACACAAGAATCTTTACAGGAATCCTAAAGACCATCTTAGAATTCTGCTTAATATAATCATTTAAATACACTTAAATACAAAATACATAGACAAAAATATGATTAGGTAAAGATATACAATGCTGTTAAGATTTTCAGAGTATAATTTAAATATTTTAGTAACTGGGATCAGATTACAGTGATGAGAATCAAACAGAGAAAAAGTGACAAAGTTAAACAGTTTTCATTAGTAAACTCAATGGAAAAAATTAAGTATGGTATAGTATTCATAGGTGTCAAGGATAATTTTGGATTTTGGACTTCAAAACTGGGTATTATTGAGTGCAGGAGATTAACTACTAGTCAATAGAACATGGCAAACGTAAAGGGATTCTGTGTAAATAATTAAGGTCCAGGTTTATTGTGAACTAATCAAGAGATGGAGCGTCCTGCATGGTCTTAGTCAGGTGGAAACCCTTAAAGAAAAGACTTGATTAGGTGAAAGCCCTTCAAAGGACTCAATCAGGTGAAAGCCCTTAAAAGAAGCCAGAGACTCTCCTTGAGGTGAGGGATTCTGTTGGAGAAGTTTATCTTCAAGTGATTGTGTGCAGCCTCAAGGATCCAAGAGAGAACTTCAGGCAACAGGCAGCACTAAGTCAGGGTCCATAGTGACGCCGCTGTAAGGAAACAAATTCTACCAACAACTCAAAGAAACTTTCCAGTGGATTATTTCCCAGTCAAGTCTCCAGATGAAGGTATAACCTGAAAAAACCTCATTTACAGACTTTGGGACACACCAAGCAGAGGACCCGGCTAAGCTGTGCCTGGACACCTGAGCCACAGAAATGGTGAGATAGTGCGTGTGTGCTGATTTATGCTGCTAAATTGTAGTAATTTGTTATGCAGCAATAGGAAAATAATATAATGGTATTTTCATATTCATGAGTTAGTCTGAATAACTCAGGTTTTGTTATAGAAACAACCCTCAATTTCAAGAGCTATCAAATTTCAAGTTTATTTCTTGCTCAAATTCAGCAGGCCACAGGTTCTGGTGTACATTCAGTGATTTTAGCCTTGGATAGGAGTAAAGTCAATTCATCCGTTACCATAAGATGAATATATATGGATACAGAAATAGTAGGATAGTAGCTCTGGATGTTGAGAATAAGTTCCTTTCAGATCACTTACATTTCTCAAGGAAATTAGAAGCAAGTAAAATAAGAATACAGTGAAGAGTAGGTGTGAAATAGTCCTCTCAGAGAGTAAGAGTGTAAATTGCCTTGGGAAATGCTGCAGGATTGCCAGGACCTTAAGAGGAATCACCTGCGGTTTGTGGTAACACATTTAAAGTGAGGCCAGTGTATATTTCTCTTAAAAGTTTTCTCTAGTCATTTTTAGCTGGTTGGGAGAAGAGGTGGTAGATGCAAATCCTATATTTAACAATATCTGAGGTTGTTCTTGGAAAGAATGATAAGAGAAAAGAGAATTGAGGTACATGCGATGAAGTGATTTTAATGATGCAAACTGAAATCAATTGGCTAAAAAGGCAAATGAGAACATGAAGGGGCTAATGGATGTGAAAATGAGGGATATCAGTGGATAAGAGACACTATTAGGTTTAAGGAACTATTGGATTACAGGTTTAAGAAATACTAAACTGGAATTATAAGAAGCAGTGCCCAAAGATTGGAATACTTGAAAGTGAGACTTACAGAAGGTGTACAATTATTGCTGATGGCAGATTTGATAGCACGGATGTGGTAGCTAACGGAATGGACTGAAAGACAAAGTTATTTGAAGCAAGCAAGTCAACTGGATCATAATGCAACATCTATAATGCAAGGAATCATCAAGGATGCTGTCAGGAGTAGTGGCTGAGAGAGGGTGATATAAATGAGAGGCAGTAGCTATTGGGTGATAAATAATTGCAACACTGAGGGCTTATGTACAACATAATCTGATGACATGTACTTTGAAGACTTGAGCTGTTCAGTTTCAATTGTTCAAAACAATTAATTTGTTTTTAATTTTTGAAGTTTTTTTTTTTTTCATCTGGCCTGAAAACAGCAATGAATTCACATAACATACTTTATCTCATGGTTCAGTTTCATGTGAGGTATCGGAGGAACAGAAGTCCCTACATGAGACAGTTCCCAGAGAATCTGGGACCTCAGGGTTCTCACCAGAAATATTCTGACTTCTGTCACTTCTCAGCTGCTGCTGCATTGGTTTTGCAGCCGTGGAAGGTGTACACTTACCAGTAATGCTGTTCTAGTTCAGAGCCATTATTTCTTCTTTAAGATTTCAAAAGGTTCCTAATGATCCCTGCCTTCACTTTTACTCTCTACCCTTCTATCTTCCCCACTGTGGCCAGAAAGTTATTTCCATATTGAAAATTTCAGTTAATGACTTTCAGTTATCCCCCCAAAGAAAATAGAATTAATTTCCAGTTCCTTACATTTGCATTGATTAGTACTCTAAGCTTTTGATATTCTGACATGACCTCCTTCTCTGTTCACTCTCTCCTCACTCAGCACTTAGCCCTAATACCAGTTTTCTGAATGTCATCGTCTTTCATGCCAAAGTGCCTTGTCACTTCTATTATTCCTGCCTAGAATTCTGAGTTACCTCTAACTCATAAGATAACTGTGCAATTAAAGAAAAGGGTGGGGGGGAGGTGGCACCTCTACATTGATGTAGCCCTTTGGAAACATGACTTGGCCTAGCAATGATTTGAGAATTCAGAAAAGGTAATCCCTTACTTTGGGTAGAGCCAGCTGCTGAGGGGTCCGAGGTGTGTTACAGTGGGAGTGATTGCTTTAGATACATGAAGTAGGTGGAGCCCATTGTCCTTAGAGACCTCAAAGGCAGCAATATAAAAGTAACAAATTTGGTCTCCCTTTCATTACCGTGCACTTCTAATTGTAAACATTAGCACTGGGAAAATACTGTTCCCTAAAAATCCCTTTTTCATGTTTTAAACAATCATTGCAATTACTTTTTAGTTTAAATTTGCACACATATATTTATAAGTTCTATATTTAATTACATATAATATGTAAATATACACTTTGTATATACATATGTATATGTAAGTATATAACAAATATTTATGTGTGTATATATATTTTATAATACATAAATATTTAATCTATAAATATGTATGCATATTTATATGTGTAAACACACATATATTTATGTGTTATACACACACACACACACACACACACACACAAGTGTGCTTGTGTTTGTAAACACTGATGTCTAAGAGCCGGCTTTTAAAATATTTACAATGGTAATATAAGCAAGTGACCTAACTTTGTTTATCTGTAAAATGAGGTTATCATATTCCTCATGACATTTTGTGTGTTAAGTGAGGTAAAATATGCACAGCATTAGTAGGGCATTTAGCACATTGAAAGTGATATTAATGTTTGCTATTGCAGTGATAACCAGATTCCAAAAGTATCACCAGGCCTTAGGGCTACAGAACTGAAAAAGGAGTCTCTCAAGAATGAAAGGAGGAAAGAAGGAAAGGAAAGAAAATCTGCCTTCCTATGGGGTGCCTGGGTGACTCAGTCAATTGAGTGTCCAACTTTGGCTCAGTTCATGATCTCGTGGTTCATGAGTTTGAGCCCAACGTCGGGTTCTGTACTGACAGCTCAGAGCCTGCAGCCTGCTTCAGATTCTGTGTCTCTCCCTCTCTCTCTGCTGCTTGAGCTCTATCTCTCAAAACTAAATAAAAACACTTAAAACTTTTATTTTTAAAAAATCTGCCTTTCTAAAATAGGTGTTTACATGTAAGCAAGTAACAACACAGTGTGACTAAGTGTTTGAGTAAGAGTATATATATGCAGGTACAATAGTAGCTACAAAGAGAGATGTATCATTTCTTCCCAAGACGTGTCAGAGGGTATTTTCCGAAGGTGATAACTCATACAGGTTATGAAGAGTGAGTGTGAACTCAAAGCCAGCATCAGGATATCAGAGCTGTGCCTCCATGTACATTGGTAAGTATTAATCGCCACACAAGGGTATCTGGCAATGTTGACATATTACCATATGGTCGAAATTGGCACATGCTCTGGCAAGTTGTACGTCCTCGTGCTGGCATTATTCACCAAAGAGGAAGAGATACCGTTTATAATTTGCAAGAAAAAATGCTTTATGATATCTAATGGCACCACAAGGATGGAGAAGCTATTTAGGAATTACAGTCAGGAAAAAAGAATTAAGAGGTACTGAAGTAAACATGACACATCCAGAAAACTGTGATGAAAACATAGCCTGTGTTTGATCAGAGATCTAGAATATAGAATACTTCATGGGGAAAGCAATAAGAGCTCAGAAATTCAACCATTATCAAAAAAGTTTTAGAGAAGCACTGAGTGATTTTAAACAAAAACTGATGAGACATATTTTCAATTTGAAAGATTTCTCTGTCTGAAATGTGTAGTATAGAGGGAAAGAAAATATTGCTAGAGGCAAGGAGATTCATTATGAGGCTATTGAGCTAATGAAAAAAAAGAAGGAGGAAGAAAGGAAAGCAAGTTCAGACAAAAGCAGTGCTCCTAGTCAACCACCTCATTCAGCTTCAAGATCACCGAAGCATGGGCTCCTGGGTGGCTCAGCTGGTTAAGCATCTGACTTCAACTCAGATCATGATTTCACAGTTCTTGAGTGTGAGCCCCATGTAGGGCTCTGTGCTGTCAGCTCAGAGCCTGGAGCCTGCTTCAGATTCTGTGTCTCCCACTCTCTCTGCCCCAACCCAGCTCAAGCACACACATGCATGTGCATGTGTGCTCGCTCTCTCTCTCTCTCTCTCTCTCTCTCTCTCTCAAAATTAAACATTAGGAAAAAAAAAATTACCAAAGCAAGATTTAAGGGAAGTCCACAGAATTCTGAATGTTTCTGGTGGGAGCATTTGTCTCCCAGAATAAACCAGAAATGTCCCCATATACTATTGGGCAAGCCTGTGACTGCTTTCAACAAATACAATATGGCAAAAGTAATGCTATTTCAATTCTGGCCCCATCGTTTAATAAGAGGACCAATAGTTTCCATTTTACTACTCTTAGAAAATTACCATCATGGAAGAAATCCGACTGCCTTCCGGCCACTTTGCTCTGAGATAGTGGAAGGTGTCCCTGTAAAGAGAGTGATGCGGGCCAGCCCAGGTACCAGTGAAGAAGCCATTTTAGACATTTCAGCACTATCAAATGCCAAGTGGAGAGTTTAGGCCCTAGAAAATTGACCCAGTTGAGCTATCTAAAATCTCTCTAGTTGTTTGAGCTACCTCAGCTGATGCTGCAAACATCATGCAGCAAAGAAAAGGCACCACTGCCTGAATTCCTGACCTCACAGTTGTGAGTATAATGAACTAGTTATGAAGTCACTAAAATGTATCTATTGTTCAGCAACAATAGATAATTGAAACAATTCATTGATTTGTCCATTTGTTTATTATTTTTCTACCTTCTTCTATTGAAAGTTTCATCACTATCAGGACTTGCCTATTTTTCTCACTAATATTGACAACTCGTACAGAAATAGCTGGAACATAGTAGTAATTAATACATATTTCTTGAAGGAACAAATAAAATGGATTAAAAAGAGTACCAAAGCTCTCTTTAGAGGATTTATAGTACTTAGTAACTAACTGGATATAGCCGATGGGTAAAAGATATGGATGGCCTCCATCTGGGCCACTGAACTGATAGCTGTACCACTAGTAGAAACCAAGATAAGGAGAAAACTGGTTGGGGATTGTAAAGTGATAAATGTGGTATATATTGGAGTTCAGCTATCAGGACATCTAGGGGGAAACATTAAGCTGTGAGTTTCATGTAGAAATTTGGATATCTACCAGTTGTATATTTGACACAAAATGAGTAGGATTTTAATAAATAATAGATACTATTTTCAAGTTACAAAAGGAAAAATAGGAAGAAAGTTTGAAACTGAATGACATCTATTTGGTTTGATATATAAGGAGGCTCTCTGGAAATTAAGTTAAAATAGATTCAATGAAATAAGGCAAAACTAATCCAATCATAGTACATTGAGAAATTAATGCAAAATTAAGAATTAGAGTGATTGAGTATATACTACTCTTTCAAAAAACCTAAGACAGGTAAGAAAAATACAGAAGAATGAGTTCTAAAGGATTATATGATCCCACCATTTGGTATAAAACATAAGAGTTCATGAAAGAAAGAAGGAAAAATCAGACCTGAACCAGTCCTAAACTAAATTAGGAAATTAAAAATCTCGTGGCATCTCTTAATATTGAATAACCAAAAAGTCATGGGGATAAGTGAGAGCATAATAGGCGCAAACTGTTAACCACTTAGTAAAATTTAAAGCATCATTATCATTGATTTAAAAATACTATGTAATTGCTTAGAGAAATCTGTAATAAATCCAAGATTTGCTTGATGTCTAGACTATAAAAAAAATCTGATATAGGTAACAAAGAAAATAATAGTTACTTAAAAATAATTTCTCTTCAGACTTCAAATGAATTGTTACTAATAATAAAAAATCTAATAAAAATTCTATTTTTGAAAGCACTAAAAAGCAAGTATAAAATTATTAAAGCAGACTAGAGACTACTAAGTCAGGTTGGTGATTACACTGCTTTCTTCTAAAAGTGCAAATAATGTTATCTCATGAGTCACTCCATTATTCTGTCTAGAGACAGGAATATGCTTATATTATCCTGCTTTTACTAGATAAGTAAATGTAATTATAGTAATGTGTGTGTGTGTGTGTGTGTGTGTGTGTGTAGTCATATAGCATTAATGTTTTGGAGAATCAGGACCGTATTCTAAGCTTTATAATTTGGGAGGTATAATGGGTACTTTAAATGCTTTGGAAATATTTGTCACTTTTAATTAGTTCAATTTGATCTCAAACATTCATAGAACATTCAGTGCTTAAAGTTGCCCCATTTATAATAAAACAATCTTGAAAGATTTGGAGAATAGAAGATAAAAACAATATTAGCTAATTCTCTGCAATGCAAAAGAAAACAAGGTTGGGGGTGGGAAAGAAGAAAGAGAGAAATAAGTGTTGAGATGAAGGGGAGAAGATACGATATTTTCACCAGACAATTGGCTGGAAAATTAATCTCCAGGTTATGGTATCTTGGAATTCTGCAAGAAAGAGTATAATAGATTAAAATCAAAGATTTTCATCAGCTTCCCAGTCTTCCCTTAGAAGAAAATTGCTGGCATGCTAGTTCACTGGGCTAGATTTTCCTTTTTCTAGAAATTGTAATTTATGAATTATATCATGACTCATAGTGACATCTACTGTGGGCAAATGAGTGGGAAGTGATGGCCTATACCACACATACACATATAGTTCACTTTGAGACTATAATCTTGAAATATATATAATGCTCTCTCTGTGCCTTGATTTTATTATATATACCAGCAGAGTAATGGTATCAGGCTTATATAATTCAAAGGATGTTATGGGAATTGAATAAAACAAAGTGTTTAAAAAAAACTTTTCATTTGGGGCGCCCGGGTGGCTCAGTCGGTTAAGCGTCCGACTTCGGCTTAGGTCATGATGTGACAGTCTGAGTTCGAGCCCCGTGTCGGGCTCTGTGCTGACAGCTCAGAGCCTGGAGCCTGCTTCAGATTCTGTGTCTCCCTCTCTCTCTGCCCCTCCCCAACTCATGCTCTGTCTCTCTGTATCTTTCTCTCTCAAAAATGAATAAATGTGAAAAATTAAAAAAAACTTCATTTATATGATTAATATTAATAAAATGAGGAAGGGAGAGAGAAGGGAAATGTTCTCTGCTATTCAGAACTTAAAATTCCTATGCTGCCCTTCTAAAACCCTCACCTCTAGGATATTGCCAGTTTTATTAAATGGCTCCTCAAGCAAGTCACCTGAGAAAATTAAGACAATTCAGAGTAGTCTCATTCTGATTTGCCATCTTTCACCATTGCACTTAGTCTCACCTTTTTGAACTTTGCTGGGTCCAGACTTCCCTTGGCCAAGTAAAATAAGTTCGGTGTTCAGTAAGACAATGGATGTCTGAAGGGGAGCTAACTTAAGACAATCTTTCCACCAGAATCAATGTATATCACACTCCATTGGTCAGTGATTGGTTATGACAGGTAATGAGAAAGAAATCCCAAACTTTTCAGGAAGAAGTAAAAGGTGTATAAACCACACAATGCACAGATGGTGGTTAAATGAGGCTTTCAAAGTGCTAAAATACTGAGTAATTCTGACAGTACTGAGAAGACTGAGCTGCTCATCATTCATTTTTATGTGTGACACTCAACTTAACATGCACATCTATTTAACATAGATATAATTCACAGTGTATATCCTCTCTTGTTAATTAGAATGACATATTACAAATTACTGTGGATGGAAAGTGTGCTGATTAAAATTTATCCAAGAAAAACTGTGTACAAACAATTTTAAGAAATCACACAAACCATCAAGACACATTTTAAGTTTGTAAATTTAAGTTTTATTATTTAAAAAAAATTTTTTACATTTACTTATTTTTGAGAGACAGAGACAGCACAAGTGGGGGAGGGGCAGAGAGTGAATGAGACACAGAATCTGAAGCAGGCTCAAGGCTCTGAGAGAGCCCGACACAGGGCTCAAACTCAAGACTGTGAGATCATGACCTGAGCTGAAGTCGGATGCTTAAACAACTGAGCCACCCAGGCGCCTCTGTTTTACTATTAAAAGGAACTCAGTTTATGACATTTATCAAGTTAGATAAGGTTTTCTTTTTCCTATCATTATGAGGATTATATTTTCTAAACCTTTTAGAAAAAAATAAGAATAAGAGGCCAGAAAATGGGTCAATGGATTGTTAAGGATTTTCTGATATCCATTTTATTAACTATTACCTTAACCACATGCAAATTAAATACAGTTTAACCATTTTGGGAAAGTTCTTCATTACCATCCTTGTAGTTGTCATAGAATAAAGAGAAACCATGCATCATTTTCTCTTATATTAAAAAGTCATAATTTTTTTCCATTTATATTGAAGAAAATATTGTGGAACATAACTATAGAAGTCACTTTAAGTATTAAAATACTATTGGCTAAAAGTCATACATACATGCTTTTGTACATGAGGCATATACAATATTCTGGTAACAGTAGACAAAGAAATGCCACATTTATTTTTTTAATTGAGATATAATTGACATATAACATTATTTAGTTTCAGGTGTATAACATAATGATTAAATGTATTCATATGTTGGGAAATGATCACCATAGTAAGTCAGCATTCATCATCTCATATAGTTATACGTTATTTTTCTTGTGATGAAAACTTTTAAGATCTACTCTCTTAGTAACTTTGAAAAATTTTAATTCAGTGGTATTAACTATTGTCACTATACTGTAGATTATATACTGAGGACTTATTTCTTTTGATCACTTCTTCCATTTCACTACAGAAGATAGTGGCCAAATTTCTTTTTTGTTGACCCTAAACTTTAGAATTACTCAAAATAGCTTTACAAAATTAAATAATACATTTTAAAATTTGTGGATGTTTTGTGTGCATTATTATAGTTATAAATATTTTTTATTTTCATTATTTTTTTATTTTTTATTATTTTTGAGAGAGACAGAGACAGAATGTGAGTGGGTTGGGGCAGAGAGAGAGGGGGACACAGAATCTGCAGCAGGCTCTAGGCTCTGAGCTGTCTGCACAGAGCCCGTTGCTGGGCTTGAACTCACGAGCTGTGAGATCATGACCTGAGCTAAAGTTGGAGGCTCAACCAATTGAGCCACCCAGGAGCCCCTATAAATATTTTTTAAAATGGAAGCATAAAATTAAAATTGTCTTAGCTTTCAAAGCAATATGTTCTTTATAATGAACTTGCTCAGGGCACACCATGGGTGGCTCAGATGGTTGAGCGTCCGACTCTTGACTTTAGCTCAGGTCATGATCCCAGGGTCATGGGATCAACTCCTGCATCAGGCTCTGTGCTGAGCATGGAGTCTGTTTAAGATTCTCTCTCTCTCTCTCTCTCTCTCTCTCTCTCTCTCTCTCTCTCCCCCTCCCTCCCTCCCTCCCTCCCTCTGCCCCTTTACCCCACTCACACTCTCTCTCTCTTAAATAAAAAAATAAATAAGTAAACTTCTTCAATTATAACCAGGGAAATCATAGATGAAATTTATTTTTTTTATTTTTTTATTTTTTATTTTTTTTAATATATGAAATTTATTGTCAAATTGGTTTCCATACAACACCCAGTGCTCATCCCAAAAGGTGCCCTCCTCAATACCCATCACCAACCCTCCCCTCCCTCCCACCCCCAATCAATCCTCAGTTTGTTCTCAGTTTTTAAGAGTCTCTTATGCTTTGGCTCTGTCCTACTCTAAACTCTTTTTTTTTTTTTCCCTTCCCCTCCCCCATGGGTTTCTGTTAAGTTTCTCAGGATCCACATAAGAGTGAAACCATATGGTGTCTGTCTTTCTCTGTATGGCTTATATCACTTAACATCACACTCTCCAGTTCCATCCATGTTGCTACAAAGGGCCATATTTCGTTCTTTCTCATTGCCACGTAGTACTCCATTGTGTATATAAACCACAGTTTCTTTATCCATTCATCAGTTGATGGACATTTAGGCTCTTTCCATAATTTGGCTATTGTTGAGAGTGCTGCTATAAACATTGGGGTACAAGTGCTCCTATGCATCAGTACTCCTGTATCCCTTGGGTAAATTCCTAGCAGTGCTATTGCTGGGTCATAGGGTAGGTCTATTTTTAATTTTCTGAGGAACCTCCACACTGTTTTCCAGAGTGGCTGCACCAATTTGCATTCCCACCATCAGTGCAAGAGGGTTCCCATTTCTCCACATCCTCTCCAGCATCTATAGTCTCCTGATTTGTTCATTTTGGCCACTCTGACTGGCATGAGGTGATATCTGAGTGTGGTTTTGATTTGTATTTCCCTGATAAGGAGCAACGTTGAACATCTTTTCATGTGCCTGTTGGCCATCTGGATGTCTTCTTTAGAGAAGTGTCTATTCATGTTTTCTGCCCATTTCTTCACTGGGCTATTTGTTTTTCGGGTGTGGAGTTTGGTGAGCTCTTTATAGATTTTGGATACTAGCCCTTTGTCCGATATGTCATTTGCAAATATCTTTTCCCATTCCGTTGGTTGCCTTTTAGTTTTGTTGGTTGTTTCCTTTGCTGTGCAGAAGCTTTTTATCTTCATAAGGTCCCAGTAGTTCATTTTTGCTTTTAATTCCCTTGCCTTTGGGGATGTGTCGATTAAGAGATTGCTACGGCTGAGGTCAGAGAGGTCTTTTCCTGCTTTCTCCTCTAGGGTTTTGATGGTTTCCTGTCTCACATTCAGGTCGTTTATCCATTTTGAGTTTATTTTTGTGAATGGTGTGAGAAAGTGGTCTAGTTTCAACCTTCTGCATGTTGCTGTCCAGTTCTCCCAGCACCATTTGTTAAAGAGACTGTCTTTTTTCCATTGGATGTTCTTTCCTGCTTTGTCAAAGATGAGTTGGCCATACGTTTGTGGGTCTAGTTCTGGGGTTTCTATTCTATTCCATTGGCCTATGTGTCTGTTTTTGTGCCAATACCATGCTGTCTTGATGATGACAGCTTTGTAGTAGAGGCTAAAGTCTGGGATTGTGATGCCTCCTGCTTTGGTCTTCTTCTTCAAAACTACCTTGGCTATTCGGGGCCTTTTGTGGTTCCATATGAATTTTAGGATTGCTTGTTCTAGTTTCGAGAAGAATGATGGTGCAATTTTGATTGGGTTTGCATTGAATGTGTAGATAGTTTGGGTAGTATTGACATTTTGACAATATTTATTCTTCCAATCCATGAGCAGGGAATGTCTTTCCATTTCTTTATATCTTCTTCAATTACCTTCATAAGCTTTCTATAGTTTTCAGCATACAGATCTTTTACATCTTTGGTTAGATTTATTCCTAGGTATTTTATGCTTCTTGGTGCAATTGTGAATGGGATCAGTTTCTTTATTTGTCTTTGTGTTGCTTCATTGTTAGTGTATAAGAATGCAACTGATTTCTGTACATTGATTTTGTATCCTGCAACTTTGCTAAATTCATGTACCAGTTCTAGCAGACTTTTGGTGGAGTCTATCGGATTGTCCATGTATAATATCATGTCATCTGCAAAAAGTGAAAGCTTGACTTCATCTTTGCCAATTTGGATGCCTTTGATTTCCTTTTGTTGTCTGATTGCTGATGCTAGAACTTCCAACACTATGTTAAACAACAGCAGTGAGAGTGGACATCCCTGTCATGTTCCTGATCTCAGGGAAAAAGCTCTCAGTTTTTCCCCATTGAGGATGATGTAAGCTGTGGGCTTTTCATAAATGGCTTATATGATGTTTAAGTATGTTCCTTCTATCCCGACTTGCTCAAGGGTTTTTATTAAGAAACGGTGCTGAATTTTTTCAAAAGCCTTTTCTCCATCAATTGACAGGATCATATGGTTATCTTTTCTTTTATTAATGTGATGTATCACGTTGATTGATTTGCGATGTTGAACCAGCCCTGCATCCCAGGAATGAATCCCACTTGATCATGGTGAATAATTCTTTTTATATGCTGTTGAATTCGATTTGCTAGTATCTTATTGAGAATTTTTGCATCCATATTCATCAGGGATATTGGCCTGTAGTTCTCTTTTTTTACTGGGTCTCGGTCTGGTTTGGGAATCAAAGTAATACTGGCTTCACAGAATGAGTCTGGAAGTTTTCCTTCCCTTTCTATTTCTTGGAGTAGCTTGAGAAAGATAGGTATTATCTCTGCTTTAAACGTCTGGTAGAACTCCCCTGGGAAGCATCTTGTCCTGGACTCTTATTTGTTGGGAGATTTTTGATAACCGATTCAATTTCTTGGCTGGTTTTGGGTCTGTTCAAGCTTTCTATTTCCTCCTGATTGAGTTTTGGAAGAGTGTGGGTGTTTAGGAATTTGTCCATTTCTTCCAGGTTGTCCAGTTGTTGGCATATAATTTTTCATAGTATTCCCTGATAGTTGTTTGTATCTCTGAGGAATTGGTTGTAATAATTCCATTTTCAATCATGATTTTATCTATTTGGGTCATCTCCCTTTTCTTTTTGAGAAGCCTGGCTAGAGGTTTGTCAATTTTGTTTATTTTTTCAAAAAACCAACTCTTGGTTTCGTTGATCTGCTCTACAGTTTTTTTAGATTCTATATTGTTTATTTCTGCTCTGATCTTTATTATTTACTTTCTGCTGCTGGGTTTAGGCTGTCTTTGCTGTTCTGCTTCTGTTTCCTTTAGGTGTGCTGTTATATTTTGTATTTGGGATTTTTCTTGTTTCTTGAGATAGGCCTGGATTGCAATGTATTTTCCTCTCAGGACTGCCTTCACTGCATCCCAAAGGGTTTGGATTGTTGTATTTTCATTTTTGTTTGTTTCCATATATTTTTTAATTTCTTCTCTAATTGCCTGGTTGACCCACTCATTCTTTAGTAGGGTGTTCTTTAACCTCCACGCTTTTGGAAGTTTTCCAGACGTTTTCCTGTGGTTGATTTCAAGCTTCATAGCATTGTGGTCTGAAAGTATGCATAGTATAATTTCAATTCTTGTATACTTATGAAGGGCTGTTTTGTGACCCAGTATATGATCTATCTTGGAGAATGTTCCATGTGCACTCGAGAAGAAAGTATATTCTGTTGCTTTGGGATGCAGAGTTCTAAATATATCTGTCAAGTCCATCTGATCCAATGTATCATTCAGGGCCCTGTTTCTTTATTGACCTTGTGTCTTGATGATCTGTCCATTTCTCTAAGTGGAGTGTTAAAGTCCCCTGCAGTTACCACATTCTTATCAATAAGGTTGCTTATGTTTGTGATTAATTGTTTTATATATCTGGGGGCTCCGGTATTCGGCGCATAGACATTTATAATTGTTAGCTCTTCCTGATGGATAGACCCTGTAATTATTATATAATGCCCTTCTTCATCTCTTGTTACAGCCTTTAATTTAAAGTCTAGTTTGTCTGATATAAGTATGGCTACTCCAGCTTTCTTTTGGCTTCCAGGAGCATGACAAATAGTTCTCCATCCCCTCACTCTCAATCTAAAGGTGTCCTCAGGTCTAAAATGAGTCTCTTGTAGACAGCAAATAGATGGGTCTTGATTTTTATCCATTCTGTTACCCTATGTCTTTTGGTTGGCGCATTTAATCCATTTACATTCAGTGTTATTATAGAAAGATATGGGTTTAGAGTCATTGTGATGTCTGTATGATTTATGCTTGTAGTGATGTCTCTGGTACTTTGTCTCATAGGATGCCCTTTAGGATCTTTGTAGGGCTGGTTTAGTGGTGACAAATTCCTTCAGTTTTTGTTTGTTTGGGAAGACCTTTATCTCTCCTTCTATTCTAAATGACAGACTTGCTGGATAAAGGATTCTCGGCTGCATATTTTTTTCTGTTCAACACATTGAAGATCTCATGCCAATCCTTTCTGGCCTGCCAAGTTTCAAAAGAGAGATCAGTCACGAGTCTTATAGGTCTCCCTTTATATGTTAGGGCATGGTTATCCCTTGCTGCTTTCAGAATTTTCTCTTTATCCTTGTATTTTGCCAGTTTCACTATGATATGTCATGCAGAAGATCGATCCAAGTTACGTCTGAAGGGAGTTCTCTGTGCCTCTTGGATTTCAATGCCTTTTTCCTTCCCCACATCAGGGAAGTTCTCAGCTATTATTTCTTCAAGTACACCTTCAGCACCTTTCCCTCTCTCTTCCTCCTCTGGAATACCAATTATGCGTATATTATTTTTTTTTAGTGTATCACTTAGTTCTCTAATTTTCCCCTCATACTCCTGGATTTTTTTATCTCTCTTTCTTTCAGCTTCCTCTTTCTCCATAACTTTATCTTCTAGTTCACCTATTCTCTCCTCTGCCTCTTAAATCTGAGCCGTGCTCGTTTCCATTTTATTTTGCATGTCGTTTAAAGCATTTTTCAGCTCCTCCTGACTGTTCCTTAGTCCCTTGATCTCTGTAGCAAGAAATTCTCTGCTGTCCTCTGTACTGTTTTCAAGCCCAGCGATTAATTTTATGACTATTATTCTAAATTCACTTTCTGTTATATTATTTAAATCCTTTTTGATCAGTTCATTAGCTCTTGTTATTTCCTGGAGATTCTTTTGAGGGGAATTCTTCCGTTTGGTCATTTTGGATAGTCCCTGGAGTGGTGAGGACCTGCAGGGCACTTCCCCTGTGCTGTGGTGTATAACTGGAGTTGGTGGGCGGGGCCACAGTCAGACCTGATATCTGCCCCCAGCTCACCCCTGGGGCCACAGTCAGATGGGTGTGTGCCTTCTCTTCCCCTCTCCTAGGTGTGGGATATACTGTGGGGTGGTGTGGCCCGTCCGGGCTACTTGCACACTGCCAGGCTTGTGGTGCTGGGGATCTGGCGTATCAGCTGGGGTGGGTAGGCAAGGTGCATGGGGGCAGGAGGGGCAGGCTTAGTTTGCTTCTCCTTAGGTGATCCACTTCAGGAGGGGCCCTGTAGCAGTGGGAGGGAGTCAGACCCGTGGCCGGAGGGGTGGCTCTGCAGAAGCACAGAGTTGGGTGTTTGCGCTGAGCAAGCAAGTTCCCTGGCAGGAACTGGTTCCCTTTGGGATTTTGGCTGGGGGATGGGTGAGGGAGATGGCGCTGGCGAGCGCCTTTGTTCCCCAACAAACTGAGCTCTGTCGTCCTGGGGCTCAGCAACTCTCCCTCCCTTTGTCCTCCAGCCTTCCTGCTTTCCGAGCAGAGCTGTTAACTTATGACCTCCGAGATGCTAAGTCGCGCTTGCTGTGGGAACACACTCCATCTGGCCCGTCCGCTTTTGCAAGCCAGACTCGGGGGCTCTGCTTGGCTGGCAGGCTGCCCCTTGGCCCCAGCTCCCTCCCACCAGTCTTTGCAGCATGCACCGCCTCGCTGCCCTTCCTACCCTCTTCCCTGGGCCTCTCGTCTGCGCTTGGCTCCGGAGACTCCGTTCTGCTAGTCTTCTGGCGGTTTTCTGGGTTATTTAGGCAGGTGTGGGTGGAATCTAAGTGATCAGCAGGATGCGCGGTGAGCCCAGTGTCCTCCTATGGCGCCATCTTCCTCAGGTCCTAATCATAGATGAAATTTAAAACATACTAGAGAATAAAACTAATATGACCTTGGGGCGCCTGGGTGGCTCGGTCGGTTAAGTGTCCGACTTTGGCTCAGGTCATGATCTCACAGTCCGTGGGTTTGAGCCCTGCGTCGGGCTCTGTGCTGACAGCTCAGAGCCTGGAGCCTGTTTCAGATTCTGTGTCTCCCTCTCTCTGTGACCCTCCCCCATTTATGCTCTGTCTCTCTCTGTCTCAAAAATAAATTAAAAAAACGTTAAAAAAAATTAAAAAAAAATAAATGTTAAAAATTAAAAAAAAAAAAAAAACTAATATGACCAGTCAAAACATTAAGATAGAAAGCAAGCAGAGCCAACATACCCAAGCTCAGTTAATTCTATATATGCATTCCTGAAGTATTTGACTTGCCCCAAAAGGTGTATAGCAAATAAAATTATAATATTGATATGAGTGACAAAAAACTAGCTACATAAGTTATTTATATTGTTCTTATATATATAATATATAAAAATATATATATAATGTATTTTTTTCAACAGCTCTTGTACTTACTTCTTTCCATTACAATTTTAGGTCTCCATTATCTCTCACATATACTTCTACAAAAAAATATTAAAGAATATTTATACTTTGAAAATACTTAAAATTGAAGGGCACCTGAGTGGCTCTGTTAGTTGAGCAATGACTTTGGCTCAGGTCATAATCTCACAGTTCATGGGTTTGAGCCCCACATCAGGCTCTCTGCTGACAGCTCAGGGCTCAGAGCCCTGAGCCTGCTTCAGATTCTGCGTCTCCCTCTCTCTCTGCCCCTCCCCTGCTCATGTGTACATTCTTCCTCTCTCTCAAAAATAAACATTAACATTTTTTTAAAAAAGTAAAACTATCCATAATCCTATGACACCAATATCCATATCTATAAATTCTAAAAATATAAATATAGTGTATGTGAATTACCACTTAACTTCTATTTTAGGTAGCATTATTTTTGACACCTTTGTTGTTTTTATATCACTTTTAATGGCTTTCCATAGTTTTCAAATTGAGATTCCGTCTTTACTTTCTCCTTTCTAATATTCATTCAGCAATCTTACACATACCCACACCCCCCCCCCACACACACACATGTGCACACATTTTTCCCCCACTAAGTCATTCAAGAACTTGCCAGAGTCCTTGGAATAAAACTGATGAAAGTTCTTTTCAGTCTGTCTTCATTTTACTTTAACATGATAGCATAAGCTCCAGCCAATGAAGTTTCCATAAACAGATCTTTTACTATTTAAGGTCATGATTGTCTCTAACCCTTTATATTGTAACCTGATACCTGTTTTTCCATCTACTCAAGGCTTATGTTTCCATGCCAAATCTAAGACACATTATTAAAATTTTGGAATCAGCATGCACTCACTGAACTCGCTTCTTTCTGATCTCTCCTAAAATTTATAACAGAACTTTATATATTCTCATTTAATTATACTTTGTTTTAAATTTTTGGGTTGTTTCAAATGTTTATGTATGTTGTCTTGAAATGTCTTTGAAATCTTAAAAGCTATGGTATGTGAGAGGACTCTGCAACAATGGCAGAGTAGGAAGTACCAGGATTCTGTCTCCCCACCCAGGTAGTAATTACACTGGCAGGATCTGTTTGATGTAACTATTTTGGACTATGGAGCCTATTAACAACCTGTGCCTTCCAGGGGAAGGACTGGATAGTAAATTCGGTTAATTTTGGCAAGTTTCAACTCAACTCCTCAGCAATTACCCATGTGTTCCTTCAGCTCCATGAAAGGGAACTATGTATGTGTGCTGGGGCATTTTGTACACATCTTGCCAGAGTCTAGGTGGGCAAGAAGGATCCTATCTTCCAGATAACAAAGAGCTGTGTCCTGGTCACTTACTTCTGCTTCTCATCACAGAGGTGCAGGCAGAGAGGCAGGCACCCACTATTGTTACACTTCGTTTCCTTATCACGATCCCTGACAAACACCATTCTACTTTCTGTCTCTATGGTTTTTACTATTCTAAGAACCTCATATATATGGAATAATTTAGTATTTGCCTTTCTGTGATTGGTTTTTTTCCCCTTATTATAATGTTCTCATGACTTATCCATGTTGTAGCATGTATTAGAATTTCCTTCATTTTTAAGGTTGAATAACATTCCATTGTATGTGTATGCCGCATTTTTCACCTGTGGTGGACATTTCAGCTTTATTTTTCTGGAGAATTTTTTCAGGCCAAACAGGAGCTTACTTAATTGTTCAACTGGGGGATCATCTGCCCAGCCTCTCTCAGAAGACCACAGCCAATGACTTTCTGACACAATGATATTGAAGGCTGGCTCCCTTGGCTCAAAGTAGAAACAACTCTGGTTCAGTTAGTGGTATAAATGTCCCCGTGGAATATTGCTAAAGCAAATCTCTAGCAAAAACCACACATTTGCTTGGCTTCTCCCCTTACTCTTCTTCTCCTGAAAGCTCTCTTAAATAAACCTGCCCATATGTCACCTCTGTTCTACTTTGTCAGTGGCAAGAGCAGTACGTGTAAGCTATTCAACAAAAAAACCTAAAAACCCAGGATCATCAAATGAAGAACATAGAAGATGTCTGTGTAATTTAACACCTCTCATTTTGAGTATAATCAAGATATCAAAGGTCAAATTTGATAATATGGCCAATGCTTTAGAAATACCCGTTGTAAATTTATTTATAAAGTTCTTAACTTTGGGATTATTGTCCAAAATATTTCAGGTCTGGGAACACAGACTGAAACCATTCATAAAATCTTGCCTATTACAGAAGACAAGTCCAGATGGATGGCATAGGAGATAGCCATGGACCCGATGTTAACAATGTATTAATTTTATTATGAGTAGGTTGGCTGAAAAAGTAAAAGAAACTAGAAAAGCCTTATGGGCATATGGGAACATCAGGGTATCTCTCACAATGGTAAATGGTGTATTGCTGAAAGATAATTGCATAGTTCTTTCCAGTAACCTTTGCCAGAGAGTATTAAACAGAATACATCATGGCTATTTGGGCACATGAAATGGTGCAAAAGAAGAGCATGGGCTACAGTATTTTGGCAAGCATCCCACAAAGAAATTGATGAAAAAGTAGCTTCTTGTCTGGTATGCCAGCTCTTATAGCATGAAAATATGAAAGTGATACTAATGAGAAGACCAGCAGCTGTCAGACTTGGGAACAAGTTGGCACATGAAAAAAAAAAAAGTGAAAACCAGTTATTACTACTATCAGAGACTTGGAATTGTTTCATGGTGGAACAAACCTAAAAAAAAGAGGTGAAAATATAACAACATAGCCAATATTCATATAGAGTTCATATTGACAAGTATAAAAAATTAAGAATGTGGCTCTTAACAAAATATACTATTTAGGTATATAAAAATAATTTTGGAATTTGCCTAATTTATAAGTTAATTTATGCAGAAAATGTAGATAAGTAAAGAGTATATATTGGGAGGAAATATTTACTAACTTTAAGTTCTTCAAATTAATCTCCCGTATATTTATTATGTTAAGTGATCTGCCAATGACAAGTTTAATCCTGATAAATTATTGAGTCTCATATAAAAAGTATTCAAAATTAACCAAAATGATGATTATACTTTTAAAGTATATATGTACAAATGTTAAAAGTCTTAAGCCAAATAGTAAATCAAATATCAAACCTCGAGAATATCTATGATAAATTTAGCCTGTGATTCCTATAACAAGATGTCTGAAAAAGAAGTTTGTTTATTTTACTGACCTTTTGCAAAACAGCCATGTAGTCTCAAAAGGTCTACGTTGTCCTTCTTTAAGTACTTCACATCGGATCTTTTACACACATATCTGTGAAAAGGCTGGTTTATCTGCACACAAATTCTAAGAAGCACTGTATATGTTACCATATCGATGTTTACATCAACTTTGTGGGATTAATTTGTTCACTAACATAAAATCAATGTTTACTTTTTACTGATGCTATCGTGAATATAATTTTTTAATTTAATGAAGCACATAAATAATATTAAAACCCATTGTCATCACAATTCAGGCCATATAGACCATAGAAAGTTGGACAGTGTGTTCTAACTCTTGTGACATAGTGAGTCACTATGCTTACCATGCATTTTCAGACCATAAATACTATCATTTAAATGCATGGTACTTACAAACCTGTTTTTAAATGAAACAAAAAATTAAAAGCAAGTAAAATTCAACATAAATTTTAAGTTAAAAATACTATGCAATTCATTTGTGAATTTTTTTATCACATAATATTTTTGATAATCCATTATTAAAATGCTCTCAAAATCTAGGGCCAAGGATAGTTATGTCACACATATCAGACAATAGAGTCCATTATAACAATACTTAAATTAATCTTGATTTGAGTACCACGTCTTTCATCTGATGCTGGGTAAATCACATAATCTTTGTTTCCTCACGGATAAGACATGAAATTATTTCCTGTTGTATTGTCTCTCACAAGGTTGTCATAAACATCAATGTTTAAAGCACTATAAATTTGAAATGTTTTTTTAGCTTAGTTAGGAATTCACAATTTTAGGTAACAGACTCAGCTAAAAATACAATGATTCTCTATAATGGATTAATCATAATATGATATGGATAAAGAACCAGATACCACAAAATCAACTTATCTATGTCTTTTCTGGAACTCGAGTTGAAAAACAAATTACCAAGATGATGGAAAAACTTAACCTTAATGTTTGTGTCCGTTTTTAAGTCTTCATCTCCTGCAGGGTAGCTGCTATTTAGAACATGAAATAAAAGGGCTTATCTCTAGTCATGCTTCCAAGTTCTGGTATGTTCTCATTAGAAACCATGTGTCACTAAAATCCTGGGGAGAGAGAGAGAAAGAGAGAGAGACAGACAGACTGAGAAAATATCTATCATCTAAACTACCATAAGAAGAATGTAAACTCTATGAGGGCAAAAATGTTTAAATATTTTGCTCATTTCTGTAAGTACAATGTTAAAAATGTTGGCATATAGTAGGATGTAAAAAGAATATTTGTTGCATAAGTGAATCACTTGTTTATATTTGGATTATGTTTAGGAAGTATCTAGAACAGGTAAATTGTAAAGACAGAAAGCATATTGGGAATACCAGGAGTTAAAATGAGGAGGGAATGGGGAGTTATTGGTTAAATAGAACAGAGTTTGTTTGGGATGATGAAAAAATTTTGGAAATGGACAGCGGTGGTGGTTGTATAACATTGTGACTGTGATTAAGGGACGTGCGCATATGAAAATGGTTAATGGTATATCTTGTTACATATTTTCCCTAATAAAAAATATTTTTAATTATAACTCTAAAATATTAACTGATTTAGAAATAAGCAGATAAAATCACTCAATAGACTCAAGGAAAAGTAAGAATATACGATCCTAAATAATCTATATCTTAACACACATTATTGGTCACATATGGTTTTCAGTAGTAAGTGCATAATGTAAAATGAGCAGGTCTTAAGTAGAGAACTGATGAGTTTTGATAAACATACACAACCATGACCCATCATCCCTGTTAAGATGTAGAACATTACCATTGCTTCAGAAATGTTCCTCTACCAAGGGTATACTGAGAATGGCTTATAAAAATTTGCAAGTGGAGATTGACCCTATTTCAGGAATTTTTGTGAGCTATTAAATAGGCATTATTAAAAAGCAAGTTATACATATGAACTTACAGCTCAATAAATTAAAAAAATTAATAATTAATTTCAAAAATCAGATTCATTATTTTACTACATTTTACTGTTCTGCTCTTGAGATTATTTGTCTATTGCTTCTGTGTTTTAGAAATAACCATATTTGTATTGTTTTACTGCACATTCCTGACTCTGTCTTCAATAACTTCATGACAGTAGCTTGAAATGGGTAAGGTCGGTATTTACAACATGGAAATCACATTTTTAAAATTCACTTTTACACCCCACAGAGATGTGCTTAAACATACATGTGCACATCACTGCTCACCTATCCAGCCAGCCACCACCCACTACCCACCACCACATAGTTTAATTTTGCCCATTCTTGAATTTCATATGAATGGAAGCAGAGATAATATTCTGTTTGTTATGTACCTGGCTTCTTCTGTTCAACATATATTTTTGATTCCCCCCCCTATATTTTCTGCATATATCAGTAACCTGTTCCTTTTAACTGCTGAGTAGTATGCCATTGAAGAAATACACTACAATTTGTTTGCCCAGGATTTTTAATGAAGGTAATTGAGTATTTATATTTGAGCTAATTTTAATGAAACTGCTACAAACATTTTTGTACAGTCTTTAGTGAATATACTTTTTCTTTTTCTCTTATGTAAATATGTAGAATTGATGGGTCATAGATAGGTATATATTCAACTTTTTAAGAAACTGCCATATTTGCAAAGGGTGTATACCATTTCACATTCCACCAGCAATACATGAGACTTCCCATAACCCTGTTTCTTCACTAACATTTAGTGTTGTCAATCTTTCAGGTTTTAGCAATTCTGGATTTGAAATGATTTCATTGTGGTTTTAATTTGATGATTAATGATCTTGAACATCTTTCTGTGTGCTTATTAGCCATCTGTTTATCTTCACTTGTGAAATATCTGTTCAGATCTCTTGCTGAATTATTTTAAAATTAAGTTGTCTTTTTAAAAATTTTTTTTAATGTTTTAATTTATTTTTGAGACAGAGAGAGACAGAGCATGAGCAGGGGAGGGGCAGAGAGAGAGGGAGACACAGAATCTGAAGCAGGCTCCAGTCTGAGCTGTCAGCACAGAGGCCCACGCGGGGCTCAAACTCACAGACTGTGAGATCATGACCTGAGCTGAAGTCGGACGCTTAACCAACTGAGCCATCCAGGGGCCCCTAAATTAAGTTGTGTTTTTATTGCCTTGTGTGAATTATTTATATTGTTACAAGTCCTTTATCAAATGCATGCATTGTAAATATTTTCTCTGTGACCTTAAAAAATATGTTTGGATGAGAAGTTCTAATTTTGATGAATTCTATGTATTTTTTTCTTTCATAGTTAGTGTGTTTTGATTCTCTCTCAGAAATTCTATCTTCCCCCATGGTTTTTAAGATGTATTGCATGTTTTCATGTAGGAGCTTTCTTGTTTTACTTGTACATTGTATGAATTTCATCTTACAAATATTTTTGTGGCAAACTTGATGTAGGTTTGTTTTTTTGTTTTTTCTGATGTGGATATCCAGCAGGCATAAAACCACTTTTTGAAAATACTCCTCTTTCTCTATTGAATTGGCTTAGTGTCTTGATCAAACAGCAATTGACCTTTTATGTGTACCTGTACTTTTTATTTGTTCGTCAATTTATTTTTCTGTCCATACTCCCAAGAACACATTGTCTTGATCACTGTAACTTCATAATAAGAAATATTAAGATTTGAAATCATGCAGTTTGAGTCTTTCAACTTTTTTTTACTCAAAATTATTTTTGGCTAGTCAAGATATTTTAAATATCCATATACATTTTAATCTCAATTAAATTTTAAGATTTTAAAATTTTGGTGGAATTTTAACTTAAAATTCATTTAATTGTTTTAGATCAATTAAAATTGTAGCAACATTAAGTTTTTTTAATTGATGAACATGATGCATCTCTCATTTATTTAGGTTATCTTTGATCCCCTGTAGCAATCTCTTTAGTTTCCCATGTGGAGCTTTTACACATCTTTTGCTAAATTTATCTGTATAATATGGACTTTGATGTGTCTGTTAATGGATTTTAAATTCTTCTCTCATTGCTACCAATATACAAAACACAAATGATTGTAATATATTGAGCTGTGGTCTTGCTAAATTCATTTATTAGTTCTAGTAATAGTTCTGTAAATTTCTTTGGATTGTGTCATCCACAAAAGCAAGCAATTGTGTCATCTGGGAATAAAGAACTTTTACTTCTTCATTTTCAATCTTTATTTCTACTATTTCTTTTTATCCCCTCACTGCACTGATGAGCACAATTAATACAATACTGAAGAGAAACTGTGAGAGATTTCTTTTCCTTATTTGGGAGATTTAATGAAAAGATGTTCAATATTTCACCATTAAGATGCTCTTCATCTTAATGAAGACTTTGCCTTCTATCCATAGTTTATTGAGAGTTTTTGTTGTGAATCTATTAAGATGAACATATCTTCTTTTTTAAAAATTTATGATCTCGTTTTTTAGAATTTATGATCCTAAAGAATCTATATCTTAAAACACATTGTTCACATATGGTTTTCACATAAAATTTGCATAATGTAAAATGAACAGGTCTTAAGTGGAGAACTTGACTGGATTTTTAAAATTTTGCATTTCAGCTGATTTAGTAGGTGCAGCTCATTTTAAAAATTTACCTTGCTTGGGTTTGCAGAGTTTTTGGTTTGTTTAGGTTTGTTATTTGATGATTGTCATCACACTGATAAAATCTGTCCCAATTTTTCTACTCATCTATTTCTTTGGCTCAATTCTACATGTCTGAAAACATTTACTGTTGCTTCACAAGTCACTGAGCTTCTCTTCATTCTCTAAGTCATTTTTCTCTAGTTCTTGACATTATATAGTTTCTATTAGTCTATCTTAAAAATCAGCCCATTTTCTGTCCTCTTGTTTCTGTTATCAAGCCTATCTAGTAATTTTATTTCTCATGTCAGATTTGCAATTTTCAATTTATAATTTCCATTGGGTTGTCCACTATTGATTTTCTGCATTTATATTCAGTTAATTTAACCATGTTTTCATTTAAGTCCTTAAACATATTTGAACATTTTCTTTAAAGATATTTACTGTTATTTCCACATTGGGTTATTCCTTACTGTGTTTATAATGTCTTTTTTTTTTCCTGAACAGTTGGTCACATTGTCTTATCAGTGTATTTTATAAATTTCTATTGTATATTAGACTTTATAAATAACACTCTGTAGAGTTCTTAGATTTTAGTATTCACTGATGATGGTTTCTTTTTGTTTCAGCAGATAATTAAGTTACTGGCAATTCATCTTGAACTTGCAGAGGCTTGGTTTTATGCTCTATTAGGGCAGACTCTGGAAAATTCAAGGTTTTTAGTCAATACCTCTAACTTGACAGGACTCAAAACTCCTGTTCCTGCCACTCCTGTTCCTTTGAGCAAAAGCTGAAATCCTTTCTTGGTCTTTCAGTCCTCCAGACTTTGTATGTATGTATGTATGTATTTATATATATATACCACATGGATCTTCAGAATGTTCCACATGTGTGTTTAGCTTAGAGGTAAGCCATGATTTTAAAGGAATTTATGGATATACTTGGGGATAGACCCTACTGGATTTCATTCTTTCTGAGATTTACCTCCTTAATTTCTAGACATTCTAGTTACCTAAAATTCTGTCTTGTGAAACATTAAACTGATTGAAATGCATCTTTCTGTTTGACTTCTAGCCTCTATATTCATAACCTAGGAAATATCCTCATGGGAAAGATATATGTACTTAGATCTCATCCAGTTAACTTATGTTGTAAAGTGTTAGATAACCTAAAGTTTTTTCCTGCTTTGGATAGCTCTCTAATACCTTTGTATAATTGTTCCTGCCACCACCAGAGTTTATAATGGTTATCTTTTGGCTGGTTATTCCAATATAACCTACTTTGTCATTTCTGGAGCTGGAATTCACTATTTTAGAAGTATGGTATGTAGGCATCGCTTAATTATTCATTTACTATGTTTCTAACTCTGATTTTTACCACAGGTATTTAGACTCTGATAAACCATAGGGAACATATATTAAAGACTGCATTTCAGGAAAATACTTAGAGTTAAGTAGTAATACATTCAATTACTATGTGACATATATGTGGCTGAATTCACTGTCAATTTCCTATAAAAACTAGCTTTAAAATAACCAATTTATATTTTAATGCTGCTCATTCACTCTTTCAAATTTAGTGGCTTGAGATCTGAAATTTAAAAGACCACACAAAAAGATGACAGCTGATTTTTCAACTTAAAGGATATTTGCTATATTCTATATACTTGGCTGCTTGTGTTCACAACATACCCAGAGATGCACTTAGGAGAATGGGTTAATAATAAGAAGAAAATAACAGCAACAAAAAACCCTATCAGAAATATAGGTCTGCTAATCACAATAGGATTGTTAAACTTCAGTAATATCTATAATTAGGTTTATAATATATTTGCCTTCAATACAAAGAAAAATGAGTGTCTTATAATTTAGCACCCAAAAAGTACTGATAAGTAACTTTTTTCTTTTACTCTGAAGGAAGTAAATAAAGATATATTTTTTATTCAGTAAGTATTTTGTTAAACATCAACATTCTTCCTGTTGCAAAATCTCAAAAGAAGTGTGAAAGGTAGTAAACTGAATTAAGGGAAATTTCTTCCTACCGTTCATCCAAGTTGAATTAATACTCCTACAGATTCTTTTATGGTCTCACAGTGGCTGCAGAAGGCCCAGTCCTCAAAACCCTAACTTCTTTGCCAGCAGTAAGGGGAAAACTCCTTTCCCTAAATTTCAAGCAAAAGGCGTTGTTTTTAATTAACTCTGCTTGGTCACATGAGCATCTTCCTGGTCATGTGAGTCCCAAGGATATGATGGTTTGATTCTAAGAGACATTTTCCATGTAAACTTGTCCAATCTTGTCAAAAGACACATGGAACTTCATCCAAGATACACGTCTGAGAGTGGGCACATGTGTGATTTTCTTGAACGAAAATGGTGAGGAAATAGTTACTGGGCTGCAATATAACTCGTATCCAATGATTAGCCAAATCAGTCTAGTAGTTTCACCTTTGGGCCCCATCTATAAAGATTTATCATCAACCCTATTACAGATGTGATTTTATTTGGAATGCACTCCCACATCATGAATTCTATAAGTAAAACTTTATCAACTCTTGAAAAAAAAAAAAAGAGGGCAAGAAAGAGGCAAAGACGGAAGGTAGGAAGGAAGACAAGAATAAAAGCATTATCTCAGTTCTTACAGCCTGTGAAGTAGGATAGAAATATTATATTAACAATAGGACTCACATTTCATTACTCTTAAGCTATATTCCTTGTTTTATACACATTCAGCTCCTCAAACTGTGCATGACAAAAGATACTCACAACAAAAAAGCAGGTAATAATCAATATGCATTTCTGTTGGGTATCCTTTCTCTTTGATGTTTGTAAGTTGGATTGGGGGAAGGAGAAGCTCATAGTAATGTTATTTTGAGGTACCTTAGAGCCGCTTATTAGCGGGTTCTTATTAGCAGCTTTTTATTGCCAGCTTCCCAGGCCTTTGTGACATGTTTTGAAGATAACTCTTTTGTTCCATCGAAACCATAATGCCTACTTTAATCTGCAATGAATTCAAAAAGAAAGAAGAAAAGGCCAATTAAATTATAAAATACCTTTAAAGTCACTGCTATGCACAACTAGTTTTTATATCTTGGACAATATTAAATTATAGAGCCTTTAGTGAAAAATTATGTTTTGCTTTGAAACCAGTCTGGCAGCAATAATATGTGCTGCCATATGATGATAAGTGCCAATAACCCCGTTAGAGCTAAAAGAAACACATAAATGAAATCACTTTAGAGAAGCCACTATTTTTTTTTAGTTAAGGTACTTATAGTATAGATCAAATACAGTATTGATGTGTCAAAAAATTTAATGACAACTATTGTGTACAATCATTTCAGCAGACACTACAGAACTCCATTTTATTTCCTATTTGTTAATGTAAGCCATTATATGATGCTAACTATTGCTCTGCTCATTGCTTTATAGACATTGTATGTAAGGACAACTTAATTCTTAAACTGAAGTATTACAACGTTTGTAACAATACTATTGTCCCATTTTAGTGTGAAGAAACTGAGACCTGGAGAGCTAACAAAATTATCCTGTTATAACAACAATTACTGCAAAATATACCTGTATAGTCTAGCTTCAATGTCTAGGCATCAACTCCCAGGTTATTCTCTTTTTAAATGGTAATGCATGTGTTTTCTAAACCTTCTTTTATAAACCTCCCCTTCTGTTTCCTTTCTCCAGATCTCTGAGGTAATGCTCTACTACTCCACTTAGCAGTTCCCTTTAATTTGTCCAGGCTTCTTACTAGCACCTTTACAGAAATGTTAAGTATTCTTTCTCCCCTTCCTATGATTTTGCTCATAGGATTCTCAGACTCCTGAAATAACTTCTGTTCCACACATATTTACTTAGCTTCTATTTAATAATCTTCAGTGATCCAGACTCTCTACAACTCCTATTAACAAATATTTACTAGTTTATTCCTTCAAGATTTGGTTCAACACTCACTTTCTCTAAGAAGCAACATGTAATATCCTTTACTCCCTCATCTAACCATGTTTTATTTATTGTCTTATTGCTACAACTTGCATTGAGTATTGTGTATGTCTATTGTTCCTAATGCATATACAGAGAATCTTATGGTGATACATAAACATAGGATTTAGAATAAAAGCCAAAGTTAGATAATACTGGCCAAGACTTCTAACTGAGCTGTTTCTTCTTGCCCCCAAATATTAATAACACAAATTATATGATTTTAATTTAAAGGATATTTAGGGGCACCTGGGTGGCTTAGTTGGTTAAGTGTCCAACTGTTGATAATCTTATGGTTCATGAGATTAAGCCCTGTGTGTGGTGCTGTGCTGACTGCAAGGAGCCTACTTGGACGGACTCTCTCTCTCTCTCTCTCTCTCTCTCTCTCTCTCTCTTTCTCTTTCTCTCTCTCTCTCTTTCTCTCTCTCTCTCTGCCCCTCCCCTGCTCCAATTCTCTCTCTCTCTCTCTCTCAAAATAAATAAATAAACTTAAAAAAAAATAAAGGATTTTTAGTGGAATGAAATATAATGATACAGATAGACATGCTTTATAAAACCACATAGTGTAAGTATTTTAATTTCTAGTGCTACCCTGGACCCAAAGCACACCCACATTACCCTTAGTACTTAACCAGTTATTTGCAACTTACCATGCCCTGTACATAAATTGATATTTCAGCCAGGTGGACATTTTGGGAGCATTTTGTTTACTTTAGCCTATCAAGTCTCACCATTTCCATTCAACAGCTTACTGGACTTTCTAGAGAGTACAATAAGGCAAAAAAAGAAATGTATGGTAGCCACGCCTTGACAATATGATTATCAATGTAGGAAATCCTTAGAAATCAACAAAACAGTTTAGTAAACCAATACATAGTTTTAGAAAATTTTCAGAATAAAATATGAATATACAAAAATCATAGAGTGAATTTGACTTAGGGGCAATGTATTTATTCACTCTTTTGCCATTAAATATATTTTGAGCTGTATATTTTGTAGATGTCCTTTATTGTATTAAGGAAGTTCCTTATATTTCTACATAGCTGAGAGTTTTTTTCATGTGTCAATGTTGAATTTTTCAAGTGCTTATCCTTTACATGTTTGTTAGTTCATTATGTAAATTGTTTTTAAAGAATTTTAGAATAGTAAGCAAATATCTCAGATATTTTGTGCTATACCTGACACTTCAGTCAAATATAATGTTATCTCATCTTATTTCTTAGAGTTAGATCTTCCTTTGATCTTGACTTGGGTCTAGAATCAGACTTAGGTTTATCACCCTCGATGTGAATTACAAGAACACATTTGCAGTTTGTTATCTGTTGAGAAAAGAACTGAACTCTTATCATTTTTCATTTGCTGTTTCTCTTAGAATGGCTAATTATGCACATTTTGAGATCAATTAATGTTACGATTTATTTTCTCAGTACGCAAATTTTAAGTGAGGTAATTAAAAGGATGGGCTCTATGGCCAAATCAGCTAGGTATGACACCTGAGTTTATCATTTAGTTGCTATGGGATCTTGGCCAAGTTACTTAACCTCACTTTGCTTCAGTTTCTTCATCTAAGAAACAGAGATAAATAGTATTTCTAGTATTATTATAATAATTAAATATATTAATATATAAATCATTTAGATTATAGCACATATTGAGCACGACCTCAGTGTTGGGAATTTTATATTTTTAATTGTATAAGTTTGAGTAGACTATTCAAGCTCATAAATACATAGTTTCTTCATCTGTTAAAATGGGAGTAAATAATAATTGCTACCAAATAGTGGATGTTAAGCATTCAGCATGTAAGTGATCAATAAATTAAATCTATTTTTATTGTTGGTATTATATTTTTATTCTTGTCATGCTTTCTGCAGTAGGAATGTTTAATTATCCATAACATGAGCCAGTACTGGGGTGCATGTTAAAAAATAATCTTGAGATATAATTTTTAAATGCAAGATTGCATGAGTAATCAAAGAGTAGAATTGGGAGGGGGATTTAAGAATATAATAGGAAAAGATAAAAGTAATAGGAAAGAATGTCTGGAACAAGCTGTACATTAACCTTTCTTATCTAAAGAATCCTGATGGATTCACCTATTATCAAATTGGATAAATGAACAACATATATGGGGAATATTCTTTGAGCCAAATAAAATTACAGCAAGTTTTCTTCCTGAGTGACAAGATGTTTACTTTCTAATAGATAAGATGGTATGTTTTAGAGAGAGGAAGAAGAACCACTCTTAAATTCCAGCAATGGACTAATAACTTTTATAAACAAGAGATTAAAAGATTTTTGACCGCTCTGTTCTCAGAACTATTGGTCTACGTAACTCAACACTGTCAAGATAAAAATACTTCTAGCAACTGAGTCATTATATATTAACACTTAACAGGATTTGAAGATGGTATACATTAAAGATGCAAAGATGTGCCTCACCAGCCCTCTCTTCTTTTCTGAGCCACCAGCTTGCCTTTCAGACTATTGCTGGTCTCCACCATCAAGACACCAGTAAACCCAGAAATAGAAGGCATTTTGCTTGGACATTTAGGATTAAGTTGTCTAAGGTCTTGCCTCTTTCATTTATGTTATTTAAAAATGATCACAACAAGTACAAAGATCTTGCTGCCATGTTTCCCATACTCATAATCCTGTACTGCTCAATTCCACTGCTCCTTGAATAACTCTACAAAATAACTGTGCCCTGTTGAAAGCCCTATTCAATTGTGAACAACCTCTCCTTCCTGTCATCTCATCCAATTTCAAGACTTCCTTTCTGACATCTAGCTGGATAGCATCCAGATTGTATCTTTACACATCTTTAGGCCTAGAAGTATGTTTCAAATGGCTTATAGGTTCGTGGAAGGTCTGCACTACAGCTAATGAAGATCAAGCTTGGGGGCTCCTCATTGGGGGCACTGGTTTCTTTCAAGGGCTCTAGAAGTATGTTCATACATTTTTGTAAAATTTACAGCAGCTAGAAATTTGACGACAATCAGTTAAGACCACTTTCAGTTAAGATTTGCTTTTGCACTTAATTTTATATTTGTACAATTGCATTATTTTACTTAAAGAGAGTCTCCAAAATTGAATAAATTTCGGGTACCACAAAACCTGGACCTTCCATTATTATTATATAAGTTAAAAAGTTTGTTTTAAAGACGATAATAATAGCTTGATCTGAGAATATTTCTGAAATTATTACCTCAGCCATTCTGAGCCACCTCGGAAAGCATGTGTGCCCTAATACTGTCAATTAAACTTCAAAATTCACCTTAGTAAAACATGGTTAGTGAGGTAAGGTAAGAACAAAAGCAATCTAGCCCATTGCAATCTAAATATGATGTATTTTGATTAACTATAGTTTTGCATTATCTCCTCTTTTATTCCCCTCTCTTGATTTGGGTAAGTAAATGTAAGCAGTAACATTCCATTCTGTTCTTTCTGGGCAAAAAAATGACTATACATTTGTCAGGTTGTAAGCTTTTACCTATACACTGGAAATTTTTTGTCTTCTAAGCTGGGATTCAGGTCTGATGTCTGACACAGGTTTATAGAATTCCACCAGGATTTTGACCTCTGAAGTTTGATTTTAATTTTTGGAGAGTACAGTTGGGAATATGATTTTTATCTATAGCAAAGGAGTTCATAGAGTAATGCAAATGTATTTAAGTACATTTTTTTTTGCATTCCAATCTGAATAGAGATGTGTACTTTCTATTTGGATATCTCACTGACAGCCTATGTCAGAGTATCTCATAAGTAGACACATAAAAGTCTAATGCTCAAACAATTTTCCATTATTTTGCTTAAAAAATATGGTTTTACGTGCAGAGTACATATAAGTGTCATATCACAATTATTTAAAGGTGAGCGTATATGGTAAATATCTACTCATTAGGAATTCTATATATGTTTTTACCTGATTAATTATTATGCTTCAAATTTAATACATATAGAAAAAAAAACTATTAAACTGTAATGATACCAGAAAAGTCATAGCATAATGAAAAACACCTGCTCTGTAGTACCATTTACTAGGTATATATAGCATATTTAGAATAATTCAGTTATACGTTCTTTTCCTTAGCTTTCATATAAATAGTTTTGAGGTATTTTAGTTTACATTCTCTGTCTCCATTCTTGTCTGACTTTAACTATCTGAAATGATGATCCCGTGTTAAAACTTGCCATTGTCTTTTCACTTAAAAAATTATTGCTGTATTTTATGTTTCCATTTAAGACTTTAGTATTTTTCCTAAGCATTTAACAAGGTTTAGTAGGAAAATATAGTGCCAGTAGAAGGCAAATCATGGGGCTTATACAGTGTACATCGATGTTGATTATTAGCAAAAGGGGAAAAATGAAAGCTTGGGAGTAAATGCAGCTAAAATTACCCAATTCTATATATGACTCATAAAAATTAACATTAATTATTATCCTATTATTTTTATTTTATCATCATGGTAATATTTTGAAATTATTTTTCATTTTCATCTGCATCTTTATTTTTGGATAGATGCCAACAGTGTAGTGGAAGACCCAGAAAGTTCTTGAGACTCTTTCATCTCTAGTTTATTCAGCTTATTTCAGCCAATCAAAGCCATCTTATTCAGAGCAATAAGAGTAAAAAGAAAAAAAAAAAGATTTGCTATAACACAAATAAGCACTTAAATTTTCTTTTAGCCTTCTGTAAATTTCAAGGTCTTCTCTAGTAGAAATAGGTGTGTTATAACTTTACATTGTGTTCAGAAGACAAAATAAATGAATGTAAATATAAAAATCTAGAAAATATAAAAATATAAAAAGTATAAAGGAAGTATGCAAACTTACTTTTCAATTGTGAACCTATGCAATCAATGCAGTTAGTTCTTGGACTTAAAATATATCTTCTTTACACACCTTGCCCATTTATCTTATATGACAGCGTTGATTGTGATCAACAAAGTGATTATGTTTATAAAAAGATAAATCATCTTTTAACACCAACACTTCCAAAATATGAGGCCTGAATTATCATTTTCAGGTCAACTAAAAAATGTGTGATCAGAACTTAACCTCAGAGTGACTTTCAAAGTGAAACGTTCAGAAGCTGCGTGATGGAGTAGACCATAAAAAGCTAGAAATATGGAGACTCCTCTGGAGCAGTAACTCCATTAGGCAATCTTTCAGGTACTTGTTCTACATTCTCCATTACTCTAACTAGATTTATTTATTTCTGAGCCTAAGTAAGTACAGATAAACTTTATTCCGTAAACTAAGTAAAGTCATTCTAATTGCTTATTGGTAGCTTAATGTTGAATGTAATACCTTAGACAAACTCCACTGTAAATTTTTGGCTAAATAATAATATTCCTACATGAATAGATGCTTTTCAGTTTGTTTTCTTAAACAATATCGCTATGTCCTTCATTTCCTAAAAAGTACACCTATTTATAATTTTGCATAATTATATTTCTTTGGTTTTCTCTTGTTTACGTGATCATCATTTTCCATTGTAAATATCACCTATATTATGAGGTCTTAGAGAAAATTACAGATGGCCTAAAAATATGATTTACAGGTGCATGGTTGGGATATTTAAAAATATATTTGAAACCCAAGGGAGATTATAAACAAGATCAGAGTAATTAAATTTTTGACATTGTAACTTTAATTTATACTGCTCATTTATTTTAATAAAGAAAAAGGCTGCCAATGTATACTCCCTAATAAAATTGTTTTTAAAAGAAAATTACAGGCTCTTACTTTACTAGAGAGACATCCCTATTATTTTTTGATAGCAACATGATGTGATATGTTTAGAGCCTACATGCTTTTACTCCTGCTGCTTCCTCCTTGGTAAATGTCGTCTCCACATCAACTCTGTATTTTTAAATCCAATCATTTTTTTCAACAACTAACAGGCACACTCTTCATTCTGAAGTGTTCTTTGGAATGCTCAATTAAAATCAATGAATTTTATTTTTATAGCAACTCCTATCTCAATTTTAACTTTTTATCTCGTTTTTCATCTCAAAGTTATTCAGTTCTATTTTGGTCATTTATTGTGACTTGAGGACAGAGACTTTTTTTTTAATCTCCCTAGGGAACCTAGAACATAGTAGGTGATCAAAAAATGTTAAACTGTATGTACATAAATAATGCAATAATCAGAACCCCAAACCTTAATTTCTTTCTTTCACTCTCTTTCTCTTTTTTTAATAGAGAATTTTTAACAGCTTGGTTAAGGTATAATTTATATAGCAAAAAATTAAACTCTTTTATAAGTACAATTTAATGATTTCAATGAATTCATACAGTTTGTGCAGTTTTAGAATATTGTTATAACCTCAGGCATCCTCTTGTGCTCTTTGCAGTACATCCCCGCTCTGATACCTAGTCCCAGACAACCAGATATTGGATTCTATCTCTATAATTTTGCCTTTCCCAGAAAATCCATATAAATTATATATGACTTCTTTCACATAGCATACTTTTCAGATTGATCTATGTTACTGCATGCATTAGTAGTTCCTTCTTTTTTTGCTGAATAGTACTCCATTATGTTAATATACCACAGATTGCTTATCCGTTTACCAGCTTGTGGATTGTTGGGTTGTTTCCAGATGTTTGTTACTGTGAATAATGCCGCTATTAATTTTCCATAAAAGAATTTAGTGGGCATATATTTTCATTTCTCTAGAATAGACTTTGAAGAGTTGAGTGGGTGGGTTACATGGTAAATGTAAATTTAACGTTGAAAGATTAGCAAATTGTTTTACCAAGTGGCCATGGCATTTTATGTTCCCACCAGCAAATCATTAGTGTTCTAGTTTCTTCACATTCTTACTGACAAGTTAGTATGCCAGTCTTCCTTCCTTATTTCTTCTTTCTTTCTTTCAATGAATTCTAGTGTAGTATGTCTTGTCATTGTAATTTGTTTCCCTAATGATTCATCATGCTGAATATTGAATTATTCACATGATTCACATGAATCATTTTGTCATGTGTTTCTCGCCATTCAGTCATCTTTTGGAAGGTGGGGCTAGGCTAACAATTAAAATATTTTTTCCTTTTAATGGGAATTTTTGAATTCTTATTTTTGAGTTTCAAGTGTTCTTTATATACTGTATACATAAGATATAGGTTTTGCAAATATTTTCTTCCAGACTGTTGCTTATCTGTTTTCAGGAATGTCTTTTGAGAAGTAAAAGTTTTAATTTTAATAAAATCTTTTTAGTCATTTTTCTTTTATTTTTTGTGCTGTTTTGTATCCAACCGAAGAAATATTTGACTATGGCAAGGTCTCAGAGTGTTTTCTTTTGTGGATCCTTCTAGAAATTTTATAGCTCTAGTTCCTACATTTAAATCAATAATTCATTTTAACCTGATTATTTATATGGTGTGAGGGAGAGATCGATGTTAATTTTTTGTTTGCGAATAGATATACAAATATTTCTGTACCATTTATTTAAAAGAGTATTGTTTCCTCATTTAATTACAATGACACTTTTGTTCAAAACGAACTCCCCATATGTGTGGGGGCCATTTTTGGACTGTATTCTGTTCCGTTGGTCTATAAGTCTATTCTTGTGCCAATACTAATCTCCTTTGATTACTTTAGCTTTTATAGAAAACTGGAAAATCAGAGAGTTATGTACTCCAACAGCAATTTTTTTCTAAATTGTTTTGGTTGTTTTAGATTCTTTATGTTTCCTTATAAGTTATAAGCTAAGCTTGTAAATTTCTATCCCCTCCCCCAACAAAAAAAGCTAGTGAAATTTTGTTAGGGTTTGTGTTAAATCTATAGATAGATCAATTTGGGAAGAATTTGCTTTTTAGCATATTGAATCTTCTAAATATTAAACATGGTATGTATATCCAATTATTTGTCTTCTTTAAATTTTATCAATGTTTCTGTTTCATAACTATTTTCAGTGGAATTTCAAAAGTTCATTATCAGATTTATTTTGCTAATAAGCAGAAATGCAATTGGGTTAGGGGTATTGATCTTGTAATCTGCAACCTTCCTAAACTTGTTTATTTGTTCTAATAAACTTTTTTTGATTCATTATGATTTTCCACATACAAGATTATTTTGTATCTATTTTATCTGCCACAGAAGATAGTTTTATGTCTTCCTTAACAATCAGTACATTGAATATTTCATTCTAGTGCTTACTAGTCTCTATTATTTCTGTTGAGAAGTCAGACAATGATGTTTTCATTTTTCCTTGCACGTCATGGGTCAGTTTTTTTTTTTCTTACTACTTGGGGTACTTTGAATTTGAGCGGTTGAAGTATTACGTGTCTGAGTGTGGCTCTATGAGTTCGAGTTTTTGATTAAATGTGACAAATAATTTTTGGCTATTTCTTCATTTTCTTCTCCTTTCTCCCTCTCCTCTCCTTTTGAGACACTCATCACATGTATGTTGAAATACATGATATTGTTACAAAGATCTTTGAGGCACTATTTATTTTCTTTCAACCTTTGTTCTCTTTACTCTTTGAAATAGATAATTTTATTAATTTATCTTCAGTTCATATTTTTCATTTCCATCTCCAGTCTACAGGTGAGGTCTTCTATTGAATTTTTTCATTTTAGTTATTATAACTTTTATCTCTAAAACTTCCACTTGGTCTTTTTTATACTTATCATTTCTCTTTTAGAGTCCCTATTCATATTCTAACTGTTATTATAAAATTCTTTAAGTGTTTGGGCATATTTAATTATTGGACTTATTTATAATAGTCACTTTGAGGTCTTCATTACTAATTCCAACATACACCATATGAGACCATTTTGAGTTGTTTTAAGGTTATTGTTATATGTTGTTGTTGTTGTTGTTATTTTCCTCTAAGCAAGTGTCACAGTTTTCTTTTCTCAGTATATGTAGGAATTTTGCCTGAACTGGGATCTTTTAGATGATAAATTATAGGAATTCTGGATTCAGTTTTTATTTCTCTCAGCACTCTTGCTTCTTTGTTTTATTCTTTTGTCAGTAATTAAATTATATAACCACACTTTCTCATAGTGTGCAGCTATAGTTATCTCTGCTCAGCCCTTCTTTTTTTTTTTTTTTTTTTTTTTTTGGAGAGGGGCAAGAGGACTCATACTGATGTCTTCATAATTTAGTCATTAGCCAATAATTCAAGTGGATGTTGTGCTCATAAACCTCAACACTATAATGCTTCTGCCTTTAGCAAACTAAGCTATGTGTGACTAGAGAAACACCTTCAAAGTCAAAGTTACTTCCCAAATCTCACTGGGCTTCTATTTTTTTCAGGGTTCTCTCAGGTTTCTTCACATTTGCAAAGTTTAGAAATTATCCAGAAGTATTTGGAGAACTCATATCAGCATTTCTGTTTCTGTGTCACTTCTAGAATCTCCCTGTTATGTTCTGGCTGCTCTTCCCTCCACCATACACTTGGCCTATAACCTCAGTCCCAGTCAGCTATCTTCAGCCAAAACAACAACAACAAAAACCTGTTGTTGCTACTCTATTGTCTCTCAGTCTTCAACGGAGTCTTCTATCTCTTATTTCAAAGTTGCTGGGTTTTGCTCTCCACCACAGTTAAAACTAGAGCTTTCTCTGATTAAGCTGGTGGGGAAGCCCAACAAGAAGGCTACAGATTTGCCACCTTTCTCACCCAATACTGTTGGAGTTTTGAAGAATAATTACTTCTCAATTTGTTGTCTGTGTTTGGTTGATCTTTTGTACTATGAAATAATTATGATGGGGGGGAAGGATTTTGTCCAGTTTTATGCTTATTCCTGCAGAGGGGGATCACCTCTGTAGAAAGCAAAGTAACAAAACTTCCAAAAGATTCTTATTTTTATGGAAATTATGATAAAAATCAATACAATCATGTAGAGAATATAATAATATGGATCCTATTATTTCTTAACAGGGTATCACAGCATTAAAGCAGTAACTTATAAGTGAAATGATACCTAATAAATTTATAGGCATTACTGAATACCTAGAGACCTGGGTTTTGTAAGCATATGTGAGCATGTGCAGTCTTTTAGAAAACTAAATAATATAAAGGTATATTGAGGTAAAATAATTTACATGTATGATAAAACAATGTAAAGAAACTTCCATTTTCAAACAACATAAAGCCAACTCCGGAACAAGTGACCATAATAATCTGACCCCTTATCAGAGCAAAGCTGAAAGTGGAAATTATGTGTTAAAAGCAAATCACCTGTCACCTTATGGACAAAAACAAAGAAAAGTTACTTTCCTACTAACGCAAATAAAAAATCAACGTAATACAAGTGCTGTATAAATTGGAATATGCTGCAAAACTTACAAACCCAGCTTTTCATACAAAAGATTTTTTAGTGTTGAATGATGTCAGAAAGTACCTTTCACTTAACAAGCTAATGATGTTGTACTTGATGCTATCTCATGACATGAGCGGTATTATTTCAACAGAATAAGCAAAATTTTATCCAGGTGCATAATATGTTATAGTTAAACATCTCTATAGTATTAATATTATTCTCAGATTTAATACTTCTAATGGAACTAATATATTTAGTAGTAGTATTATTATTATCTCATCTGTCCCATGACTCAGAGCACCACAACCCATCAACTTCTCCAAGTCAGTGGCTGAAAGTGCCACTATAATTTTATTTTCTTAATCCATGTACTCTTTCTATATTACTTCAGGCCACAGAGTTCCATCTGCAACATGATTATGGGCTTTGCAATTAGCAACTGCAATTAACCTCTATTTTAAAGCCTTATGGCACACGTATAAATATATAGCTTTGAGACCCTGCCAAGTTATTTAAATATCTTGGTTTCAATATCAAGAGATATGAGGTTAACATTTACCTAAGAGTGTTTTTTAATAGAGGTAAAACAATTTTATTTAAGTTGGCTTATGTATAGGAGATTATTAAATCTCTCCTTGTCGCTTGGTTGGAAAAAAAGAAAACCAGATCTATGCAGTTATACCTAGAGAACAAATCAATCATTTAACAAAGTCATCATTTAATATAAAATGACATTTTTACTTGACTAAAATGGAAGAAAAGGATTTTAAAAACTTTTTCATTTCACGACCTGAAACCCCAATGTGTAGGGAAGGATCAGAATACATTGTTGATTTATTAATTTTTTCACCTAGAAGGAAATAAGCTGTAATTTGAGAGTCTATTTATTTTTCAAGCACCAGGACAAAAGCAACAAAATGAAACGGTAGTTTCAAATCTCTTCCAGATGCATTATTACATTAATCTGTAATATCTGATTATCAGGTAGATGGAGAGTGAGATAGAGCTCAAAATACCTAAAAGACTATTTTTGCTCCCATTGGAAACTGTCTGATGTAATAAAACCCTTCAGAGAAAAGGTCTCACACTGACAAAAACTGACCTTGGAAGTAGAATGAATTATTTGTTAAGAAGATCGTTTCCTCAGATTCATTCTGTCTAAGTACTATTGTTGAACCTCATTGCTGTGTGTGTGACTAGTCAGACAGCAGCCAACTCCCATGATCCAGCATTTGTATAAGGAAACTGACTTTGATATGAAGCCACCACCTGCAGGAAAATCACTTTCAAATCTGTTCTTATGGTAGACATGAATTTAAACATATGGTTGGGGGGAAATTTGATCAATTGAGTAGGAATAAACATAATGTTTACTCAAACTGTCGAGTAAGGAATTTGGAAAGTTGTGTATGTGCCAGTTGAGAAGGAAACTGGAAGATAAACCCCTCATGGGAGATCTCAGATGAAAATAGCTTGGGGAAAATAAGAGCTTTAACAATATGCGAGTTAATTTAAAAAAAGAAAGTCTGGAAACTTTAAGATCTTGACAATTTTGACCTTATCTTGCTAGAAGGGTAAAGAATTCCATCAGTTTTAACTTTATTTCTTAGTATATCTATCCCATAGATATTTTTTATAGAGAATTTACAAAAGAGAAAGCTGGAGCGAGTGAACCCATGGTCTTATAAGTAACATAGAGATCAAAGAAAAGTGTGTAACTAAAAAGAGGAGATCACACTGTGAAAATAAATGTAATTTCATGGAAAATTTCCCCATGATTTAAGTTGTGGAAAATTCATCAACAGTTTTTACTCACGTATCAATGATCAAATTTCTGAGTATCTTAAAGTGAGTTTTGCCAGTGTTTATCAATAATAACAATGATTGGAAAAATCAACGTTAAAAAGCATGCATCATGTAGATCTTCATTTAGAGTAATGAATCAGAATGAAGATAATAAGGTTTACACAATCTAATTTCAAAATGTAATGGTGAAGGATATCAGGGGAATATATTTGCTGTATTTCTGTGTATATTTTGCATGTGCAGTGGTGACAGCAGGTATTGACAGCTGGCTGGGGTAATGTAGCACCTGCTAATAAGCTGCAGTGCCTGGAAAGGCTCTGGAATAGTTATCAAATAATTATATAAATTGGTTTTTGATTTAGTCCTCCTTAGCCCAGTTCAGGATGTTCCATAAATCTGCAGTTGGCACACTGACATTTTGAATGGTGAATTTTTGTTTTACCCCAGTAAAGTTTTGCACATGGGAAAGAAATTTTACATTTATTTGTCTTTAACTTTACAAAATTTCAATATTATGAGTTACAATTAAAATGTACATCTTGTGGAAGCAAAATTGGCTAAATGAGTGTGTCCTTAATTCATTGGCCTGCAATATCTGGATATTTTGATGCTTGTATTTGCTGCCCACAGCTCTCCTGTGAAAAGAGAAGACAAGGAAAAAGAAATGGAAAATAGAATTTACCACTTTTCTGAGTATAAGTTTGGGTCAGATGGAGTAAAAGTTTTCTAAGTAGCAAAGCTATTTATGTGATTATTAATCAGATACTTGTCAAAATATTACCTTTTCCCACATGTGTCTTTCTTTATGTCCTAGTGAAAGGAGACCTTTGTTTGAAACTCTACCTCACTATGTATTTGTATTCAAGATATTGGAGGATCAGATTTATTCCTCCATCTGGATTACAGATTTGTACCTTTAACAGATTAGATCCTTCTTCTTATCTGACACAGTGATTTCTTTTTGTTTTCTGTTTTTTTCAAGAACTAGTTTGACCAAATCTGAAGTGCTTATTAGAATATACAAAATCCATCATTTTTGAAGCACCTTCATTTCGAAAGGTACTCTGATAAAGGAGAAATAGACATGAATAAGAAATCATACTGGACTTCGGGAAGGTAACCTGTGGAAAAGAGAGACATGTTTGCAATTAATTATAATGAAATACAGAATGACATGTTTAACATAATGGAGATCCAAACTGATTGCTACAGGAATGCCTTAAAGGAAATAAACTGAACATTCTTAAATAACAATCAAAAGAGAATTACAATGTCAATATATTTTTGCTAACTTTTTACGAATTTGTTTCAGAGACAGGGACTAACAATAGGTTAATTGTAAGTGATTACAACTGCAGTGTTTAGAGCCACAGCTTATACCTGAAATGGTTGTTTTATAGTTATTTTCATTTTAAAATTGGACTCACTAAATTCAGTGTGTGTGTGGGTGTGTGTGTGTGCGTGGTGTGCGTGGTGTGCGTGTGTGTGTGTGTGTGTGTGTGTGTATCCTCAGATCTTTGGAAGAAGTAGATAGAAGTGTTTTAAAACTATAGTATTTTGTTGATTTAGGCTTAAAAAGGAATCCAAAGTATTGTAAAAATATGAGTTTTTTGAAAGATAGATATTTCTTATGAGTCTACAGTGAAAAGAAATTTTCACCTTTCTTATTCTCTGCTCCAATAGGGAAAATGACAATTCTAATTTTATACTTCCAGCTATAAAAAAGAGAGAACCAGGCTTTCTGACTGAGCTAAGCCCTTTCTAACCTTCCTCCAGGGTAATAGTTTTAGGTAACTGGTCCATGGACCCTGTCACACAGTCCCGTGAAAACTATAAACCGTTTCTACATAGGCAAAAAAAGTTCACTCAAACATGGAATTTTGCATTCAGTTTTAGAGGATTTAAAGACCCCAGAATTCCATTCTCCGTCCCCAAATTCAGAATGCTTAATTTAGAGCCTTTCTACCTTCAACTGCATTCAACTACAAACAGTACTGGTTGTTGCACAATTACAAAATATGCTTCATAGTACTACTCGAGATAGAAATCTCACGGAAAACAAGACATTTGGCATTTGACTAGGAAATCAAATGTATAAATCAGAATTAGAAACTTTGCTGTGATTATCACTCAGTTAAAAACTTAGTGCAAAGTGCATTCTCCAAATATACAGTGAAATGATTTTCCTTATGAGAAAAGTTTGAGATGTTTTTATTAAGATTCTTTAATATTTGAGATATGTTATTATTTTTCCAAACCTGTGGGGAAAACCATTATTGTTACATCCTACTGTAGTTTTGTGAGCTGAAAGCAAGAATGCCTTGCAACAATGCAATTCATTGGGATTTTTGATATTTAATTTTTTTGCAAAACATGTAGAAAAATAATATTAAAAACAATCTTTACATGCCATTCTCTCTGCCTTTTACCTAACACATCATTAGTACTGAAAATACTTTTTTAAAGTGTATTTATTTATTTTTGAGAGAGAGAGAGAGACAGACAGACAGACAGACAGCATAGGTGGTGAAGGCGCAGAGAGAGAGAAAGAATCCCAAGCAGACTCCTCAATGTGAGCTCAGAGCCTGACATGGGTCTCAAACTCACGAGCCATGAGATCATTACCTGAGTCAAAATCGAAAGTCAGATGCTTAACCAACTGAGCCACCAGGTGCCCCAATACTGAAAATACTTTTTTGAGAGGCATATATAAATATTGTTTTATAGTATACTTTGAATAATTTATATGATATATCTGTATACTTATAGCTTATTTGCCTAAACTGATTCATACAAGATTAAGAATTATTATTTTTGTTACTCAAGCTCTCATAAAAAAGCCAATGTTCAGTTACCTATCCAGGATTCCCAATAATCCAACAATCTCTGCTCAATCCTCAATAATTAGCTTTGTACAGTCATTAAACAAATAGAGGCACAAGCCTTCACCATCCCAATACCTGCTGTCCCTTCTCAATAGACTTTTACTTCCTGACCTCAAGCCTTCATGGATGAAATTGTTCCAGATAAGTCTTTTTTTTTAATTTTTTTAAATTTTTATTTATTACTGAGAGACAGAGACAGAGCACAAGCCGGGGAGGGGTAGAAAGAGAGGGAGACACAGAATCCGAAGCATGCTCTAGGCTCTGAGCTGTCAGCACAGAGCCCAATGTGGGGCTTGAACTCACGAACTGCAAGATCATGACCTGAGCCAAAGTTGGATGCTTAACCAACTGAGCCACCCCAGGTGCCTCCAAATAAGTCGTTATTAATATGTCAGTGTTTATCAACCTTGGCCTATTGGCATTTGGGGCCAGCTAATTATTTATTGTCAGGGGCTGTCCTGTGCATTGTAGGATGTTTGAAGCATCTATACCCTCTGTCTAATAGATGCCTGTAGCATCTTATTTACCTGTGATATCCAAAAATGTCTCTAGACACTTCCACATGTCTCTCAGTGGCAAAGTAGATCTCTCATTGACAACCACTGCTGTAGGTGACTTTTTATTTAGGCATTTTGGCCTTCTCTAGCATATGGGGTTCATCTTTGGATTTATATAGTCTGAGATCCAAAATTAGTGTTGCCGATTAAGTGTGACTTGCAATGAAACTCCGTGTCATGATGCTTTGAAAGTTAACCATATATCTGAGATATACGTGAGACTCATCACTTCCTCTTGACATCTTCAGTCATGACTTTATAGGTATCTCTCACTGTATCAAGAGATCTTGGATCTCCTGATAGTCTGAAATTAACTCCTTGCCTTAGAAAGCATTTTTCTGAAGTCCAATAATGTTCTTTCTCTCAGACAATATTGCTTAATGACTGACTTTTGGAGTGCGCTGCAAGTGGTGATGTTTTTATGGTCTCCTCCCACTCTTGTGCCATCCCTCTATCACTTACTTGCTTACTAGTAATTATAGACCAAAATGTGAGTAGAGGAGCTGAACTGCAAAAAGCATGGTATTACACACACATTCTAAAGGTACTTATTTCCTAGGAAGTTGAACACATGTTAGTCCAGTCTTTTCCAGTCCTTTCTATCTGGCCAATTACCAGATAGAAAGGAAATTACCAACATGACTAGTATTGCAAAAACAATGTCACCTTAATCTTTCAAAGCCTTCAAGATTTCCACTCACAAACTTATAACCTTCATATAAGTCCTTACCACTTAATGATGACTTCTCAATGTCCCTAAGGTGTGTGCTTCAGTAAGTTCTACTAGAGTCCTTAATTACACTTTTGGGACATTTGAAGCCTGGGATCCCAATAATTTCTTTTTAAGATATCTCCTATATTCCTCCTCTTTAAATTATACACAAAATTTTATTAAGGGTATGATTTTTGGAGTCAGACCTCCTGAGTTGGAGGCCTGGCTGGACTCTTAGCTATATTATCTTGGGCAAGTTATTTAAGTTTCCAAATATCACCCTCCTAAAATGTGAATAATGTCTATTCTTGGGTTGTTGCTATGATTTAAGGAGAAAATTTGTGTAAAATGCCTATATCAGCATCTTTTAAATAGTAATGACAGCAAGTGTTGGTCATTATTGTTCCCTGTTTGCTACCTCCTTGCTTACTAAATTAAAGTTTGAAATAACTAGTAACCAGTGTCTGGAAATCATTTAAAGGGATCATTTTCTGATAGTGTCCTTTTTTTATGTATCCTCAACTTAGAAGCTCTACTATTCAAAGCTATGAGATCTTTGCCTTTTGTACTTAGCAAAGAATTCATGGCTCTCTTATCAACTTTCAGGCTTCTCAAATTTCAAGTATTGTAAGAGGGATGCCTTAAAGTAACAGGACATGGCAGAAGAGGAAACAATAAAGAGATCACCTCTTCTTCCCCAGGAGTAAGGTAACTTTCCTCAAATACTTTGTCTTCCTCATTGATGGTAGATAGATAGATAGATGATCGATAGACAGATATGTATACACACACACACACACACACACACACACACACACACACACACACACACTTCTCCAGGGTTTTAAATGTATTTGCTATAAGTGTAAATGAATACTTTTGAGTACCTTAGAAAGTGCCTTTACTTAAAAGAAAGTTAAAGTTCTTCAGTACTACATTTTTGGATGGCAGCTGCGTAGTTGATATAACCAGAGATTTTATGTTTTAGAACATAAGCCATTGCACATATAGAGAGCACAAAGTTTAAGAACCAAAGACATAAAACTACTGAGGAGAAATTATTTGAGCCTCAATTAATTTGGAACTATTATACTTGTAAAAATGTAAGTACTGACAACAAAAAGCAAAAAGTTGAATAAAGAGTCTCTTACTCCTCCATGGAAACTCATCCACAGCTCTACTGGCCAGCACTTCTGCTGCAAGTATATTCCTAGATCACTCTCAAATTGGCAGGGACACTTTTTGTTCATTTAAAATCTCAATCACAACCTGTTCTCTTTTCTCTGCATTGCCAACCTTCAAATTTCAAAGCATCCCAACAAAGCGCATTTACCTGGAAATGCATATTTATTCATGTAATTACACTACCTCATTTTTGGTGTTTAATGAACTTATTCTCTCAATCTGAGTATTCCAATATATGTGCATGGCATTTTATTTCCTTTGCTGAAAACTCTAATTAAATGGTCATAGGGTAGGAGAACAGAGTGACTGAAAACGTGCTTCTAAAGAGAAGTGACTATAAAATGTGTTTAAAATATTAGATTAAAGGGGGGTGGGAGGGAGGGGAGGGTGGGTGATGGGTATTGAGGAGGGCACCTTTTGGGATGAGCACTGGGTGTTGTATGGAAACCAATTTGACAATAAATTTCATATATTAAAAAAAATAAAAAATAAAAAATAAATAAAATAAAATAAAATATTAGATTAATCAGGGGTGCCTGGGTGGCTCAGGCAGTTAAGTGGCTGACTTTGGCTCAGGTCATGATCTCATGGTTTGTGAGTTTGAGCTCCAGGTTGGGCTCTGTGCTGACAGCTCATAGCCTGGAGCCTGCTTCGGATTCTGTGTCTACATCTCTCTCTGCCCCTCTCCCCTTGCACTCTTTCTCTCTCTCTCAAAAATAAATTAACATTATTTTTTTTAAATATTAGAATAATCCTACTCATAAGTTAGAATTAGGCAAGTGGTCTAGACTAGCATGGGGTAAGTAGGAAAAATCAATAACAGAAGACCGTAAAATGTCATTCTTGATTCTGAAAACATTCTTCTTTTATTTATTCCAGAAATATTTATTGAGCAACTACAAGGTAGTGCACTGGAATTTCACAAGTGAACAATAGGAAGAATACAAATAAATAACCAATTACAGTGTAATGATATAGTTAATAAAAACCAAAGTGTGATATGCAAGCACATGGGAAGAACAGCTCGAGATAGAATAGCTTTTATTTAAAAGACACAGAGGAGGGTATACCGTGCTTATATCACTTTAAAGCCTACTGTCCAACTTGCAACTAACAGTATCTAAATCTCTTTGCCAGCAAGCTTTCTCATGAGGGGAAGAAAACTATTGTGGCAAGACTGGCAGGCTAGGAATATCAAGGAATTAACAATACTCTTCTCCATTCCCCAAGAGGCAACCATCCATCAGTGACTAACAGCAGTTAGGAAATAAAGACTCCAGCCTACTTGCCTCTCATATGGAATAACTCTGAGATGGGTGTTTTATACCATTTCCCGAAGTTTCTGTAGATCTAAGCTCCAGTCCCCCCTAATGGTTGCTTACTTGATAATACCTTCGTTATTTGCTGCCTTCCTTTCCTTGTCTCATTTATCACATTCCTTCAGCATTTCTTGCACCTTTCAAATAAACCACTGTCCCTCAAACTTTCATTTCAGGGTCTACTCCTGGGATGAGCACCATGCAATCTAACATTCCAAAAGTGAAAGAATCCCTATTATAATAAGCACGTGTAGAATAAAATAAAAATAGGAAACTTCTACATGGTTAACCACCTATCTTTGTGTTATTTCATGAGTTTCTCGATATTTCTTTTTAAATACTGTGTGGTGATGAAATTGAGCCAAGAAGATAGCATCTCTTTAGGAGATGGAAACAGCAAGACAGAAAGAGTATATGTACCTGGGTCTTTGGGGTCCTTTTTAGAAATAATTTCAAAACTAGCTAGAATTTTGCTCCAATTCTCAAACTTTGTCCTTAGAACAAATATTTTTCTTGATTTGAGAATTCTGGAAATAAGGACCTTAATTTTCTTTCCTTAGCTGAATCATCATCACCCAGTGGTTGTCAACAATGGTTAAGAAACACCAAGATTATCTGTGGTTATCTCAAAGGATGTCAAAAATCAGTTAATGGGAGGAAAAAATACATTTATATAGCTTTCTAAATATTTGGTGCATGGATGTTTGAATATGAAAAGGGAGGGGGAACTTAGAAGTTGTATACTCCTTTACTTTCCTCTGCAAACCCCTAACAAATGTTTGAAAAGCTCAGAGATTTGGATTATTTTGTCACATAGTCTACCTTACTGCTACATAGGTAATCTTAAAATGTCCACCAGTTGGTTCCACTTCTCCCCCAATGAGAGATATTACTGTTTGTTTTGTTTTGTTTTAGCCATTACAGCCCATCCATCCCCTAAGGAAGCTATTTAATTTCCACTTTACCTAGTTGGGAAGATTAAATATTATAAGAATTTGAAACCAGAAAATTCTATGAATTATAGACATTAGTACCAAACACATATTTTTTTATCCCAACTTATCAAGGAGAAAATATTACTCTTGATCACTAATAAAAACCTTCCTTCTTCAAAATCCTCAGGTCCTGGTTGAGCCCAGGATAACAGAATTTGCCAAAAAAAAAAAATAATTTTGGAATTCTTCTCAAGTATACTTGGAATTGCTGAAGTGGACAGAGTAAAATCTCAGACATATGCATGATTTTATTATTTCCTTGTGCACATTTAAATGGCATAAAGGAAAATGTAGAGGAAAGAGAAGAATTACATTACCACATGAAAATTCATAAGTAAAGAAGAAAAGGAATTTTGCTGTAAAGACCTGTTCCATCTCTACAGGGGGGTAGTCACTATTTTTCTAGATGTCTCAAGTGACTTTCTACACAGTTTGAGGGAATTCCTCTTATGAGCCCATGACACAGGATACTAAGTGCCCGACTAATGACAAGAGCCGCAGAGACAGCCATGGAAATAGATAACATTTGTTGAAGTCTAAATATGTGCCAAGAAGTCTAAATCCTGTGCCTCTATATATGTATTAACACATTTCATCCTCGCCACAGAGATAGATACAATTACTATCTATATTATACATAAGGCAACTGAGACACAAAAGGCTTTATTAACTTGCTCAAGGTTACACAGCTATAAGTGGCAAAATTAAGATTAGAACCCAGGCAATGTGAATTATAACCATAATGCTACTCTAAATGCAGTTATATTACAATTATTTCAATAGTATAGAAATTATAATAAAACATTTTTGCAATAAGGCATAAAATTGAGCAGTGTCCTGGACTCCTTATTCCCTTTCTCTGGACTGACTTGATACAAAAATGTGAAAGGAATAATACAAACATTTAGAGTTATTTTGGAAGGAAGGAAATTAGGTTTGCTTGGCAGAATGTTACCTAGTCAGCGTACTGTAGACATAGACAGAACCTCCAGAGGACTGGGATGTGCAAAAATATTCCACCTTTGGCTTTAAAAGAGGAGATTTTCAAATAGATGTTCCAACACATAGTAAATGCATGTGTCTCGGATCAGATATTATTCATTAATGATGAAACAAAGATACTGGTAGGCAAGATGTTCTTGAATGAATTATCAGAGGTAAGAAGCCTAAGATCACAAATCTGGATTCAAGTTATGACAGAAACTGGAAGCCTTTCTTGAGGTGAAGAAAAGGGTTTTTTATTAAAATTAATGAGTCTTATGCCAGTTTTTAAAAAACTGAGTTTGTGTCTATTAGAGCTGTAGCCAAGTGGATCTATTTTTCCCCCAACTCTTGAAATAATATCAGTTACCATGGTTAAATCAGTGATGCAGTTAATAACATGTATGCCCCAACACCTCCCTGCTGACATTTGTGGACCAGCTGTGCTACAGCCATTTCAGTCACTGAGCTCTGATCTGGTCTACATACCAAACCTACAATCCGAGAGAAATGAAAAAATAAAAATGAAAACAAAAATAAAATATTGGCAATATTGGCAGTATTCCTACCCTAAACTTTTCTTCTAAAGGAGAAAAAAAATATATGGTGTAAAACTTCTCTTTTTCATCTTCAAAAGACAGACATATTGAAATAGAGCTTCCACTGAGGCAAAAGATATGAGAACAAAGGAAGAGAACAAATGAACGGGTCACACAGAGAGAGCTGTGTTCAGTAATCAACACTGTCAATCAATATGGACTTGTTACTTTAATGAATTCTCAAGTGTCATTATTAAGAGAAACGAGTGTCTGTTATTTCAGAATGTAAAATGAATTAATTCCCTACCAATCCAAAAGACCTCTGACAACTCACTCAGAGCTCTATCATTATTATGTACACCAGTGTTAGAATCAGGCATGTTTTCACTTGGAGGGATGTTTGAATGCAAATCCATGTAGTAAGCATCTCCGAGGCTGGCAAGGCACAGTCCATATTTACTATAAATTCTTCTTGATTTGTGACCCATGCATTACATACTGCTTGGTAAGCAAGCTCACTTAATTTGACTAAAAATAAACCCAGTAGTCTCAGGTGAAATTTGTCACTTTAGAGTAGGAAAGGCAAGGGCACACTGTAACAAAAAAGCTGTGGGTTTTGCTGTCAGAGAAACTAGGATTTCTCTGGGATATTGAGCTAGTTATTTAACCATGAGCTTACGTTTACTCAACCCGAAAATGGAGGTAATGTTATCTATCTCATGGGTAGATATTGTGAAGATTAGATGACATCCATACACCATAGCTGTATATGTTCAACATTGTTTTTTAGCATATTCATAGTTGGCTTTCACCTTAAAAAGCCGTGGGAATGATGAAATAGATGATGATCCAATAATCAAATAAAAGTAAAAAGGTTTTTATTGTCTCTGGAATGTTTTAGCTCATCATTCTAACATCTTTTGTATCTTTGAAAATTTACTATTTTTTTCCACCGACCTAAGAGGGCAATGTACCCAGCAGGGCTCCTCATTCTAGAACAAAGGCTCATACAATAACACACATTCAAACAAATCCCTGTTGATTCAAATGGTTGAATGAATGAATAAGAGACTGCAAAGGGATTTTAAGGATTGTTATAAACTGCTCACTTTAAATGGAAAGTCTTTATGAAGAATCATACCAATTAAAAAAAACCATTTCAATAGTCAACATTTGACAAGTGAATAGAATGAAAAGAAATAGATAGATGTATTAACTTGCCCTCAACATAAACAAAGCTATATCTTAACATTCCCTACAAATTACTATTGCAGTTTTCAAAATGAAAAAGTTTCCATTTAAAAAAAAGCAAAACAAAACAATCTGATCTAATGAAATTTAAATCTACCTAAAAATCGGAACAGTAGAAGAATAGCTTTGGTTGCATACCAAGTTCAAGTGGAAGACAGAATAGCCTACCAGGTTTTAGGTAACTTTCATAGAAAGGCACAGTGTGCTTTCAAGTTCATGACAGTGCTTAGCAATCATTTTTAATGGTTATTTTTAGCAATAAAATTCATACACAATATAAAAATAAAACCGTATCTTTTACAGAGAAAAGTCTACAGAGAAAGCCAAAAGCTTTGATTCTCATGTCTCGGCATGACTACCATGCCACCAGCTCTCTTGTGTTTGGTAACTGCCCAGAATTCCTCAGAGTGATTTTCTGTCAGTTTTCTTGCCTTGCTTCTTCACTCCACTTTCAGCATACTATTCCCAAGCTTTCAGTGAAGGCCTGAGTGTTAGAAATGGTGATTAGTGTAATCTTGCTCTGTGGCTAGAAGTGCTTGGAATTCCAAAACGTGAATGAGGCCTCACTCCATCAATAAATGATGAAGTCCCGGCTGTTTTTTTCATACCCCATTTTATGGTAAATTTTTTCTCCTCCTGCTGTTTCACCAAGAATGCAAACAGTCATGATTTCTCACTACTAAGAAGAGTTTGTGCAGTCTGCATCTTAGTTTGTATGGATTTCTTGTTGTACTCAGCTTTCTGATATATTCAAGAGAACTATGACACTGTAGTTTTTCTAGCTTATTTGTGTTAGAGTATGATACATGGTGTCTTGATTTCTTGCAGCTCTATATCCTAGTCAGAAACACAGTCTTATCTTCACTTTTGTAGGTTATCACTGAATGTAGAATTCAAGTATAGTAGGTATTTTCTTCCTATAGAAATGTGATCTCAAAAAAAAAAAAAAAAGAAATGTGATCTCTTCTATCCTTCATCATTAATTTGACAAATCATCTGCCAGTGTTTTTTCCTCCTTTGAAAGTAAAGTGTCTTCCCTCCCCCTTCCCCCGCCCCCGCTAGCTAGTTATAAGATGTCTTCCTTCCTTCCTTCCTTCCTTCCTCCCTCCCTCCGCCCCCCCCCTTTCTCGTTCCTTCTTCATGCTGCTTATTATTTGTAGTTTCTTCTTGAATCTGAAGGTTCATGTCTTTCAGTGGTTTTGGACAATTTTCAGACATTCAACTCTTCAAATATTGTTTCTGCTCCATTTTCTCTCTCCCTTTCTTTCAGGACGCTTTTCATTATGAGATAAAGGACATGTATTTTCTCTGTTTTCCACATGATTCAAACTAACGTATTTATATTTTTCCCAGATTTTCAGATTTACCACTTGTATTGCTATCTTTCATTGTACCAATTCAGTCTTGTCCTGTATATAGTTTGCTTTTAGTAATTTTAGTGACTATATCACTCAGATCTAGAATTTCCTTTTTTTTTTTAGATTCAAGTTCTCTAGTGATATTTTCCATTTTTAAACTTTCTACATTTATTTCGCTAGCTTCTTAAATATATCAATCATGGTTAATTTAAATAACCTGTCTGCTAACATTTTTTAAAACCATGATTAACTTAGGGTCTGTTCTATTGTCATATTGTCATATACTCTTGTCTCTATGCAGTCCAAGTCACAGGTATTAGAATGAAAAATGTAAAGTCTCTTTACAATATCATCATCCCCGAGAGTGTTATCCTATCCCATTGTTGGTGCTCATTTCTTTAATTCAATATAGGACTAAAATAAATTAAACCTTAGAGGTTTTGAAACATCTGTCTGCTTGGTTTTACCTTCTACTTTGCTCTAGGGCTTCCCCAATTGTTTTTTATTCTCCTGTTTAAAAGTTATAAAAATAATTGGATTAGTTTGGGCTCTTTGATTATACGTCGCAAATCCAATTCCAACTAACTTAATAAAAATATTCTAAAAAATAAAAATTTCTTGTAGGCCAAAGAACAGATGAAGGACCAGGCTTACAATAAAGGATAGGCAATATTCCATGAATTAGGTTAGTCCTGGGTGGATTACTATTAGCAACTATTTAACCATCTGAGTCAAGTGTCTTGAGATTTATCAACTGAAACACAGTTTCTTATGTTTTCATCTCTGTTTCATTTTGTACTAATACAAATTTAGGATATTACAAAAGGTCAATTGTTTTTAGTTGGGATTAGTCAATAAGAAATTTGGTAGGAGAATGTAGAACCTCTGTGAATATGTATATAAGACACATATATTTGGTTTCTGATTGACTGAGAAAAAATAACAACTAGAAGGGAAAAGAATAAATATTAATATTTCTAGTTATTATCCTATACAAATGTTATTGTACATACAGAACCATTGTGCATTCAGGGCATTAAAATAGAAAATGAAATACCTATTATGTAGAGTCAAAAAAGTGCCCAGGCTTATTTTCAGAATGACTAGTTACTTTTAGTATTTCTTGATGGATAGTATAGGATCCAAAACCATGGCTTTGATGTCTGTGAGAAGTATTATCTGTAACGTAAGAGATATTAAATTAAAAAATTCATGTATAGTTCTTTATATGATAGGTTTAAGTTAATCTACTAGAAAAATGATAATGTGAATGTTATACTAATATTTGGAAATATAAAGAAACTTTCATATTTTGCAGTATGAATCATGAAGTGTTATTGCTGGAAGGGACATTAAAGATCAAATAACCCTAACATATTATTTTGCATTAATTCTTCTGCATAAAAGTGTTGAGTCAGTATGAACTATATATGGAATTGGTTCACTTTGGGTTTTACAAATCTGAGATTGTTGGGCCTTAGGTCACAGTGTATAATCTATTGCTTTAATCAAATGGTTTTTTATTTAGTAAGATAAATAGTAAATTTCTTTTTTTAATAGGGCTAATATGTGAATTTTCATTAAAAATTTTTAAATATTTGTTTCTTTTTGAGAGACAGAGCATGATCAGGGGAGGGGCAGAGAGAGAGGAAGACAGATGGAATCTGAAGCAGGCTTTAGGCTCTGAACCATCAGCACAGAGCCCCATGCGGGGTTTGAACTCATGAACTATGAGATCATGACATGAGCCAAAGTTGGATGCTCAACCAACTGAGCCAACCAGGCACCCATGAATTTTCATTTTTTGTATGGTCCTATGGGTTTGTAGAAAAAGTAGTAGAGTGTTGTCATTAGAAGTTAATATACTGAGGGGGCACCTGGGTGGCTTAGTCAGTTAGGTGTCCAACTTTTGATTTGGTCTCAGGTCATGATCTCATGGTTTGTGCAATCAAGCCAAACCTGCTTGGCATTCCCTCTCTCCATTTCTCTCTGCCCCTCTCCTGCTTGTATGTTCTCTCTCTCTCTCTCTTTCAAAGTAAATAAATAAACTCAGAAAAATAAGTTAATATACTGATAGTAGTATTCATTGATATACATGCCAATGTTGCCTTATATTATAACAAACAAAATCATGTAAAATAGTTATAAAACAAAAAATAGTTATAAATAATATGAACTTTTACAAAGAACAGGATATCATTAAGTATTCTAACCAATAAAACTGAATAAGCAATATGCTGTAGTCACCAAGGTTAGTCATAAAGAACTCTGCTGGCAGAGGTATTGATTTCATTTTTAGCATAACAACAATAACAAAAAAGAGGGTATCATGTTACATGTCAAAGATCACACAACTGGTTAAATGGTAGATATAGAAAGGGCATTTTCGTCTTCAAACCTTGTGCTTTTTTCCAAAAAAAATTCTCTCATAAGAAGGATGATTTTTAGCAAAGAACATTAATACCATGCTATTCTTTTTTTTTTTAAATTTTTTTTTAAGTTTATTTATTTTTGAGACAGAGAGAGACAGAGCATGAACGTGGGAGGGTCAGAGAGAGAGGGAGACACAGAATCGGAAGCAGGCTCCAGGCTCTGAGCCATCAGCCCAGAGCCCGACGCAGGGCTCGAACTCACGGACCGAAAGATCGTGACCTGAGCCGAAGTCGGACGCTTAACCGACTGAGCCACCCAGGCGCGCCTAATACCATGCTATTCTTGTGTGTTCATAAGTACTTTTTCTTTGTTTTGGAAAAGTTTGCAGTCTAGATGGAAAATGGCATATAAATGTGAAAATGTGTTAAAATTATGAAAGGTAACATCTTCACAAGTGCAAATTAAAATAGTAAAAAGTGATGATGTAAGAAACAGCAAATTATACAGGGTTACTATGGTAGTTTATGGAGAAGGAAAATTTCAAATAAGCTTTTGAAGATGATGAAGATAAATGAGTGGTGATATTAGGGAAAAAAAATTCCATGATTAAAAACACAAAGGGAACAGGGTGCCTGGGTGACTCAATCGGTTAAATGTCGGACTCTTGATCTTAGCTTGGGTCTTCTCTTATGGTCATGAATTCAAGCCTCGTGTTGGGCTCTGTGCTGGACATAAAGCCCACTTAACAATAACAGCAACAAAAAACCCACAAAGGGAGGAATGAGTGGGTGTTACTAATAGCTTAGTAACATTATTTGAGAGGTGAGGGTAGACAAGTAGTTGAAGCAGTCATTGGAGAGCTAGAAGGCTGCTCAGAAGGCCATGTATTTGATAGAATAGGAAATACTAAAGCCAAGCTGTAGTTTCTATAGGAGAAATATTGCACAATGAAAATGGATCTGAAAAGAGTATTGCAGCAATAATGGATAGTATAATTAAAAAAAACTAGCTTGTGCATAGCAAATCCACTTTTTTATTCAATTTTCTCATTATCCTTTACAAGTACCATTTTGTGACATTGAGTGCTAATTGTGCTCTTACATTTATTTTCTCTTTATTCCATTTATTAACAGGACACCCAAGTTTTAGTTACAACATAATAACCAAGCAAGATGTATTTCTTAGCCTCTTTTAGTGTAGATGCATCCATGTACTCACTTTGGGCCAGTGGTATATGCAAGGAAATTAAATGAACAAGTTTTAGATCAGCATCTTGAATGTAAAACTGTTATGGAACATGGTCTGGATCACCCAGTGGAAGAAACAAGCGGTACTTGGAGATCTTGGAAGGCAGGAAGTTTATTTTACACCAGTGGGGTCAGAGGAGATCACTCTCCAGAGGTCTGAGCTCCGAGAGCATAAGCAGAGGGAACAATTTCTAGTCTGTTATTTCCACATTCCGCATTCTGCATTAGTAGTAATTTGGCATACTTGGCAAGCGGGGTAGGAAGAAGAACCCAGAAGGGGAGTCTTAGGTCGGGGACTGGAATTTCCCTGTCAGTTCTGTTGGCCATCTTATAACAGATTTTTTCCCTGTCAAAACCACCAAACATGGATTTCCTTATTCACCTTCTTCTGTCTCAAAGGTGCATATGGATGCCAGCTAACAATGATGACATACTCCACGACAGAGCAAGATGAAAGGAATCTGGATATCTAAATGACTTCTTAGAGCAGATTAGTTTCTCAAGCCCTGGAAAATTAACTTCTGTACTGTTTTGTGTGAAGTAAACTCCCTTGTCTTTCAAGCCACATATGTGGGATCTCTTGTTCCAGCAGTATAACCTAAATACTAATACAGAAGTTGGTACCTGGAAGTGGGGCTTTGCAACAATAAAAATTAAAAATATGTACCATTGTCTTGGTATATGGACAGCAGGTGAAGAAAAGATATGCTATATACTGGTATGCTTGTGACACTTGTTAAGGGAAAACATTTCATAAACTATGACCTATAATAACTGGGAGTCATACCAAATGCCTTTGGATTTGTGGTTTGTAGGGAAAGAGGATAGAAAAACACAGAATTCTGACTGTTCCCATCTCTTTTAGCAAAATTCTATAAGAAAGAGATAATAAGTTCAGGCAAGAATCTGCCAGTTTGCTGGCAACAGTGAAAGTGAGGGTCTCTCTGCCCATGGTCTGTAATGGAAATCACTGAGAATCAGGAGACTGAGGGAGATGGAAAAGTCAATGTTTCTATATCCTAAATAGCAGGAGATAATATTTTCACTCAGAGCCTTTCCTTGTCAGACTTAGCCAAGATTCAAAAATATGACTTAGGTTATATCCTCCCGATCAAACCCATTGTTTCATTTGGCAACCATTTCTGAATTGAGACAGACAGGGATGGGGAACTTAAAGGTGCTGATAATGGCTGCCCAGTGTAATGTAATCTATTACCTCAGGGAAAGCAGAATGAAACATATAAATGGGGGGATGGAAGGAGCTAACTTATGAGAACTGATGATCTGCAAAGACAATGAAGGACTCCTAGCCGATTTTTTAGAATTAAATCCTGTAATTGAAGAGTGATATCAGAGAACACAAATAGGTTTTTGTTTGCTTTTTGATCTTAAAAGTCATGTTCTCTTTCTCATTTAAACCTTATTTGGTCACATGTGCTCTAGAAATTCTCTTCATCAGAACCACATGAAGTGCATGGTAAAACACACATCTTGGTTCTTACCCAATAGCTAATAAATCAGATCTGCTGCTTGTGGGCTACTAACCCAAACAAACAAAAACAAAAACAAAACACAAAAGCACCCTACCAAAAAACAATTGATCATTATGCATCCTAAAACTTGAAAACAACTTTACCCTTTTATTAAAAATAAGTTAATAGTGAACATGAGAAATGTATCTGATTTTTCTTTATGTGACAGTAAGCAGTGTCAATGACAAGTAGATAGTAACTGAACACATTTGATAAGATGGAAAAATATAATAGATATTTTAAAATATCTGTTATTCACAAAGGTATATGACTATTAATCTAGAGATTATCAAATAACAGTATGACGATACCTATTTTTCTTTCTAGATGACTAAAGAAAATCACTTTCAATTCTGCCTTGTTACAGCTTTCAGAAGAAAAATGTGCCTAAATATACATACTTTGGCAAAACAATGAACAATTCTGAAACTTTTGATGAGAAAAAAACATCTGAGAGAGAATGAAAGGGAGTGAGAGAGAAAAATTTATATAGCCTTTCCTTATGAAAAAGACTAATCTAGTCATCAACTTAATGGCTAGAGATGTGCATAGTTACAAATGAGTCTCTCAAGAAACCTTAACTTCTTTTTTCTTAAGCTTTAAATAACAATATGAAAGTTAACCACTATGGCCTCAGTAAATGTTGACTTAGAACCTTTTTGTTAAAATGCAGACTTACCTTTGAATTCAAATAATATTTAATACTAAGAAAGAGTTAAGTTACAAAAGAACATGGATATGAAACACGTCTTAGAAGAACCAATGTTAGTCATAGTAAATACAGAAATAATCTTTGCTGTTAGCACTCTATAAATCTTTCATGATAATTTTTGCCTGAGCTAATTTTTAATTGCATTAGCATGCCCTTGTGCAATATGTATATTAACCTGCACAGTTAACTCACTTATTAAATCAAATATTACTTGAGATCAAAATATAACTTTTTATAAACAAGACTGTATCATATTAGAATTAAATATTAAAATGTCATTCCGGTCATTTCCTTGGTAAAATAACATATGGTAGTTCTATACTTAATGGATCCACCAAGAAAATGACCATATATCTTAGATTAGTTCTGCATCCACAGCTTTGGTATAATTGCCATTATCATCCCACAGTTAATTTTTTAAAATTATTACACTGTTAAGATATTTCCCATCTTAACCAAATTAAATAAAGCATTTAACATATTTTAGCATTATAAGGAATTAACTGTAATTTAGATACAAATGACCACATATTTTAAGTGTGTATTTATATTAATCTCATAACAACTCTACTGATAAATTTGATCTGTGAAAATGGCAGTATCCACTTCCCTTGATTGTTTTTTGAGCTATTTCATATCATTATAAGGTCTGAACACACAAAGTGCTCAAAAGGCACCTCTTAAAAAGAGGTAGGTATCCTAAGGTAACCATATAAGGACATTGAAGAAGTTAACTCATAAGCAAATACATGATCAGCCATCACCAGTGGGCAATGTTTGTTTCTATGAAAGTGACAATAGGACAAGATGTTAATGACTTCCCTTTCTTCTTGGAAAAATACTGCAGGAAGAACAGTAGTGTTACATAAATTACCAAACAAAAGTAGGGTGGGGGAAGAGAAGATAGAAAAGAGGGAACTATTTTTAAGTAAATGAATAGATAAATAAAGGGTAAATAAAAATAAATGTGTAATATTTGAAAAAATATATAAAATTATTTTGAAGAAAAGAAAAAAGAATCAGGTCAGGCTGGTCAGAACCTAAAATTGAGCAGTGACCTGCTCTACAGTGCAATTGTTCTGGGGACTGGTGGCAATGGAATGCTACTCACCACATTATTAAGTGGGGTGTCTACTTTGAGTCATCTTTGTGGGAGGGCCTAGAGGGCGAAAATTTGATTTTACATCCAGTAGCTATTTGTATTTAAATCTGTCTCAATTCTACATTTTTAATAAGATTATTATTTAATGTGTACAATTAGATTTAAAATAATTTTGGGGGGGGGGAGGGTCGCCTGGGTGGCTCAGTCGGTTGAGTGTCCGACTTCGGCTCAGGTCATGATCTCATGGTTTGTGGTTCAGACTCCATGTCGGGCTCTGTGCTGACAGCTCAGATCCTGGAACCTGCTTTGGTTTCTGTGTCTCCCTCTCTCAGTCTGCCTCTCCCCAACTCATGCTCTCTCTGTCTCTCAAGAATGAATAAATGTTAAAAAAATTAAAAAAAATTTTTTTTGAAAGCTTAAAATGGACTTCAAATGCTTTTTAATACCACATAGAGCTGATAGAGTAGAAAATATTTCCTGAGAATTTTTTTTCACTCACTAAATTCAGGTTTTAGGTTACAAAAAAAAAAAAAATTACACCTCAGGAAAATAATATGTACTTTTCTGCCATATTTACAATAACAAGCCTCTTCTCCTAATTTTTGGTATGTATCCAAATGTGAGATCATTTTAAAGTTTGTACATACTTGTAAAATTAAAAATTTAACAGCATATTGCAGAAATAACCTATACAATTTAAAGTATATAGCTTTTCAACTTTGAAATGTTATTAACTTTAGAGCCTTTGCACATTTTTCAATCTAGTGAAACAATTTTCTGTGGGTCTCAACATCTAAAGTAATATATCATGTAGTTTAATCAAACATGAATGCATATGACTTTAAATTTAATTCATTGTTTCTTATGTAATTGTTACCCAATTTCACATGGACCTCTTTGTTCCTACACCATGATAAAAATTCAGAAATTTATGAAGACCTTGCATAATTTGATTGCTCTGAGATCTTCAGAAAAAGTAATACAAATGATAATTAGAAAATCTTTTTTATTATTTTAAACATTTTAAAAACATGATCTACTCATAAGACTTCAAAAGTTGTTATTCTAAATATATTTTTCAACACAAAATAATGTCCCACATATGATTTTTTTGGATATCTAAATTTTATAACCTCATGTGAAATTGTCAATGCATTTCAAATGTATGCACTACTGTATTCAAGACAGCAAGATGGTCCCACAGAAAATCTGACTAGTCTGCCAGTTTAATGGGAACTTCTGTGTTTACCCACAGTGGTACCTTTTCATTAATGGAGTTTCCTTGGCCTTTGGGGTGGTATTACTAACAACAGTGATATTCCTTGCCTAAACTTGGGAAAATAGCTTCTGCACTGGTTCCATGACTTAGTTCTTGGATCATCCAAGGGCACTTGTTCTATTCCAATGTGATTGTTTGGCCTATTCATAGATCTGAAGACGAGCTCAGGTTAAGCTTGATGCAGAGAACAAAGAAAACAGAGCTCCACATGAGCAATTGATTGTCTAGTTCTTTATAAACATTTGCACCGAGGTTCCTGAATTCTCTCTCACTTGTTCAGCAGCAAAAAATCCCTGTAATTCTTAGCACTCAGTCATGATTTTAGTGTATGGTCATCAACCTTCCAGTGTTATTACCTGACAAGATATCTGAGTCCATGTATTTATACTCATTGTCAATTCCACTATATATTATATACAGCCTTAAAATCTTTAGGCAATATTTAAATGTAACAATACATATTTGAAACTTAACACATACCTGTGGCTCTGAGGTTTTTACCTAATAGAGGACCAACGTCAACCCCCAATTTTTATCTTTAACATTTATTTCACCCTGTTGAGGGATTTTCTTTTCCCAAATATTGGACTTCTATACCAATATTTTTTTTTCAATGAACACTGTAGTTGTGAAACTAAAGCAGTAGTAAAGGATGTCAATGTTAGTAATACATTTATGTCCAAACCCTGCAACTGTGTAAGAAAACAATACCTAAAAGTAGATACAAAGTGTGTGAACCAATACAATCATCAACAAACAAAATGGGTGAAATTCTTTGACTCTAAGATATTTGAATCATCACCCGGATGATTTGTTGCTTTTATTTATCTGAATGTTTCACCATCCCAAACTAAAGCATACATATAATAGATTGACTATCTACATTTGAAATTGCTCTTTGTATACTGCAAATAGTAATTCCACATTGCAGAAGTTAAACATATTTGTGATACTAGATTGTAGCTCATTAGACAGGAAACTTGCACATGCTATATTTCCATCATTTGCACTGCTAAACAGATTCCAGAGCTACAGACAGGTACACAGGAAAGTAACTCCACATAGAGTTGTGTGAGAGAGTCAACAAAGAATTTTCAACTTATTGAACAAGTAGATTCAATGCAATAGTATTTGCCTCATTTCTTCCCATAGGCCTATATTTAAGGAAAGCTTGGGGAGAAGTATTTACCAATACTCGCGGCAAGCTTATCCTGAATATCTGTGGAGCCCAGAACAAAAATGAAGATGGAGTCTCACAAACTATAAATCTAAATGTTAAAAATTTATAAATCAAGATGAAAAACTATTAAAGATGTTCTTTCTACTTGACACATATACTTTTATAATGCTCTGGAAGATGATGTTTCGCTAGTCTTTGGAGTTCTGTGGCAGAATCTGGCCTTTCAAAAAGTGGCAACTCTGGGCTTCTACCCACATTATGTTCCACCTTCCATCTTCTATCTTTTCTTCCCCTTCACTAGCAGCCTCTCTTTTCCCCTCACCATGAATAGCCTCATGAGCATGCATTGGACACTGCAGGTCTCCCCTCTACAAATAGCTATAGGCCAACCCTTGGATTTAAGGGTGTGAACCCTAGCAAATGGTTTACTTTTAGGGTCAGAACCAGGACTGAGACCTGTGCATGTCCTGAATCAGATTCGTGGATGTCAGGGCAGTGAATTCTGGGGTTTTAATGTTTGTGGCCTGTCAGCTTGCCTTATGCTCCCTCATCACATAGTTTGCATATAGTTCACTCTAGCATTGTATATTCTATGGGTTTTGACAAATGTATAATGACATTTATCCATCATTACAGTATCGTACATAATACTTTCAATGCCCTGAAAGTTCTCTGTGCTCTATTTTTCCCTCCTACCACCAGTCATTGACAACCCCTGGTCTTTTTGCTTTCTCCATAGTTATGCCTTTTTCTAAAATGTCCTATAGTTGGAATTATACAATATGTAGGTTTTTCATATTGGCTTTTTTTTCAGTTAATATTAATTTAAGTTTCCTCCATGTCTTTTTATGGCTTGATAGCTAATTTCCTTTTAGTGTTGGATCATATTCCATTGTATGGATGTACCACAGTTTATTTATTCATTCACCTACTTGAGTCCATCTTGACTGCTTCCAAGTTTTGGCAATTATGAAAAAAAGCTACTATAAACATCTAGAGCAGGTTTTTGCATGAAAATAAGTTTTCAACTCCTTTGGGTAAATACTAAGTAGTGTGACTAATGAATTGAATGGTAAGAGTCTGTTTTGTCTTTCAAAAGGTCTTCCAAAGTGGCTGTGACATTTTGCATTTCCACCAGCAACGAATGAAAGTGTTTGCTGTTTCATGTCCTTGCCAGTATTTGGTGATGTCTGTGTTCCAGATTTTGGTCATTTGATAAGTGTATAGTGGTATTTCATTGTTGTTTTAATTTACATTTCCCCGATAATATATGATATGGCACATCTTTCAATATGTTTATTTGCCATCTGTATATCTTCTTTGGTGAGGTATCGCTTAAGGCCTTTTGCCCATTTCTTTGACCAGATTGCTTATGTTCTTAGTGTTGAGTTTTAAGAGTTTTTTTTGTTTTTTTGTTTTGTTGTTTTGTTTTGTTTTTTGGTATATTTTGGTTGACAGTCCTTTATCAGATATGTCTTTTGTGAATATTTTCTTCCATTTGTGGCTGGTCTTCTCATTGTCTTGACAGTGTCTTTCACAGAGCAGAAGTTTTAAATTTTAAAGCCCAGCTTATCAATTCTTTCATAGATTGTGCTTTTAGTGTTGATCTAAAATGTTAATGCAACACCCAAGGTCATCTAGGTTTTCTCCTACTTTATCTTCAAGGAGTTTGTAGTATAAGATCCTGACACTTGGTTTGGGTTTTTTGTTGTTGTTGTTGTTCCATTGGTGTTTTGTTTTGTTTTGTTTTGTTTTGTTTCTATTGTAATGGAAGTGCCTGACATTAAGCTTTTGATTACTCAGGCATCCACTTTAAAGACAACTACCTTGAATAAATACATTGCTAACCACAGACTAGTTAAAGTGTGAAGCCATCCCACCCCTGAAGTTTCCTCTGTTTTAGACATTTCTGGTTGACTTAGTTGACAACTGGCAGCATATTTTTCCCTTTGCAGGCTTTAATTCCTGACTTTATGTTTTAAATTCACCAATAAAAGTTGAACCTGCAAAACCCTAGCCACCCCACCCTCAACCCCAAGAAAAGCAGAACCCCAGACCCACATTCTTTTTCTCTTTCCACCCACAGCCTCACTGTGTGGTCCCAGGCATGCCAAGTACCTCCAGGGCTGTGAGTAAGAAACCCTTTTTTTGTTTGGCCGCATGTTTTATTGTTCTTTTCTCAAAGTTTCCTAGTGGTTATTGTTGAGGGTACCTTGTAATCATAAGAATCCTAAGGGGTGGTTCAGCCAGGACACTGATTCCAAAAAGGGAAATATTTGTGGGAGCCCAGGTGAATGCCTCCAGGCATTTTTAGCTGATAAAGTCACTGTGGAAAGGCTGAGACCAGCACAAAACAGAGTTTTATAGTTTTGCATTTTATATAGGTCCAGGATCCATTTTGAGTTAAATTTATAAAGGGTTAAGGTCTCTGTCTAGATTATTATTATTTTTATTTATTTATTTATTTATTTATTTATTTATTTATTTATTTATTTGCATGCAGTTAGTTGTTCCTGCACCATTTGTGGAAAAGACTATCTTTATTATATTTGTCAAAGAGGCAATGGCTATTATTCCTTGGTTTATATCTAGGCTCTCTAATCTGTGCCATAAATTTATCTGTCAATTCTTTTGCCAATACCACGCTTTCTTGATTACAGTAACTTTACTGTAAGTCTTAAAATCAGGTAGTGTTACACCTCTAACTTTGTTCTTCTCCTTAAATGTTGTGCTGGCTATTCTGGATCTCTCTCCATATAGTCTCTCCATATAGACTTTAGAATCTGTTTGTCAATATCCACAAAATAATTTCCTGAGATTTACACTGAATCTATAAATCTTCCTAGGAGAACTGACATCCTGACAATGTTGAGTCTTCCTATCTATGATATGGGATAACTCTCTATTTAGTTCTTTAATATTTGTATATTTATGAGTGTGGGAAAAAACTGTGCCATGTACTTAAAATGCATAATTTTAGCTTTTCTCTTCAGATATATACCTTAATTGATTTCAACATTTTCTCATTTTATATTGCACCTGAGATTTCAATGAGTATGCTATCCGTTTAGCTCCATGTTGTCTACATTATTGTTTATTACTGCACTGCATAATGAAAGGTGGTTTTGATGATTCTTTTAAAATCCCACACTTATTAGCTGTGTGATCTTGTACAAGCTGCTTAAGCTTTCAAAGCCTCATTTCCTCACTTATGGAATGCTAGTAATACTAATAATAGTAATTCTTATTTTATTAATAACAAATATTACATACTTGTAGGATTGTTGTAATAAATAATGAGATAATTGATGAGGGAGCATAAGGCAAGCTGATAGGCAGCAAACACCACGCCCACCCCCCAGGTGGGATACGTGTAATATTCCTTGGTCACTCCTGGCTGCCCAAGAACAAAGGAAAGGGGAAAAACAAAGGGTTAACTGATAGAGATCATAGTCCTGCAGGACCTGAGTCTCCATCTATTTACAAATATCTTAGTAAATTGCAAGAAAAGGCAATCTTACCAATAGCCTAATCTCCAGAAACCTATAGACTCCGTTTCCTGGAGCCCCAACATCACCCCTCCGTAGTGATGTGGGAAATAAAGGCAGAAGGAAATGGCAGATAGAACCAAATTTCCTTATAACCTGTAGCCCATTGACAAACACTTGTGTCTGGCTAAGTAAAACATCTCTCCAGGAACTCCCTTTAGCTTTAGTGATCCAGTATAAGTTGTTCCTGTTATGCCCAGAATTCGTGATCCCCAAAGACCACTAGGGAGCCGAGTCTGATGCAAAAGCAAAAGAGCCTTTATTCGAGCTAGCTTGAGCTCAATCCCCTACCTGCACCGACGCAGCGGTGAGATACCAGGAAGAGAGAGCGAGTTTCAAAAGGACAAAGGTTTTATTGGGGCCTAGGGGCAGTTGGTGAGGTAATGCCTGTGAGGTAATGGCTGTGGCCTCAGCCGATTGGCTGGGGAAGGGTCCGAGTCCTGTTAGGCAGGTGAGCGGGGGTTACTCAAGGGGAGGAGGCGTGGTCAAGGTGAAGGACACAGAACAAGATGGAGTTGGCCGGTGTAGGCCCTCCCTTTCAGTTCCCAGCAATCTACTCCATGGGCCCAACTCTCTCATGTGTAGGTGATTTCATCTATAATGCCAAAATATATATTCTAATAAAATATTTCTCTTTTGTGGACTGTTCTAAGAGATGTCTGAGAAAATATTTTCTAATGTGTAAAACAGTACATAAATCTTAGTTGTTAATAACTTTTTATTAATAATATAAATTAGCTATATGATTCCTTATATACCTTGTTTCAGAAACAAAATTTTGAAAACGATATATGAACTCACATTCCTTTTATGAATTATAAACCACAATCTAAAAATTTAAGAAAAGAAATAAAGTGGTTAGTGCATGGCAAAGGCATAGTTGTCATTTCTTTTAATAGTTTGTGATAGATTTTGTGGGACCTTTAAATAGAGTTGTAAAAATGGTTATCTTTTTTATAACATGGGGAAAAGTGACTTCAAATACATTCTTAAACACTGCAAATGACTTGGAATATTTATGCATATATATAAACACACACAATCTTGTATGTACTGGGATAGAATTTAGAGTGGCGTCTCATTTTAAAAAACTCATCTGATGTTGGATGTTCAGATTGAAAGGGAAAGTGGTTTAGCTTCTCTGTTAGGATTAGCAAAGGTGGCATTGCTTTTCCATTAGGATTAGCTGTCAACCATCAGCTGTAACACTAGAAAAATCATAGCTCCACTCTGAGCAAGCCCAGAAGATGATGCCAGGAAGTTACTATCAGGTTCTATCCAGGTGTGCAGAGCCAGAAAACATTACAAGGAAGGAAAAACCAACAAGGCTCTTTTGCAGATAGAAACATCTAAGGTTGGCTGTCTTTGAAAATACAAAAAGAATCCCCTAAAACAAAAATGTCATTTTTGTTGAGGCTTTTGAGATTTGGAACTCAATACCTGCTTAAAATATTATCATGTGACTCAGGAAATATTCCAGACTTCTATTAAATTATATATACATATTTGCATATCCATAAACTTTTACATCAATTTATATGTCTTCATGTATATAAACACATATATTACTGTATGTATGTATATTAGGATATAAATTTCCATAGATAATTTTATTCAGCAAACATTTGCTGACTGAATATTTAGAATTTTCAAAATTGTGCTAGGAACTGAAAAGAAAATGAAAGTGAGTAAAACAGAGAAAAAAGGGATTTATTTTCTAGTAGAAAAGACTGGCATATAAATGGAAAATTAAATTGATACAAGGGGTAGTGAGTAGGAAAGGGGGAACATTGTGTATAAAATGGCCAAACTAGAACCCAATTTATTTAACAACCTAACTCAGCAGACTGTTTGTGGGTAGACCATTCTACTAGGTCTGGTGAGGGTAGAATAGAAAGTTTGAGCTGTTTAACAACAAAAATTAGCTGAATAAACTTAGAGATCAAAATAATGTTATCCAAGGAAACCGAATTGGGCAGACTCCCATCTGGCAAATTGAAAGGAGCTTGTCCAGCTATAGAATAAGAAAGGTTTTTAAAGACAGAAAAGGAATAGGGAAAAAAAAAAAAAGGTATTAGCAAAGAATGTGTTGTTTCAGGCACATGGCTCCATTTTGGTCTTGTCTCTTTCTTAAGCATGTTTAATTCACCACACACCCCCCCTTTCCACCCAACTGGGAGACTCTTCACCATACATGGTAGGATATAATATCATCAGTCATTTGGTGTTTAACCAAGGTATAAAAGGTATAAAAGATTATGAATGGAAATTTTATAATACCTATCATCCCTTAAAATGCACATTTTCTATAAGCAAATTCAGTTCTAGGAAGCTCCCCTTGCTGCATCCCCAAGGAAAACAAGAAAAAATGGTATATTTTTCCTTCTGAGAATATTCAAAATGGCATTGCTAGAATATGATAAAGTTAGAAACCATCTACTGTGGAGGCTGCTTTTAGGCAAACAGGCTTGAGCAGTGGAATTCAGAAAGAGCCACAGTGACCCCCCTGGCTGAATACATACAGGCCATCAGTCTACCCACCCCAAAATACCCATAGGCCCTAACTGGCCAATGGGCTATTTACTACTAGTCACAGTTACCCCAAAAGGGAAAGTTCCATACATCACCATACCTCCTCACCTTCCCTCCTTAAAAGCAGCCCCCTCCCACTGCCTCCTTGCAGACAGCCTTTCCTTGCTGTCTTGTGCTCTGCACCCTTGTGGTGTGTTCAGTAAACTTCTACCTCCTTTGTTCTGCCTCAGATGAATTCTTTCACCTCCTAGGCCAGAGGTTTCCACCCCATCATCGACCCACATCTGGGCATCCCCAACCAATTAAGAGAAATCCCATTTAGACACCACACCTACCTAACTTTCAAAGGGAGGAAACTTAAGTGGCATATGTTACACCCAGTAACAGAATTAGTTGGAAAAAAATAACAATTTTGTTTTAAAACATATTTAGTACAAAAAAAAATGTTTATAAGAGATTATCTTACGGAACAGACCCTAACCAGTCAGCACTCTATATAAGAACATGTTGTTCCTCTAAGAATGCCTTAGAAATAGATGCATTTTAAAACAATTTGTTTAAATTTGAACCAAAATACTACCTACTGATTTTTTCTCATATTTGATGGATATTAACTACCACATACATCGCTGATAGTTAATATTACATATATTAACTATATTAACTATAACATATTAACATATATAATATGTCACAGTGTTTATTTGTATTTGTAGTATTGGATTCCATAGTGATGAGGGTTATGTATGATTTCAAAATCAAACCATGACCACACATAGGAAATACTTGCTAAATCACACTTGTTATCTTGTACCTCTAACATGATTGTGCGTGAGGGAAATGAGAACGCTCCTAAATTTAGATCAGATTGCCACTATGGTGAGCTGACTGTTGAGAGGTAAGCCCTGTAGGGAGAGAGCAGCCTTAGGTAAGCAGTGTGTCACATCTCCTCTTTAGATTGTTAGAATTTCTAAGTACTGAATAAACCATAACTGAAGTTGTGACTAACTTCCTTTCTTCTCCTAAAACAAACAAAAATCTCTCTCGAAAGTGTTTTCCTTCAGTTTTGGATCTGTTTTATGCTCTCCAAGTCTTTATTTTCTCTTCCTTGTTTCTGTAAGCACCTTAAGTTTTCCAGTTACTTCAGTGAAGGAAGACTTTATATAAAGCAGAGACACTTTGCAACATAATAGATAAACACATTATGATTTGTTGCCTCAGATGATATTTGCCAGATATGTAAAGTATTTTATTTTTTGTTTGTTGATGTATATTTCAATAGCTCTAAAGCCTCCCTTTATACAACTAGCCCTCTGGCTTTCATACTGCTACAGATCAGGCTTTCCTTAAAGGTCATAAATTCCTTACTGCGTGCCAAACAAATCTGTTTATCTGGCACAGGCATAAGAAAGTGTCAAAAGAAAATATCTGGTGATATTCATAAGTTAATCTGTCACTGTATAATTATTTATAGTACTTTCTAAACCCTATCCAAGCAGAAGTATGATTTAAAGACATAGGTGACCTAAGTCCCTTTAGCAGAAAAGCCCTGAATTGCAAGTCCAATGTAACATTAGTCAATGAAATTTACCTGCTTTTGTATTTATTTGTATTTGTGTTTATTTTGTATTTGTATTTGCCCCTTCATATTTTGAGTTTTATCTAGATACTCTATGACTTTGACCACTAAAGTCGGGTACCTCTGATCTAACATCAAAGGAAGGCATTTGCTATCACTATTGAAAACATTTCTTCTGAAGCTTTCTAAAATGTTATATTCAGGAGGGAAAAAAGGATTTCAATAGCTCCTGGCCATGGCTAGAAGTTTTTCTTTCCTTTTATGCATTTTTATCAACCCAATATCTTCATTTTATATAAGATGGAAAGGATAAGATTCAAGGGTGACCCACTTTGCACCTGCTAACAGGAGAACGTGGGATGAGGCCAAAGACAGACAGGAGTTAACAGGTTCCTTTCAAACCAATAGAACCTAAACTAGATTCTTACATTTAATCCCATTGCTTGTGTGCCAGTTCCCTTCTAGGTAGGCATCTCTAATAATACATTTAAAACAGGACAATGACTTTATCGAATAATTGCCTTTAATTAGATGATCTACTACATAATCTTTCCAATTCTTTTCTTCAATAACTTCTGTATTTCTAGTTGGTCTTGGAGGTGACTCCATTAGCAGCATAGCTGAGAATTCAGTTAGGAGTCTTATTCAGCCAAATTAATTAAGTGCCATTTTCCTTCCAGGAGGAAACTAGCTGTTCAGGTAAATATATTAATTGAGTGTTTGTTTCTGTTCATCGTAATCATACACAGAATCCCTTGGCACAGTTATACCTTGTTTCAAACTGTTTTTTAAATATTTCTTTCAGATATTTTGGTGAGCGTTCGAAGATGCCTATAATTTTCTCACTCATAAAAAATAATTTATGATCTACTTCTCTTCCAAATTTACTATAGGCTGGCCAGTTTTATATTACTTCTTGACTTTGAAGTAACTTTAAGAGATTGTTGATCTCAGAGTAATTCTGAATGCAATCATTCATACAAAATGGGACTTGGGGCAGTTTCCTTAGTTTCTTGAAGTCTGGTGATGGGCATTACTGAGCTGAGTTCACCATGACCCCTCAGAGGAGGTCACATCACAGGTACTACACTGTATGAAATAGGGTGTACAAGGATGGATATGACATGATCCTTGCCCTCAGTAGAAATAAACCACAAATAACATGAAACAGAAGTGAAAAGTGCATTAAGAGGGGAAGAAGAATATTTCACAAGAGCACTACTAAACATTATAAATTTGGACAGGTGTGTGAGAAGGAGAGTGTGGTAACTGCATTCAAAATGTAGTGAAGGCTGAGAAATTTAACGGCATGTTGAGGAAACGATCAAAATCTTGTTTGACTATTATGTCTTCCCTGGGCACCTAAGTGTATATAATTGCCAATAAAGGTGAAGAGTGTATTTGAACCCAAACCCTGAAACGCTTTTACTTCCTATCTGGGAACTTTGAGTTTTAGCATGCAATGGGAGTCTTAGAAGCTGTTCAAGCTGGAAAGAAGCATGTTCAGAGATGTGATCTGGGAGATCATCTGACATCCTAATTTGTCTTTGGCAACATCAAAGGATAGTTTCTTGAATAATGACCATACTTCCTTCACCTACCCATCCTTTATTCATTGCATTATTCAAACATCAAAAAACACTAAAGGCCTAGTACTGTGTTGGTAATATAGTATCAGTTATCTAATCTTACAGATATACTAGATTTGTTACCAGTGTATACAAAGATGAATTAGATAGGATACTGTCATTCATAGTCCAGAAGATAACACAAAAAACTATATAAATTAGTATAGAGTGACTTTTGAAGAGAGGTAGGAATAAGGGAAAGATTCATGAAAAGGTGGGCTAAGCATTGGTATCAAATAAGTGTTATCTTTATGAAATTTATTTTACAGATCATCCTAAGGAGAAATACGCATATAGATATATGAGTTGTTTGCTTTGAGGTCTCTAGGTTAATCTACGCCAAAGTACCCGCTAAAATTTTTAGCTTCAGAAGTTCCAATTTTGCTTTTGAATATTTATTTATTTTTGGGAGAGCACAAGCAGGGGAGTGGTACAGGGAGGGGGACAGAGGATTCCAAACAGCCTCTGCACTGACAGTAGCGAGCCCTATGTGGGGCTTGAACTCAGGAACCATGAGATCATGAGAAGAGCTGAAGTCAGAGCCACCCAGGTGCCCCTTGCCTATTTTGCTTTTAGAGAAGAATCCCTCTGAATTATCTTAAAGTACTTTAGAGTCATTTAATCCATTTCAATACAGTTTGTGATGGGTCATGAAAGGAGTGGCTTACCTTTCGGCTATGTACCTTTATAATATCTTAGTGTAAAGTGTGTTATCAGATCACATTCTTCCTTAAAGTAGTCTTACACAAGAAGAAATTGGAATTTTGATAACATAAGATGTCAAAAGGTAATGTAGATCATAGAGTCAAGATCAGGAGGATGATGTAGTGAGTGAACTTGAAAGGTTAGTAGGAAGCTTGCAGGTGAAAGAACACTAGTCAGGGACCAGGTATGTGAAAATTAGAAGAAAATGTCATTGATGGAGAAAAGCTGGAGATCCTGAAATTAAACTAAGCCAACCTCACTATTTCGTTTACCACTGGTCCTACTCAGCATTAATATCCACTGGGAATGTACCAATTCATTTTTATATTACCAGCATCTGTTCAAATTGGTCAATGTCCGTGTGGTATCTATTGTTAAATATTCTAGTTCTATTCCAAATTCATATGTAAACTAAACTCTTGATGCCAAACCCAAAACTTTTTACAGAACTACCATCTGATTAAGTCACAATATTTTCCTCTCCTTGAAATTCTCATTTAGTTTTAGGAGATTATAGAGTGAAGTTCACTACAGCAACTGGCTTTAGAGTTTCTTACTCCATCCAATCTTTTCTTTCTGGCAACTGGCTCATTTCCCTGTTTCACAGTTCACTGAAGCCCTTTGTGGTCACTGAGTCCCATCCATCTTATTTTGGGCTGACTTTGTGAATCTCACACATTTAGAGTAGATGTAGGGATAAGTAGAAACTGGGAACAAAGGTTTTACACAGGATAGGCATGTGACACCTAACAGCAGATTTGACAAGAATGAAGGACACAGTTTTGCAGTGATAGGGATGATGAAAATAGCACATCTTGTGATCTTGCAAAGAAAAATATTAACAGTTTCTGTTGCAGTACAAACACTGATCTGTATTTTGAGAATGTCATATTCTTAATGAATTAATATATATCAGCATCATTTAAAAAATATTGTATTTCATGTATGGGTTTATTTAGAGTTAAATTTTTCCAAACTCATAAATCCTGTGTCCCTTTTCATACCTTTCCAAAGTTTAACTTCCATCTCTTTTATAAGCTTATTTTTCTCCTTTCATCTTTCTGACTTGTGTATTTTCTGATTGTGTCTCTTTGGTTTTGTATTTTATACTTAGCACTTATTTGAGGCTTTTAATCTTCAAAGCTCCTGTGAACATTACCTAATTAATCCTCCCCACAGTCTTATAGGAAAGTCATTATTAGAATTTCTACTTTTACATGTGGGAGAAAATGAGGCAAAGGTTAAATGACTTACCAAAAATCACAAAAAGTGAGTTGCAGCCTGTGTGGAGATTCCTGTGTTGAATCACCTTCCTTTTTGGTATTTTCTCTCTGGGTTTTTTGTTTTGTTTTGTTTTTTATTTTCAGCTATAATACATTTTCTTTGATGTTGTACATTTTATTTTTTCATATTTCAATCTCTCAAAAACAACAGTGAATCCTTTTTTAATAGAGTTTTTGTTAATTGTTTATTTCCCATTTTCTCAATAGTTGTTTTTAGCTTATCTTGTGTTTGTGTTTATTCATAATCTTATGTCTTTTACAAACTCTTCCGTATTCTTTTTAACCTATTTGCAATTTTATTTTAATGCAAGATTTAATTACCTAGTCCATGATTATAATGGAAAAAGCAATAGCTTTAAAAATAATATTAGTTCTGATTAAATACTGACTTTTCCATTTGCTTATATAAATTGGTCAAATAAATTAACGTACCTGATAATTGATATCTTTATATAATAGACAGAACATATAGTTCACTGGACTGTCATAAGGATGAGATTGTTAACACATATAAAATGCCTAGCACAGCACTTGCACAGTTATTTAATTCTTCTTCTTCTTCTTTTTTAAAGATCTTCATTACTTTTTTAAAAATTAAGGTATATTTTACATACATAAAAGTTAATATCTTATGTGTACAATTTTATGATTTTTGACAAATTTATACATTGGTGTAACCAGAGATGGTATAGCTCAGGGGAAGAGCATTTGACTGTACATTGGTGTAACCACTATCTGGCTTAAGATCTAGGACTTTTCTATAGTCCCTGAAGGTTTCCTAATGATTATGTCCAGTAAATACCTCTCCCAAAGTAGCAAGTGTCCTGCTTATCATCATCCATTAGTCTTAATTATTCTAGAACTTCATATAAGTGGAATCATTCAACATGTATGCTTTCCCATCAATTTTCTTTCACTGATCATGTGTTTTGAGTTCTATCAACTTTGTTGGATATTGTAGCATTAGTTTTCACCTTTATTTGTGCTTCAAATCCTCCTGTTAATGGACACTCAAATTGTTTCCAATTTTGAGCTATTATGTGTAAGACTTCTATGTGCATTGTTGTGAAAGACTTTTTGTGAACAATATTTTTATTTATTTTGTGCAAATATCTAGGAAGAGAATTGCTGAGTCATAAGGTTTGACTTTGTAGATTCTGCCAGTTTTTTTGTTGATTGTACCACTTTACACTGCTCCCAGAAATGTGTGAATTTTGTTATTTCACATTCTTGCCAATGTGAGTGTGTGCCAAAAATGGGGAAATATTTTTATATTTATTAAGAATAGATGTAGATTAAGTGGTTTAGAAACAACGAGAGAGAATATCAATCCAAATTTATGTCTGCTGATTAGAATAAGATGTATCTGAAGATAGGTATCAGAGAAGAGAAAAAAAGATCAGGAACCACTTAACGGGAGTTCAAGTTCCTCCCAAGAAGAAATCATGAGCATTTTTGGGGTATCTTCTCCCACTTTCCTAGCAATTTTCTTTTTCTCTGAATAGGAAATATTCAAATAAATATTATTTTACTAGATGGCACTACAAAATAAAGTGCACTTCAGATGTTTCTCTTTAATACCGTTACTTCAACCTTTCTTTTCCACTTGTCACTTATCAACCACTCACTTTAAAAGCACTAAACCTGAGCACCTAGGTGGCTCAGGTGAAGCCTCTGACTCTTGGTTTTGGCTCAGGACATAATCTCATGGTTCGTGGGTTCAAGCCCTGAATCAGGTTCTGTGCTGACAGTGCAGAGACTGCTTGGGATTCTCCCTTTCCCTCTCTTTCTGCCCCTCTCCTGCTTGCACTGTCTCTGTCTCTCTCAAAATAAAATAAACTTAAAAAAAGTACTAAACCTAAGGGTTTTTTAAATAAGATAAGCATATATATGTCATAAGGAGAAGCTCTACAACATGGTATAGGCCTAATTGCATTTAGGCTTTTTTATTGTCTGGTAACAGCATAGTGGACTAAAGGTGCCAATTTCAGCTAGCTAAACTACTCAACCAAGTCAGCTATTGGCAACACTGTTGATTTTTCAATTAGCAGTGTAGAAGAATGGGAAAAAAATCAAATGGCCACAGGCCAATTTGTCCTTTTATTTGTGACTTGAGAGGTGTACATCATATAACCCATCTGTTTGTCAGCAGTAGGCAAACGATATAGATAGATAGATAGGTAGGTAGGTAGGTAGGTAGGTAGATGGTAGATAGATAAAGATAGAAGAAAATAAAGAGAAAAATCTCCCCGTAGGGACTGCTCTCCTTTTGTAGGTGTGTTTACATTCTCTTAATTAATAATATAACAAGATTACATTTATTGATTGCTAACATTTCTTAAGTACCTAAGTACCCAATATTCTAAGACCGTGTGTCCCAAACTGAATCAACAATAGGAAACTAACCAGAGATCATCCACACCCATATGTCCTGCTTTTTCTGTCCTGGCTTTGGAGTGGTTGCTGTGTGTGTGTGTGTGTGTGTGTGTGTGTGTATTGGCCATAACGACAAACAAGGAAATAGCTGCAACCCCAGGACAAACACTGGAAAACTGCAGGCACGGAAAGAAATAGTAAGTTCTGTTGTTACTTAAGGACAGAATGCTAGTAAATTTTCAAAAATACTACTGTCTTAGTTCAAGTTCCCTAAAAACAGATTATAAGATGGGGATTAACATGAAAGTAATTCATTAAGGAAGTGATCTCCGGAGAAACCAGTAAAGGAGTGGGGAAAGTAAGACGTAGAAGCTAAGCAAGAGAGTGATTCCAGATGATTCCAATTCCAATCATCTGGCATTCAGTCTCCCCTGCTGAGGAGAGGGACACTACAGTCTCCTCAGCAGGGGAAACTGAAGTATAAATTGTACCTTAGTCAGCCCATCTTTGGGATATGGAATTGAGCATCAACACTCCTGCACCAATCACTGGCTATAAGCTGCTTCAAGAAATATAAATGAAATCTCAGCCAGTTTTATCTTTTGGAATATTCAAGGATAATCTTCTGATCTATCAATGGCTCCAAAATAAGAGGACCAGAAAATAGAAAAAAGGAAAGGAGAAAAATTTCAATGGCTGTGATTGCTCCTGCCCCTGACCATTAGCATACATTTTATGTATTTCAGGAACTTATGTTGGTCACAAGACAAAGAAACATGGAAACACGAATATGTGTGAGACAAGAATATCCATTTTCAGAAATAGAGTAAGATTGAGAAAGTCTGAAAAAGTATATTCTGTTATTTGGGGTTTCACAAGAGAAAAAATGGGTGCTTTAGTCTAGGGGTTGAAGCTCTTGGTCTTTCCAAAGAGATAGCTATTGTTTCTGGAGTTCTGTAGAATAAAATCGTAACCCTTTATAAAACCATTGGGAATAAAGCACAAAGAGACTGAAGATACATGCATAGAACCTGTTAAAAGGATCTAAGAGGATCTAGGTAGGGCACTACCAGTGTTCAATATAACTCTCAAATTTGGAGAGAAGCAGACTAAGCATTTCAGTAGGCATCCCAGGGTGTTGGACCAGTGCTGGGAAAATCTGCTAACATAAAGCTCCTCTTTCCCACCAAACTGTCTCAGGGGAGGGGGAAATGACTTGAGTTGTTCACCATTTATCTCTGTGCATCATGGGAGGGAAAGAAGGAAAAAGAATAATTATAATTATACAGTGATAATTACCCAAATAATAGGAACTTCATGGACTGAAGACAAAAGAGAAAATGTTGAAATGAAGGGCCACAAGAGCACAGCTAAGTTGCCCTTCCTGTCTGCTCTGTGGACCAGCAATCTGTTGTAAAGTTCACAGTTACAGAAATGTGATGATGGTCAAAAGCAACCACTGAGAAGAGACAGGTGTGGTGGAGGAACGTACCATTACCAAGTGGGAATCATCCCAAGAATGTGATTCTACTGTATCTATTAATATTATAGACAATATAGGAGCAGGATGGCTTCTTACAAAATTAATGTAGATGGCTGTACTCAGATAACCATTTAAAAGGAAACATGAGATACTTAAAAATTATTATGTAAGACCTGTAAATAAATTTACTAGGAAGCTCATGAAGATTGAATTTGAGGACTCACTTGTATGGTCTCAGTTCAGGGTCATAGGAGGGACCTCAGCAATGTGTTCACTTAGAGTTATATTTTTTTTAAGTTTGTAAAAATAAAGATATTTTCACTCGGTTGAGGACAGTGTCTCAGCAATTAATCCTACTTCCCATATAAATTGTAGCCATTTCCTTGTATAATTAAGTTACTGCCACCAATTCTGGTGTAAGAATGGCTTCCAGAAAAACTCTTACCCTCATGGCACTCAGTTCCGGAAATCTGTGGTTTAGTGGAGGAGAAACAAAATTTGAGCCAATTTGAGCCAATTGATTTGAGCCAAACAATGTTTGGAGCCAAAAGCTGGTCTATGGAAATTTCTTTCAGTTATTAAACTTGTAAAACTGTAAGTGAAGAAATTGGCTCACATATACTTCATGTTTAAACTATCGACAATACAAATTTAAATCAACCATGCTAAGGAAACACCAATTCATAGTTCCTCCCTCTAAAATAATTGCAAAATTCTTATCATATGAATAGATGATCAAAAAATACTTGTCCAATATATGTAAAGTAAATGTATTATAGAAGTACGTTAGGGTGTTTAAAAAAAAAGTTAAATTATATTTCTGGATTTTGTGATGCTTTTTCTTTGCCTTTTAAGTATGAGATTTTTCTGATATTTTTTACTTTATATATTAATATGAGTGAATACCTATTTATGTGTGTCCAAGTTAGGACAAGACTATAGCTTAATGAAGCATTACAGCAAATGGAAACAATATAAGGAAATTCAAATATTGCATTTATGAACAAGATAAGCCAATGTTATAAGATATTAATCAACCAAAATTTAGTTATAACTCAATATGAACTCAATTAAAGTACTAAAATATTTTTTAATCCAATAAAAAGATTTTAAATTATATTTTAAAATTAAGCATGAAATCAGCTATGGCCATCATAATCATCATTTCTTCAGGCATGGCTAGATCCAAGACCTCAGTGGACCTCATGTGAATGCTTATGTTTTTCCAATTCTCATATGTGCTTTTGTATACATTTCTTTAAATCTTGTTCTCATTATCTGCCTCTGCATGTTCAAAGAAGATAGTCTTAATCGTTTCCAGTAAAAATTATTCAAGGTGCTCCTGATTCCAGCAGAATAAACTTTTCTAAGACCAATGTATTATATCTTAGGAAAGACTCTGGTTGATCCCAATTTACTCTCCAGTCCATCTAGAAATAAATCATGACCAAGGGTTTAAATATTCTAAGTGGCTGACCTAGATCATTACTCACCTTTGTTTTGAGAATGGGAGATACATGAGTGACATCCCCAATAGCGAAAGGATGGTAACATTCTGATTGACTTACTTGGTTCACCACTCACCCTTGTGTTAAATATGGGGTATTGTAAGTGACCTTCCAACTTGGTGTTGGGGTGGTAGGTTACCCAGAAGTAAGGATACTAGATAAACAAAATGCATAAACTGTTTTATTAAAGTTCAAATGCCATCAGTGAAAAACACTATTATTTATGTAACATTAGAAAAGAAAAATACTGCTAGTGAAACTATGTTACATTTTCTTATCACTTATATATTTTATATTTATTGACATTCTTTAGACATGTTGTTGTAAGTCACCCAGTCTGTGGTAATTTGGTTACATCAGCCATAGAAAACTAATATAATTTCTTAACTAACACTCCTATCTTGAGAAAGAATAATACTAGCAATTAGTAGACATTTGTTGAGTTTCATTAAACCAAGATTTTTTTCTCACAATTTTTTATTTCTAGGTAAATATCTCAATGTAATAAGAACTAGTGAGTAGGGCTTCATTCTTCTTTTAAGAGTTTATAGGAAAAATGTCTATCTTGATCTTGGGCTAGCAAGTCTCATTATTATGATTGAAAGGGAGGGAAACACTCAAATCTTCCTGAGAGTGTCCTTGATTGGATAAATCACAGGTTGGTTAATCCATCAGGCTACCTTTTCAGAGAATCAAGGATCTTATTACCAAGAATCTGTTCAGCAAGAACCATTGCCAGTAATCAAATATCAAGACACTTTCTGACAGTGGTAATTAATAATATAGATTTGTTCATTGGCCTGTAAAATTGTCAGAGTATGTGTTTCCCATTGCAAAGGCAACTTTTAAATTAATAAACACAAAAGCAACCTGTCACAAAGAGTGTCATCGAACACTCATATGAACACATTATGAACATTGTACAATTCATAATAATTTGTTGGGATAAATTTCCACTATTTTTTTAATGTTTATTTATCTTTGAGAGACAGGGAGAGACAGAACACAACTGGGGAAGGGGCAGAGAGAGAGGGAGACACAGAATCCAAAGCAGGCTCTAGGCTCCGAGCTGTCAGCACAGAACCTGACACAGGGCTTGAACTCAAAAACTGCGAGATCATGACCTGAGCAAAGTCAGACACTTAACCAACTGAGCCACCCCCTTCCACTATTCTTAAAGATAAATTTACTTTGTATTCTCTAGCTGACAACAAAGGTGACATGGGCTAGGTGTAAAGACATTCAGCATTCTTTTTCCAAAAAGTTTAATATCATGTCAAAGGAATATGCTAAGCGATAGAAATAGTTTGGAAAGCTGTCTTCTCACTAGAAATTAACATCTACTTCTCTCATTAGCAGTTCTATCTCATCATAATGATATGCGCTGGTCTTTAGAATCCAAGATAGTGTAAGATCAGCCATCATTAGCCTATGTACTCTCTAAAATGCTCACTGACCAATTGCAGCAATAAATGGCAATATAAAATCCCAGAAGCAGAGCAAGGGTTAGGGGCTGGGGAGTGGGTCCTGGAAAAGAATTGCAGATGTGTATGCTTCTTAGCAACTGTTTCCATAGTTATCCAAAACATAGCACTGCCTTCCTACCTTTCTCCCCTGCCCTGTTTCCCCTCTCATTAAGCATCATTTTACTCAACAGCAAAGACTAATAAAGCAGAACCTTGTGATGAACTCTGGATTTCCGTGAATGCCTTTGGCATTTTCTCAGTCGCCAGTTACTATAACAATTTTAGAGTCATAGTGAGCAATCTCAGAGTGGTTATAAAAGGTAATTATTTCTTTTTTTATTATTATTATAGTGAGTCAATTAAGGGAGATATAGAGCTATAACTTTCACAGATTTACTATAGAATCTTGTGGAAGGTCACTTTGCTTTATCTTATCTGGAAATTCATTGGGTATAATCTATTTTAGCTAAGGTAATAAGAGTTGTCTAGAAGGAAATAGTTTCGTTAATAGGCTTTTAAAATGTTGGTGAGAAAAAAAAAATAAAATAAAATGTTGGTGAGAAAAGGCAAGTTGTTGTGTGATGAAATAATCTGTGTAATCCTGCAAAAAATAGGCACAAATGCCATATAGGAATACTATACCATAACTCAGATATCTATCTATATCTATGTATCTCTATCTCTATCTCTATCTCTATATCTCTATATCTCTATATCTCTATATCTCTATATATCTATATATCTATATATCTACATATCTATATCTATACCTATCTATCTAATCTACACATCTATATAATCTATATCTTTATCATCTATATCTATATCTAGTGCTTATTTATACCAATTAGATGTATATTTGCACATTTTTAAATTGTTCTAGAGGTTAAATAAAGATTGTTGTCTTTAATGGATGCATCAAAGTTCTACCCAACAGTGTTACTTAGGAGAAATGCCACTTTGTCACCCTTCCTGACACAGTCCCTGACAAATGCTTATCACTCAATTAGTATTAATTTAATTACCAAAGTTTTCTTCCTGCATAATTTCAGGTTTGCTCCCTAAATTTTCCACTCTGTGTTTAAGAAAACATTGCATTCGTCTTTTGATTCATTCTGTTTCTGACAGTCCAATGTTATCATGTAATAATGTTCTGCTTAATTCCCAGGACTCATCTAAGCTTGCCTTCTTGAGTCAACAGTTCTTGTATGCACTGAAGCTGCTCCTCAGTCTCTCCCTACCCCCACCACGCTTTATCAAAACAAACCTGCCACATATTCCACTTCCTCAAAACACTTCTCCAAGTCAGGTGAAAGCTATCTAATTTGATATCCCATTTCTTTTTAGTGGTAGATAACAGCTTGATATTCCAGCTCTTTGTGGGCAGTATCTAGGTCAATGTTAGCTGTGCTAGACACATTATGCTTATAGTAAAATAGTACTACTACTACTACTAATAATAATAAAATAATGGCTACGATTTATAGAGCTGTCATTCCTAAGCATTCTACTAAGGATTTTATCTTTATGCTTGCCAGTCTTTCTCACATCTCTGTAGGAAAGATTCACTTTTATTCACTCCATTAGTGATAGAGGGGAAACAACAGAGGCTCAGAAAGTTTAAAGTAGTTGTCAAAAGTCACCCAGTTTGAGAATATGGGACTCAATGAAAACCCAAAACTTCGGATTCCAGAGCTTTAGAATTTAACCACCATGTTATACTTCCTCCCTGTTTTAATCCCAAGAGTGATCTTAATGGAACAATTCCACTCTAGTGATCCAGTCTGGTAATCTGATGATAGAGATTCTAAGTGGCAGATCTTAACACGAATCATGCCATTTATTACATCAGATATTGTCTAGTAGATTCAGGTGGTGCTCAGTTTTCAGTAACTTTTAACTTTTGTTGTTGATTTTGAATGAGCTAAAATATTTGTTCAGGATCAGTGATATGTATGTAACAAGAGTCCATGTTACTTTAAAAATTAACTCAACTGGGGCACCTGGATGGCTCAGTTGGTTAAATGTCCAACTTCAGCTCAGGTCATGACTCACGGTTCATGGGTTCAAGCCCAGTGTTTGGCTCTGTGCTGACAGCTTGGAGCCTGGAGCCTGTTTCAGATTCTGTGTCTCCCTCTATCTCTGCCCCTCCCCCACTGATGCTCTGTTTCTCTCTGTCTCAAAAATAAACATAAAAAAAAATTAGCTCAACCAACACACCCACTTGCAATAGCTAATCCACAGTTCATGATCAATAGTGTTATCAATTGCTCGCAGATTCTGATTTCCTAATATTTGTCCAGCTTTCTGATTTTAAAAAAGAACTTACTTTTCTATTTCCTATGCAGAAAACCATTTTTGTAACTCAATTTCTCAGCTCTTTCTTCCTGTGGAAGTATAGCTTTTAGGGGCCTATGTGAAATATTGGTCTTGATTCTCATTATCACCTGCTAATTACCTACTGTGAAGAATGTGTTCCCTGATAATGACACATTGTAAAACATTGATCAAAGCCTTCTCTGGCACACAGAGGTAGCAGTTTGAACTTCTTTGTTTTCAGTGACTCGCTTGTCACCAAAGGGGGAAAATTTTAGGGCTAGCTAATTTCATAACCACCATTTCCTCTCCATACCAGAACATTATGTATTTCTTTTCATCAATTATTATTTTGTATCTATAAGAGGATGAAAAAAATCACCTTCAAATGGAATCACTAACAATGTAAAGTAATTAAATAATCATAGCCTGGGGAAAAGCTGTGTAGCTTAATTACATTACCCAAAGATCATCAGACCTTCTCTCCATGGGTTTCATACTTGTTGCTACATATATTTATCCATAAGGTAATATATAGAGTGAGATGCCACAAGCTTGTGCCAAAAACTGTTTTGCTGGAGCACACATCCATATCCTGTAGGCATTTGACTCAAAAGATGGTAGCAACTATAGAAAATTCCATTCTGCTTTTAAAATTAAAGAGATCAATGGATTCAGATCAAAATGTAGACTGTAGATGATTTTTAGTGCAAATCTGACAATAATACCATACCTAAAAGTGTATTAACAGAGTCTAGAATGGCAAAAAAAAAGGCTATAGTAGTATATTGGGGAAAAAATAAGAAAAAATAGTTTTATTGGTGTTTCTAATCACTAGTTTATTATATTGTAGTCATAAATTGTCCTTTTACTATAGGTATAGCTGTTTCAGTAATAACTGTTTTGGAGATGTTCAGTTACTGACAGTATAGCTGTTTCGATAAGAACTGCTTTGGAGAAATAAAAATAATCCTGAAAATGAAGTACTGAAATTTCTAATTTTTCGCAATTGCCAATTACCAAAATGTAAGAATAAGCAGTAATCCCAAATCAGATAAGCATCAGAGTTATCTAAATGAAAAAAAAATAAAATAAAATTTCTTCCTCCCTGGGTATCATTGGATTCTGGTACACTGCTGCCATCACGTGGATAGGCATATGTATTGCAGGATTAGTCATACTAAAGCTAAATTTCTCAACCTTGGAAATTTTTACAAAATAAACCCTGGAGGGAAGAATGCTGGTGAAGTCTAGACATTTGTATTTTTAAACATTCCCCAGGAGTTTGTATACCTGAATTCTGTGAAAAATATGTGAATTATATTATTTTTCTTTTGCATTTCTCTCTAGGTTTGACTTTTCTCTGGAAAGTAATTTTAATTTCATCCCATGCAAGATTATCTATCCTTACACTCTTCCTTACTTTTCCCAGCCAGGAGTCAGTTTCTGTCCATCAATAATTTATGACCCTCTGTAATTTATGATCCTTCATAATAGGGGGTATATATCTAGATACATCAACCTATTTCCAGTCAAAATAACCTAGATCAGTGATTCTTAATTATTCTCATACATGCATCAATATGGAGGGCTGTTGAAAATTAGCTTGCTTTGCCCCTCCCCCCAGTATTTTTGATTCCATGGATTTGAGATTGTGCCTGAGATTTTGCACTTCTAAAGAGCTCAAAGTGATGTTAATGCTACTGATCTGAGGATCACATATTGAGAACCACTGTGTTAGAAATATTAGACTATTTCCCAAAAGAAGAGGAGGACAACTTTGAAGAATATTTTTGGTAACTGAATTTTCAGATTCCTTTAGGAATTGCTTTACATTGAAATGGTTGGATGCTTAAAGTCTAGATCGTTTTTAGTGTCCACTTTGTAATCAAATATGACTTCTTTAAATCTCTGGTGCCATACAAACTCTTCCTGACACAAGAAGAAAGGAACACGTTGTCCCTTTTGCTTGAAATGTCTTCTTTCCCCTAGTACCCTTCAGATATCATGTCAATCATTACTACCACAGAAAAGTTTTACTTACCTTAATAATCAGGTTAAATTCCTGTATTACAAAAAAAAAGTTGACTGTGGTAACATTGGTCATGACCATAGGTCACCTTTGTTTGAATGCTTAATTGTATATTTCCTTGACTAGATTGCAATCTACAAGGGTGAACTGGTACTAGTCTTGTCTTTTATGCTTACCTCCATCTTCTTAATACCTAAAAGAGCCTGAAACACAATAGTAGCTCAATTATGTATCAAGTATAGTGTCCACTGCTTGAGATATAAACAAATAGTTAAAACTGAGCCCTGCACCTCAGCAAATTCACAGCACGGTGTGATTGATCTATACGCCAACAAGGTCAGCATAAGTTACATGCTCTATTAGAGTTATATTTTTAATAGCGAACACATTTCTGTGTATAATTCTGGATAATTAAGTATTTTGCAATATCTTTACAGAGACACATGCTCTACTCTATGCGTTATTACATGGGATGCTTATTCAACAACTAATTTTTAAAATATTTTTATGACTATGACATCTTTTGAATAATGCAATTGTACTGTAAAGTTTATGCTTTTCTTCTCCTTAGCTCAATAGTTATTTATCCCACTGGGGAAGTTATATTAGGTAGCAGGGAGTCACACAATTAGCAACACGTAACTTTGCCCTTAAAATTTTAAGTGTGTTTCTTACTGACAGGTAACACAAATAAGCTATTCTTTCCCTTTAAGTGTACATGGAAAAATATCATGTCTTCTGTCTGTAAAACAAAACAAAATAAAATTCTGAAATTATTGTGTTTATGCATATTTACAGAAAACATAAAATACAGAGTGTACCAAATACAGACAAAACAAAGCTATCTTATTGTAACCCACTGACTTCTTTTCATTGTGTAGCAACTAGATCTCCCAAAGAGTATCTTGAGGGTGATATATTTTAAATTATTCTAGATGCTGCTTTGCTAACTAATATCAAATTTTAACTCATTCTTCACTACAGAAAAAACACATATCACAAGATAAATACTCATCTCTCAAGGTTTTTATTTTTCAATACAGCCATCAGAATCTATCTCCCAATTATTATGACAGTAAATTGTCTTTCAGCAAAGTGTCCAACCAAAATATCAAGGAAGCTTACAAAGGACTGGCATGCAGGCACAAATCTAATCTAGAAATCTCACATGTGTACATTTGTGTTTTTTAATGAAACGCTGATGAATATAATATCTCAATAATATGATATTAAATCAGTAATTTTCCTTCAGAGAACTCTGGTGAAAATATTGAGTAACTGACTTAACCAAGTGGAGCAGCTATTCGATCGCAGAACTATTCTTAAAACTCATGTCTTTAAACTCATAGCTGTCTGCAATTTTGCTAAAATAATGGCACTTCTACAACTATTTATTTCATTCTACTGACCAAATGCCTGAGATATTTTGGAAATGTTTATCTTCTATAATTAATGTAGAATAAAATGAGTGATTTTGAGATAGATTAGTAATTCCTTAGAAGCAGTAAAAAAAACAACAACTGTATTGAATTTTTTTTTAAGGGCAGTTTACATTCGATTCCATCTTCTCTAAGCTAACAGGAAGCACTCTGAGAATTTATATGAGACCGTCACTTTATCCTCTAAAAACAAACTTATAAAATTACATGATGATCTGATTTTTTTTGCAATCAGGCCACAGAACTGACCATTCACACTTTTCAAGGAAGTTTCATGTAGAAATGTTGAAATCACAAAAACAAAAGCAAACTCTATATTAATTATTTTCTCTCTTTATATCCAAACATGTATTCTCCACCGTCTCATTAATGCCTACATTAACAAGAAATATTAGAGGCTTCACATTTTTTTTAGATTTTAAAAATTACTTCACATGCTTCAAACTAATGCTTTTTAGACTTTTCTGATTAGTTTCTTGCAACTTATGGGGATTGATAACTTGAGGCAAACCAGGTAACGTGGTGTCTTAAATATTTCTCCACTGAGAGTTGATCTTTCAAAAAGCCGTTATCCTCTCCACTGACTTGAGAAAAATGTTTACAGCACTGAATTCAAGAGGGAGAGTGGATTAATAGATATTATATGTATTTTCTTTTTGGACTGCAGTTTAAATCCTATTTTCTAGACATTGGATCAGTTTAAGATCATCAGTGACTTTAGATTTTCATTTGATGATACAATAACTTCAAAATTCATCTTAATTCATTGTAAACATCCGATTTAAGTTACATTCACACTACAATGTTGGCACAAAAGTGGACACATTAATAACTGTATTAAATAATTCAGTTACATGAATTTAGAGACAGTTTTAATAATTTTATAGGTTTTCTAAATTTATTATTTTTTAAATGACACTCATATAATTGGATTACTTACTAATGATAGGATAAATCTAGAAGCAAATGTTAGCACATGTTTAGAAGAATATGAAATGCCATTATACAAACAAATGTATAAAATACAAAGAGCCAAAAGTATCATCTTTATTATTAATGACTTGAGATAACCAAAGTTAATATTTGTTTCATAGATTAAGACTTTTTTCTAAGAAATCGTATTTTTAATGAACAAGGATAGCATGCTTTACACTGTTTTGTGACATGCCTTTTCCCCTAAAAATTAATCAACCTAGAATATGCAACTCCAAGAGTGATCCCTAGTATAAACTATGGACTTGGGGTGATAATGATAATGATGTGTCAATGTGTATTCATCTATTATAATAAATGTACTACTTAGGATGTTGATAGTAGGGCGTGTGGGACAGGGGGTAGTATATTAAAACTCTCTGCACTTTCCATGTAATTTTGCTGTGAACTTCAAAATGTTCTCAAAAAAATAAGGACTATTGAGAGACAGAGAAAGAGATCAACCTGTGGCTAATAAAATACACATTGCATAATATAATAGTTAAGCAATTATTTAGTTTATTTAAATACATTTATTTTGTTTGTGTATATATGTGCATCACTGCAGTGAACATACCTATATTCAAGATAAATTCCCACACATAGAACTGTTGAGTGTGGGACCACATGTTTGAAATACTTCTGTTCATATTGCTTTATTCCTTCTACAATGATTAGTCTGAGTTCATTTTTGTCTTAATTTAAAACTGATAAGATGTTATGATTATTTTAATTTGTACTGTTATGACTGTGAGACTGACCACATTCTTGTACATTTCATTTGTTCATTTATTCATTCTTCCAACTAAAATTTCTAGCATTAATATATGACAGTGATATACTAGGCCCTGTATATCCAGCCAAAAAAAAAAAAAAAAAAAAAGACAACAAAACCCCTGCCCATGTGGAACTATATTACAAAAAAGAGAAACAATTTAGAGAATGAATAAGCAAATAATGTAATATGCTAGTGATTGATAAATGCAAAAGAGAAAAATGTAGCATGGAAGAGAATATTTGGATGTGTGCATAGTTGTTGAATTTTTACATAAGGTGGTTAGAGAAGACTCACAGAGAATATGACACTCAAACAGAGATTTAAGTAGTCTAGTGACTTGACCTAGGACACTAATGACAGAAGTGGTAAGACGTGTTCATATTTTGGTACGTTTAAAAGTAGGCCAATGAGATTCACTGACAAGTGGATACGGACATGAGCTTGAAAGAGAAATCAAGGGTAGCATCAAGGTTCAAGCTGTAAGGATAGAGTGACCACTTATTTAATGAGGAAGAGGCTGATGAGACAGGTATGTGAAGAAAAAATGAATTTAGACATACTACGTTCTAATGCTTATTAGACATTGAATGAGAAATGTTATCAAGTTACTTAAATATATAAGTCTTAAAGTCAATGAGAGGTAGTCCAGACTGAAGATGTACAGTTGGAGATTCTTAGTGTATCAATGACAATTAGAACCATACTCCTGTATAAAGACATAAAGAGAATAAACATAAAAGAGAGAAAGGGACAAGGACTGAGTCCTAGGATGCCTCAACTTGTAGAAGTTGGAAAGATATTAACAGTTACTGAGAAATAGCAAAGTAAAATAGGCAGCCAAGAAAGTGTGACATGGAAGAATAATGAAGACAGTGTTTTATGAATGAGGGAATGGTCAACTGGATCAAATTCTGCCAGTGGAACAGGATAAAATGTGAGAATTAGTGTCATGGTGACATTCATAAGCAGGTTCATTGGAGAAATGAGAGCAAAAGCCTGACCAGAATGGGTTGAAGAGATAAAGGCAGAGAGGAACCAGACAACAGTAAGCATAGATAACACTTTCTGGAAATTTTTGTATAGAAGAAACAAGAATAATGGAGCAGTATCTGGATCAAAGGATGTGAATTTTAAAAAGGCACTTTTAAGTATGGGAGAGATTACAGTATATTTGTATGGTGATGGGCATAATCAGTTGGGGTGGGCATGGGGAGATTAATGATGTAGGAGATAGAGTGGAAAATTGTGGGCCATTAGGCAAGAGAGAGGTGGTAAATGGCATTATCTAGGAAGTGTATATTCTTTCTTTCAAGTGTGTGTGTGAGAGAAAGAGAGAGAAGGAGAGCGAGAGAGAGAGAATTGCAACAACAAAAAGAAACCTAGAAACAACGTGAATTTCCATTCAACAGAAGAAGGGGTGAATGAATTGTGGAGTATTCATGCAGTGGAATACATAAAGAAATGAAAAATGGACAAATTGCTGCTACATATATCATCATGCACGAATTTCAAAATCACAGGTTTGAATAAAACTGTAAGTCATTGAAATATACACAGAATGCAATTTCATTTATAGCAATGTAAAAAAAAAAGCAAAACTAAATCATAGATGCCCTATGATACATATATTAGTGCTAACACTGTTAATAATGAAACTTTTTTTCCTCACTGTAATGATTAACACTTTGATTTTTGTTTCATGCCTCAATTCTTTGTTAACAAGAATGCAGATAGAATTTATCTTGGTTCTATCTACTGTTTTAGTAATTAGTCATTAAATAATGATGTTGGCAATTGGCTTTAAATGGTTAATTTAGGGGCGCCTGGGTGGCGCAGTCGGTTAAGCTTCCGACTTCAGCCAGGTCACGATCTCGCGGTCCGTGAGTTCGAGCCCCGCGTCAGGCTCTGGGCTGATGGCTCAGAGCTTGGAGCCTGTTTCCGATTCTGTGTCTCCCTCTCTCTCTGACCCTCCCCCGTTCATGCTCTGTCTCTCTCTGTCCCAAAAATAAAAAAAAATTAAAAAAAATAAATAAATAAATAAATAAATGGTTAATTTAACCACCGTTCTAATATAATGATGGTGATGATGACAGTTAACATTTATTGAGAAGCCCTAACAGTATGTCGTATACCAATATAAGTATTCTGCAAGCATTATCTCATTTCATCTTTTAACAAACCCAATGGCATAATACAGAAACTAGGTTTAAGGACCAGTCAGGATCACTCCGCTTGTCAGTGGTAGAGGTGATACTCAAACTTAGTCTGTATGAATACAAATAGTTCATGATCTTACTTACATAGTTACTATGGTGTTTAATAATATTTTTAAAAGGTCCAAATCTTATTAGAGGAGAGAATCAATTTCTAAAGCAGGTATATTTAGGTACCCTAAAATGCTAATAATTCAAAGAGCATGTAATAAAAGGTAGATTCTTTTTTTTTTTTAAGTAAAAGCAAGATTAGTTGAACTTTCCATCTTTACCATTTATTTTCTTCTTTTTTTCTGTTTTTCTGTTTCATCTCTCACTTAAATTACACCTCCACAAAATGAAGTTGTAAACCTTTGGGACAGATGAAGTCCGTAAACTTTGAACTGAGTTCATTGCCTTGCCTGCCGGCCAGTGTAGACTTAACCACCACCTGTATTTGATTACACTACATGGGCACTTAAAGATCTGGGCTTGTTTTCTTTTGCGTGAAAATTGTCCTAGCATTCCCTTGCAAATATTCAAGTCTTAATCTTCTCCTTCATCCTACCAATTGAATATTTTTTTCTCATGGAACCAAAATTATAGGTATTTATATTCCAAAGTATTTCCTGATTGGAAAAAAAATGCAGAATAGATAAATCCCAACTAACTTTCCCAGCACTGTAGCAGGCAGTTGGAGGAAATTAGTTGGGCCTTGTATAATTTCCCTAATAACATTCTTTTTGATGCCTGTTGCTTATGTTTTAAACTAGTTTGTTTCTGAACATTTGCCCCTACGAAGAACATAGTATCATCCAAAATAGGCAGGAGTAGACCCAACCAGGACTGGCTTAAAGCCAAAGCAAACACAAGCATTTGTCTTGGGTTGTAGTACAAAAACATCATGAAAGCCAGTTTACTTCCAATAGCAAAAATAAAAATAAGCCGGGGAATATAGCCAGTGGTGGAGGAGGTGAGATGAGAGACCATGAATCTAGGAGTCTGACAGAACTGAAGTTCAAAGACAGCTACACCAATATCAGTTACATGGTTTTTATGAAAATTACTTAAATTCTGGGTCAAACTTCCTCTTATTCAGAATGAGGACGCGTCAACCCTGACAGTCATTTAGATGAGCTATGAATATAAAAAGCTAGCAAATATCTAACATATAGTACATAGTAAGTCATGATTAAATGGTATCTTTTCTAATTAGCAAGTGTACGTACTTGAAGCAAATCTGCAAAGCATACACAAAGAAACGGATAATACAGTGAATACAAGAAAGGCTCAGCCTTCAGCGACAGCAGTTCCGGAGGCAATGGCCAACATCCAGCTGGCTCAAAACTCTATGGGATGCATATTGTCCCTGTGGTACCATACTGACTGTGCCTCGCCTGCCTTGGCTGTTGCTCAAGTTTAGTTCTCTAGCTTTCCTACTTGTTCTACGTATGGTCGACCTGAAACCCTTCCAAAAAAAAGTATTTTTCTGTTTAATTTGTTTCTGTTATTTGTAACTACAAACCATGACTAGTATAGAAATTGAAGTGGTTTCTAAAAACAGACCTCCGGGGACATAGAGAAATCTGGACTTTGTCTCTGGAATTTTGGGGACTGAAGATAATGAACACCCAATCAGCATTAAAGGTAGAGATATGTGATTCTGCAGCATACAGAAGGAAATGAACCCTTTAATCTATTTGTATGGCCATCTGACATAGAGTACCCACTGGGGAGGGGGGAAGTCTTTGGTATCTGGGTGGGGATCAACCAGTACCAATGGCAGGAAGAAACTAAAATGATCATTTTCCATCATTTCCATCACACTTTATAAGAATGACAAGCTCAGAAACCTAAAATCTGACTCACGGTAAAGATTGAAACAGAAGCCCATTCTAAGTTCCTTTTTTTTCTTTCTGGGTTCCTTTTAAAAAGACCCAAAGAGTCTCTGTAAAAGAAGCCAACATTTGCTCCAGAAGACTGTCAAGTTACAAAAGTAAAATTATTCCCAGGCTCATCAGATCTCTCATGTGATACATAAGAGATGTGTAGAGAGGGGATTGAATACTGATTATTAAAAATGGAATATATAGGAGATTAAAGAAGCTTGAAGTATTTTGAAACCCAAATTAGTTTATCCTTCCTGCTGAAAGATTATTCTGCTGGCTTGAAGATTCTGACAACCTTGGCTAATGGAGTTTCCTTGAGAAGAGAAACCATTTCTCCTAATGTCTCTCATTGTCCACAATTCCTTGATCCTAGCTGGTAACTCCAGATTCCAGCACCCATCTGGAGAAACATATTTTTTTAATAATAAAAACCTAGAAGGGGGGTAGGGGGACTGGGAAAATAGGTAAAGGGGACTCGAAAGTATAAACTTCATGTTATAAAGTAAGTAAGTCAGGGAGAAGTAAAGTACAACAAGGGGAATATAGTTAATAACATTTTATAACTTTGTATAGTAACAGATGGTGACTAGACATGGTGAGCATTTCATAATGTATATAAATGGCAAATCACTATTTGTACACCGGAAACCAATATAATATTGTATGTCAACTATACTTCGATAATGATAACAATAATAATAATAATAACTTAGAAGGGAAAGTCTTATCTCTCTAAAATAATTATGCATTAGCAGCCTGTTAAAATTCCATGAAATATAATTCAAGATGATTTCTGAGGGTGCTGGGTCAACATAAAAATTTTAGAGAATAATCTTAGAGACAGACAAATTTATCAGTGCTTTTTCCCCCTGGAACTATAGCTAGAATAAAACTAAAATTCCAGTGGTATGGAAATGAAAGGCCAGATTTATCAGGGCCATGGCAACAACAGCAGCACCTGCAGCCACAAGCATTTCTATTCTATGCTATGAGTTCAAGCAGTGTTGTTCTCTTCTCTCTGCCTTGCCCTTTAGCCTCCTTCCTGAACCGGGTCACCAGCCTTCCTACTGATTCTGTGACCTACCCAATAGACTTCTCCTATATCTCTTTTGGCGTAAATTAACCAGTATATATATATCAGAGATTATATGTACTGTTGATATCAGTAGTTATACATACAATAGATATCAAAAATTTTTTTAACTCTGTTACTAATTCTTAATTTCTAATAATGACAATCAAGATGCATTTCAAATTTGTTATGTATGTAATTGAACTCTAATAAATAGATTATCATGTAGGTCTTGCATAAACATTTGGCCAAGAGAAAAATATTCTGTTACCAGTGTTAATTTCTCACCTCTCTTCAGTTATTATGGATTTAATCCAGGATTTATTTGCAAAGTTATAATTTTTACTCTTTTTTCTTTTGCTTCTATTTCATTATTGTGATAAACAATTTTTACATGTAACATTTTTTTTGAATAAAACATAAAATGTGCCGTCATAACCATTTTAAGAGTACAGTTTGGTAGTGTTAAGTATATTTCCATTTTTGTGAAACAGAGATCTAGAACATTTTGTCTTGCATATATGAAAGTTTATACCCATTAGATAAAACTAACCATTTTCCCTGTTCTCAGGCCCCAGTAACCACCATTTTATTTTCTATTTCTAAGAACTGACTCCTTTAGGAGCACCTGGGTGGCTTCAGTCAGTTGAGAATCTGACTTTTGATTTTGGCTGAGGTCATGACCCCAGAATTGTGGGATCCAGTTATGGGATCAAGCCCCACATCAGGCTCCACACTGAGCATGGAGCCTGCTTGAAATTCTCTCTCTCTCTCTCTCTCTCTCTCTCTCTCTCTCTCTGGTCCTCCCCCACTTGGCACTCTCTCTTAAAAAAAAAATGATCTCTTTAGACACCTTATATAAGAAGAATCATAAAGTATTTGTATTTGTTTTTTTATGAGTGTCTTATTTGTTTCACTTAATTTAATGTCCTCAAATTTCATCCACCTTGTATCATGTGACAGGAGTTCCTTTTGATTGATTGCATTTTTTAATAATACGATAATGAAAGTTTTTCAGAACCAGTGCCCTATAATACAAATAGAAGACACTGCCTAACACTAGACAAAATATTTTAAGTTCCATATGGTACCGTAAAAAAATGTGGTAATTTGTTCAATCCTTAATTTCCTAGTTATCCATTAAAGCATTCTATAAGTACTTAATTACCAGAATCATAATTTCAATGTGAAATTATCAATCACGAATTTCAATATAAAAATCTTTAGGTATTCTGATACCAATTCTATTGGTATTCTATCTATTCTATTCTGACCAACTGGCTATAAATCAGAGATTCCCACAGCCCCTCCTTGGGTGTAACTAATTTTGCTGAGTTCTGTGACTCATGAAATTAACAGTTTATTATGAACACATGATTCAGAAGCAGCCAGATGGAAGAGACATATGAGGCAAGGTATGGGGAAAGGGCAAGGTATGGGAGGTGGGGACGGTGCAGAGCTTCCTTGCCCTCTCCCAGGGCACCATGCCCCTGCATCTCCACGTTTTCACTACCTAGAAACTTCAAACCCTCTCTCTCCTTTTTTTTTTTTTTTTTTTTTTTTTTTTTTAATGCAGCCTTCACTACAGTCATGACTGGTTAAATCTTTGGCCAGTGGTGATTCATTCAACCTCTAGCCGCATTCCCTAATTGCCTCCTGGGAGGTCAGGGTGGGACAGAAAGTTCAAACCCTCTAATCACTTGGTTGGTTCCATGGCAACCTCACCTCCTTAGGTGGGGTCCAAAAGTCACTTCATTAATATAACAAAAGATACCTTTACATCTCTCCTTATTTAGGTATTCTAGCCTACGGGTTTTAGGAGCTCTGCCAGAAATGAGAACAAAGACCAAATATATATTTCTTACTATAAATCACAAGATCACAGAAAATAAAGCTTCCAACTTTGGCACAAATTAAAATAGTGTTTATTTGGGGCACCTGTATGGCTTTCTCTGTTAAACCTCTGACTCTTGATTTCACTCAGGTCATGATCTCACAGTTTTGTGGGTTTGAGCCCCATGTCGGGCTCTGCACTGACAGCTCTTAGCCTGCTTGGGATTCTCTCCCTCTCTCTCTGCCTTTCCCCTAATTGTACTCTCTTTGTCTCTCTATAAATAAATAAGCTTTAAAAATTAATAAATAATAAAAAATAAAATACTGTTTATTTGACTATATTACATTAAGAAATTTGAAATCACTTGTTTTATACTCATTAACTGAGAGGGTAATATAAAAATGTATTTAAGTAGTGAAATTTTTGTTAATGTTATTAATAACCCTAATAATATTTTCAAAATAAAGATTTCAATGCCATAAACATTATTTTAATTATTTTAATAGTTTTTTAAAATTCTAAGAATCTACCTTATGAAATATCACCTTTTCTACTCAAAACTTATTACATCACAGTATATTTTTTCTTTTGCACTCATTACTATCTAAAATTATCATATTTCTTTATTTTTTTAAGCTTTTATTTATTTTTGAGAGAAAGAGAGAAAGAGCCAGCATGAGCGGGGGAGGAACAGAGAGAAAGGGAGACACAGACTCCCAAGCAGGCTCCAGGCTCCAAGCGGTCAGTACACAGCCCAACGCGGGGCTCGAACCCATGAACTGAGTTCATGGCCTGAGCCGAAGTCAGACACCTAACTGCCTGAGCTACCCAGGCGCCCCTAAAATTATCTTTTTTTTTCACTTGTTTAATTTCTGATTTTAGTCTAACAAGCAACATCCATTAAGCAAAGCCTTTGTAGTCATTCTTACTACTGTCAACCCACCTAGAGAAATACTTAGAACAAAGTGAGTATTAGATAAACATCTGTTGAATTTTTATTGCTGTTAGTGCAAAAGTAGCATATACTCTAATTCTGAACTATATAGTTTTATGACATTCCTTACTGAGCCTCCATTTGCTCAAACTAAAGCTAATGATATTTCCTCTGAGCATAAGTGTAAAATTAGATAATGTCTAAAAAATGATTGACAAATAGGAGGTACTCAACATATACTAATTATCTTCTTTCTTTAACTATTGTGTTTATTAACTCCATGATGTTAGTTAAATACCTATTAGCATTAATAATTAATATAGAGAATAAAATGAATACCTAAAAATGCATTAAGCTAATGAACTCATTTTTTATATTACTATATTCTATATATTTCAATTAGTAGTTAACTGATTCACCAGATAAACTGACATCATTCCCTCTGTAAAGTATATCAGTTGATAATCATAGTAAATTAAATGCTTATGGCTAGCACTTTTATATACCTCTGAATTTTTTTCTGCTAACAATTCCATTTGCATGCCTACTGAGTCATTTGTTTTTTCTACATCTGTTTATGAAAATTATCCTATTATTATAAGTTAAATATTAAATGCACCAGTGAAATTAGACCAGTGATATATAAGTGCAATTACTTTTAATGGTCCAGTTAAATTTAAATTGATTGTTTTGAAAACTCCAAAGAAAAGTAGTTGCTGAAAAATTAGGCAGCCAAATTTGGTGTGGTTAAGTCAGTATGTATTAGGGGGAAAAAATCACAAAATTCAAAAGATTATACATTTAAATTTCTTCTCAAGTATTCTTAATTCTCTCATTCCATATTAAAGAAACAAATATTTGAAATTTTACACAATGTATTATTCATGTGGTTTAGGCAAAAAAGAAATCATAAAATTTTCTTGGAACTGCACTCAAAGAAAGGTTCTTGGACTTAGAAAATTAACAGGGTTTATTTTAAATTAAACATTTGATTTATGCATATCTTATAATTTATAAGTCCCCCTGTAACCAACCTTTTCAAATATACAACCAATATCTATGCAGTAACATGGATCAATGTCCTCCAACTGGCTGGGAGGAATTGCGTGGATAATAAAGGGACCAGTTTTGACATAATGTGGTGAAAAGAACATGGACTTTGAACTATAGATGTGACCCTGACTCTTAAGTTTTTAAGTAGACATGATTTTGAACTTCCTGAGCTTCATTTTTTCAGTTATAAGATGTTGGTTGCAACAATCCTAATATGTTATTATGAAACTTGAAAGAGATAGTGTTGAAATTGACTGCCAGTGGCATCCATATAAGAACAAGTCCTCAGCAAAGTTGGTTTCATTCTAATTGACTTGTGTGTTTAAATTTTGCAGTTATTTAATTGTGATTTTGATAGTGTTCTCCATTGCCGTCTTCTTAGGTAATAATTTATATGTTTCTTTTTTCATATAAGATATAAAATTTTCAACCATAAACATATATGCCCAGAAAGGTTGTTTTCCTACCTTCTCTTTCAGGGAATATATATTATTCCATATGCTATATTAAATGTCAAATGGCAGTGTTTCATATTTGTTTATAGGAAATATTTTTAAACTATCACTCTAAACACACCTCACAAAAAGTGCTTACATATTTTGAAGTAAAATAGAAACTTACTTTCACTTTATTTATGGCATCTTGACAATTCATTATTTCCAAATTTCACCAAACATATTTTTTTCCCTAAGATTGAGGTGTTCCTTTCACAACACTGCAGGAAAGAGACAATCTGTGATTTTTCTCTATTTTGCTGGTAATTATAAGCAGGAGGTAGTCACAGCTCAGCTACTTGTTGTAGGTGTGTGTGCTTGGTTGGGGGAGGAGGTTTACTTGGAAGAGAAAAACTGAAGTATTATCTGTGGTATAAGAAAATGCCATCCAGTACAAATGTAAATGTGTTTCAATTAAGCCCAGTAATTAGATTTTGGAATGTATCCAGTGAACTTCCACTGAGTGATCTAACCATGAAACTCAAAGGCACTTCCAAAAAGGATGTATAAAAATGATAAATAAAAATAAAACAATAGAAAATGGGCAGCAAATGCACCTGTGACAAATGTTCTCTAGGACTAAAGAAATTAAAAAAATAGGTTTTCCAAATTATTCACAGCATATCTTCTAATCAATTTTATGATGGAATCATACTTATGAAAGCAATAAGGTTGAGAAGTTTTATGCTTTCTTAAGCAAAACCTTGACTGTCTCAAATGGAATGGCCTTTACCCACTATGATATTTCTTCCCAGTGTATGGTAGAAAACATGTTAACACAAAATTATGCTGCCTCTTTTTTAATAGTATTTTTGCAATTGTAAAAATAAAATCAGCTATTGTTTCTTAGTATTAGATTAGGTGATTGAAAAGTTTATACATTTATAAAAATAAAAATTTGAATAATTAAGTTTATAAATCCAAGTTTCTTCCTTTGAGGTTAAAAATAACTTTGCTCAACATTCCAGAGAGTTAAATTTAACATAACATAATACAACATCTCTAAGAAGTAAAATAGTAAACATCTGTGTAAGTCATAAAATAAAAGCTATTATTTAAACCATTCTTTTTTTAAAATATAATTTATTATTAAATTGGCTTCCATACAGTACCCAGTGCTCATCCCAACAAGTGCCTTCCTCAATGACCATCACCCATTTTCCCCTCTCCCATCCCCCATCGACCCTCAGTTTGCTCTTAAACCATTCTTCTTTGAAACTTTTCAACATTGGGCATGCCTCATACTGTGTTTATCCTCATGTTTTTACCTGCACTTTCCTGTATCTTCTCACATTTACGTTTTGTCTTTTTTTCTTACATTTTGTCTTTTTTTATAAGTGAATATAATAGAGTCAAATGGTTGTGTATATATTTAATCACCCTCTTCCAAATATCTCATATAGTTCCATTCTATACTATCAAAGAGAATCAATATTGGCAATGATGAGAATTGTTCAACAAAATAAAATCATATTTATTGTTACAACCCAGTAGTCACGGTTGTAATGGAGCGTAAGTGCTGCCTGTGTATAGAAGAGGACATATGAGACCATTCAAATGAAAGTACCTCCTAATCAAGAAAGATAGCTCTTTCAACACTCCATGCTTATGGACAATGCACTGTTAGAGGTTACAGACAACCTCTGGATATTTTTCCCCCAGACACATAATGGTCCCAGAAGATGCCCTGTTATTTTCCTGTGTTTCTCTCAGAAACAGGGAAGATGTGTCAGAGCCAGTAATACGCAGAGTGCCAGTGTAAAATGGTATCTTGCACTTTCAGAGGTTTAGCAAAGAAATGAGGAGCGAGAGGAATGGGAATGATATTTATCATTTGTATAGTGCTGTGGAACATGCTTTTACGTGCTGAAGTGCTAGAAGGAAAAAAATCAGGTAGGATAAGGAAAAAAAGCAAGTGTAAAAGCATTGCACATCGCCATTGTAGATATTACTTAGCAAAATGTTTTATTTTTCTTAATAAAAAGACAATGGATGATCTGACACAAAGCTCTAAAACAAAGATAATTTTGAACCATGTAGATATGCAAGATTGACTTCTGAGAGTTCTATATGAGCTAAAGGAATAGAGAAAAATAGTCATGGCTTTCTAGCAGGCCAATGTACCTATCCTTTCTGTCTGACCTGCAACTGGAGAAAGAAAGTTACAAGATTATGAAACTTCTGTCTAGAAAGCTCTCTCAATTGGTTCACTCTACCCTGAAAGTACCTATTTCAGTGTCTTATCACTGAAAGGACCCTGTATTCCCTGCATATCCATTGACTTATCATTACTGGGAACCAAGGTATTATTATTGAGAAACAGGATGCCTTCTCCCACAACGGTGCAAATCTCTGACCTTTACCTTCATGACCTGCAGGCTTTGAAAGCCAAGAACTTCAAGGGCATATTCTAAATCAGGACCATGGAATACATCCATCAAGAAGACAAGGTTGTCTCCAGGACTACATCTTTTGTTCAGCAAGAATGGACAGCAGATTGGAAGAATTCATACTCAACAGCTCAATGTGTACTGATACTGTTAGCATCTATTTTTTCCGTGAAAAGAACACACCATTTGGTGTCCAAATACCTGTGTTTACATATTAAGTCTAGAACTCACTGTTTATGTAACCTCAATGGTTACATTGAGGTTATGATCTCAATGACAAGCTCCTCTCACAAAAGGAGGAAGTTGTTTTAGTGATATCTAGTTTGGGCCCTGGATTCTTGATGAGACTTTACTGTGGACATTGAGGTCAGGTGAATTTGAGGAAAACATTCTGCCTGCAGGCCATAGCCCACATTTTGTCTCAGGGCTATTATCTTTTTCAAATTCTAACCCTAAAGCTAGGGAAGATAGAGGCGGTTACTACATCCCATAAGTATCTCTGCCATTATTTTTATATTTTCCTTAAATTTTTTTTTACAGATTTTGTCTTGGGAAAATTTCCCTGGTAAAGAAGACTTGAACAATCTGAAAGGAATTGTGCATGGAAAGATGGAAGGGAACTTGAATGGTGAGAGGTGACTATGCCCTCATCTCAAGTGGCCTTCACTAATATTGCCCTTTTATTTATCCACACATCCTTCCAATCCAACTTATGGATTTGAAAGAAACTGATCAATTCATTGAAATCCATTTCCATATGGTTTTCCAAGGAATTGCCCAAATTCAAAGTAGCAGAAAATGGCTCCTACTGAGAAGTCATCTTATTAAGAAAGGCATAATGTACATGTGAAAAGAAATTTTATTGAGGCATATTTTACATATCCTAGAATTCACCCATTTCAAGTGAAAAAAAAGCAATTCAATGTTTTTAAAACAAATTTACTAAATTGTGCATCACCATAAGTCAGTTCTAGAATGTTTTATCACCCAATACGATCCCTCACGCACATTTACTGTTAATCCCCATCCTCTCTCCCTCCCAAAGCAACCACTAATCTATTTATTGTCTCTATAGATTTTATAGGCTAGACTTGACACCTTTTGATACCATGCTTACATATTTTGAACAACTTAGATCATTTAAGCGTATATAGAGGAGAATGTTATGTTTCAGATATTTGTTTCAGAAAAAATCTCTAATAGCCTGGAGATGACAAATTAAAACTGAGAGCCTAGACATCAGGAGACCGGTTATCAGTGTGTTGCAATAATCCAGGTGCAGATGCTGTGGCAGAGAACTCAAGGTCAGGGCTTTTCAGGGCTTGGTCCATGCATATTCAGAGAAGGCAGTTTTCTTTGTGATGTGAGTTCTCTGGAACAATCTGAACAAGGAAGAGAGTTCCCAGAAAAGGGTACATCAACAGGAAACCTTTAATCCGTGTGGTTGGTAGTCCATGGAATGCATAGTAGGTAAAAAAAATTGCTTGTGTATGTTTTCGAGGAGCTCTATACCTAAGAGCATGAGAGAAGAAAGTAACGGAGATTATTCAATTGTGATGTATAAATGGTTGCACACAGCAGATATAAGTTTAGCACTGATTAAGAGTACACCTAAATGTGAGACTATGGCACAGAGGAGAGAATTCAGATAAAGTCATCCATGTTAGATATCTCAGGGAACAAAGTAAGCTGACCTATGTGAATATTACTTTGTCTCAGAGTTGAAGTTGCTAAAAATCATACCCACACAGTTTTTTTCTGCCACGGACCTGTCCAGGGATTGAGATTTACTCATATCCTTGTGTTAGAGATTTACTCATATCCTTGTGTTAAAGCCTAGCTTGCAAGTACCTCTGTTAATGTGTTAATATGTTATTTAGACTGGATATGATATTAATCCATTATTACCTATTGGCTGGTAGCAGAGTAGCTAGATATCACCAAGAAAAGAAGACACATATGAGAAAATGGGAAACAGTCCAAACCAGTGTGGATGAGCAGCAACACTAACAAGAATTGTTAACTAACTGAACTAAGCCCCACTAGAACTCCAGAGACTTTCTCAGTCATGACATGTACAAGTGCATTAAGTATATGGTGTTCTTATTGCATGTGCCATTTCTTCCAAAGATAAGTGTATGCCTCTGTATACTCTAAATGAACTCCAGAAGTGAAACTGTTGTTCTGCATTTTTCTTTTTATTTGTCCTGGCAGTTTCTTTTTTCCCCATGATTTCCCTCTCATTTTGATTTACATTATTTCAAAATTATCATGTGGAAAGGTCCTATGAGGGTCACAAAGGAGTGTTGAACAATGACAATCAGAAGACATATAAGGAAACTAACAGTTATTCTTCCCTTCCTTACTGCCAAAGCCCAATTTTATTCAGGATACAAATGGAACCAACTAAAAATTTGCTATTTCCTAGCTCTCTCTGGCAGCTTTAAGTGTTCATGTAATGTAATTTGTCCCAGTATATATAATTGGGAGTAACTATTTGATTACTTAAGAAAAACAATCCTCTAAAGAGAACTACCCCAGCCAGCACATACCCTTTTACTTTCGGCCATTCTAGTTCTTCCTGCCCAGAATATGGCTGTGATACTGGCAGTGAAGCAGCTGTCTTATAACCTTGAGGTAATATGTATAAACTAATGAAAGCTAATTGACAAGATAGAAGTAATGTTCTCTGATGGCACTGTGGTTGACCTTTCTTGTCTCATTATGTGAGGCAAACAAAACCTTATAGCACAAAGGAATAACTAATTGATACAAAAGACTTGTGTCAATATCTAGCTGAAAAGTAATGAGAACAAAATATTCTAAGGTTATAGGTAGACATTCACATACTTAAGAACTGCCAGTCTTACATTGGGGATGCCAGAGATAAATAAGTAACTAGATAAGTTCTTTAATCGTTGTGCAGCCGTTGGGTTACAGGTCACTTGCTTTATTTGAGTGAATGCTTCTCAAGAGAGATAAAACTTGAACAATGGCTTCAAAATTGAGAAGTTTTTTTTTTAACATTTTAAAAATGTAATTTAATTTAAATTCCAGTTGAGTTAACATACATTGACGTCTTTTGGTAAATAACACATGGACATGTGTAGTATCATTGCTTCAAATATGAGGATATTTAGTATTTATTGTTCTCAACTTTAAGGCTTTAGTAAAAGTTCTTAGATTATTGGAAAATTGTTGGAATATGGAAGAAAATTTAAAATAATATAGTCTAAGCCACTATGTTACAGAGGAGATGATAACTTACCCACAGTCCCAAAATCTGTGGCAAAGTTGAATTTAGTATATAGCCCTCCAAATTCTATGCTAGTTTCTCCCAAATGTGCTATTGTCAAATATAATGCAATGGATTAGGGAGAAAAATTAATACACCGGAATCTTTTTTTCATCACTGAGCATAAATTGGCAAGAACCTAATATGTTTTGGAGTCCATCAAAAGAGATTTATTTTTTAAAGTCACAAAATAGACCATCGGGTCTATAATTATATAAAATGGCCTTTTCATGAATTCAGGTAATTCCTTTTTGCGAAGTTATTCTATCTGATCAGAGCATTGTTTTAAGTATGACTATACTAATATAATCTTAAGTATAACTATCCTAATAAGCTTCGAGAAGTTTTCTAAGCAATCTGAGATATGGAAGAGATTGCCGGGAAAGAGAAACCAGGCAAAGAGATGAGTTTGTGAAAATTCGAAGTCTGATAGAAAAGATGGAGAGAGATAGATGTGAAAATTTTGGTGCAACTGGATTCTTGTGTGTATCACAAAATGGTGAGAAGATGGGCTGAGTCTAAGGGTTGGGGCTAGATATTTAAGGGCAGTATAGGGTATCCTAAGGAGTCTGTACTTTATCCCATGCCTAGGGTTTACGAACTGGTACCCAGCAGTAGGATCCCTGTTTAGTTTGAAAAGTACAAAGTTTTATAAGTTTTGAATTTGAATGTGGTTAGATGGAATGTGCTCTATATTCTTGCCGTAGGCTCTGCAACTCCTCTTTGATGATAGTTAACACCCACAATATTTACATTAGATGCCTGGATACTGAAATATTTATATTTGTGACTTCTTAGAGAAAAATTAAACTAAGTGCTATCACCCCTGAGGAAGGTAGGAAGTCTTTAAGATGCTGAGATGTAGTAAGGAATAGAGGTGTGCAAGAATAAGTGAATGGCAGAGATTTCAAATGAGGAAATGGTTGGTTTCATAAGCAGATGAAACAGTCATAAGTGCCAGGAGAATGAGATGGAAGAGGTTAAAAATTTCTAATAAGTTCCAGCAAAGATGAGAAAGGATGAAAAATGGTCCTGGTAAGTAGTGTATAAAGGAGAGTAGCCAGGAGGAAGATTTATTTTCTGAAAGTATTTAATAAATTGAATTTTACATGCAAGATTTTCATGTTTAAGAAATATAGCTCTCGGGAAGAGTTAAGATGGCAGAACATCATGGAGACCCTGAGCTTGTCTTGTCCCTGAAATGCAGTTAGATCAGCACCAAACCATTTTGCACACCTAGGAAATTGATCCGAAGATTAAGACAACAATCTGCATAACTTGAGCCACAGAAGTCAGCAGGTATGCACTATGGAGAGATGAACTGGGGGAGAGAAAAGTCGCTGAGGATAGGGAGCTGCTTTTGCAGACAGAGGACAGAGAAAGAGGAAGGGAGAGAGTGTGGTACATCCGGATCATGCAAGAAAACACTCCCCCGAAAGTAGCTGGAGAGAAAAAGAGTGAAAACAATCACAGGGGACTGAATGAGAAATCTGTTCCCCAAAACCACTGATGGAAAGAAATTACAGGATTCTATAAACAGTGGAGCACAGAGTCTGAAGGTTCAGAGATCAGTGCTTGGTGGTGCTCTGGTGAGGTAGGGTGAATCCCCCAGAAGCAGGCAGCATGGTCTAATGGGTCCATTTCCCACAGTGGGTGAATTGGTTCCTCTGGCTCGGAGAGCATTTGGTATAGGCTATATGGCCTCCCCACAGACAAAGGGCCCAGCGGACCCTGGAAAGCAGCCACATTTGCTGGAATTGGGACAAAAATGGCAGAGTGCAGTGAAATCTGGTGCTGGCTGTGTGTCGTGATTTGCCATAATTCCTGAACCTCTGCCACTGCATGATAGCAGGAATGCTTTCTGGAGCAAGCTGGCAACAGGCCGTTGCTCAACAATACCCTCCCCCAGAGAGTTGGTGTGGGTCGAAGCCACAAGAAACTCTGAAGTGTGGGGTTTTGAAACACAATGTCATCTGAGATAAAACTCTGGAGGGAGGTGCCTCCTGGTAGGTGAACAGCTTGGACATGGACACGGTAGATCTGAGGAGTGGCATGGAGGCCTGAGACAAGGGAGGGGTGCTTGATCACAGGTTGGTGAAAGTGTGAAGTTCCTGTGCCAGAGAATAGAAAGCTGGGAGAAGCCATTTCAACCTCTCCTATGCACCCCAGTAAGCTAAGCAGTGACACCTAGTCAAGAACAGAGCCGTTACACCAAGTCCTGCCCAACTGTGCCCTCCAAGCACATCCCCTAGAAGAATAGCATAAGTCCCTCCACCTGCTTAGCGTACAGACTATAGAATGCTTCCTAGTTTGAGTTCTAGGGGAAACTGGATGTAACTTCATTCAGGTTTCATTCTGTTTGCTGGTTCATTTATTCATTTTCTTTGCTTCGGTTTTTGCTTAAAATGTTTTCTTTTTTCTTTCTTTTCTTCATCTTTCTTGAATACAGAAATAGAAAAATTTATTTTTCTGTATTTATTTTTTTACTTTATTTTTTATTATTTTAATTTTTTATTCTATTGCATTTTCTTTATTTTATTTTATTCTATTTTATTTTATAATTTTTTTAATTTTAAAATTTTTCTTTTCTTTCCTTTTTTCCTCTATTCTATATAGCTTCTTTCAACAAGCAGACCAAAACACATCTAGGATTTAGTTTCATTTACTTGATTTTTTGTTTTGTTTTTAATTTAAAAAAAATTTTATTTTATTAATTTTTTTTCTTCCTCCAAATGACAAAACAAAGGAATTCACCCCAAAAGAAAGAATAGGAAGAAATTACAGCCAGGGGCTTAAGCAACAGATATAAGCAAAGATGCCTGAACTAGAATTTATAATCATGATAATAAGAATACTAGCTGGGGTTGAAAAAAGCATAGAATCCCTTTCTGTGTAGATAAATAAAATCTAGTCATGATGAAATTTAAAATGCTATAACCAAGATGCAATCTCAACTGGATGCCACAATGGCAAGGATGGACGAAGAAAAACAGTGCATCAGCAATCTAGAAGTTAAAATTGGAGGAAATAATGAAGCAGCAAAAAAGAGGGATACAAACCAAAAGATCATGATACAAGACTTAGAGAACTCAGTGACTTATTATAATAACATCTGAATCATAGGAGTCTCAGAAGATGGAGAGAGAAAAAAGGACAGAAGGTTTATGTGAACAAATTACAGCTGAAAACATTACAAAATGGGTAAGGACACAGATATCAAAATCTGAGAAGCACAGAGAACCCCTATTACAGTCAATAAAAACCATCCATCACCAAGGCATATCATAGTCAAACTCACAGAATACACAGACAAGGAAAGAATTATGAAAGCAGCAAAGGGAAAAAAGTCCTTAACCTATAAGGAAAGACAGATCAGGTTTGCAGCAGATCTGTCCACAGAAACTTGGCAGGCCAGAAAGGAGTGGCAGGATATATTCAAAGTGCTGAATTGTAAAAATATGCAGCCAAGAATTCTGCATCCAGCAAGTCTGTCATTCAAAATAGAAGGAGAAATAGAGTTTCCCGTACAAACAAAAACTAAAGGAGTTTGTGACCACTAAACCAGTCTTGCAAGAAATTTTAAGGGGGACTCTTTGGAGAAAAAATGAAACAAAACAAAAAAGACTAAAAGCAACAAAGGTGAGAAAGGACCAGAGAACATTACCAGAAACACCAACTCTACAGGCAACATAATGGCACTAAATTCATATCTTTCAGTATTCACTCTAAATGTCAATGGCCTAAATGCTCCAATCAAAAGACATAGTATATCAGAAGGGATAAGAAAACAAGACCCATCTATATGCTGCTTACAAGAAATTCATTTTAGACCTAAAGACACCTGCAGTTGAAAGTAAGAGGATGGAAAACATTTATCATGTTGATGGTCATCAAAGGGAAGCTGGAGTAGCCATACTTACATCAGACAAATTAAATTTTAAAATAAAGACTGGAACAAAAGATGAATAATGGCATTGTATCATAATTAAGAAGGCTATCCACCAAGATCTGACAATTTTTTGTCAGTAAATATTTATGCCCCCAACGTGAAACACCCAAGTATAAAAATCAATTAATCACAAACATAAAGAAACTCATTAATAATAATGCCATAATAGTAGAGGACTTCAAAACCCCACTTACAGCAATGGGCAGATCATCTAAACAGAAAATCAACAAAGAAACAATAGCTTTGAATGACACACTGGACCTGATGTACTTAGATATATTCAGAACATTTCATCCTAAAGCAGCAGAATACATATTCTTCTTGAGGGCACATGGCACATTCTCCAGAATAGATCACATACTGGATCACAAATCAGCCCTCAACAAGTACAAAAATATGGAGATCATATAGTGCATATTTTTAGACCACAATGCTATGAAACTTGAAATCAACCACAAGAAAAAAAAATGGGATAACCAAGAAATTAGAGAGAAAATTAAAAAATACATGGAAGCCAATGAAAATAAAAACAATAATCCAAAACCTCTGGGATGCAGCAAAGGTGGTCATAAAAGGGAGGTATATAGCAGTCCAGGCCTTCCTAAAAAAGGAAGAAAATTCTCAAATACACACCCTAACACTGCACCTAAAAGAGCTGGAAAGAGAACAGCAAAGAAAGCCCAAAAAACCAGCAAAGAAAGGAAATAATAAAGATTATAGCAGAAATCAATGATATAGAAATCAGAAAACAAAAACAAAAACAAAAAAGAGTACAACAGATCACTGAAACCAGGAACTGGTTCTTTGAAAGAATTAACAAAATTGATAACCCCCTAGCCAGAATGATCAAAAAGAAAAAGGAAAGATCCCAAATAAATACAATCATGAATGAAAGAGGAGAGATAACAACCAACACTACAGAAATACAAACAATAATAAAAGAATATTATGAGAATTTATATGCCAAATTGGGCAATCCGGAACAAATGGACGAATTCCTGGAAACATAAACTACCAAACTGAAACAGGAAGAAACAGAAAATTTGGACAGACCCATAAGCAAAAAAGAAATTGAATCAGTAATCAAAAATCTCCCAACAAACAGGAGTCCAGGACTGGATCACCTTCCAGGGGAATTCTACCAGGCATTTAAAGAAGAGTCAACACCCAGTCTTTTGAAGCTGTTCCAAAAAACAGAAATGGAAGGAAAACTTCCAAACACATTCTAACAGGCCAGCATTACCTTGATTCCAAAACCAGACAAAGACCCCACTAAAAAGAACTACAGACCAATTTCCCTGGTGAACATGGATGCAAAAATTCTCAACAAATTACTAGCAAATCAGATCTAACAATGCATTAAAAGAGTTATTCACCACAATCAAGTGGAATTTATTCCTGGGATGCAGGGCTGGTTCAATATTCACAAATCAATCAATGTGATACATCACATTAATAAAAGAAAAGATAAGAACCATCTGATCCTCTCAACAATGCAGAAAAAGCATTTGACAAAATGCCTCCATTCTTGATAAAAACCTTCAAGAAAGTAGAGATATAAAGATCGTACCTCAAAATCATAAAGGCTATATATGAAAGACCCATAGTTATATCATCCTCAATGGGGAAAAACTGAAAGCTTTCCCCCACAAAGGTCAGGAACATGACAAGGATGTCTACAGTCACCACTGTTATTCAACATAGTGTTGGTTTCCTAGCCTCAGCAATCAGACAACACAAAGAAATAAAATGTACCCAAATCCACAAGGAGGAAGTCAAGCTTTCACGCTTTGCAGATGATATGATACTCTATGTGCAAAACCTAAAAGATTCCACCAAAAAACTGCTTGAACCAATACATGAATTCAGTAACGTCGCAGGGTATAAAATCAATGTACAGAAATCAGTTGCATTTCTATACACCAATAATAAAGCAGCAGAAAGAGAAATCAAGGAATTGATCCCATTTAAAATTGCACCAAGAACCATAAAATACCTAAGAATAAACCTTGCCAAAGAAATGAAAAATCTATACACTGAAAACTATAGAAAGCTTATGAAGGAAATTGAATAAGGCACAAAAGATGGAAAAATATTCCATGCTTTTGGATTAGAACCACAAATATTGTTAAAATGTCGATACTAACCAAAGTAATCTACATATTTAATGCAATCCCTATCAAAATAACACCAGCATTCTTCACAGAACTAGAATAAACAATCCTAAAATTTGTATGGAACCAGAAAAGAACTTGAATAGTCAAAGCAATCCTGAAAAAGAAAACCAAATCTGGAGGCCTCACAATTTCAGAATTCAAGCTATATTACAAAGCTGTAATCATCAAGACAGTATGGTACTGGCATAGGAACAGACACATAGGTCAGTGGAATGGAATAGAAAACCCAGAAATGAACCCACAAACATATAGCCAACTAATCTTAGACAAAGCAGGAAAGAATATCCAAATGGAAAAAAGACAGTCTTCAGCAAACGGTGTTGAGAAAATTGGACCACTTTCTTGCACCATACAGAAAAATAAACTGAAAATGGATGAAAGACCTAAACGTAAGACAGGAAGCCATCAAAATCCTCGAGGAGAAATCAGGCAACAACCTCTTTGACATTGGCCACAGTGACTTCTTACTCAACACGTCTCCAAAGGTAAGGGAAACAAAAGCAAAAATGAGCTATTGGGACCTCATCAAGATAAAAAGCTTCTGCAGAGTGAAGGAAATAATCAGCAAAACTAAAAGACAACTGATGTAATGGGGTAAGAGTTTTGTAAATGTCATATCAGATAAAGGGTTAGTCTCCAAAATCTATAAAAAACTTATCAAACTCAACACCCAAAAAACAAATAATCCAGTGGAGAAATGGGTAAAAGACATGAATAGACAGTTTTCCAAAGAAGGCATCCAGATGGCTAATAGACACATGAAAAAAATGCTCAACATCATTCATCATCAGGGAAATACCAATCAAAACCACAATGAGATACCACTTCAACCTGTCAGAATGGCCGAAATTAGCAACTCAGGCAACAGCAGATTTTGGCAGGGATATGGGTAAAGAGGAACACTTTTGCACTGCTGGTGGGAATGCAAACTGGTGCAGCCACTCTGGAAAACAGTATGGTGGTTCCTCAAAAAGTTAAAAATAGAACTACCCTATGAGCAAACAATTACACTACTAGTTATTTATTCTAAGGATACAAAAATGCTGATTCAAAGGGTACATGCACTCCAATGTTTATAGCAGCACTATCAACAATAGCCAAAGTATGGAAAGAGCCCAAATGTCCATGGACTAATGAATGGATAAAGAAGATGTGTGTGTGTGTGTGTGTGTGTGTGTGTGTGTGTGTGTGTGTGTGTATTAGTTGGGAGTCAAAAAGAACATTTACAAGTATATGGATGGAACCAGAGGGTATTATGATAAATGAAATTACTCAGAGAAAGACAAATATATGGTTTAACTCATTTGTGGAATTTAAGAAACAAACAGATGGACATAAGGGAAGGAAAGCAAAAATAATACAAAAAAATAGAGGGAGACTAATCACAAGGGACTCTTAAATACAAGAAATAAACTGATGGTTGCTGGTGGGGTGTTGGGTGGGGGATGGTGTGAATGGGTGATAGGGCATTAAAGGGGATGTTTGTTGGGATGAGTACTGGGTGTTATATGTTAGTGATGAATCACTAAATTCTCTTCCTGAAATCATTATTATACTATATGTTAGCTAACTTGAATTTAAATTTTAATAAATAAATAAGTAAATAAATAAATAAATGTAACTAAACAAATCAAAAAAGAAAAACAATAAAAAGAAGTATAGCACTCTAATTTCTTAAAATAGTTAATATATTGGCTTGCTTATCAAAATGCTAAATACTTGGGTGACTCATTCAGTTAAGCATATGTCTTTGTCTCAGGTCATGATCTCTCAGCTCATGAGTTCAAACCCTACGTCAGGCTCTGAGCCTGGAGCTTGCTTCGAATTCTGAGTCTCCCTCTCTCTCTGCCCCTCCCCCGCTCATGCTCCATCTCTTTCTGTCTCTCAAAAATAAAAAAAAAATTAAAAAATTTTTAAAAGCCAAATACTTGTAATTCAATCAGCAAAAAGCATTTAGCAAGTAAGACATAAATTTATAAACTTTGTGAGATCTAATATTATATTTTTGCCTGATAGACTTTATAGCATCTAAAGACAAAGTTGTAGAAACAACTCTGTAGTTATTCATTTTATTGAAAGAAATAAGGTGTATATCAAGAGGAAAATTAAGTATGAAAGAATAACAGACAGAAAAATGGTCAATTTATAAGATAATATTAATAAATTATCAAGTTATACCAAATTGTATTATTTAGCAATTTTTGCATCTTCAGTAATGTATATAATGTATAAAATGCACAAATAGACATAATATATCCTGTGAGCATTTTTACCAGTGTGTTAATGACCTGCTTGAGTTAGTACCTTGGGCTTTGCCTCCAGCCTTAAAATACAGTCAATTATTACCTGCTCAAATCTATACCAGCATGCTTTAACTAGACTAAATATACTCTAAGGAGAAGTAAATATTATACTATTTCATTTTTATTCTCAGCTTCTAAAATCACAACTATTATTCATAATTCAATTGTAGTTTTGAGTATGCTATAATATACCTGTAAGTGAAAATCATGTACTTGTGACAGTGTTTAAGTCTCTTGACTCATAAAATTAGAAATATCAGAGTCTGAAGTGGTTTTAAAATATCTTCTTATATGTACTTAAACAGAATGTTATCCATTTTTTTCCTTTTTCTCCATATATAGTTAAATCTTAGATTATAGCTTTTTGAGAGGATATCAAATCACCAGTTACAAAATAAAGCAAACGTAACTGGGATTTTAAAGTCACTACCAACTACAATGGAGACTTAACAGCATACAGAGCAAATTTCATTCTTTCAAGTAACAGTTGTCAGTTTGTACGTTATTTGGACTAACACCCCCTCCTACCTCTTGGTCCATAACCAAAAAGCAATTTGCATTTTTTTAATTATTTACAAATTTTGGGGAAAGAGGGTGATATTTGAAGATTTAAATGGTCACTAGTGTATCTGCATTCCTTGTTCACCCCAAATAAAAATAGAAGACATTCATATGAGCAGCATTTTGTTAGATAGTTGAGAGACCACCATGATTAAAGATTTAGAATTGTTTGAAGTTATAATAACATTAGAGTCCATATCATCTCATACCTTGTCAGGAATTTCCATAGTACAATTCATATTAGTGTAATAATAATAACCACATCTATTAACTTAATTAAGAGCATAAAATATACCAAGTACACATTCACAAATCATTTTATTTAATCCTCAACCTTATACATAGTAAGGACCATTATCTCTGTTTTACAGATAATAAATGTGATGACATTACAGAGAATGTCAGTGATGACATTGTTTACCCATGCTATGATACAAGATCCACAAGAGTTGAAATGTTGCCTCTCAGTAATGGAATCTGAGAGATAAAGTTTAGCCATGTGCCCAAGAGAAAAATGAAGTCGATTTGGTATATTTATGGCATTTTCTCTGTAATACCTTATTTAAAAATTTTTTATGTTTCAGTGTAAAAGAGGAAACTATTGAATTATTTTAAGTATGAATAATATTAGTAAATTTCAAATTTATAATTACAACCACAGTGACATTACAGAGCATAAGTGTATTTTTTGGTCTACCCAGAGGCGAAACCCAAGACAAACTGTTTAGGGGGACCAATTTCCACGAGAAATGATAAGCAGGAGCTAATACAATGGGGGTAGGAATTAAAAGAAGAGGTAGGTAAAGCCTCCAAAAAGATATTTGGGTGATAGGATCAAAAGGACGTATTGGATGTTAGGTGTGAACAATTAAAGAGTTAAAGCGTCAAAGATACTTCTGAGGTTTTAAGCTTGGGGCACAGTGTGAATGGTAAGGAGTATAATGTAGAAATGATTGTTCTATTTTTATAGAATGGTTTCAAGTAGGAGTCCTTTGTCAATGAGGCAGACAGACATATCAATTGTGCTGCATATAAATTTGTTTGTATTGCTATAAAAATCTCTGAACAGCAAAACCAAGAAAAATTAAATGAGTCATAAATTAATCTGGTTTATTTCATTTAATCACTCATTCAACAAATACATTTGGTTTTTGAACTGTGTGCCAAGTACTGTGCTCGCAATTAGAGGAGACAATATGAAAGACATAATTTCTGGGTTTAGGACATGTAGATTGAATGAATGGAAGGCACACATAATTTGAGTTAATTAGTGCTAACTTAAACTAAATTTGAGATGTTATGGCAATTCATAGAAAATGAATGGAATCCCAGAAGGGTAGCAAGAAAGGGTCAAAAAAACCTTCATACTAGGAGGGATAAGGCTTAGCTAAGCAGAAAAAGAAGCCATGTTTAGGCTGAAAGAAAAACATGTACTTAGGCTCAGAAGGAAAACAGGGAATGATGTGATAAAGACAGGAAGGTAAGTATGGCTTGATTAGAGAGCTACAGAAGGGGTGGCAAGAGATCAGGCTTGGGAGGTAGAAGTTGTTAAGATATGAAAGATTCTTCATGCCATAAGTCTTTTGAAGACTTCAACCTGAAAGTTAAAGAAGCCACTGAAGGATCTGTAGCAGAAAAATGGCACGGTCACATTTGTGCAGTGTAAAGGTCACTCTTACAACAGCAAGGAAATTGGATTGGATAAAAATAAGATCAGAGGCATGGGAACCCATCATGGGGCTTTTAGTGAAAGGCGGGGAGGCAGGAAGGTGATTGCGGTCTGAAATAAAGCAGTTGCAGTAAGGATGGAGAGTAGGGGAGGAATTCAAGAAGCGTTAAGGAGCAAAGTGGATAGAGCTTTATGCCCAGTGAGATGAGAGAGAAGAATGAGAACAATTCTCAGCTTTCTAACATCAGTAACTAGATACCTGATGGTGCTATTCAACAAGATAGGGGAAAATGAAAAGGTATGCAGGTCTGGGGAAGGAGGAAAAAAATAAACTTAGTTTTATGCATGTAAGTATCTCTAAGGCATTCAACTAGAGATGTCCAGCAGGAAGATGTGTATAATTTTCTGAATGTAATATAATATGACTTGAAACTTCATGTATTACCTATTCCTTTTCCTACTTGGTTCAGTGCTTTAGTAAGTTCAAGTTAAGGATTTCAGTTTAATTTCTTCTTTTTGACTTATCTGGTAAAATTATGCCAATGACAAGTAAGAGAGAATGAAAGCTTAAATGCAAATACATTGCCATGAGTAATTGTTGGGTCATTAGTATCATCTTTTTTAAACCTAATTATAAATTGGGGAGTCAAACTTCCTATATCTTATGCCCATTTTGAAGGAAATTAACTTGAAAAGAAAAATCTAAGCCACATATATAATGATACCTAATAAAACCCCACAGGGTACTAGTTAATAGTGTATGCTAATACCCATATATTTGCAATTGTAAGCTATTGCAAATTGAGTACAAAGTTTATCCCCTTTCCCAAAAGAATAGTGAATGTAAAAAAATGAATGAATATAAAATCACAAGGAATGTTATGTAATACAAATTATAAAACCACAATGTAGTTATACAAAATTATGATCTTCATGAGATAAGATGAGTGTGTATTCAACCAAAGGAAACTACATAATTGCAAAGCAGTCTGAAGCAGCTGGATTAAATAATGAAGGTTCTTAAAAAAGGAAATCTTTTAGAAAGCATAGTTTTCTGAAAACCTTTGCTGAAGTTATCAGTATAATCTGCATAATTTTACACATTTATTTAAAAATCTAAATGGAGCGAAGTTGACCAAGGAAATTAGAAGTGGAACTCTCTGAAATAGAATCTACAGGAGGGTCTGTTGGTAGGATCTAGACATACAGTTGGGAAGTATTCCAGACATATGTAGCAGTTTAAATATTTCTGAGTATTTGATGGCACTAATTCAAAGTCTCATAGTCATTGTTAGCCATGTGGGTGTGTGTTCCAGTATTCCCAACCTTATGCCCACCTCTTGGGGAAAAGCTTACACAAGAGTCCTTCCTGCAAGAACACATGGAAACCTTACCTGCCCACCCTAAAGCTCTATAAAATCATTGAGGGAGAATTTTCCTTTCCTTTCCTTTCCTTTCCTTTCCTTTCCTTTCCTTTCCTTTCCTTTCCTTTCCTTTCCTTTCCTTTCCTTTCCTTTCTTTCCTTTCCGTTTTTTGTTTTGTTTTGTTTTGTTTTTCCTTTTCTTTTCAGAAGAACCAGAAATGTTCAGTAACATGTCTTAGAACCCTGCTTTCTTACTCTTTTGGTAGGTATAGATGTGGTATCAGTAGTCTCAATCTGTTTCTCTGCTCCTTTATGAAAATAGCTTGTCTGAGAAGACTTTTTCTTTAGAAATTATGACTATTTCAGATCATAATTTGAGATCATATAATCTCTAAGCAAATTCTTATGTTAGCGCTTTCGTCAGAAAATGTCTCTACTGAACAAAGTTTTGTTATTAATATGCAAATGAATGCTGTAAGGCAGATGACACTTTTCCCCAAACCACATTCAATTAACATACCAATAACTTTAGGTGCTCCTAGTGTAATCAGAATTAGTGTTTTACATGACAGATTTTTTAACACTTCTTATGTTGTAAGAATAAAGAATCCGAAGCTAGCACTTATTTCCATGATGCACATGCACAACATATAGGTTGAAAGGATGGAAGAATATGACCAAAGATGACATAAATGGAACACTGTTATAAATGTTTGTTCAGGTTCTTGAATTGATTGACTAAGGAACATGATTACCTTAAAGGCAGCATTTAGTGTTCAAATTAACAGTTGTACCCATCTGTTATATTAAAATTATGTGACCAAGTTCACTTCTATCCTATAAATGAAAATAAAACAATAACAAACTTTTAAAATCACAACAGATCGGGGCGCCTGGGTGGCTCAGTCGGTTGAGTGTCCGACTTCGGCTCGGGCCATGATCTCACGGTCCATGGGTTCGAGCCCCGCGTCCGGCTCTGTGCTGACAGCTCAGAGCCTGGAGCCCATTTCGGATTCTGTGTCTTCCTCTCTCTCTGCCCCTCCCCTGTTCATACTCTGTCTCTCTCTGTCTCAAAAATAAAATAAAACGTTAAAAAAAATTAAAAAAAAATCACAACAGATCATATTGAATGGCTCAAGCTCTTTAAGAACCATCTAAAGCAAATTTACATAGTTTAAGCATTTCAAGAGATTAAAATTCAAAATTAAGAATTAACCTTGCGGTGCTTGGGTCGCTTAGTAAGTTAAGCTTCTAACTTCCGCCCAGGTCATGATCTCACAGCTCCTGAGTTTAAATCCTGTGTTGGACTCTGTGCTGACAGCTCAGAGCCTGGAGCCTGCTTCACATTCTGTGTCTCTGTCTCTCTCTGCCCCTCCCCAGCTGGTGCTCTGTCTCTCTCTCTCTCTCAAAAATAAATAAACTTAATTTTTTTAAAAATTAAGAATTAACCTGAATCCCCCCCCCCAAAAGAATTAAACTGAAGTCTATAGCCTCTCTATATTAAATGGAAAGTGTTCTTCAGCCTCTAAACATATTACTTACCAGTTCTTCTGACTAAAATATTATCTACCTGCCATCTGGCAGTTCAGAATTAATACAGAATGAAACACTGAAGTCTCTTGTTTTGTTGGAACATGATTTTATGGAATATATTTATTCAACACCACTTATTTGTTACCCATTAATTTAGTCACTTATAGGTTTTTGAGATATAGTGTGAAAAAAAGTCTTTTAGTACTTAATGTAGCTCTTTTATATATTAAATATCATTTTAAGGAACCTAATCTATATTTTATAATGTACAAATATCTATTGCTATCTATTGCTATTATCATGGATGTAAAAATATATCCGTGGGGGTTTTTCAACTAAATTCTTTGAATTGCTCCATATGTTCTATTACACAAAATTTTTGAGCATTTCAACATATTGGTTTCTAATAGAATTGTAAAGATTTGTGTGCATCAGCGTGTTTTCTGAGTAGTGTTAACTTTGATAATCTGGGAAAAAGGCTAGCACCCTATTTCTCTGTTCAACATTCATTGTGAATCCAAATCATGTAAAACATAAAACATACCCTACTGAACATTTCTGGTATTCATAGTCAGCATTTATATCATTAATATCAAATGGATCACAGTAGCTCCTCTATAGTCAAAAACAAAGATTTCACATTCATTTGAATGTCAACATATTTCTTATTTTAAACAATAGTTTTAGGGCAGTTTGTTCCAAACATAATGTAGAGGCTTTATTTATTTATTTATTTATTTATTTATTTATTTATTTAGAATGCACATAAGCATGAACAGAGGAGGTGCAAAGAAAGGGAGAGAGAGAGAGAGAGAGAGAGAGTGAGTCTTAGGCAGGCTCCATGCCCAGCATAGTGCCTGACTCAGGGCTCGGTCTCAGCACTCTGAGATCACAACCTGAGCCTAAATCAAGAGTTGGATGCATAACTGACTTGAGCCACCCAGGAGCCCCTAATGTGAAGGCATTTAAAACAGAAAGTTGACCTCTTAATTAAAGGTAGCATTCACCACCCTCAATATGTACTAAGAACTTAAAATGTATGATTTTGCATATCTAACACTTCAGCCTAATACTTCACATATGCCTGTTGTGTTTTATTGGGGCATTTTTTTTCACTCACGTGACTGACATCTTCTATGCTGCTGTCCAAAAGCAGATCCTCAACATACTGTCAGTTGCTTCTGTTGGCATGCTACTATTTTCTGTACTTGCTCTTAGAGGAATGTGACATTCCCTTAAGACACCAATCTGTACTTTTTTTGTACACATATTATTTTTAGCTCTAGCAAGATTTTGTAGAGTGTTTACTTTTACATAAAAAGGAATTAGGGAGGAGAGATGGAAAAAATCCCACTGACACGAGATGCATAACCCTGGGTTTTTTTGTTTGTTTGTTGATTGGCTTGACTTTTTTTTATTCTTTTTGTTTTTTGAGGGGGCACTGGTGATTTGTACAGAAAATTAATTAAAATATAAAAGCTAGAATACCTTTTATATAAAAGCTACCACCCTATATCTCAATTTTAAGCCTAATCCCATTTTTCTTTACCCTACTTTATGTCAGCAAATCCGTATATTGAATGGAAACCTTTAAGTTTTCATTTTATTTGACCCGACAGCAGCCCTTGATCCTTGTTTCCCTGCTTCTCTTTGGAAGCACACTCTTTACTTGGTTCCAATGACACAACGATTCCTTGGCTTTCCTTTAACCTTCTAAACTGCTTCTTCTGACTTCTCTGTAGACCAACCTTCCTCTACATGGGCTTTTCATGAAGATCTAGCTCATCAATATTTCTCAATGTTCTTCCTAGGTGAGTCCATCTAGTCAAAACTTTTTATCCCCAGCGGAGATTTCCTTCTAAGATTCAAATCTTAAAATCCAGTTTTCTGATTAGTATCTCTTTCTGTATGTGCCAAAAGCACCTTCCGTCATATATTTCTGAAGGAGAACTTTTGAACACAACCCAGGGCTTTAAATCTGACCTTCTTTTGCTGTTTTCTTTCCAATGAATGGCACCATCGTATATTCAATTTGTCAACCCACAACACTTACCACCATCTTCACAAAATTCCTATGATTCTATCTCTATAATCAAGGCATCATTGTCTTGTTGGTTGTATCTCTTAAATATCCTCCAAATTTATTCACTTTTATTTTTCGCCACTTCTCACATCCAAGTCCAAAGAAACATTATTTCTCACAAAGAGTACTATAGGAAGCTCTTTGATAGATACCTAGAAAGCTAGATAGAAGTTGGGTAGGTAAGTAGATAAAACTTATTTTTCCATTTTCAATAAAAAGTGTTTAAAAGGTAATGTTATCATGTTACTTTTCTCTCTTTCCCCTCTCCCCACTTTCTTTTACACACAAGCATACACACATATATGCATATCTAACCTTTCTCATAGTGTGGTACATTAGATTAATATTCAGAATTTTTAACTAATTCTCCTTCCCCAGTACAGGAGTGGAGACTATTTTCCTACCCGTTGGCTTTGTCTCCAGCCATATGACTTGCTTTGGCCAACAATTGAACCCAGAGGTAAATGTGATCCAGTTCCAAGCCCAGGTCTTCAGAAGACTTGTGATATTCCACTTGCCTTCTAGTGCGTCTGCTATCAGCAAAAGAACCTGTTCAGGCAAACCCAGGGCCAAAACAAGAATAAGAGACATAGAAACAATTTTAACTGCCCCTCACATACCCAACCCCCCCCAAAAGCATAGTTGTATGAGCTAAATAATCTTTCCATTAGACGCTGCTGAGATTTGTGTTTTTGTTTGTCATGCAGAGTCATTGAGTTCATTGATAACTGATATTAATAGTTTCTTATTTGTCCAAATAGGAAGTAAAATATCTTGGACATTGCCAAGAAGATGCTATGTAGCTTGTGCCCTGCCTCGTGTTCATTCTTATTTCACACTAAACTCCCCATTCTCTCTGGGCCCGGTCATCGTGGGTGTCTTCCAGTTCTGTGAACTTGCTAGTAATTCCTTACACTGTAGGAACTTACACCTTGTCATGTCTCTTTCTTTCTTTAGTTACTTCTCATCCTTAAGAATGTCAGCTCAAGCACGACTTCTTCAGGACTGGCTTGACACAATTACTATTCTACATTTGTTTGTGTGATTTTGTAATTGGTTTCCACCACTAAACTTTAATAATAACATGGCTGTTTAAATGTTGAATGAAATAATTAATGACAGAAGTGAACCAAGCCTGATGTGAATCACTTTCAAAGGTCACGTTAATTACAGTTTTGACACTTATTAACCCAATAGCACCTACAACAATTTTGTTTGTTTGTTGATGTTTTGCAAATAGTTACATGTGTGTTAAAACAAGTTGTAAGTGGTTATTTTATAAATAAATTCAATAAATACATTCTGAGTTATTTTTTTCTCTTCATAAGTCCAAACAAGTAAAAATTATAAATTTTTTTATCTTCTCTTTAACACAATAAATTAGTCAAGGTGAGAATCCAATCATCCTCTCTAGCTCTATGATTTCTTGTTTTCGTCCTTTAAGATGTTTCCATCAAGATAAATGCTAACTGTACTCGCAAGGCCAACTTAGGCCTTTAATATTTTTTATTTAAATAATAACATATGAGTTATAAATTTATAGCTTTTGTTTCCAACTTCCTGCTTTGGGAATCAAATCGTCTCCTGTATCACTGACCTGGACTTAGAAATGGGTTTTCTACATCATCATAGCAGATTTTTGATTTGGAATCCTGGTGTAAAATTGTTTTATATTTAAGATATAATCAATATTTTCAACTAATTTTATTTCAGCTTCTTGTCCATACATTATAGTGTGTGAAAATCTGTCTCTCTAACTAGATTATAAGCTCATCTTAGAGGTAAAATATTCATTTTATTTATCGGTTTATCCAATCCCTTTTACTTATAAAATATGTCATAGTTTTAATCATATAATAAATGATTAATTTGTGTTTTTTGACATGTTAAAACTTATTAATTATAAGGAATTGCCTTTTCCACACATACCATGTTAAGGCCAAGACAAAATGGTGGAATTATCTTCATTGTCTCTCTCCATTTCAGGAAATCATTCTACCACATTCAAAAACTACTCCTTATTTAAAGTCCACGTTATATCATTTTATACTTCCTCTTGCAATTTTGTCACAGTCATTCTCCAGTCTTCCACATATTCCCTTTTAAGAACATTTTAGTCCCTTGTTCACTGTTTTACCCTTTACCCAAACTCTTGTTATCATCCTAAGATGTTATATGAATAATTCTACATTCTTATCTCAGAGATGCTATATCATTTCAAAGCCAATAATCTTCATTTCAACCACAGCAATAACTCACTAATTTAGGCCTATTTTGCACAATTCCAGAACATTTTTAAAAAAATGTTTATTTATTTTTGATAGAGAGAGAGTGCATGTTTGCAAGCATACTCAAATAGGAGAGGGGTAGAGGGGCAGGGGCACAGGATTTGAAGCAGGCTCTGTGCAGAGAGTCTGATGTGGGGCTTGAACTCATGAACAGTTGAGATCGTGACCTGAGCTGAAGTCAGGTGCTTAACCGACTGAGCCACCCAGGTGTCTACAGAAAAATTTTATAACAAAATTGATACTATTTCTCTCTGGTATTTTTATCCATCCATATTTTCAATTGCTTCCATTTTTCCATTGAGCTTGCACAATTTGCTCATCTGGCCTCTATTCCCTCTGTTTGTTTAAAGTCATTTCAACCTGCTATCCCTTCCTAATTTTATTATCCTTTCTATTAATCCTAACTACTTTGAAACACTGTCCCAAATGCTCATTCTTAACTCTTTGATGTATGTCTGTGTGTGTGTGTGTGTGTGTGTGTGTGTGCGTGTGTGTGTGTTCCTACTTTAAATTTCTAGATAATTGAAAATTCCTCTTATTTCTGGGATACAATCATTGACAAAAATAATGAAATGGATATTCTTGCCATTCCAACCTCATTATTTGAAATTGCTGTTCATGGTCATGGAATGCTGAGGATCTCATACAATAAATAAGTATTTAAAGAAAGAATGGCGGAAAAATTGTCAAACGTTCCAAATTTTATCAAAGGAGGTTGAATCTCAGTCTTTAGATAATAGGTGATATTTGAAGTTACTAGAAAAGAGAAATGATAATGCTCCATCTGTCCTAGAGATTAGAAAGCGTGTGCCATGATAATACAAAAAAGAAGTTATTATGGTATGAATGTATATTAATATAAAATCAATGGTGTTGAGGAAATGAAGATGATAAACACAGACTTTTTGTTGGATGCAAGCTAAATATTTAAGATTTAAAGTATTCCTTAGTTGTAGTTCTCAAACCTGGCTGTTTATCACAGTCATCTGTGGAACTTTTTAAAAATGCTGAGACTGAGGTTCCACCCTTGAGTTTACAATTCTCTAGGTCTGCAGTGAGGATGTGGAATCTTCATGTTTCATAAGCACCACTAATCACTGTGATGTATGCACAGGTCTGAGAATCACTACCTCATAGGAAGCAAAATTCAAGTCACCTTTATCCCTCAGTATATGGAGTTCTACTTTTTCCCCCTTTTCTTATAATTTGTCACGTTAGGAGAGATATCTAAGCTAAGAGTGTTTTCTTGTTTATTCTAGTAGAAACCATTTCTTGGGGTTTGAAAAAGCAGTCCCCTATAGGACACATTTCCCTCAGTCAGAGATGTTTTGCATTGTCTTGCTGTCAATCATTCTCTCAGTGGTAAATCGCCTATCAATTTCACCTCTCCTGTCAGGCAGTTTTTATGGTATCTATGATTTATGTGGCAGGAACCGCTTTCCAGTGCAAGGCATCAGCTTTGAACACTGTTTACAGGACTAGGATCTGTCTCAATGCCATGTGAGCAATGATTACCCTGAATGCTGTGAAGAAGTAGTTCGAACAGGTCGATGTTCAGTGGCAATACTCCCCACACAATCATCAGACTAACTCAGAATGTTGGATTTCTTTTGCCAAAAGGGCCGAACAAATAAATGTCTCCAAGTTCAAGAGGATTTACTTTATAATGCAAAGTATATTAAATATTATTCTCGCAATTCTCGCAATATTATTCTCGCAATATTATTCTCGCAATATGAAAATGGTGGTTTCGATGCATACGACATCAATAATAATATAAAGTGATTCTTTTCAGTAATTAAAATCTGCCCTTATTATCATTTAAATAAAAATGCAGTCACTTTTGAAATGGTATTTTAAATCTGAAGTCTTAAATAAATGAAAGCTGACTCAGACATTTTGGTCACTAATGATTTGAAGCAGCTGTTTACTTAGACCCAAAAAGCAAGTTTCACTTCATCAGGAATGAGCTTTCTGGTGGTCTTAATCAGGAAAATTAAAATGCCTGGTTTGGTGGTCCTTGCCACACAAATACCAATGATTTCTCCTTGCTTTTTTTCCCTCCAGTTACTCAATAAATAATAAAGGCAATTTTCATGTTCTTTTTTGCCCTAACATACCTGAAGAAAACCAATATACTCAGACTGTGCAGCTTGCAGGGTGAGGGGATTTAAGAATCACCCAGTATTGCTTTAAAACCACCTCCACATCCAACATGTTGCTATACTCTCTTATTAATCCCCTCCTGGGGCATACTGTCCTAATCTTGTCTTAAGAATTATTTTAATAGAGGGGCGCCTGGGTGGCTCAGTTGGTTGGGTGTCTGACTTTGGCTCAGGTCATGATCTCATGACCCCGAGCCCGAGCCACCGTCGGGCTCTGGGCTGACAGCTCGGAGCCTGGAACCTGCTTCGGATTCTGTGTCTCCCTCTCCGTCTCTGCACCTCCCCTGCTCGTGCTCTGTCTCTCTCTGTCTCAAAAATAAATAAACATTAAAAACAAAGAATTATTTTAATAGAGCCAGAAAATGCCAAAACATAAATAATACTACTTATAAAAATTAGTAAATAATTCCAAATAATAAAAGTATTTATAGAACTATCATCTTCTTGTGCAAAGAGTTATTACAGTGTGATTTTTAATATAACATCTTAATGTATATTGCTGTACCTTTTAAGGTCTATTTACTGGTCTTAGGGAAGGTGTGTAGGGAGTGGTGCTGATAATATAACCACTCTACTTGAACTAAAATATGTTGCTATATCAAAACAAGTGCTATTTGATCCAAACTTAGAGCTGAATAAATGCCAGTTGTTGCAATCACATCTCAATAAGATTAGAGGACATCCAAGTATATTGTCCAGTGAAATTCTTATTAAAAATATCTTTCTTTTTCTATACTTTAAAAGTTGCTGAGAGGCTCTCACCCTGCTACCTCACCTGAATTCACTTTCCCATCTATTCCCAGTCCCTCCTTCTAACTGATTGCTATGCCTTCTGTTATGCTGGAATGGAGAGTGGTCCATCCTTTACTCTGGCCACTTTCTCAGTGAATTGCCTTCATCCTTTCTACTCTTTTGTCTTTCCACAATCTTCGCCATGCAAGTCTGGAGAACCAGACTAGGTCAGAATCCCGGGGAGCAAAGAGAAGACAAAGACTGAGAAACACATTAATAATTTTGACCTTTTCCACAAAAGTTTGCATGACAAAATAATATATTCAGTTAAGTCTTGAACTTTAAGTTCTGGATATCTTAAAAGGAAGGAAATTTTGCTTTCAAAATATTTAATACACTTGATAAATATAAAACATGTAAGCAAGAATATAAGTAAGAACATGGTCATCTGTAGAATACAATGTATTTTATATTGTTAGGTTTATATATATGTTTCCCAAAACACTCATTGTATGTAATATTTTTACTTATATAGTATATATTTTTAAATAAATACAATATACAAATATGTTATATATTTATATATGATATATGATATAGGATACATATGCTTTTTTTTCATTTCCCACACAGAAAACCCCCAAAAATTGAGTTGCAAAAGAAGGTATCTTTTTATCTTTTTATCTGGTGACTCTATATTTCAGTAATAATGGAATCATCAGCTGCCATTCTTGTTCCACCAGCATGTTCTAAACTTCTTACATGCACTTAACCTCAGTTGTTTAAGGATAGAATACAATAAACTATTTTTAAAAAGAAGAAAGAAAGATTAATCTCCTAAGAAGTTCTATTGGGCATTAAGTTTATATTCTACCTAAATGTTCAAAAAATGGTTGGTACTTAAAGAAATAGCATTCTTAAATTTTATTTGAAAATATGAAACTTAAAAGCTGGAGATAAAACTGAAAATGTTCCTGATTTTTCATATTATGGTGAAACTCCACTCATTAAGAAAACGAATTAATCAAGATGAAGCATGGAGACTAATCCATTCATTTTTGTTTAGAAAGCCTTCTTGGTAGAAATTTATAGATTTAAGAATTAAAGTAAAACCATTGTGCGGAGGAGGGAATATAAATAGAAAGGAGTTAAGAAAATGTAGATAGCAATGATAGTCTAAGGCATGGTAACAATTCCAATTTTAATTTTTATTTCTTTAGAGATATCCTTCATCATACATCTAAATAGCTTCAAGCCAAAGCAACAAAGATCATTTTAAGTATCAGAAAATGTACTATATAGAATTTAAAATCATGTGATTATATTCTCATCCACTGATTTAGCCCTCGGGTACCCAATCTGTCACTCCATTAGAGGACTACTGGTATGGTTAATTAGCAATTCTCCCTTGAAGTGATCCTTAGAGCTTTGAAGAAATCAGCAATGCAGTCTAAGTCATTTCTACTAACCTATTCTATAGGTGTTACTTCTTTTATTTTATACGAAGTGTTCCATAGCCACATGCCTTGGGAAAGACTAATTAAAATCACTGAAGGAAATATGATCAGCCAGATGAGGTAGAAAATAAATCTAGGGGAAAAATCATTTAATAGTTGTTGCATTTTTGTAATCAAATGCTCTTCTTAGATGCTAAAAGAATATATTTCACTAGAAGTTATTAAGGAGAGGTATTGTGATTTCCCTCTCTTTATATCCATGTATAATAACATATTTAAATGTTCAATAAATATGAATAAAAATCACATATATTTAATATGAAAAAATCTAACTAAAGGCTTTATTCTAGATAGTAGAATGTACACAAGAAGTAAGATATACATTTGGTAAGCTGACTAACTTGCTTTGAATCACTTCAAAGTGATTATCAGAATTAATTCCAGGCTACAAAGATCCATAGGAGGGAAGAGGATAGCCAGGTTGGGCCTTGATATGTATCTCATGGGCCTAAGGTTGAAAAACATATATTTCATTTATAAAAACAACATGACCACTACTTCCAAATAGTCAATGATGGCTCAATAAGTTTCCTCAAAAAGTATCTCTTTTTAGAAAGCATAATCCAAGGAATAAAAATCTGGAAATCAAAATATGTTATTTTCTTTAGAGTCTCTTTTGATGCTTAAAACTAAATTTTGTAGCCAGAATTTATGTCCAATATAGTTTCTGGAATCTGGAATTATGGTTTTTCTCATTTTTAGGAAGGGGGATGGCAACTAATGGTTTTCAAAGTGATTACCATTATTTAATTACACTATGCCAGTAAAAGTATATTTTTCACCTACACACAGAAGACAGACAGACACACACACACACACACACACACACACATGATTACATGTTCAGAATATGAAACTTTCTTTTTATCAGTTATTACTAGAGAGAAACTTCAAAATTATCATCAGGATCAATATTTTTTATTGTACATTATTTTAAATACTGCTTATTCAGTTTCTAATATCTGCTTGTTGTGATTGTTTACAAAACAGCCATTTTCAAACTGTCCTCTTTTTGTGTTATGGATTTAGTTCTTCATTTTTATCTTGACTATTTTGAACATTTATTTTAAAGTCTCTTGCAATTTGCTTTGTTGGCACCAGCCTGTCACTTGTGAATGCTCTAGTGTGACTCATTCTCATGTCACTGATGTCACCTTATCAATGATAATTTCTGTGATTTCATCCTCAGAACACCTGCCTCTTCAGCATTTCTACATACATTGGCCATGGAAGGTCAAGGTGACCCTTTCATGTTACTTTGCAGTTGTCCCTGCCATGGCCTTACCAGAGTGCACTGATTCAGGGCAAGTTGTCAGTTGGTTTGAAAGCTAGGGGTGGCTGAATTTATATGAGCTGTTCAAATTCAGCTTTGCTCCTGCTAAATGTACGTTCTCATTGCCAAATTTTTACTACGATTCTCTTTCTATCCAGAGGACAGGGTCCCAAACAAAAGAACTTCTGTTCTCATGGAAATTCGGAACTGTGTCAGTTCACTGTCACTCCAGTGGCATATGGAAATGTTCTGATTCCCCAACCTGGAAGCTCCCCCAAACCATTCTTGTGGGTTTTTTCTGGAAGCTTTATTACATAAACATGATTGACTAAATCACTGGCCATTCATGATTGATTTAAGATTTAACCCCTCTCTCCTTCCTGGAAATCAGAAGGTTGGACTTTGAAAAGTTCCAACCCTCTATTCCCAGGGATGTTTCCCCTGGAAACCACCCTCTCCGCATCTGTAGGTACTTTCCAAAAGTCACCTTTGTCAACATAAACCCAGTTGTAGGGGAAAGGGACCTGTTATGATTAACAACGTACCTGTTTCACATTTAAGGCTCTGGAGGGTCTTTTCAGGAACTAAGGACAAGAGACCGTTTTAACAACAGATGCTCCAATTGATCTTACTGATCAGGAAATTCCAAGAAATTTAGGAGATGTGAGCCAGGAACTGTGGATGAAAACCAGATATATGTGAGAAATATATTTTGTTCATACAGATGACCAAATATATATATATTTATTATAAAACACAACATGGCAGAAGTAACTCAATGTTTAGAAAAGGCTGTTCAAAGTGCATGTGTATATTTTTAGATACATAAAAGAAAGACTTCCATATTGGATACAGGACACAGGCTAAGATTATGAAGACTCACCTTGAGATTGATGTGACTAGTCTAAAGAATTTCTGAAGTAAGGTTGTGATTAATTCCTACATTCTAAAGAAGCATTGCCTTGTCTGTATGGGGATCAGGTAGGAGTTCACAGTAGGACTAACTTTAATGATGTTTGCAGTTTGACTGAAATGTCTTTTGAGTCACCACATCTCCACATCTACATTGCTGAAATTGTAAGTATGTGTTCTAAAAAGTGCAATTACAGTTTTCCAGAAGATGCGGAAAGAGTAACAGGGAAATATCCTCCCTCAAGTCACATAAAAAATAGAAAACAATTTGAATTAAGATGCAACTGAATATCACTGTGCCTAAAATAATGAGCAGTGAAATCATAGACTTGGGTGTGAATCTTTTTTGTCACCTATGAGTGTGTGACCTTGGGCAAGTTACTAAAATTATCAAATATCAGTATTATCATATGTAAAATGAGAGCAATTATAACTTTCTCATTAAGCTAGTGTGTAATTCCTTTGTATTACTTGGGATTCTCCAGAGACATAGAACCAATAGTAAATCTCTCAAATACAGATATAGATATATGTAGAGAGATATAGATATATACATAGAGAGATATTGATATCTATCTAGACATGTCTGTATCTGGTTTAACTATCTTCCTATTTACCTACCTACCTTCCTACCTATATCCACCATCTATCTTCCGATCAATCGGTCTATCTATCTATGTATCTACTGATCTATCTATCTATCTATCTATCTATCTATCTCTCTGAGAGGAGAGAAACTTCTTTTAAAGAATTGGCTCACATGGTTATGGCTAGCACATATGGAATCTGTAGAGCAGACCAGCGGGTTGGAGACTTTGATGAATTGATGTTGCAGTCTCGAGTCTGAATTCTCCAGGGCGGCAGCCTGGAAACTAGCCAGTGTTTCTACATTGCATTCTTAAGGGGACTCCCTTCTGAGGTGATAAGGAAGAATATGTTCCAATTTTGTCTCCTAAGTTCTGGTGGTTTTCTGGCAATCTTTGGCGTTCCTTGCTTTATAGACCTCTGCCTTTACCTTCACGTGGTGCTCTCACTATGTGTATGTCTCTGTATCCAAATTTTCTTTTTGTTTTCTTTATTAATTTTTTTTTCTCAACATTTATTTGTTTTTCAGAGAGAGAGAGAGAGAGAGAGAGAGAGAGAGAGAGAGAGATCAGGGGAGGGGCAGAGAGAGAGGGAGACACAGAATCCAAAGCAGGCTCCAGGCTCCAAGCTGTCAGCACAGAGCCCCATATGGGGCTCGAATCCATGAGCCACAAGATCATGACCTGAGCTGAAGTTGGAAGTTTAACGAACTGAGCCACCCTGGTGCCCCTCCAAATTTTCTTTTTACAAAAAACAACAGTTATCTTGGGTTAGGGCCAATACTAATGACATTGTCTTAACTAATTACATCTGCAACAATTCTATTTCCAAATAAGGTCACTTTCTCAGGCATTAGGGGTTAGGACCACAAGATATGAATTTGGGCTTTCATATTTCAACCCATTATATCCTTGTAACAGAAAACTCAATACTTGATGATTACTGTTTTCTGAGACTGAATTTAGAGTTCTTTAAGGAAATACTATATAAATTATGTTAAGAACTTGAGCTAATTCAAGGGAAGTATACCTTTCTGTCCTCTTAGTTCTGTGATATCAATAATAAAAAAAAAAAGATAAGATAGAGTTCTTGCTGAAGGAGTACAGATTTAAAAATAAGAAGTTGTATTGTTCTAGAAGTAGCTATTGATAAATTGAAGGAAATGGAGGACTCCTATAAGAAGAAAATATCTATAGATTTTTGAGGCTATTTTAGCTCTTTTTTCAATCTATGAATCCATAGATTTAATTTCCCTCCAGAGGATAATCTAATTTTGAAAGTCTTCCAGAGCATATCCTGAAGAATATTTTTGAAAAGCTTATGAAGAGAAGGTATGAATTTCCCCATGCAGAGAAAAAAAAACAGAGGGAATGAAATGGGAGTAAATGTAAATTTGTAGAAGGACCGTAAATCTTTCTAAATTCCTTGTAAAGGAATTCTAGTGTTATGTTACTAAGTGACTATAGTGATTTCCAGCAGGAATTAAACTCTTCCCCCCACACTGAAGGAAAAAAAAAAATCAAATGACACATGGTCAAATTAAGTCCCATTATATTTTATTTGGAACTATATTCTTTCTTTTTGACTTTCATGTTTGGAAAGTCTACCCAACACCAAGATGCAAGAATTTAGAAATGGTTTTATTCTTTGGGTTATTTAGAAGTTCCATGCTTTGGTCAATTGTACCTTTCCAGCTCAATTTATCTATTCCTTTAAAAAAAAAATTTAATCCCTCATTATCGTGTTAATGCATATTTGAATAATATCACTACTGCTTTTTTCACTTGCAGTTTATCCCCACTTTCAATCCACTTTTCATTGGTCCCATGTTAATTTCAAAGCTCTGATCCTGTCTCCCTCTGCATGTCAAAGGATGGAAAAACTTTCTACTACTCATTCATACCACAAACCTTAATTTGAAATTCATTGTGATAGATTGATTACTAAATGGTTAGCAAATCTTTCTCCTCTTTGGCTCCACACTTTTGCTATGTGATTTTGCTGCTCCTTTCATCAAAATGTAAATAAATACTATTTCTTTACGTTGATATTTGCTTTGTCAGATAGAATGTTCTGGAAGTGACAGTTTGCCAGCACCAAATCCAGGTTTCAAAATACCTTGCATGCTCCTATTCCGTCTATACCCTGACATCATCATATGAATAAGCCTACCAGGTGATGAGAAACACCTGGGATGAGAAACTCCATTGTCCCAGCTGACAGCAGACCTACAGGAGACATTTGAGTGAGGCCATCCTGGACCAGCCAGCCCAACCAGCACATAATATGAGCATAGATGCATATGTGAGCCCAGCTGAGGTCAGCCAAGTCTAACCCTGATCAGGAGAACCAACTAGATGAGACAAAGACTTAAATGTAATAATAAAGGCTTATTGTTTAAGTATGTACTTAAGTACATACTAGTATGTACTAATATGTGCTATAATGTATTGTTACATACCAATAAACCAAATGATACAAAGCCCTTCAGGATCCGAACTCAGTATAACATTTCAATACTTCCAAACACTTAGAATGTCTTTCCAACCTCAGTAACACCTACCGAAATTCCATTTTTTCAAGGCCAAATGCCAGAAATACTGCTGGATTACCAGAACTGTTGTCCAGCCAGTAGATGATTTTTTCTGTGTTGTCACTTTTTTTTAATTGAATTATAGTTGACATACAATATTTTATTGGTTTCAGGTGTACAATGGTGATTTGACAATTCTATACTTTATGCAATGCTCACTATAAGTGTAGTTACCATCTGTCACCATACAAAATTATTACAATATTATTGACCATATTCCATATATATATATATATACATATATATATATATGGAATATATATTCCCTTTTTATCCCTATTTTTATTTTATATTTGGAGATTTGAACCTCTTAATTCCTTTTACCTATTTCACACATCCTCCCACACTCCTCTGCTCAACCACCAGTTTGTTCTTTATATTTATAAGTCTGTTTCTATTTTTTGTTGGTTTGTTGGTTTATTTTTCAGATTCCATATGTAAATGAAATCATATGATATTTTCCTTTCCCTGTCTGACTTATTTCAATTAGTGTGATACTCTCCAGTTCCACCCATGTTGTCTTGAATGGCAAAATTTCATTCTTTTTTATGGCTGTATAATATTCCACTGTGTGTGTGTGTGTGTGTGTGTGTGTGTGTGTGTGTGTGTGTGTACTACATCTTCTTTATTCATTAATCTATTAATGGAAACTTAGGCTATTGCTTCTATATCTTGGCTATTGCAAATAATGTTGCAATAAACATACAGGTACATATATCCTTTTGAATTATAGTTGGTTTTTTTTTGTCATTTTCTTTGGGTAAATACAGCAATGGGATAGTGGATCATATGGCATTGCTATTTTCTAAGTTTTAAAGTCACTTTCATACTGTGTTCCATAGTGGTAGCACCAAAAATCTACATTCCCACAAACAGTGCATAAGGGTTCCCTAAATATGACACGAAACCATAAAACTGCCAAAAGAAGACATAGGCAGTAATCTCTTGGACATTTTTCTGGATTAGTCTTCTCAAAAATAAACTATTGGGACTACACCAAATTAAAAAGCTTTTGCACAGTGAAGGAAACCATCAACAAAATGAAAAGGTAACCTACTGAATGGGAGAAGATATTTGCAAATGATATATCTGATAAGGCATTATTATCCAACTACTAGATTTCCTATTAGATCCTGAATAATAATAAATATTATTTCTTATTAAGTCTTGCAACATATTTCTGACTTTTTATAATCCAATATATATTTGCTTTGCATTCTTTTTATCTGAAGTAAGCTAAGTGTGTCTATTTTCAGGAAAATAACATAATAATTGTGTAGATTCATTAAGCTACCATAAATTCTAACAGAATGAAGATATCCATGTTAAGTGTCTAGGAAACGGATATAGGGAATAGAAAAGACCCTCCTACTTTCCTCTAAATGCACTTAAAGAGAGAGAGAGTGAGGGAGACACAGAGAGAGAGAGAGAGGGAGGGAGAGAGAGAGAGATTTTGGTGGAATTCCCAAGAAGATCCCAGAGTCACGGATGATTTCCAGAAATAGGATCCAGTAAAACCAAAAGTCTACTAACCATAAGGTCTTTCTTCTAATATGACTTATGTTTACATATGTGGATCTCGTATAACACAGTGTGTCAATTATTTATCAATATGTTAACTATGTTTCTAATGTTTGGACTTTACCATCATAAACTAATGGTTTAAGGTAAGTATTAGGTCTAGGAGCACCTGGGTGGCTCAGTCGGTTAAGTGTCTGGCTCTTGACTTTGGCTCAGGTCATGCACAGTTTGTGAGTTTCAGCCCCACATTGGGTGGTATGCTGACACACAGAGCCTGCTTGGGATTCTTTCTCTCTCCCTCTCTCTCTGCCCCTCCCCTGCTCATATGCTCTGTTTCCTTCCCTCTCAAAATAAATAAGTATACTTAAAAAAAAAGATAGTGTTAGGTCTAAAATAATTTGATTTTCAAAAATTTATTTAGAATAAAGATGCATTCTGCAGCACAACTTAAAGATCTGGAAAAATCTGAATACTGAATACTGAATATGGAGCAACATGTAGAAATTAGCTTGACAAAAAGAATTGGAAATATTTAAAGTACAATAAAATGTTTTAAATAAGAATAGTTAAATAGTTTGTGATGCTGTCAAACTGTAATTTAAATGAAAACTTGGAAGAATAAAAAATGTATACTTTTAGAGGAGGCATTTATTTTTGATGAACTAGAAATAATCTTTATATTCATGAGGCTTGGTATCGTCACTATAAGTTGATTTGAAATATAGTGGCCACTGTTATATTTCTGATTATCTGGAAGAGTGGGTATTATGTAGACTTTTGGAACTCATGCAGTATAAATATTCATGTGTGAATGTTTTGAATGCCTTTATGTATTTACGACATACTTTATTAACATTTTATTCTGTAACCTAGTTTGATATAAACTATATTATAATTATTATTACTTTTCAAACTTAATTTTCCTTTGTAGAATTTTTACTTTGATGTTTTTGGCTTGTATTGTATACTAATGTGATGTGAGTTTTTTTTGTTTTTTTTTTTGTTTGTTTTTTTTTTTAATTTTTTTTTTCAACGTTTTTTATTTATTTTTGGGACAGAGAGAGACAGAGCATGAACGGGGGAGGGGCAGAGAGAGAGAGGGAGACACAGAATCGGAAACAGGCTCCAGGCTTCGAGCTATCAGCCCAGAGCCTGACGCGGGGCTCGAACTCACGGACCGCGAGGTCGTGACCTGGCTGAAGTCGGACGCTTAACCGACTGCGCCACCCAGGCGCCCCTTTTTTTATTTTTTAATTTTTTTTTAATTTTTTTTTTGTGAGTTTTTATTCATGCATACAACCAATAATTATTGAGCAGAAATTTGAGTCTGATATTGTACTGAGCTGAAGTAGTTCAGCCTTCATAGAGCTTACATTCTAGCCGGGAGAGGCAAACGGTAAGCAAGGAAACAAAAAAAAATATATGTATAGTCTGCAAAATGGTGAGAAGTGGATAAGAAAATGGAGAGAAACAGGAAAAAGAGAAGGTAGATCATGGACCTGCTAGAAATGGCCTGCAGACATACATGGGAAAGCTATTCCAGAAGGAGTATCCTCAGTGTACATAAGAAATGAAATGAAGGCTTGTATAAGAAAGAAAGTAGTAAAAGATGACGACGGTGCCCAATCTTACAGGATTTTGTAGCCCATCATATGGAACTTGGCTTTTATTCTAAGTGGCATGGGAAGCCGTTTGATTATTTGATCAGAAGAGATATATAACCGTATTGTAGCCACTCACCAGTGCTGTAGGTACAAGACGGAAAGAATGAACATGAGTTAGGGGCTATTGAAATAACACAGGTGAGAGCTGACTGCAACTCAGATCTGTGATATAATAGTAGTTGATGTGGTGGCAAATGGTTAATTTTGGATACATTTTGAAGATAGAAGCAACAACATTTGATAATCAATTGGATGGTAGTATTGGTGAGCTATAGAGTGAAGGCAAGAGTAACTCCATAGTATTTGTCTAGAACTACTAGAAGGATAGAATTGGCATTTATAGATTTGGAGAGAATGATAGAATTTTGCTGCTGCACATGTTAAGTTAGAGACGCCTATTAAATATCCTGATGATAATGTCGAATAGTTTTAGGTATATTTACCTCATTTTCAGGGGAGAGGTCAAGGTTACACATATATTCGGTACATAGACAGTTTTGAAAGCCCTGAAAGCAGTTTAAGATGTCCCAAGGAATGAGCACAGATAAAGGAGGGAGGAATTCCTAAGACAGAGCTTTGATTTACAGCACAATTTAGAGGTTGAGGAAATGAAAGGCAGACAGCACAGGAGACTGAGTTGGCATAATCAGTGTGGTAGGAGAGGAACCAATGCCTTTTTTTTCATATGATAAAAATATAAAACCCACAATTCTGTAATGAATTTAAATTTTCCAAATTCAATATTATAATTTATGCATTTTTTCAATATATAATTTTAATGATATTTAAATTTCTATAATAAGATATTTTTAACATTTTAAACTTAATTTAATTTCACTATTTCTGGACCATTATTTTATATTTAACCCTTTTACTATTATTAGCACACAGACATGCTTTCAGTGCTTATATGTAATTTTTATCTATATGTATGATTATTTCTTTAAATAGATTCCGATGAATTTTTTTAAACACTGAAATGGAACTGTTGAGTTAAAGAATATGAACATGTATAAGGCTTCTAATAGAAATTACCAGATTATTTTTGCGAATAATTATTTTGTGAATAATTATTTTGTGAATAAGTCTCATTTATTCACATTCTCATCACCTGTGTAAGAGAATTGCCAACTAATTACTTTGTACTTGTCAGAGCTTAGCTACTTTTTCAAAATATGTATTTTAAGGACATTGATAGGTGAAAAATACAGTAAAACTTTGGATTGCAAGTAACTTTTTCTGCAAGTATTCCACAAGGCAAATAAACATTTCTAATACATTTTAACCTGATAAACGAGTGACGTCTTGCAATGAGTAGTACATGATGATAAACATCACATGATCACAACCGAGCTGATGGTTCTTGAAATTTGCTTTGATATACAAGTGCTTTGGATTACAAGCATGTTTCCCAAATAAATTTTGCTCGCAAACCAAGGCTTTACTGTACTTGCTTTTTATGTATTTAACTGTGTTTGATTTTTAAGGGCAGTTGATTTTTTTTCCTCCAAATAATTGCTATCCATATTTACTTCATGTTTGTGTGTATGTGTAATTTGCCCATTATTTCTATTGGAGTTTTACTTTTGTAAAAATACCATTTTTATGATGCCTTTATATTTTAATAATATCACTGATTTATCATTTGTATTACAAATACTTCCCTAATTTATTGTTTAGTATTTCCTTTGTTTTTTAATTTTTTTTTTTTACATTTATTTATTTTTGAGAGAGACAGAGCACAAGTGGGGGAGGGGCAGAGAGAGAAGGAGACACAGAATCTGAAGCAGGCTCCAGGCTCCAACCTGACAGCACAGAGACCGACATGGGGCTCGAATGCAGCCAAAGTCGGACTCAACTGACTGAGCCACCCAGGCGCCCCAGTTTTTCCTTTGTTTTGTGTATAATATTCTTGCTACTTCATATGGTTTTCTTTTAAATTTGCAGAAATGTTTATGTAGTCAAGCCAGTCTTTATAATATAAATTTTCAATAGCATCTTATTTTTTTAATTTGCCTTTTATTTTATTATCAACCCTTTAATCTACCTGAAATTAATGAAGGGGTTCAGAATAAGCCTCCCCAAAATGTGTCACTTTGGCATATGGATTACCATGAACTAAAGTCAACTGATGCACAAAAGACTCAGGAAGAGCTTTTATCTCTCCCTTCACTGCCCCAAATAATTTAGATTGAGAGTCTTGTCCAGGAAGAGAACTATCACCCCTGGAGATAACTACAAAGAATATGGACTGGGTTGGCAAGCTGGGGGAAGGGTCTGGAGATCAAATTCCTGTGTCATATATTCTCTGCACAGCACTGCAAACATTTCCTTACCAAACATTTTGCTCTTCCTATCTTTCTATAAACTATCATCCATTTAGTCTCAAGTCTTAGACCACTACCTTCTTCTCCTTAACCCAGAATTCAATATAGGCCTCAGTTGTCTTATTGCCTATGGGTCTCATATTCTAATGGGGATCCTGAATATTAATAATTAAATATGTTTTTCTCCTGTTAATCTGTATTATATCAATGTAATTAATAGATAAATCCAAAGAACCTAGAATGGTAAAGGAAAAATTTTTCCTCCCCTATATGTGACTTGAAAATAAATTTATTTTTAAAAGAATAGTCAAATATTGGTTTCAAAATTATTTATGGAAAGAGCTTTGTTACCCCATTAATTTTATCATATATATGTATATTAGCTATCTATTATCTATTTATCATCTATCATCTAGCTATCTATTATCTATCTATCTACCTATATATCCATCCATCCTTCTATCCATCCATCCATCTCTCTCTCTCTATCTATCCAGTATTTATTTCTATGTTTTTACTGTGGTCTTGCTAACCACCTATCTACTCTTGAGCCAATGGAAGGACTAATTTTAACTATTATACTGTTAGAATCTAGATCATATCTTATACAACTAGCTCTCCCACCTTACTCTTTTTTCCAATATCCTGAAATTTGAAATTATCCAAAATCTTATCCAATAAATTATAGAATGTTATTCTTTCAGCTAATTGTCTTTGCCCATGTCAATATGAGTGAGATTTTTTATTGAAATTATCTTCCAACTTAACTTTGGCAAGAATATATAGAAATGTGAGTCATATCTTAAATTATTCAAGTTCTCTTTACATTTTGCAGTAAAGATTTGTAATTTTATTCACGTGTTTCTACACATTTCCTTCTATGGCTATTTGGTGGCAATTTATTTGGGGGCAGCTGTAATTTGACTTCTTTATGCATTGTACATTTCTGGTTATAGCCAGAGTACAATATCACTTAATTTATTTCATTTAAAATTTTTATTTTATTTTACTGGGAAGGGTACTATTCTGAGATTAAGCCCAACAGGTCTGCATACATGTTGGATAGTAGCCAAGGAAAAATGCTGTTTTCAAATTGTCTGCACTTTCTTTCCCCATGGTTTTAAAGGTAAAAGCTAGCTTTTGTTTTTGAGGCATATTCTTCTTTCTTCTTTAGAGTGACCATACTAGCAAGCCGTTATATTTATGCAAATATAAAGGAAGTTCTGAAAATGGGATGCTGTCCAAAGACCAATGCTTCTCATTGAGGTATTAAGCATTCAGTTTAACAATAAATTAGATCTTCCTTTGGGACATGAGCATCTCCATAAGATAATTAGCTATACAGTTTTGTCTTTCATTCTTATTTCATTGTTGGAGGGGGGAGAGGAAAGAGGGACTACTAAGAAGTTGAGTTTTTAGGATCTATGAACCTAGGGAGAAACAGATTTTTATCTTTATTTATTTATTTGTTTGTTTATTTATTTTTACTTATTTATTTTGAGGGAGAGAGAGAGCACAAGCAGGTGAGGGGCAGAGAGAATCTCAAGCAGGCTCTGCACTGTCAGCACAGAGCCCAACATAGGGCTTGAATTCACAAATGGTGTGATCATGACCTGAGCCAATATCAAGAGTGGAGGCTTAACTGACTGAGCTACCCAGGCACTTCGGAAGACAGATTTTTAAAAAGAGAATAGTGTTCAGACTAATCCCAAGGAAAAGAGAGCTCTGGGGAGGGTTCTAGCCAGTGGACTAAAGGAGAAATAAAATCTGATTATCTGGTTTTCAGATTTCATTATATGGATTGTAATTCCTTTATGTTGTCCACAAGCATTTGATAAAACTTGTTAAACAAGGTAGTCTTATTTTAGCAGTGATTTGGGGAATTAATAGAATAATTTGAAGCATAAAAGAGTGAGAAGAGCTGAAGCAGCCTGGAAAACTATTCATAGAAAGTTCATAATTCTTAGAAAGTTCACTATTCATAATTCTGTGGGGTATGTAAATACACCTTTCCTGGAGGATTCTCAGGAATAACATGGTGGTACAGTAGACTCCCTTCAACATGGGTAACGGTTTCTCACACCATATTACTTGAATATTAAAACTTATCCACATACATTTCCATTATTGCCCCCTACAGACACCTATCCCCAATGCAGAAGATTAGAGATACCATTTCAAGTATATTTATTATATATCTAGATTTTGATAACCTTTCTTATTAAATCTAATAGTTCTGAGTTGATTTGCTAGGGCTCCTAGACATATCACTGTGTCACTTGAAAACCATAATTTTATACTTTCCTTTTTAAGAGTTTTCTCTCTTATATGTTTCATTTATTAATGCTTTGGCCAGAACAACTAGAATCATATAAAATAATAATAGCAATTACAGACATCTTTGCTGTCTTCCTAGTTTTAATAAGTATGACTTTTTGTGCATCATCATTAAGCTTCATGTTGGCTTCTGATTTAAAATACATATTTTATACAGTTTTAAGGAAACACCCCTGCACTTCTCCTTCCTTAAGTTTATAAATATTTTTAAAGAGTATTAAATAACATTCAGAATCTCTTGGGGTGATATTTTCTCATTTGCCTTATTTATTTGATAATAGATTTCTAATGAATAAACTATTATTAAATTCTTAGGTTAAGTCTTATTTGAATGAGGTAGATTGTAATGGTTTTATATTTTTGGGTTTGGTTTCATGAAACAGACTCAACAATAAGAGGTTGCAAAAAAAGTGTGTGCGTGTGGGTGAATTTATTGATATATAAAGAAAATGTGTAACCAGGAAGAATGAAATTGTCTGATAAGCCAGATTTCTTAGTTTTCTCACTTTTGTGAGAAAACAGTAGGGAGTGCTGGTTCACAGCTTCAAAAAAAGTCCACATGACAAGGAAGATGATTTTTCATAAGACAGAAACAAAGTACTGTTAGCAGAAGTAGTGGTCATGGATTTAAAACAGGCAAAATTAAAAGAGAAATTAAAAGACAGTTTTATACATACTAAATGTAATGCTGATTTCAATTTATTGGTAGTTTATTTAAAACGTCCACATTTACATTAAGTGACATTAGTCACGGATATTTTTGGTTTTATATTTTTAAACTTTGTATAAAAATTAATATAGCTAAATAAAGGGATCTCTGTATGTCTTTTCATATTTTCTTCATCCTCTGAAACACATTATAGGATAATAACCATGCTTGAAAGTGTGAAAACACTCACCTAAGGAATTCTCTGGGTCCATGGTTTTCTGTAGAAGTAATTTTCCCCATGATTATTGGTCTCTCTACATTGGATATAGAGTCTGTCAATTATTTCTATTTTCCAGATAATTCACTGAATTTAATTTTTCAACTCAATAAACAAGGAGTATAATGAGAAGTTTAAAATAACTTGAATTTACTCAGGATCAGCTCAACTAGAAAGATAATAAATACAGAAATTTTAAAATAATTATTTAAATATAGTCACCATTTGCTCACAAATTTACTTTATCTCTGTTTCTTGTCTTTTAAAGCATATTTCCATACATTACTACATTTTACCTTATACCCTTATTCTATTTATTGTCTGTTCTCTGGTCAATTATTTTTATTTGTATTATGTATTTCTTGTAGTTATATTTATTTACTTCTTCAGTTAAATGGATCAAGTAATTTGTTTCTTTATGAATAATAATGTAGTGTAATTTTAAGATATAAGTCCATTTGTGAATTTGCAGTAATCTGTTAATACATATTTGATTGGCCCTACAAACTTTTTTTTTTTTTTAAATATCCTGATGGCAGTTTTTAAATTTTAAGCTTTCTTAGGGGTGCCTGGGTGGCTCAGTTGGTTAATCGTCTGACTTTGGCTCAGGTCATGATCTGGCGGTTTGTGAGTTCGAACCCCGTGTTGGGCTCTGTGTTGAAAGCTTGGAGCCTGCTTCAGATTCTGTGTCTCCCTCTCTCTCTGCCCCTCCCCTGCTTGTACTCTGTATCTCAAAAATGAATAAATGTAAAAGAAAATTTTTTTAAACTTTCATAGATTTCTTGTTCTATGTAAAGTATTGTGAGTACTACAGATACTACTTAACAGAGCCTAGAATATATTAACAGTATATACATATTATTTTCCTTATATCATCCATGCTTTTAAAATGTTTGGTAGGTCCTGAAAATAAAATAAGTTTATTTCACTTGTAGTGAAGTAATTTGATTATAAATCTATTAGTTAACTTTATTCTATATTATCTAAGTACATTTCTCTATTTACTTTGATTATCATATTTGTCATAGTGTGAGGGATATTTGTTAAAATTATCTCCCAATTAATTTATGTTTCTTTTGAATTTTTCTTTGTATGCCAAAATGTTTAAAAATTTATTTTGCAGTTATGTTATTTGACACATAACTACCACTCACATATTCATTACAGATTATAGTTGTGAATGCAAACTTATGTTCTCATTTAATATTATACCTGTCTTGAATTCTACTTGCAGGATATTAGAGATTGAATTATACCCACCCCCCCCAAAAAAATCATATGTTCAAGCTTTAATCACCAGTGCCTCAGAATGTGGCCTTATTTAGAAATTGGGTCCTTGTGAAAATAAATAAATAAATAAATGAATAAACAAACAAACAAATAAATAAATAAATGAATGAATAAAAATATGTGTATACATATACAAATAAAAGAAATAGGGCCATTATAAATAAAATTGGTTAAGATGATGTAGTGCTAGAGTAGGGTAGACCCCTACTTCGGTATGACTGATGTCCTTATGAAAACAAGAAAGTTGGACACAGACATGCATGCACAGGGGAAATGCCACGTGAAAAGATACAGGGAGAAGATAATCCTTCACAAGGATTGTGGCCAAGGAATGCCTAAAGCCACCAGAAGCTCGGAGAGAGAGGCACAGAGAATTTCCTGGAACCTTTCAAGGGAGAGTGACTTGCTGATACCCCTGGCTTTCAACACTGTGAGAGAGTAGCTTTCTCCTGTCTAAGCCGTCTGGCTTGTAATGCTTTGTCACCTCACCCTAGGAAACACACAGGAGAACAGTTTTGCCATTACTGCTTTTTCTTTTTATTGTATTTTTAACTTCTCTGATCTGTCATCTTCTAGATTTTTATTTGCAACCTTACTACAAGGTGGAGATTCAGAAGTTTCTTTTATAAGTAGGGTATGATTGGAATTCCCTTCTTACATAACCTGAAGGAAATTAAACCATTTATGCTTATTCTTTTTAGATTAGATGCTAGTATTTTTGTGCTTTGATGCTATTTGTTCATACTTTTTTCTAATTATCTAGTCAACTCACAGTTGGAATATGTCTTCTAAATTGATTTGATAAATATGTAAAATGAGTCTTTTAAGTTTTAAAATAGGTACTTAAACAAAAATTCTCTAATTGTCAAATGTAAAAAGCAAAGAATAAGGTTTGATTTTTCATGTTTATTGTAATGAATTACTTCCTTTGCTATTCCTGATATATATTCCTAATAATTTTCCCTTTCTTTTTACTATTTGTTGGCTTTTTAAGAAAACATAGCCCAAGATTATTGTCATAATCATAGTATTTTACTTTAGTTATATTGCAATTCTAAATTACTTATTTTCCTTCAATCTTGTGACTATCAATTGCAATAATTATTTTTAACTATTATGTATATATATATTTCTCTCTCTCTCTGTATCTATATAACACATTTCTATATATAAGAATTCCTCTTATTTATATTATTAATTTTGACTTTTTTCTGATTGGGTTAGAATTCTCTAAGCAATATTTTCAAAAACAGTATTTTCTGAGCTCCTGCATAATTTAGAATATAAGTCTCTTAGAATTGAACAGAAATAATGACTTTACCAAGTTCTGGCCATGATTGTGGCTGAGACCTTCTCTCTCAGATGTAAATGGGTTTATATTACTATATTAATAGTGCCTTGGTTTACTGAGAAGGGAGCAGACATGTTGAGTGACTGATTTTTCCCAGAAAGATTGATTAAAATTTACTAGGTGCTAAGCTGAAGATATAGCAGTGGGGGAAAAAAAGCGGATAAAAATGATAATTGCTAATAAATTATAGGGAGAAAAATGACACAGTGAACAGGGATAACTGTGGGAAGAATTGTAATTTTAAATAGAAAAGCAAGGGGAGGTCCCAATGAGGAGGCGACCTTTGAACAAAGACCTGAAAGGAGCAAGATATCATGTGGAGATCTGAGAGTAGGCCATATCAGGCAGTTGGAAACATGCTTAGTATTCTTCAGAACAGCAAGGTGCCAGAGTGGTTGGAGCAGAGGAAGATAAAGTAATAGTGGTGGGATATGAAGCCAGAAAGTAAGGGAAGAGTAGAATCTTTAAGGCCTTGAGGTTTTTGATGGGACTTTAGCTTTTTTCTTTTTTTTTTAATTGAAGTATAATTGACATACAATATCCTATTCATTTCAAGTGCACATCATAATGATTTGATATTTTTATAGATTGTGAAATGATTCCCATGATGTCTAGTTACCATCTGCCACCATATAAATTTATAATATTATTGACTATATTCCCTATGCTGTACATTAACTAAAAAACAAAACAAATGGACAAAGCAAAGCAGAAACAGATTCATAAACATAGGAAACAAATTGTTTGTTACCAGAGCAGGGAGGAGTTGGGGCAGGCAGGCAAAATAGGTAAAGTGGATTAAGAGGGACTTTTAATCTCCATGGGATCAGAAAATATTAGAGGATTCTGCAGTGAGAAAAAAACATGATCTTTGTTTCAGATCTATTATTTTAAGACTAGAGTGTGGGGGACAAGTACAGAAGGGAGAAGATCAGAATACTAATGCAATCATGCCAATAAGATTATTTAATATATTTAATGGTACATGAGACTAGAATAGTAGCTTTGGATATGGAGGGTAAAGGGAAGTTAGCTAGGTAATTGGATATAGGATGTGGTAAAAAGAGAAAGGCCAAGAATGAAACTCAAGTTTTTGACATGAATAATTGGCAGATAGAGTGGAATTTATCAAAATGGGGAAAATTAGAAAGAATAAAAGGGAGGAGGGATTATCATTAGTATGGGTTTTGATATGTTAAAATTTTAAATACTCATTAGATATTCAAGTGGATTTGTGGATTATCACTTAGATATTTGATTTTGAGGTTTGGGAGAGATAAAATTTGACATTATCAGGGATGAATATAAATTGAGAACCAAAGAAATCTGAGGACTGAACTTTAAGACACTCCAAATATATAATAAGTAGAAGAGATGGGAGAGTCAACATGGGACTGGGGGTGAGAGGCAAATGAAGTAGAAAAAAACCTTTGAGAGACTCCTGAAAGCCAAATGGAAAAAAATGATTGATTTAGTTGCAAGTGGCCAACCATCAAACACTGTTTCTAAGTGAAATAATATGCCTATTGAGAATCAACATTAAATTTTGTAAAGTAGAGGTCACTGTTGACCATCACAGTGGCAGTTTTGTAAAGAAGTAAAGAAAATGAGGGGCACCTGGATGGCTCAGTCAGTTGAGCGTCCAACTTCAACTTAGGTCATGATCTCCCACTTTGGGAGTTCAAGCCCTACATCAGGCTCTGTGCCGACAGCTCAGAGCCGAGAGCCTACTTCAGATTCTCTCTCTTTCTCTCTCTCTCTCTCTCTCTCTCTTTCTCTCTCTCTCTCTCTGCCCCACTCCTGCTCATGCTCTGTCTCTCTGTCTCAAAAATAAATAAACATTAAAAAATATTTTTTTTAAAGTAGAGAAAATGATTTATTAGGGAGAGTTCATCTGAGAATAAAAGGAGTGAAATTAGAGGTAGTTCTACAAGGTACAATTGGAGCAAGTTCTACAAGGGGTTTTGCTCTAAATCGTAACTGAAATAGAATAGTAGTAGATAGGAATGCAGACTCAAGATAGATTTGATTTATTTTATTTTATTTTATTTTATTTTATTTTAAATATTGGAAAATCAACACTATGATTATATGTTGATGGAAATTATGTATTAGAGGAAATCATTGATAATGTCAGACATAAAGAGGAGAAATGCTGATGCAATATCCTGGAGTCATCAGCAGATGTGAGAATAAGGGCTGAAGCAGACTATCATAATTAAGGAACACAGGTACTTATTTGAAGGAAAAGGAAAGTTGGAAGAGTGTATGAGCACAAGTTCATGTTGGTAGAGATTATGGTATGTTTTTTTTCAATAAAATAAGGAAGATCTTTAGATGAGGTTGAAGACAGAAGTTAATGTTATCCAGAAAAGGGTGAGCATAAATGGACTAAAGTAGCAGTTCTAAAAATGACATCCAGTGACCCCAGTGGGGACAGCCCCAAGGACTTTTACAGGGTTCCAGAGGTTCTCCCTTTTCTAACTATGTGCAACTTTGGTTTGCAAGTATGATTCATTCTGGAAACATGCTTGTAATCCAAAGCACTTGTATATCAAAGTGAATTTCAAGAACCAATGGCTCAGTTGTGATCATGTGACATTCAGCATCACATGCTACTTATATTGCAAGATATCACTTGTTTATCAAGTTAAAATTTACTGGAAATGTTTGCTCGTCTTACAGAACACTTGCAGAACAAGTTACTCGCAATCCAAGGTTTTACTGTATGTAACAATGTCTAGTGGGATTTTCTTCATATAATCCAACCCAAGCAACAATGCAGAAGCAGATATAAGAATCCAACTATCTCTTATTAAGGCAAACATTAAATAAGATATTTGCAAAAATGAAAACAATGTCACTCATTACTAAATATTTGTTTTTAAAAATCTAGTTAATTCTTCTAAAAAGGTTATTGAAGGTAACATATAGTGAGTTTATTATTCTTACTTTAAAATGAATTAGTCATAGTTTAAACCATCCCCATTTTTATATCTAATATAACACATTTCAACAGAAGTAACCCACAATTTTTTAAAGAAAGTTCTTTGATGTTCTTAACATTTTTTAGAAGAGTTAAGAGATCCTAAGATTTAAAGCTTTGAAAACCACTGGACAAGAAGACAAACTTAGATTATTCAAAGACTTTCCCCATCTTTTGCCACAGTTTTTATTGCTGCTGTGATTTAATATGCCAAATGCTTAGTGTTCTCCATATGTTTCCCAAGTGAACCCTCTATGTGCTGCCATTATTAACTGCCTTTCAACATCTACCCTACCCCCACCACTTCTTTGTACATAGAATACACACTCATTTCTTATGTACTCTTTTCCTTTGTTGCTAGAACCAATGAACGTTTGGTCTTCTTGTAATAAGCGAACAATTGGTGACATTGGATGGACTTCTGGAAGTACCTCCTGAGAACAAAGATTTACACATTTGCTGAGAGACAAAAACCCAGACAGGGCAGTTAATCCCAAACAATAAAGATTTTTTTTAAGCAGATTACTCTTCCATCAGATTCCATATTATGTTCATGGATCTTGTATTTTCACAAGCTTTGCCTTGATTAGTTACTGAATCATACTGTCTGCTTTTATAGTAATGAAGAAAATGTGTAATATTTACAATGACTAATAATAATGATAATAATTTGTGGGCATCAACAATATACTAAATACAGTAATAAACAACATGTAGTTATTTACTCCTAAAATAGGGATTCAAATGTTTTCACAATAAATTTACATTATTAAATTTTGACTTGCGAGAAGATATGCAAAAATAGGGGGTAGGGGAAGCATCAAAGCCCCTTAACTATTGTCCGACAAAATTGTGAATAACCTGGAAATAGGCAAGAGTGATCACTGGATATCTTGTTGAGAGTGCTCTTCTGATTATCTCCACTTTTCATGGTCTTTTCAACTATTTAGAGTTACATAAATTATAGAAATAAGATAGTAATGCAAATTATCCTTATCCATAAATGTAAATAAATTGCATTGTGTCTGGTGGAGATGTAACTGATTATTGCCTTGTGGATATTGATCAGTTTTGCATCCATTTGTAAATTCATTTCAACTGTCTGGGTTGCCCAACTGTTTGTGTTCTTTGAATTCTCCTTTGATTTGGTTTTAACATTTTATTGGTTTCTTCATTAGTTAATGAACCAAATGAAATTGTTGAAATGTGTTTATTTTATATTACCATATATATATATATATATATATATATATTCAGTTTAAGGAAACTGAAATTTAACAAGACACTCGTTTAAATTGTAGCTTGCAGCTTTTTCTGACTTGTTTAAATTGACTATATGCATATCATTGGATTAGCAGTTTCACCTTGCATTGTAATCACTGTTCCCCTAAAGGAGACAGTGAGTTTCGGAGGGCTATATGTTAGAGACTGCTAGCTGTCAAACAAAATCCCTTTTCCCCATCTTCCTTGGAAATAGCCAGAGACTTGGCTGCCTATCTATATTACATTTCCAGTATCCCTTGCAGTTAGAGTTGCCATGTTTGTTAAAGTTTCACAAATGGAAGATAAGCAGATATAAAGTGTGTACTTCACTCAAGGCCCCTTAAGAGAGTGGGCATGCCTCTTCCATATCTCTTTTTACTTCCCAACATCTACAACCTAGATGTGGTGGCTGTCTAACTGTGACAGTGTAGTTTGGGATGGTGAAAACAGATGAAAAGAAACTGGGTTCCTAAATAACCATGTGGAATAGATCTGTCTGCTGACTAAGAATGTTACCCAAGAGGGAAATAAACTTCCATCTTCTCAAAGCTTCTTTAAGTTGGCTCTGTGTATTCTGACAGCCTAGGCTTAGGCTAGATGATAAAGGATGGAGATATATTTTTATTCATCTTAGTATCTCACTGGGCTAGGATGGTAACTGGCACGTGAAGAATAAACAATAATGATGTGCTTGAGTGGCTCAGTCAGTTATGCCTCTGATTCTTGATTTCTGCTCAGGTCATGATCTCCCAGTTTCTGGGATCAAGCCTCGTGTCACGCTATTAGTGTGGAGCCTGCTTGGGATCCACTCTCTCCCTCTCTCTGCCCCTCCTTGGCTTGTGCTCACTCTCTCTTTCTCTCAAAATAAATCAACTTAAAAAAAGAATAAATAATAAATGATTTTCTAATTAATAAATAAATGAAAAAATATTAAGTCATAACTGTATGAGAAATATATTGGCATAGTTATTTAAGAGGGGTTTTTATTCAATTATAAGAGTTAATGTAATACAGGTAATATTTGGGATAACAACATTACAAGGCCTTGTTTCAAGCACTTAATATATATTAAATAAATTAATGATTATAACCATCCTATGATTTAGAAATTATTATTATTATGATGTCTATTTACAAATATGGAGATTGAATCTAAGAAGTTAAGGGACTTTCCCAAGTTTGAACAGTCTTTATGGTAGATACTGGATTTGAAACCTACTATATTTATGTTAACACATTGAAAGGATCATACTTAGGCAACACACAGTATTTGGGTAAGTAAGTAGCCATCTGTTTTTAACAAAAGGATTTATATAGAAGTTAGATCAATCCTAATGTATGTTTCTTTCGAAGTCTGCATTGTCAGAGACAAAGACATTATCAAGAGAACTCATAATTCTACAAACTCTTATATCTTATAACTCATAATTCAAACTACGAAAAGTTTTATAAATTTACCTACTTACCTTCTACCCTGATTCCCATACACAGTAATTTCAAATCCATAGCACAGTGTAAAATAAAGTACTTTCTTCTGGAAACATTTCTGGTTACTTCTTTACAAAAGTGTGAAATGTGAAATTAAACACTGGAGAGTCAGAATCCCATCAACTGTCCATACAGAGTTACTGTCTTGATGGATCCTGATTCTCTTATTTTTATATTGGAAGCATTCCAAACCAATACAATGACTTCTCTACTTACTCTTTGGGAAATATTATTCTTTCGTCTGAATCTTATTTGGATACCTCATCTAGTTTGTTTCTTAATGTAAGGCATGATTTTTCACCAACTTATAACGGAAATAAAGAGTAAATATTCATTACAGAAAGAGACTATTTGACATGGTTTATATTATATTTTTTCCACAATGTTTAGAACATTCTAGACATTTTCTTTTGTGAGCTTATCTTGTTTCATCTGTTGGGTAGCCTTTCATTATTTTTCCTATATAACACATTACCTTTATACACTACCTTCATCATTGCAACCTGTATTTGCATATTTTAACTCCCCACATGAAAGCTTAGGAATATGATTTCAGCATTTCCCATTTGAATTGCAGTTTCAGCCTGATTCAGAGCCAGCGAGAACATCACCAACCAGACAGGTATACAATGGTAAAGTATTACTCCCAACATTGCAGAGCCAGGGAGACTTCTAGGTTATTATTGGCTTTAATTATCACTCCCATAAGCTGCAATATTCTTTACTTTTGGTGAGGCAGCACACCACTGAGTGTGAAATCCTTCTCTGCTTTTGAAAATACACAAGAAATGAACTGAATCACTTCCAATCTGCTGTAACAACTGAACACCCACTGATAAGTATAAGCAAGGGGCAAATTGATCATCACCAATGGAAAATAGGCTTTTTGAAAGTGAGATTTGAGACATCTAGCTGGCTGCTTACTACCAGCAGTGATCAGCAAAACCAAATCCACTTTCATTTTAAACTCACAGGCATTTTATTTTCCCTGATTGGGATTCAAGTCAACAAAAAAAGCACAGTCTTTTTTTTTTTAATGTTTGTACTTTATTTATTGCTATAAAATTTGAACACTAAAATATCAAGATAAATAGTTATCAGAGTTATAGCCATTAATTTCCAGTCCTGCTCTCATCCATAATGCCTGCTCTTTTGCTTCCGTCAGATGCTTCGTGTACAAATCAGACCTGAGGATTTTGAACAGGCTCCATTTAGTCTCTCCTCCAGTGGCCCAACCCACACAATCCTGATTCCTTTGCTTCATAAGGTAAGACTTAAATAAACACCCTGCATAAAGACATACGCTATTTAGACTGAAATCATCAGTGCACAGTGACTCACTTCTCAAGACTACCTCAAAGGTTTCGGCAAGCCCTTTGTTTCCGTACTAAGACCACAGTGAATTTCCTTCTGGCTCCATGCTCTGAATCTCAGATCTAAGGGGAAAGCTTATTAAAGGAAGATAATCAAGGGAAGGGAAACAACTTCTATGTAAGAGTTTTGAGGTATTTGGTAGAGTCATTTTTTATTTTAGCTATCTAAATAATTTGACAGAATTTTATTTTAAACTAAAAGATTCAAAATTATTTTTAAGTTCAGAAAGTTTACTCTCAAAATACATTTAAATGAGCTGTTTAGCCTAAAATCATCAGCGACATAGATATCATATTTTCTCATTAAATTAATTCTTATTGAAAGTGTGGGAAATATTCCTCAGGCATGGTGTTTTCATTTCTAAGTCCAAGAGCTATGATTGACTTATTACTATATTAAAAATTCTACAATTGTCTGCAACATAGCAGGTAGCCAGTGATATGGCAAAAATGTATGAACACAAGACTGTCATTTACTGATGTTCAATGTTACATTTCTTGTGTGTGCCTGCAATTTTTAAATCTTGTAGTTCTTGAAATTATAGGTATGAAAACCACAAGCTAAATCAAATCAGAGAAAAACAATAGCTGTGAAATCAGGGTTGTTGTTGTTGTTTTGTTTTGTTTTGTTTTTGACTGTCTTGTTTCTACTGATGTTGGAAATGGAAAAAGTTGTAGTGGTTTCATAAATGGCAGAGGATCCTTGACCTTAGAAATAGGAGATTTTAAGGCTTTTCCCCTTACATAAAAATAATTTTATTTTCATCTTCTGAAGTAAGTGGACTTTACTGTAGAGAATATGAATAATCAGAATACTTACAACAAACTCTACACATTTAAATTACATGGTTGTTCACCAAGATCATTTTGGTAATCATATATATTTCATATAATGTCTTGTTTCATATCCCTTTCTTTTGGTTTTCAGAAACAACTGTTCTGTGAGTATATGATATAGATTGTATACAGATAGTGTATGAGGAAATAAGAAACAAAAACATTGGTAAAGGACATCACGGGGAAGAATTTTGCCTTAAATAAGCACGCTAAGTGAATGTGTGGAATATTTCCATAATGTAGACTGAACGGTTCCTACTTCTTAAAACACTAATTCAACCATATATTAGATCTCAGTTTTCAGTTCAATATCCCAGACCTTCAGTAAGAGCCACTCTTCTGCCAGCTTTCTGAGCTGTGTTCTAATAATGTCAGGTATTCTTGATGTCTATCGTGTAAGAGGAAGTATGCAAATACTCTGTGTTATGGCACTATAGGGCATCTGGAGACTTGCCGTTTGTGCTATTATGACAAGAGCCAGAAGCCAATTTCCTTCAAACCGTATTTTTAAGCTAGAGAGCATTAGCCAGGGGTAGTCAGAATGACAAGGCACTAAGTATGTGAACAAAATGAACATCCGGCAAAGAAGTTTAAAGGAATACGACTGCCATAAAACTGGTAAAAACTGCCCAGTGATTTAGATAGCGAACTATCTTTAAGTTTTAAACACTTGGAGAGGGTGTGTGAATTACTGTTCCAATTCTGTGGGTTTTTTTTTTTTTTTTTTTTGAGAGAGAGAAATAGGAATATGACTAGACTGCATTTGCTCTTGAAATACTTTCAAATTTGGTCTGGGTGAAATAAAAATGGCATGAAAATGTCAGCAGAGCCTTTGAAGATTTAGGATATGCTGCTCTGAGATTTAGGTGATGGCAGGTATCAATAACCTAAGCAGTTCATTCCACCCTTTGATTTCATCTTCAAGGGGAACTTTTTTAGACATAACTTATGGGAGGACAAATTAAGAACTCTTATTCTCCCAATAACTATGCTGTCAAAGACCAATTTAAGTGGAAATGCTTAAGTAGGATTTCTAAAGGAAGAGTGTTTAGGGAATCAGTTGATAATACAATGCAAGTCCAAATCCAAAAAGCATTCATTATAGTTCTTTAGGTCAGCCATTCAGTAAACATTTTGTTATTACCATTTGCTTCTGTATAACTGGTATATTTTTAAAAAATGTAATTTTGAACTGTAATCTTATTTGGAGGAGTAGCAAGATGAACTCTTCACTTATTGTGATTACTGATTTATAGCAAAGGTGATCATTCAAAATTAGTAATAACACTGGATGGGATGTTTTATGGAAAACAAGTTATTATTACTTTGAAGCCCCTTTAGCTTTTGGGTCCTTCAACAGCAAATCATAACTCAAGATTAGAAAATAATGAGGGGCACCTGGGTGGCTCAATCCGTTAAGTGTCCGACTTTGGGTCACGTTGTGATCTCAGTTGACGGGTTCCAGCCCCAAGTCGGGCTCTATGCTGACAGCTCAGAGCCTGGAGCCTACTTACGATCCTGTGTCTCCCTCTGTCTCTGCCCCCCCCCCCCCCTGCTCGGGCTCTGTCTCTGTCTCTCTCTCTCTAAAATGAATAAATGTTAAAAAAATTTAAAAAAAGAAAATAATGAGACCTGAAGAATGAGTAGTTCATGAATATGAAGCCTATGCTCATATCCTGTCACTTAGGCTAAAAAAAAAAATAGTAGAACAAAATACAATAAGGTTTCAAAACAGGATCCGTAAAGCAAAATAAAAAGATGCCAAAATACTAGAAGAGTTAAGTGGAGTTGACATTGAAAAATGGCTAGAGTTTGGTATATAAAATATTGAAACTACAAATTGGATTCCTTGTTACTTTTAAAAATCGTCTTCTCTCTCTGAGATCCTCATCATCGGTCAAAATTATATTTGGACGCTATACTTCATAGAAGCCTCCTCAGATCTCCACTCCAGAACTGTACTTACCTAAGTTCCCACAGGTTTTTATTTATACCACTTTCATAAAACTTTTATAATCTACTGAGTGTTGGAGACATTTATACTTGCCTGTGACTTCCTAGAGAGCAGAGGCCATACCTTGTTATTATTTTTATCTTGAACATCCCAGTACAACTTTTCACATATCTCAATGTATCAATAATTTGAATGAATTAAAATATTTTCTACTCATTATTTTGTATGAAAGTGAATACTTTTAGAAAACAAAATAGATTCAATGCCTAAATATTCAAATAAATGGCTTTGAAGAATTTTAAAAATCTGTATTATTGTCAAGTCTTAATCAACTGAGGAGAAAAATGTTTTAGCACTGAAAATTAAGCATTAACATTTAAAGGGAAAAATATCCAGTTTCCAGTAACATATTTAGAAAGTATATTTTATGTACATTGATCTTTTCTGCTATGCTTATTTTTAAAGAGTAGATACTATGTTTGATCCTTTTTTTAAAATGTGGTAACATAACAAATATGCTTCCCATGATTTTTCATAAATATATTAAGATCAGCAGTTTAATCCATCCTACTGGTATACCGTAATTGGCTTAACAGTTACATTTCTTGCTGGCATTTAGTTTTATTTTTCCAATAGCAGATATTATAAAGAACATCATGGCAAATATTGTATTAAAAAGTTAAAAACATGATTTCAGTTCTTAATTATTAGAAACAAGACCTTCATGGTTTGCATAAGCAGCGGTTGGTAAAATGACACGAAGGAGATACAAGACAGAGAAATCATAACTAAAATAGAATGATTTTAAATATATTTTTCAGACATACCTGCATTGCTAGAATTTTACCTGAACTTCAGAAGGGCATGGAATAATGTTCAGAAAAGAAACACACCCTCAGCTAACATAAGAAGGGAATATAGATTATGAGGCTAAGAAACTTACCTGTGTACCCCCTCCACACTCACTGTTAGAAGTGGGGTAGCAGGTTAAGAAAACAACTTGCTATGACTAAGAACAATATCCAGTTAAAGTTTATACTAAAAGATTACTCAGGGTAGGAAAGCCAGTTAATGGCTTAGTAGTAGGAAGCTATAGTATTTCAGATTTGGACTAAAGCCAAATTTCCTGGCTTCACATCATAATTCTTCCACTCTGATAAGTTGTGTCACTTGGGGAAAGTTATTTAACTGCTCAGAACCCATTATTTCAACCCCAAAAAGGTAAATAATAAATGTACCAATCTCCTAGGATTGTTGTGCATATAAAATAAGCTAAGAATTATAGCACATAGTTTGTATAACTCTGTTTTAAATAGTTTATGTACATTAACGTGTATATATGTGTATATGTGTGTCTGTAGATATATAAGTATATCATATGTAATATAAAATTGGGAGAAACAGCATACCTTAGTGTTTAAAAGTGTGTATTGTGGAGCCAGACTACCTGGGTTTGAACTTACCTCTGTAATTTATTAGCTGAATGGCTTTAGACAAGTTCTTTAGTGTCTCTGTGCCTTTATTCCTTCATTGGTAAAATGAGACAATAATAATACCTATGCCTCATTTGTTATTATAAAGATTAAATAAGTCCATGTTTTTAAAGTGCCTATAACAATAAAAAATCTCTATATTTATTTGTTAAATTAAATTGATGTTGCTATTACTAGTTAAGTAACACCATAATATCAATAAGGAAAACAAAGAGACATATACAGAAATGATGAATCTCTGCTATCAATACCCATGCTTTTTCAAGAACCCCCAGAACTGCAAAATTAAAGAAAAAAAAAGTATGTGCACCACATGAGCGTTGGTCTCCCCCGCCCTTTTTTTGTCACCTGAAATGTTACCATAACTAAAGATTACATACTTCAAGCATGTAAGAAAATTGCCCAACATTTCAGAACAGGAACGACATGATAAATCCTGAAAGGTAAAATATAATTACTTATTTGGAAGTTGGCCAGCATTTTGGGAAAAGCAAAGTATCACTGTCACCATAGGAGGTAGAATAGGAAAATTCTTAATTCAGTTGTAGAAATGGAACTTGAACAAAATGACAAAACAGGACAGCCAGGAAACAAAAGGTATTCATGTCAAGTAAGGGAAAAAGAGGGGGAAATGATACAAAGTGAACCCTAGAACTTGAATACTGATTAGTTTTTTCTCAGAAAATGTGAAAAACGTAGAACACTGTATTACAAAACCAGTGGTTGAGAGTGTATCTTCTTTTTTCCCCTTAATCAATGCAGATATTTCTGACACTGAAGTACCCCATGAACATGAGATACGTTATACTTTACTGAATGCAAATAGTTTTCTATTCATTTAGCCTAGTATTTTCCAACCTGGCCATATTGATATTTGGGACTGGATAATCCTTTTTTGTGGAGGACTATCCTGTGCATTGCAGGATGTTTAATAGCATCTCTTGTCTGTACCCACTAAATATTACTGGAACCACCCTAGTTATGACATACAAAAATCTATACTGACATTTCCAAATGTCTCCTGGAAGCACAAAATTACCACCCCCCCCCCAATTGGGAACAACTGCTTTAACCAATCAGAGAACAAAATAATCTCAGGTTTGAATGACAACTGAAGAATCACATAGTTGAGCTCTTAACACAGCATTTCCTCATTACCTCCAATAGATCTTCATCTAGTGCTCCCATTGAATTGTATCTGTGATTAAGAACTCACCTCAGCGGCAGCGACTTCTTATTCGACATGTCTCCAAAGGCAAGGGAAATAAAAGCAAAAATGAACTATTGGGAGCTCATCATGATAAAAAGCTTCTGCACTGCAAGGGAAACAGTCAACAAAACTAAAAGGCAACTGACAGAATGGGAGAAGATATTTGCAAATGACATGTCGGATAAAGGGTTAGTATCCAAAATCTATAAAGAATTTACCAAACTCAACACCTGAAAAATAATCCAGTGAAGAAACGTGCAGAAGACATGAAGAGACACTTTTCAAAAGAAGACATTCAGATGGCAAATAGACATGAAAAAGATGCTCAAAATTGCTCATCATCAGGGAAATACAAATCAAAACCACACCAGTCAGAATGGCTAAAACTAACAACTCAGGAAACAATACATGTTGGCGAGGATGTGGAAAAAGGGGAACCCTCTTGCACTGTTGGTCGGAATGCAAACTGGTGCAGCCACTGTGGAAAACAGTGTGGAGGTTCCTCAAAAAATTAAAAATAGAATTAACCTATGACCTAGAAATAGCACTACTAGGAATTTATTTACTTTTAATAAATTTATTTTAATAAATTTATTTTATTTATTTTAATAAATTTATTTACTTTTAATTTACTTTATTTATTTACTAGGAGTGCTGATTCATAGGGGTACATGTACCCCAATGTTTATAGCAGCACTATCAACAATAGCCAAATTATGGAAAGAGCCCAAATGTCCATCAACCGATGAATGGATAAAGAAGATGTGGTTTATATATACAATGGAATACTACTTGGCAACGAGAAGAAATGAAATCTTGCCATTTGCAACAACGTGAATGGAACTGGAGGGTATTATGCTAAGTGAAATAAGCCAGTCAGAGAAAGACAGATAGCATTTGTTTTCACTCATATGTGGAATTTGAGAAACTTAACAGAAAACCATGGGAGAAGGAAAGGGGAAAAAATAGTTTCAAACAGGGAGGCAAACGATAAGAGACTTAAATACAGAGAACAAACTAAGGGTTGATGGGTGAGGGGAGAGGGGAAAATGGATGATGGGCATTTCACTCAAATTTCACATTTTCTAAGAGAGTGGATGTCTTTCTTACATCCACTTCTCTGAGGAAGATTTTATATGTTTCAGGTTTTTTTTTTAATTTTTTTTTAACGTTTATTTTTTTATTTTTGAGACAGAGAGAGACAGAGCATGAACGGGGGTGGGGCAGAGAGAGAGGGAGACACAGAATTGGAAGCAGGCTCCACGCTCTGAGCCATCAGCCCAGAGCCCGACGCGGGGCTGGAACTCACGGACTGAGAGATCGTGACCTGAGCTGAAGTCGGCCGCTTAACCGACTGAGCCACCCAGGCGCCCCTATATGTTTCAGTTTTAATTCTGCTAACTCTTCTTATTCCCGGGGTGGGGGGGTGGTGTGGGGGAGGGTTGAAATCCTTTTTTTCTTCCTGAATACTCTTATGTCATTGCTATCAGCTCCTCCCAACAGTGTACCAGTAGAAGACACTTATAAACAAAGACACCAGATTCAGTGTGAGCTGATGAAAATACCCGTGGGAGTATGATCGAACTTTTCTCTCCTTTGTTCCAAATTCTGGAATCACAGAACTCTTTTTAGAATCCTTACCAAACTGTCAGTCACAGCAAATCTGAAGACAAACAAAACAAAACCAAACCCAAGTCATTTCTATTTGCTCTGCTACCATATTTGTTGCATGCACCCATGCTTTTAGAGCTCTTAAAAGAAAAGGGGTGCATTATATCCAGAGACAACTCATAATTTTATAGTAACTAGCAATTGTCACTTATACTTCCCTATAGAAGAGATAGGCAAAACATTTAACATTAGGGAGGTCAGAGGCACTGATCAATCAGAAGAGATTCTTGACCAATGACACTGTAAGCCTGCTATAAATGACCAGTGGAGCCACACCTGTACAAACCAACTAGCTCCGCGTCTCACAGATGATTTTTAAAACTAATTTCAGGACTCTATATCAAGTTTCACCAATTTTCACATACCATTCCATTCTGTCCAGACTGTTTTGGATTCTGACCGTTACTCAGTATAAATAATGTAAAATAAACTCTTTTAATGGTAATGGATAAAATGCGTTTGACTTTGCTCAGAATGAGGAAGTCCATCGGAGTACAAATAAAGTGCTGAGGTTTTCCCTAGTTAACTCCATCAACTCCAATCACGTGGAAATGTACCATCCTTGCTCTTCTAATTCCAAATAAGACTGTGTGTTTTTCTTAATGATTTTCCTAAAGCCCACTCTCAGGTCTCTTTCAGAAGCCTTGATATTCTTTCTACCTTTACTATTCTTACTATGATGGGAGGCAGTCTTTGCCAGTCAGAGTTGTTTATGCTTGTCACATTTATTCCGTAACTAATTTTTTTTTTATCCTAAGTCAGTTTATAGTGTCATAAAATTTGAACAAATTGTATGCTAGGCTTTTTCACAAAATTGATCAACATATTTTTTATAGGCAAATTACCACACCGTCTGCTTGAGCGGCACAAATAATGAATTAACAATTAAATATAGAAATTTATATGCTAAGTATTTTATTTTATAATCTATAATCCTCTAAAACATTTTATTACAGTTCATATCCTTCTTTTAAAGAAAAAGTTTGGGAATTTGTTATGGCTACCATAAGATATACTGAAAAAATTACTAACATATAAATAGAAAACTATATTGTGAAGAAAAAATTTAAAAGATAAAACAAATATGCTAATCTGAAGGCCTCTAGAACCACAAAAAATAATTTATCTTTCTTTGTATTCCCAGTGCCCAGCTTAGTATCTTGTATTGAAAAGTGATAAATAAATATTTGCCATGTAAACAACTGAGCAAAATAGTTCCTCATACAAGTGATTTTCCTGGCATATCCAGTTTCTACTTGGAAATTTCATGACCTTAAATTTTTGTTTTGGGATAAAAATCTTTAGAAATGTATTTTGGAAATCTATTTTAGGAGAAATAAATTTTTAAGAAAATAAATTCTTATTAATGAAAAAAATTGCAAAAGAAATTATTAATTGATGTTATTAATTTCTTTCAGTGATATGTAATGTCATCAATGATAATACCTTGATTAAATCATAGAATGAAAATCTGGAGGACGATTCTCAGAACAGTCTTTAAACAACTCCAGTAATCTTAACAGTGTATCTTGCCAGAGTTTAGGGAAATTAAAGAGAGCTCACTTCATTACCTTACTACTAGATAGTTTTCTTTCTGTTTTACCTCTAGAGTTTAACCTTAATCTATCAACATATAGCAACCTGTCCAGTTTTGTTCTCCAGAGGAGCACAGAATAAGTTCTTATCTATGTTTGCTAAATCTAGTTTCTGTTCAGAAACCCTGGGAGGTGGGGGGGATATGCATTTTAAATATCTATACATCTAAAGATATGTATATATGTGTGTGTGCATGTAAATTTCATTCCCTGGTAATTCGCTATAGCAGACCTGGCCTTAGAGCTTTGGAATGTGTATTTGTAAAAGTCACCTTGATTACACTGATCATTATTATCCTCCACTAGCAATCACTGGTTAATACTATCAACTTCAGATCTTAATTGTGAGAACAATACATCAATTGGGAAATGCATTTGGTATTGAAATTAGAAAACAGAAAAAACAAAACAAAGCAAAACAAAAAAATACGAAGTGTATATAGACCATTTGAAAACAGTAGGCAACCAGAGACTTCAATTGTAGGGATACTTTCAGAAATATATATTCTTTTCTTTTCTTCTCTTTTCTTTTCTTCTCTTTTCTTTTCTTTTTTCTCTTCTCTTCTCTTCTCTTCTCTTCTCTTCTCTTTTCTTTTTTTTTTTTTGGGTAAGCCTAGTGATGAGATCTTGCTTTCTGCAGAATGAGGAGAGACCAAAGTGTAATTTTCAATAAAACCAACTCAACTCAACACCCACTGTCGAGATAATACACTCTTCTTCAACAGATGGATTTTGATGACCTTATTAGAAACTCTGTGGGAAAGACCTTTTGGTGACTAAATCTATAGCTTGTTTTTGATGAAAACTTATTCCATAAATAAACCATTATAAAGTTGAATTGTAAAACACCAATGGCTTGCTGGAATTTCCTTTTTTGGAGTCTTGCCTGGGCTAATTCACACTAAATTTGCTACGAACATATTTGTGAAGAATTCAGGTGCATATCACAAGGAATATCAAAGAGTAATTCTTGCAATGAGCATGGAGAATTCAAAAATAAGAGTTCTCCTGACACCAACTAACATTACAAAAGCAGGCAAATAAACTTATTATACTTATATTCTTTGCTTTTTTTCTGAAAAATAAAGGCATTAAAAGAAATACATTGATTTATTGAACATATTTCTAAGTTTTTATATTAGTCATTCTGATAGGTATGAAAGGATTTATGAATAAGATAAAAATAGATCCCCTTGACCCAGGAGAGTAGCAGATATCAAAAGTCATGTTCATCAATATTTATAATTCAGCATAAACTGGAATTTGTGAAATAGAGAAATGTAAAAAAAAAATTCTATAGAAGTTCTAAGAAGAAATATGTTATTTTCCCCTGGAGTTCCAGGGAAGGTTTTTTTGTGCTACTAGTTGAAGAATGAATAGAATTATGACATGTAAAGAATTTACAAGTATGACATGTAAAGTTGGGTGATACAGTTTACTTTATGGAGAGGGAGATTTCTGATCAAAAAAAGATAGAACAGAATAACATTTGCGTAGGGATAGGTTTTGGATAAGCTAAGGCCAGAGACAGGTTACAGCCATCCTCAGAGACCAAACACATTCAGGGAATGCATTGATGAATGGCAATTTTATTATCTGGCATTGGGAAATACTTCAAATTTTCCAGCAGAAACAAATATGGGTTTAAAAGCATTGAAATGTTGATTGTTAATGGGAGGGAAGTTGTGTGGTTAATAAATGATTAAGAATGGCTTCAAGATTTTTCAAATGTCAGTGGTTTTCAGGTTTGCTTATTTGTTCATGTTTATTTTACTGACAAATACAATCTTATCCAGAAAACCTAGGTATCAAATAAATGAAAGTGCAGCTGCTTTAGTCAAAAAAGAGGACAAGGTGGGAGCCAGAGTCCCACACAATGAATAACACACTGGGTTTTTCAGGCACTACTGAGAACTACTTGTTTACTCACAACACAGACTGAAAATTGTGGGCAGAGTAGTTGAGAATAGGATGATGCCATGGACAGGAGTCAGATCAGCCAAAGGAGGGGACTGGGGATAGAGGTTAATGAATTTGCTGATTACACTGAGGGGACAATTTAATCTTCAGGTAAGCATTTCTAAGAGGAAGCTATTGGGATGATATATAAGGGGGGAAGTTGAAGTAAGGGATGTAATGATTTGTTTATTTATTTAATTAATTTATTTAAATTCATGTGAAGTAACATATAGTGTAGTATTGGTTTCAGGAGTAGAACCCAGTGATTCATTACTTACATATAACACGCAGTGCTTATCCCAACAAGTGCCCTCTTTAATGCACATCTTTCTTGCACCATGCACAAATATTAATTCAAAATGGATGAAATACTTAAATGTGAGATAGGAAACCATCAAAATCCTGGAGGAGAAAGAAAGCAGCAATTCTTTGACCTCAACGGCAGCAACTTACTAGACATGTCTCCAGAGGCAAGGGAAACAAAAACAAAAATGAACTACTGGGACCTCATCAAGATAAAAAGCTTCTGTGCAGTGAAAGAAACAATCAACAAAACTAAATGACAACCAATGGAATGGGAGAAGATATTTGCAAATGACATATCAGATAAAGAGCTAGTATCCAAAATCTATAAAGAACTTATCAAACTCAACACCCAAAAACCAAATAATACAGTTAAAAAATGGGCAGAAGACATGATGAGACACTTTTACAAAGAAGACATCCAGATGGCTAACAGACACATGAAAAGATGCTCAATATCATTAATCATCAGAGAAATGCAAATAAACCACAATGAGATATCACTTCACACCTGTCAGAATGGCAAGGGATATAATTTGAAATGATTGCTGACATCATGATAAGAGACAATATTGCCAGAAAAGGTGCAGAAAGAGAAGACAAAAAGGCCAGATCCGAGTCTTTGGGAATATTGCAATTCAAGGTATGAGAGGCAGAAAAGAAACCTATGGAGGAACAGGGGAAACAAGGAATGAAGCGGGTGAATGTGCAGTCACAGATGCTCAAATAGTAGCTGATGATGGTTGTAGAAAATATGCAATGACCTTCTGTTTGATGGCTGGTTTTTTATTCATTTGTAATTTTTCAATTAAAGGCATTTTGAAAATTTATGACATGTAAGATGTGAATACATTTCACATCTTTATTTTTTTCCATCTCATGTCTTTAAGTTATGACTGTGAATAGGCACAAAATGTATTCTCTTATAAAAGAAATACAGGGCTGCCTGGGTGGCTCAGTGGGTTAAGCATCTGACTCTTGGTTTCAGCTTAGATCATGATCTCACAGTTTCATGAGTTCAAGCCCCACACTATCAGTGCAGAGCCCACTTCGGATTGTCTGTCTCCCCCTCTCTCTGCACCTCCCCCATTCGTGCTATCGCTGTCTCTCTCAAAATAGATAAATAAACTTAAAAAAAAAAAAGAAATACATGTGTTTAGAAAACATAGTCTTATTTACCAATTTGTGAGTGAATTAAATCTTGTAAATCTTATTTAAATTTGATGCAAGGGAGATAGACTATATATCTGTGGAGGCAAAGAGAAGAAAGTGAAAGCAGAAAAAAATGACCATTATTATCTTGGTTTGTATTAGATTAATTGGAGTCAAAAACTTTTTTCCCCCTGTGCTTCTGTTGGATAGTGAAAAGTGTTATATGATATTAAAGGAAATAAGATAGATTTCTTAATGGCATTATTACCTGGAAAAATTATATCAAATACGTAACAAAACTATATTTAAAATAATTTTCATAAGAGGTCATGATTGCTATAGAGAAGCAAAATAATGGAGACTAAGAGATGACACTAACTGAAAGATGTAACAGGACTGATCACCATCGTGAATGATCCCTAAAGCCTTAAATAGTAATAGATTTGGATTATTCTTTTTATTCATGAATATATATTTATATATTGGCAATGTGAATATTTTCATATTTATCAGTGTGTATGTGCATCTACGCCTACACATACATGACATACACAGAGACAAATGCTTTATCTCTACTCTAAATGCCATGTACATTGGTGATTATTCATTATAATATTTTCTGGTAAAGTTTTAGGTATTTTAAGTACTTTTCTTAAGTGACATATTGAACTAGAATAGATCCAGCACTATAGACTGTGGTGAGTACAGGATAATTTGTATGCATTAATTAAGGGTTGTATAGCTGTGTTGCTATTAACTCTTTGTCAACCTGATAATAAATCACTATATCACCAGATTTATGGGAGTAAGGATGAGATGCATGTCTCATATGGCCTTCCTAAAATTTAAGTTGGTAAGCTTGCAACTTAATAATTAGAATTATTTCTAATGCCAGTGGTGGAAATATTTCACTGCACATCAGTCACTTGGTTAGGTTTTTGTATGGCTCTTTCGCAAGCTGTAGTTTTTGTGTCTCCCCTAATAGATGTTGTGTTGTAGATTAAGTATCATTCAGTGTTCTGTATTGTTCCATGATGTCCTCAGTGAATACTTCAATGGCTTTTTCTTACCACAATCTACTTAAGTTAAAACTATTAGAACTTAATGTTATGCATTTAATTCTCTTTTCAAACTGATACATAGAAGGGATTGTAGAGCACCTTTAGAAAAGAAAACAGAATAAAATTATCAAAACAAATAGCATATCAAAAGAAACCTAGGAATAGTAAATTTCTAAAGAAATATAGAAAATAAAGGTAAATATTCCATATCATAAAAGTTCTGTAAATAACTTACTCAAATGTAAAAATATAAGAATGAAGGACATCTTAATGTTATTGACCTAAACTAGTCCTGTTATACTGATCAGTTAGAATATTTGAAAGGTATTTCAGGGGTGTCTGGTTGGCACAGTAGGTTAAGTGTCCGACTCTTGAGTTGGGCTCAGGTTATGACCTCACAGTTTGTAAGATGCAGCCCCACATTGGGCTCGGTGCTGAGCATGGATCCTCCTTAAGATTCTCTCTTTCTCTCTCTCTCTCTCTCTCTCTCTCTCTCTCTCTCTCCCTCCCTCCCTCCCTCCCTCCCTCCCTCCCTCCCTCCCTCTGCCACTCTCCCTGGCTCACACACACACACACACACACACACACACACACACACACACACACATTCTCTCTCAAAAACAAAAAAAGATATTTCAGTGCTTTTATAAAAGTGCTTTTAATTGGAACCAATTTCACTTTCCTCCTTGGTAACAATAAACTCTCCTTGAGGTACACGGTCTCCTCAGGCTGCCTCACCTTCACCAACCACACAAAGTATGCACATGCACTTGGCATCCTGCCATTTCACCTAGGGAGTTCACTCCTTTGGTTACAATAGATGGTTGCATTTGTGACCTTGAACTTAATACATTGAGAACCCACTTGGGATTCTAGTTAATTGTCAAAATAAGAGCAAATACAAGCGAAGAATAAATATGATTTACTATATATTGTATGATAAAAACATATCCGCTACACCTGCAAGTAGCGATGTAAAACAAGGTGTGTACCATTAGAAATAAAAATGTATTAAGTTCTAATGAACTCCTCTAGTTATAGGCTAGAAAATTAAAGATGTCATATATAGTACTACATTAAAAGCTACACTATTTTTATATTCCTACATGACACCAAGGAGGTGAAACAAAAAGATAACCAGGAAATGATGGGAAATAGTTATTTTTGATGTTAGCCCATACCAATGTTATATGGCCTTCCACCGACACTGATGTATTTCATGTCCCATGCTTCTGCACGTACTTCCTCCCTCAACCTGTAATGTTCTTCCTTCATTATGTGACCTGCGTACCCTACTCAGTCTTCAAAGCACAGTTCAATGATCACATTCTCTGAAAAAGAAATCTGGATCTTGCCTACTAACTTCTACTGAAATAGAATTGACCTATAACCTAGTTCTGCTTCTTGAACATAACTTCTTACCACATCTATCATGTTGAACATAATCACCCATTTTCTTACATTCTAAGCACCGAGTTCCCTAAGAGTAGGGCAGGTGTCTTTATGTGAACACAGCCAGCCGACTTCATGGAATACAGTAGGGGCTCAACAAATGCTCAGTAAATGATTATCACCAATTATTCACTAGGTCTCAGTTTCTCATTTGAATATGACGTGGCAGTGCTAGTGATATCTCAGTGCTTCTTAACTCAAAAATATAGTCCAATTGTACAAAACTCTGACCTTAATACCTCCTTTAACACTGTTAAAATTTTATTATCTTTTTTTCTGAAAGCGCTCTTCTTTTTCTGTCTTTAAAAAGAGATCCTTCTCTCGCCCTTTCATACTGAATTCCAGTATTCCAAAATAAAAAGCTTAGTGTGCATTTGCTTCTTGATCTTTCCCATCTATAATTCCCTCCTTGACATTTGCACGTTTATCTGATTACAAGTACTAATTCTTTCTACATTATTTCAACGCTTACATCTCTAGTCCTCAATATGCGTTATGAGTAAGAAATTACGTTTCTGTAGAGCAGTTTTTGAATTCTGGCCCGCTTTTGAGTTCTGACTCCGTAAATGGGAACAATATTTCATGTCCACATTGGAGTTGTGAGAATCAAAACAGAACATATACAAAGTGGTTAAGGTGGGGCCTGGTGCAAAATGAGAGTGCAAGAAAAGAATAAGAATGATAAATGCTTCTATCTTATATGCACCTTGGAAGCCTTAGCGGTTTTAGGTAGAACCCAGAGTTGTGAATGAACTTTAGTGTTATTTGTAGCTGTGGAAATTGAGATTGGAAAGAATCTTAGATAATCCTTAGACAGCCTTTCTTAATGTTTTTTAAAAGGGCCACCAGCTTAATTAAATCATCCAAATAATCTGGTTAAAGAAAAAAGTATCAGCTGACATGGTTTAGTTTATTTTAGGCTTACCTAAAGCTCATTTTAGAAAGGAAGCAGTATTTGTGCTACATGTTCTCAAGGAACACAACCATTTGTAAGCATGCTTTTTTTTTTTAAACAGATAACAATTCAGGTAGCTTGAATTTCAGCCTAATATTCTGGATTTAGTGGAGATAGACATTATTTTTCTTTTAAAGTCTTGAAAATTAGTAGTTGATAGACATTCTATAAAATCTAAAATCTAGGGCAGAATTTCTTTATTTCACTTGATTCTTTTTTTGTTTGTTTTGAGAGAGAGAGAGAGACTGTGTGTGTGCATGAGTGAGCCAGGAAGAGGGGAAGAGGGAGAGGGGGAAAGAGAGAGAGAGAGAGAGAGAGAGAGAGACAGAGAGAGAGAGAGAGAGAGAGAGAGAGAGAGAGAGAGAATCCCAAGCAGGCTCCATACTCAGTGTGGAGTCTGATGCGGGGCTCAATCTTACAACCATGAGATTATGACCTGAGCCGAAATCAAGAGTTGGATGCTTAACAGACTGAGCCATCCAGGCACCCCTTAAGATTCAGTTTTTGAGTAATTAATACTTTTAATGGAAGTTTGTTGACACATCATCCTTGCGAAAAAGAAAAGTAGATAAAAATATGACCCTGAAAAAGACTTTCAAATCTCTTAAAGCTGAATCTTTTTTTATTAAAAATTTGAAACTCTTTCATGAGGGAATTATAGTAAATATATTTTAACATCCCATTTCAGAAATATCTTTCAATGTACCATTTCAGAAATGGCAAGAGATCTTATAACTTAATCCATTATACCAGAACAGGCTAAACTTCCCCCAAATTTGAACATAAGAAACTGTTTTGTCAAACACAAAATACAGTACAAACATCTCAGAGTTGAGCACTGGGGAAAATGTCGATTCAGTTCAGGTTTTCACTTTCATTTCTAAAAACATTCTGCATCCCTCCCTGTAAGTATAGTACTTTTTCTCCATGCTGTCAAACATGGAAGCAGATATAGTGTAACCTTAATGTTTGGTATTTTTATAATAAAATATTTTATATTAGACATTTTCCCCACAACATCATTAAATTTGCTGCAGATTTGCTATGGGCTTAATATAAATTTAGAAAGCAAAAGGAAAACATATTACTCCGTGCACTGTTCCATCAGCTGTCAACCATGGGCAAGAAAGCTAATGGCAAATGCCTTTTTCTTTTTGAACTAAACTTGGGTCACTCAGAAAACAAATTCTGACCCTCTCAATACTTTAAACTTTTCTTTTCAAATATTTGTTAGAATGCATGTTTAAATTGTATTTTGAATTATGAAAATCTCAATAGGATGAGAAAAGACTAATGTTTGCCATCAAGTGTTCTAAAGAACAATAGTTAAGAGACATGTTAATAGATACTATTTAAAAAACAAACAAAATAAAGCTTTCATGTTCAAAAAGACTCAGAAACTCTGAATCAAACAAATAAAATGGGTTTCTTTACTACAAATTATGCAGAACCTTTAATATGCTAATCTGTATTATGAATCTCCAAGGTATAAAAAGCAGCATTTCTCAAAAAAGATTATGGAACATTTAAAAAATTTATTTCTACCCAATTTCCATTTATTTGTTAATCAAATAATCACTTATTGAATATTTACTATACTTCCTGTTTTCTCCATCTTATATTCTTGTATGGCAGAGAGACAGAAACAGGTGCATAAATTGTGTTAAATGCTGAGTAAAGGGCAGATAATTTAATGGGGGAAGGGAGAAGGGAACTTTATAGTCAATAGGATCTCTATGGAGATGTGACATTTGAGTTGAGACTTGAACGACATTATGAACTTAGCCATGAAAAAGTTGAGAAAGAAAACCCTAGCCAGAGGAAACAGGGGTGAGAAAGAGTTAAGCATGTCTGTGTTGTGGGAATAGAAAAGGAGACTCCTATGCTATAGCAGAAGCACAGAGGGAAGAGGAAGGAGGAGGTTGGAGGAGGCAGATGGATTAAGACATTATAGGACCACGTAAGATGTTTGAATTTTATTGTAAACACAACATAAAGCAAACTGCTAGTGATGGTAGTGGAAGGGAAGAACGAATGAATGGAAATTCTATGAGGGCAAATAAGCACAGCTAGCCACAGAGCCTAGTACAGTGTCTGGCCCATGTAAGCACCCTGTAATTTTTGTTGAATTAAGACCCATAAAGTGATAGTTCTTAGCTAGCAAATATAGATAAAATATGTAAAGCAAAAAAAGAATCTGTAATTTGGCAATGGTTCATCTAGACATGAATAATTCATATGAACTATTAAAATTTAAAAAGATATAGGAACTGGTTTTGGTGAGAGCTCATTCCGAATATATTTGTATAGTTTATAAATGACTTTAGTCCTGTTTATAAAATTATTAAGGGTCTACAGAGGTTGCTTTCGTTTTTCAGATTGATTTCACTGCATTTAATTGGTGAATTAAAAGTTATGAAGCATTTTTATATACTTGGAGAGTCTCAAAATTCATAGGATATTTACCTTATAGATGACAAGAGTCTATTCCATTTGCAGATGGGTACTTTGTAAGCAAATGAGAGATTCTCAAGAACACAAGCTGTTCCTAAAGCAGAATTTCTTAGAAAATGTATGTTTTACGTGAAACTTTTCTAAGTTACCCTAAGTTCTAATAACATCCTTTATTTCAACTACATAATTTACTATAAAATATTTTATAAGTGTACATTTTGTATGGTAATTTCCATGCAAACAATTTACTAACTATGTAAATATGTAATACAGAGGTAAAGAAATTATCTAATTGCTCAGTAATACCTTTCCATATATGGTGTAAACATCTTTAGTTAAAATTACAATATAATCACAAGTACATAAATGTTAAGTTAACTAGCAATTATAGCATAAGTGTTATCATGTTCATGATAAAAGTGATATGTAAAAAGATATTTTCAATAGGTTCAGAATCATGAATGTGCTTTTCTTATTAATCACACTAATTCCAAAAGTTGGTTACATATATGATTTTAAATCTTAACTTCATATACTTAATGTTTATTCAAAATGCACTTTTTTTTCAAATAATAAGAAATATAGATTTAAGAGAAAAACTTAAAAGTTTGGAGAGGGAAAATTAATATTTATTTCCTATGCATACTATATAGTTGAATTAAAAATAATCTGAGTAGATAAAGATCATCTCAATTTTGCTAATGTCTAACCACCACCATCTGCCTTTAATTTTTAGATTAAAATTTGTTTGATATATTTTTGACAATATTAGACTTAAATGGTTTAATGTTAGGATTAGTGCTAACTAATTGGTCCAAAATGAAGTTAGAAATATAAACTATGATTATCACTTTTATTTCCCTGAATGTTCCTTTTGAAGAACTGAGATAACTGAAGGTTATTATATTCACTAGATTCATAAGAACAGTTAGAGAGTCAAGATCTTAGATTGTTATTGAAATAAGCATGAGATAAATGACATGCAATTTTAATCCTAAAATATCTAAGTTCCATTTAGATACTCTATGTAGATATTTAGAATTTCACTTAGTAGGAAACAATAGGTAGGTCTTTTATCTACCAATACAGTTTAATATTTTTTGTAGTTATTCATGTCATTTGAATGCAGCAGATTCTTAACATTGACCCCAACCATGGATGATGTGATGTCTTGGAAATGGGAATAACAATCCCTATTCTAAAGGTTGGTGTGAAGAATAAATCAAAATAGAATCTATTATATGTATTAATGTGCTTTGTATATTTTAAATATTCAATTAATTTTATTATAATTAAATGATACACCTGGCTATTAGGACCTAGGTTCTTCTGCTCTTCAAATAGTAGCTTGGCTATTAGAAATATGCCTCCTTTAGAATCCTCCCATGATACTTCCTATGGATCATTCCGGAGAAGAGTGAAATTCTTTTTTTTTTTTTTAATTTTTATATTATTTATTTATTTATTTATTTATTTATTTTTTAATATATGAAATTTACTGTCAAATTGGTTTCCATACAACACCCAGTGCTCATCCCAAAAGGTGCCCTCCTCAATACCCATCACCCACCCTACCCTCCCTCCCACCCCCCATCAACCCTCAGTTTGTTCTCAGTTTTTAACAGTGAGAAGAGTGAAATTCTTATGAAGTTGTTGGTACTTACTCTGCAGCAGATAGCATTTACTCTTCATGAATGCATACATACATATACAAACACTATATATATACTAAAAATAGTAACTGGTAAAAATGATGAAATATATTTACTCTGTGTTAAAAATTAGAAATTTAAAATCTACTTGTCTGTTTTAACAAATAAACACATTGTAATGAATGCAATTGGGGAGAAGTAAAATTTGAGAGTGAGTGGGTAAAAGCTTTTATTTTTTAAAATGAAATATTCCTTTAGGAACTTAGAGTTTAAGTACTTGGTGATAGAGGGAAAGACAAGACAGTGCTGTGAGTTTTCTTCCAACTGCAATCATTCCATCTTTAGAACTCATTCTGAATAAAATAAACATTATGAATAAACTGAATGAAACCACATGGCGAGAAAATCAGGTTCTGAAGTAAAACATATACTGGGCTTTAAAATATGGAATAATAATGACCTCATATACTGAATATGATTTCTTTTGAGAAGGTCGATTTCTAGTAAAAGATGAGTATATCAGATGCAAGAGCGCCCAGTAAGTGCATTTAGAAATTATGCAACCTTTTTAAACACAGTAGGAAATAGAAGGAAGAAAATCACTTTAGGAAACCTATTGCAACATGGTACTATCTAAAAAATAAAGAAGTAAAATGAACCTCCTACCAGAGCATATAAAACTAAATGCTTTGTCACAAATTACTAAAGTTATATAAAATCCAAACTGAATAAATTAAAAAAAGAGGGGTACCTTGATCAATGTTTTCCCCAAGTTCAGAAATGGGAAAATATTTTGACAGCCAATAATCAAATGGATAAGGAATTATTAACAATTTTTAACAACTTTCTTAGAAAAACATTCATTTGAAAAGTTACATAACTCTAAGTTCCACCTTGGGAAAATTACAGTTAAAATATTAGGTACATTAACTATAAGGGCTAGTAGATTTTACCTTTCAGATGGAGATAAGCTGCAGGTAATATGGATGGCAGACTTCCATTTCTATATAAGTTCGTGCATTTACTCCTGTGCATTAAGGCAAAGTAAGATATGGACTGGGATTGGTTTTGGACCCAGACCACCGCCATCTGCATCTTAATTTCTTTCTGTGAAAATCCAGTCTCAATCTTCTATTTGAAGAACATATTCAAAATAATTAACAACAGGTATGACACAATCCCATATGTTCTGAAAAAAAAGGCCATCTGTAGTTATCCAATATGGCCAAATAGATACTAGCTGAATATCAGCTTGTCTTCTGCTAAAATATAGAAATAAATCATTACCAAAGCTTATGTCACTTCCAGAAAGGTTCCAGGCTCATCTATTTAACTTTCTCCTGGGTATCACAATTTGATTTTACAAGATGCCAACTCATACCAAGCACAAAACCTAACACATGTCTGATCCACAAAACCTTATAGTCTTATCCCTGTGGTCCCTATTTAAAGAATAACACTACCATGTGAGCTGATTAAAAAATTAACCTATTGCACAGGCCAAAAGCCGAAGAATCATTCTTTTTTTTGACCTTGGTCATTTAAAATTTTAATTCTATTAAAGTTACATTACAAAATGGGAACATTATGGACATTTCAAGAGAAAGGGTAAATGGAGATGCATGAGTCTCCTTGCGTACCTGACCTGAATTGAGGACCAGCCTAGAGCCTTGCACCTTGCACAGAACACTCTGCTTGCCTTGCCATTACAGTCAATGGACTATTGGGAAGATATTTCTGTATATATGTCTATACAACAAAAGTATAGATTTCTAATCAGCATGTTTATTACTAAAAACGAAAACCTTAGTGCTTCCAAGGTAGAGCTTGATCTTCCTTACAGTCACAGACACTGAATTTAAAAAAATTTAGTGTGTGTATTCTTTCTATTTAAAGTTTTTATTGAAATTGCAGTTAACATACAGTGTAATATTAGTTTCAGATGTACAATACAGTGATTCAACACTTCACACATCATCCAGTGCTCATCACAGCAAGTGCCATCCTTAGTCCCTGTCACCTATTAACTTATACCCCACCCACCTCCCTTATGGTAACCAACCATCAGTTTGTTCTCTAAAATTAAGAGTCTGTGTTTCAAAGAATCATTCTTGATATTCCAAGTGGGACAAGTAGAGAGGAGGAGCTGTAGATGTTCTCAAGAGGCAGTTTGCTTAGGCTTAGTAAGCCACATTAAAGGTTTTGAATCATATTCTCAACATGATGAATAGCTCTGTGGTGTTAATACTACACTCTGAGATATACTAAGATCTAGTTTTACACTCTGAATTTTTTCAGTATTACTCAGTGTTGCTGGTTGCTAAGTTTCTTCAGTGTCCAGACAGTTTATTTTCAAACCGTTTTTTTCTCTAGATATGATAATTTGCATTGTTAAATGAATCCCATTCCATCCTAGTTTGTACATATATCTAATTTCTTTATGTATTATTTGATTATATGATCTCCATGGACTTTGAAATACATTCAAAGCAATGACTTTAGCAATGACTAAAAATTTTATGACCTCTTCATCTGTATGTTCTAGTTTTTTTTTTTAATTTTTTAACGTTTATTTATTTTTGAGACAGAGAGAGACACAGCATAAACGGGGGAGGGGCAGAGAGAGAGGGAGACACAGAATCTGAAACAGGCTCCAGGCTCTGAGCCATCAGCCCAGAGCCCGACGCGGGGCTCAAACTCACCAACCGTGAGATCGTGACCTGAGCCGAAGTCGGACGCTCAACCGACTGAGCCACCCAGGCGCCCCTGTATGTTCTAGTTTTAAAATTAAGTGGCACAGGGCATACTATCTTATTATTGTATATACTATTGTATATATGCTTACTATTTTTAAGCAAGCTTTTTAAAACATTAGATTCACAGAATATCATACTTGTCAACGCAGTTTATAAGATATATAGAAATACTTCAGTAAATTTTTCTTAGATATGTATCATGGTATTTTTACATAATATCTAAAGTACTTCATGTGTGATTAATATTTCTTTGTAGGGTAATGGTTTCAACGAATTTTAAAATATTACCTTGTTTATTTGAAATGTGAGATGAAGAAATGTTGTCTTTTATTTTTACAATTTATTTAGAGGATGATACAATAAACAAAGATACTCTTTTTCCCTCAAGATCTTGGTCATTAAGAATTTCCAGCTTAATTTTTCTATATATAGAGATGTATTTAAGACAAGCATCAGATAAAGAAAAAGTGTCACTCAGTAATTCATTCTTCTGTTTATTCATTTAGCAACTATTTTAGTTGCCTATTATGTTAGTGTTACAGTGAATAAAACACTGACCCGTATTAGAACTTAGTCTTTCAAGAGCTAGCATTCTTTGTTTCCCATAAAAGATATTAGACAACCAAACTTAGGAGATTTTTGTTTGCTTTGTTATGACTTTGAAAAAGTTTGTTCATCATAGGAATTAAATAAAGGATTCTTTAATTAAAAGAAGTAAAAATATTTATCATTTCTGAGAAGTAAAATATTTAGCATTAATTTATAAATAATAGTCAAAGCAATTTTTAAAGCCTCAGCAATTAAAAAATGACTAAATTATACAAACAGGGAATCCACAAAACAATAAATGTACATTGTTTAAAATAACATTATGCTTGTTACTACTGATGAGGGTTTGAAAGTCTTTGATGGTTTGAATCCAGAGTAGAATCAAAGTTTTAGACAGCAAAGTTGCAAGACATTTCAAAACTCAAACTTCTGTACACAGAAGTAATCTTTACAAAATTTCAGAATCTGTGAAAATATTTATGTACAGTTATATTACATTTATTTTATTTAAAATTATAAAACAGGGGTCCCTGGGTGGCTCAGTGGGCTAAGTGTCCAACTCTTGATTTTGGCTCAGGTCATGATCTCACGGTTTGTGAGATTGAGCCTTGCATTGGGCTCAGCATTGATAGTGCAGAGCCTGCTTGGGATTCTCTCTCTCCCTCTCTCTCTGCCCTTCTCCCCTCCCTTCTCTCTCAAATAAACTTAAAAAAAAACTAAAAAAATTGTCAAACAATCTTTAGAGACTGATTAAACAAAATACACACTAACGATGGACATTCATACAGCTGTTAAAGAATACATGCCATGTACATATAAAGGAATATAGTCATTTAATTATCTTGAGTGATAAAAAACACAAAAAATTGTGTATCCCTATGATCTCCATTTTATTGTGTACATATTTATGAATATGGATACACAAATGTGTATGGATAAATAAATACAACAAAAGCAGAAAAATGAATGAGGATAATTCTGGAGGGCGTAAATATGCATAACTTTTCAAACTTTACACAGTAAAATTTAGAAAACATACTATTACCTTTACAACAAGGAAATTTAACAGTAAATACGGCCCATTTATAAGCATTTAAGAACTATGTGGAATATACATATAAAATGTAAGGACTCTGAAAGATAAATGAAATTAGTGTTATAGTAAAAGATGGAGCAGAGTTTAGAGATTCCGAGATGGAACAATTATTTCCACTAAAATAATTCATCAACAAAGGCTTTGTGAACTTTTAATTGAACCTTAAAAAATAGGACTGAGGCTCACCATAGTCAAAAGCAACAAGACATCAATATGTGTATTTTGGGGTAAAGATAATAGTTATTTTTGCAAGGCCAAAGCAGAGCCTGCATAAAGGAAGCCATTTTAAGGAATCTGGAATTTTTTTAGCAGGTAATAGGAATCCTTAACTGTCCTGTAATATAAAATAAATAAATAAAAGCAGAGACTATGTCCCATGACCTGGTAGCAAAATAAGCCCGTTCTCCTTAAGCTTATCAAGTTAACTCTTCATTCAGTGATTAAATGAGTCATTATCCCATTTTCTCCCCCAAGAAAGGGAAGTCATGCTCTATGATTATAAATAAAAGTAAATAAATGTGCAAATTGCAAAGATTTCTCTAGATTAATTTTATTTTGCCTTTGGAAAACTCTAAGGCTGAAAACACTTTACAACCTTTTCTCTGGAGTCCAACAATTTTTTTTTTTTTTTTTATATCTCTCAGGTGCTCTCTTTGACAGATGTCAGTCTGGACTATTACCCATGAGACTCCTCAAAGTTTCATATACACTTAACTCTGTAAGAAAGTCTTTTAAAATGTCTCTTTTTTCCCCATGAGATTATAAGCAGCTTTCCTTCTTTTAAATTCTGTGTCAGAGCATCTAATATGGGGGAAAGATTTGTAATAAACATTTTTAATAATTGCAATATTCATATTCTAAAATGTTCTAGCCCTACAATTTGACACAACTTCAAAGGAAATATCTTCCAAAATCAAATGAGTTTCTGAGTTTTTTTTTTTTTTCAGAATAAGACATTGAGACTGTTTTTATGGTACTATAAATTTAGTCCCCGTATTTCTAAGTTAGACAACTTTATCGACATCCTTGGACTTAAAATAGCAGTACTCGACTGTTAAATTGATATATTGTAGATGTGCATTATTTCATAGTTTTGGACATATTTATGATATTCACATAATAGCCAGATAATTAAGTCCTTTGTCTACTGTATTTTCTAGATTTAGAAACTTACAGAAGAGCTAACTCTAGAAGTTTCCATAAACACTTTAGAATGACTCTGGTTCACCCGTGACAGCTGGAAAAACCGATGTGAAGGACTTTATGATACTGACACAGAAATCAGTGATAGGACTGAAATGAAAACAGCAAGAAGTCAGGAACCTGGCTGTTGGAATCACACTGATGACATTTAAAGCCCACGTCTGCCACTTATGTGACTTTAGGCAAATTATTTGAACTCTCTGTGCTACTATTTTCCTCATCAGTAAAATGAAGGTAGCAATATAAATACTTTGTTTAATTTAGAAATTTTGAGAATTCAATATTATGATGCTATCTAAGCATCAAGACACATACCTGACACAGAATAATTGCCCACCAAATATATGCTATTATTTTATTTAAGATAGATACATACAAATACAGAAAACAATACCTAATTCCATTTGTTTCAAAGGCGCGCATAGCTAAATGCTGAGTAATTTCTTATGAGACCTTACGGATATACTTATTGCTTTTTTCCCCTATTGTTTCCTCTGGAGTTATTCAGAAATGCATTACCTTTAAGCAAGTTCTAATGGCTGTCACTATGATTTAAAGCTTTCTACAGAGTCTTTCACATAGGGTATGGCTGCCTAAATTACTTTGGACCTAATTTTAGATAAACTGCCATAGCAAGTGTTGAATAAATGCATGAGTAAGCAAAGTAAAGCAAAACAGATATTTAACATTTGTGACTGGTGTTATCTTCCTGAGGTGTTTGAATAGAAGTAGTTAAAGTTGGTTAATTAGGTTCCCCCCTCCCCCAACACACAATCTTCATGTTCAGAAACATTACCTTACATTCATCTCTCTAAAGGGCTTGTCACTGAATTACCTCTGAAAGGGAGAGAGACAGAGGGAGAGAGAGAGAGATCAGATCAATTCCAGATGCATTTCCCCCCAGGACACCATCTCATCTTTTAACACAATAATACCAAAGTATAAGGTAAAACCCCATATTAAAATACATTTAGGCCAATGTTTTTTTTTTTTTTTTTTTGCAGAAAAGCTCCATAATGCAAATGATGTCTTAGTAAAATTAAATTCTACTTTATTGCCATGATGTACATTTTGATTATACATATTAGTAGTTGAATTGAATGAACATCTTAAAAATAAAATGTATTTGATGCAATTAATTTGAAAGGTGAAAAATTGAAGGAATAGCAAAATTCTACAACTTGCAGTTGAATTTTTTAATTTGTTTTATTTTTTTATTATTTTTTAAATTTACATCCAAATTAGCATATAGTGCAGCAATGATTTCAGGAGTACATTCCTTAGTGCCCCTTCCCCATTTAGCTCGTTCCCCCTCCCACACCCCCTCCCGTAACCCTCAGTTTGTTCTTCATATTTATGAGTCTCTTCTGTTTTGTTATGTGTAGTGGAAATGAAAGCATGGACGACACAGGGGCCGAGGCCGAAGCCCCTTCCTCCTTCACATCCTCTCCCCACCCCATACATAAAAGCAAAAAGGTCTCCTTCCAGAGCTGGGGATAGAAATGTATTCTAAAATAATTTCATTTTAGCGGTATTGTCTTCAAAATCATTATTTAAATAACCTTTAATTAGCACACGTGAATTATTTCCTCTTCATCCACTATGATTTGCTTTAGGCAGCCTTAGCAGATAGCTCAGACATTGGTCTCTGAAACTCCTCGTTAATACTCCGTATTATAGGTGCTTCTACTGAACTGAATGCAAACTTTGAATGCAAATTGACCACAGGGTGAAATCAATAAAGTGCACCCAAATGCTAAATGAGATCAAAGAAAAAAGCCATAAGAAAATAGACAAATCGATAAACTGATGAAAGATGGCTAAATGTAAAGTTATTATTATCAATCATAAGCACCAAACTCACTTTTAAAATGTCAAGAGGAAAGTTGAGCATTTAAAAGGAAGAAAAAAAATAGGTGCTTTACTAATTAAAAAAGCATAGTTCTCTTGTCTGGAAAATTGAATACTTGCAACTTTATGGTATTCTCATAATTACAAAAAAGTCCTTTATTGATAGTTGAATCATTTATAATTCTTCCTAGGCCTCTTTAGTTTATATTCAATCACTGCAGATTTAGTTGACTTCAGACACAGGGAATATTTTTCATATAGTTTTGGGGAAATGTTATCCTGAGCCTTGGGAAACTCACTGACTGAAAATTGTATGCGCTGACAAAGAACTCGCTTGGGTATTAAACCACACCTACGTGACAATTAAAGTTATATTAAATTTGGAATTCTGGCTCTCAAGCATGCGTGTTCAGACTATCAGAGCCAACTGCTGCTAGGCAGTTGAGGTAATTCAAAAGGATGCTCTTTGCCAACACTGTGCTTTACAGTTTGCTGAGATTTTCTTGCTTCTCTCCTTTGGCCATCCAGTCTTCTCCTCCAGACCATACAACTGGCTGCGGCTTCAGTAGGTGAGCTGTAGGTTTTTTACATGAGCATGGATACCAATTTTTTTCCAAGTTGTTCTATAGTTCCAATTTCTGCCCTGTCACTTCTCACCTCGCGTTTCCTGGCTCCTCCTTCACTTCTGAATTTTCTATATCTTTATGTATTCCACTATTCAAAAATACCTTTTGCCCTTTTCACTCAACAGGCAGCGTCTACCACAGGCTCACAACCTTGTGGGTGGGTTGAGGGTCACAGCGGCAGTTAGAGTAAAACATCTTTGTCGTTCAGTTCCTTGCTCCTTGAGACCTTGTTAGAAATGCACGCTGTATCCCATTCATACCTACTGAATTAGAATCTGCCATTTAACAGGATCCCCGGGTGATTCAGATACACTTTACATTTTCCAAAATGGCGAATCTGACACAGTTCATTCAGCTGGGAAGGTAAAATGACTCCCTCTCTTTATTGAGGGACTCCCTCTCTCTCAAGTTGGTGTCATTGGAGGTGAGTGGATGGAGAGAGCACGAGTGAGTCAAGGTAGGCCATTCTCTTTCCACTGTTTGGGTCACAGATGAAAAGGGCTACATTTACACATGACTTTGAAACACACTAACCACCAAACAATCCAATTCCCCAAAACAGAGGTCTCTAACACACAGTATGCTTGTGGCACCCACGAGCCATAGTATGTTACTATAATACATAAATATTTGAAGTAGATATGATGCTAAAATTTTCTATAAAATGTGTGGTAAGTAAGCATTTTCAAAAAAAAAAAAAGCTTTGTTATAGGAAAATCTAGCAAACTGTATTTCACCATTAACAGTATAGAAATCATGCTTTCCAACTGAGTGAACCCAGAAGACACAGGAGAGGGGAGAGAAACACATATTTTTAGAAACTAAAAAGCTGAAATAAACGTACTTTTCTTTCTTTCTTGAGGAAGCAAATATCCACTCCTTCTATTATGTATGTGAGTGTGTGTGATGTTTTTAAGACTGTCTCGTTTTCAATGCTATGAGCTTTCAGCATGCATACAATATTTAGGAAGAAACCTATTTCAAAATATAGTTCAGACTCAGAGGCTGAAAATTTGAAGTCTGTCCCCATCTGCACCACTGATTCCATCTGCAAAGCAATAGCAACTTCACAATAAGGGTGCAAACGCACTGTATAAAATGTGTGTAGGGCATGTCTACCACAACGAAATAAAAAGGCTATATTTCAAAACATGGCACTCCATTTTAGTAAAGGTGTACAGTGCCATTCTTAAAATAAATGCCCTGTGCTCCTGATGCACCTTTCATAGGCATATAGTACATGTCTACACTGCAGTTTTGATAGAATAATATTATTTTTCACTGTTGGTTCACAATGTACACTGTTATGTAATTTTCATATTTATGTAAAAATACAATACATACAAACTATTTTCCAGTAAAATGCAATGTAGGAAATTCAAGTTGTAAGAGTAATAAAAGTTAAACCAATGTTTTTCTTTATAGGCATATGCCTGGATTATTATTAAAACGTTTAAGCTTTATTACCAACAGTTCTATTCATTACAGTTCCTTTGGAAACTTCTTAGAACAATTATCATTTAAAAACTAAAGGTTTCTTCTGAACTCTCTACTGATGTGAAAGAATAGTGTTTCCATATCCTTGGGATTTGATCTTCTCTCTCTCTCTCTCTCTCTCTGTCTCTGAGTATAATTTTTATCATAATTCTCAGAGGATAATTAGGTAAATATTTGTGATTATGACTGACTCCTCCTTAACACACACTCACAGACTAAAAATATTATAGATCGATATTTCTTTTTATGGAATGCCTGGGTCCTTTAAAAACTGTGTTTTTTTTTTTTTGAGGGAGGAAAAAAGTCTTCAATCTTGATTCAAGTAATATTCTTAAAGATTTCCAGAACTTCTCTAAAAGTTTGGTTCATAAAAGTGGGTTCATAAATTATATATAAATATCTCACACTTGATGGATAAATGGATTACATACGGTAGTTAAAACAGACGTTTTCTAAATAGTTACTCAGCTAAATGGTTTCTCTTTCTTAATCTCTATTGAAAAATGCTGGTAAAATACTGCAACTTCATGTAATACGTGAGGTTATGAATTCTAAAGTTGTTTGTCTAGTGATACAAATCTGGATCGTCCAAATGAAAAACAGAGATCCTGATCCCAGCATACTTGATGACTGATTCTCTCCTGTACCATTTTGCTTACTGGTAATGAAACCTTTCCTTATGTGCTAATCACTAGGATGAACTGGTCAGTTTCTACTACCTTAGAGAAGGAAGGTACTGCTGGACATGGCCTATAGTCAATTTTATTCACTTCTAATAACATTGACACTTGACAAGTGATGAAGAAAACATTCTATTTTTGATGGCATAAGACCTAGAGAACTAGAAGCTTGAAGCACCTGAGAAGGAACTGAACTGTAATCTTCCAACCTGGAGCTTTGCTTCTCTGTGTAGCTAGAGAAAACAATCTAAGGATCAGCATCTTATAATGAAAGCAACATGACAAGAGCATTCATATGAGGTAAGGATCCTTCAGGCCCTACTTACTGATGTTGTGGTGTAGGTACTAAATGTTTTAGGCACCTAAATTTAAAGATGGAGGCAATGGTACTTTCTACCTTAAACCCTCTCCAAAGAAAAGGACAAGAATGGGACAGTAGAACAGTGTAAGGAAATGTCTACTCAATATCTCAAGATCTTAATATCTCAACGCAATAACATGATGCCTTGACTTGTTTCCTGCCTTGAAGATCCTGGCCATTTATGAAGTTTGTAGGGAGACAGCACCTAAACAACCAAAATTGAGATTATGTAAGATTTTATAGGACTTTGGCCATCAATCCATACATTCCATCCATTCCATTCCATGTAAAACATAGATATTTGACTTTCAAACACATTTTAGGCACATATTAAGTACAGTCTTGAAAATGTATAAGAATCTAATTTCTAGATTTGGGGAAACATACCCTAAATTGATTCTCATAATTTTTTCATTTCTAAATGATAATAAGGAACTTCCCAAATAATTAAAACTAATGAGCATCTGTAGTCTTTCTGAATACTAATTCGACTGCATATCTATCATATACTAATTTTTGTCTTGTATTTGCAAAATGCATAAGTATAATCACTGTACATCTTACCGAACTCTGTTCTCCACGATAAGATGTACCATAGCAGTGTTATATAATTATTGCTGCAAAGTTACACTACTAGGAAAGTATGCTGGAAGGATAATGTTCATGTTTTTCTTTTGTTTTTAAGTTTATTTATTTATTTTGAGAGAGAGAAAGAGAGAGAGCATGCACACACATGCAAGCAGGGGGAGGGAGAGGGAGAGGGAGAGAGAGAATCTGAAGCAGGCTCCATGCTGTCAGCACAGAGTAAGATGCAGGGCTCCGATCCAACAAAATGTGAGATCATGACCTGAACCAAAAGCAAGAGTCAGTGGCTCAACTGACTGAGCCACCCAGGTGCCCCAATGTTCGTGTTTTTCAACAATGATCAAAACTGCCACAAGAAATACCCACATACCAGTCTCAGCACCTGACCTTTAACATGTTGATGAATCCAAGGAGCGGTTTTTGGAAACAAATGACAAAACAAGGTCTTAAGAAGCATCTGTGTTTTGTATGAAGTAGTGTCAAATACAAAGAGAGATGAGGGTGGAATTGGGATGAGAAAAATGGTAAAGGAAAATGAAGATCAGTACTAAGTACTTACAGAGACTGATAGAAGAACGCTGAGTATGGCACAGCAATGGGACAATGTTTGAAGTAATTGAGACAAAAATCTCCAACACCTTTTTCATTTGCTATTCCAACTCTTCCATGTTTATTCTATTACCTTTCTTCCCTCTGCACATCAGTAATTCTTTATATTTTTTTGTACTTCTGTTCTACTCCTTTGCCTTCTTTCAGCCCTTAAATTATTTCCCTCCTTTCTCAAGCTTAATCTTTCAGTCAGACAGCAATTTATATAGGCCTTGCTCATTCTTCAAGAATAATACTTAGGGATAAAGGGATTGCTCTTCAAGATCCCTCGGGAGCAGGGTGGGAGCTGGGAAATCATCCTTTACAAATAAAAGCTATCCACGAATCACTTTAGAAACTATTTTAATAATGAAGATAGTGTGCAGAAGTCATTCTAAAAAAGAAAGAAAACTAAATGTTTCCATTAAAATGACAAGGAAGAGCTAAAATGCAATATAGAATATTAAAACCATCAATAAATAGAAAGTAAAAAATTTAATATTTAAGAAAATATAAATTCAAGTTTTATAGGAAATTATGAGTGGATTAAAGAAAAAAAAATAGATACTGGGGAAGGGAAACACTAAATACATCTACAGGCTGAAAGCCTCCCTAGAAACCAATAATATTGCATGATTGTATGCGATTGAGTACCTTTTAATAGCCATTACAAAATTTATCTTAGCAATGCAAAGAATTTACTTCAAAAAGTAGATTGTGATTTCTTTGTTCACAAGCCTATGGGGATATCAAATGTGTCCCCGAAGACGCAGACATAAATGTAAAGATAACAGAGCTGCTACCCAATCTTGAGCAGCATTAATCGTCACTCAGGGAGATCCCCAAGTGTCATGATAAAATAAAGAATGAGAAAGGAAAAGGAGGCTCCAGTGACTGGCAGGAAACAGCAAAAATTTGGTAATGGGGGGGTCATTCTCTTCTATTTCCAGTGACACACATGTAGGTGTAGCTCTTTGTGGCTGTAGCTATTAATCCTCAATTGTTCTACTCTATGACAGTGTGATAGGTGTAGGGATTTGGAAGTAAGGGAATGAAATGTTTCCCTTACGGCTGAAGACTTGTTTTCATGTGGCTGAGTTTTATGTGATTTGATCGCTCCAAATGCTGGTTTAGAATTATCGTAGTCATGTTCAATACCTGACCTTTGGAGGACTTGCCAGTGGCCTGAAAACACAAAACACACTGTATTACATTCTCCTCGTGCCTGTGCTGTCATCTGTCACTGTGGCACTTGTTTGGAAAAGAAAGAAATAAAAATACAAGAAGCATTTTTTATATATGGCAGGCATCACTTTTCAAACAACAGTGTTTACCATATACTTCATATTGTCTAATCAATGCTTTAGGTGGTTTGTAGATCAATAAACAATTTTACATTATTTGTTGTAGAATCCTATTGGCTTAATTGGTATATTCGACTTATAAAACCAACTACGTAGGGGCACCTGGGTGGCTCAGTCGGTTAAGCATCTGACTTTGGCTCAGGTCATGATCTCACAGTTCGTGGGTTCAATTCCTACATCAGGCTCTGTGCTGACCTCTTGCTCAGAGCCTGGAGCCTGCTTCAGATTCTGTTTCTCCTTCTCTCTCTACCCCTCCCCTGCTCATGCTTTGTCTCACTCTGTTTCTCAAAAATAAATAAATGTAAAAAAAAATAAAAAAAACCCAAATATGTCACATTTCTCAGCCTCTCTGAGCCACAGATTAGCTATCTATTATATAAGGATATTCCCTGTCCTGTAAATCTTATAAATATTAAAAGAGGTTTTTTAAGTACAGAAAGTTTTGCACATTGTAAAAGTACAAAAAATTGCAGCATTTGTTATTATTACAATCGTTGTGGTTGGTATGCTTAATTCTCATCCCAGAGAGTACACATACATATGAGCATGCATGTGCATTAATGTGTACATTCAAGACTTTAAAGGAAAGATCTTAAAATATAATAGGCTAAAAAAGGTATGTTTTGATTTGGAGGAAAATATGATAACTGTATAATGAAATGAAAACTTCCCCAAGATACTTATCTTGTATATAATCTGTAAGTATGAACTTTTTATTGTGTCTGGATTTCATTAATTAGAAATTATTACTCTCTTCCTTTTTTTGCAAAAAGTGAAGGGAAAAAGAAAATTATTGAAATTCTTATGTCTCATAATAAAGTAAAAGTGATAAACACTTCAATTTATCTCTTGGTTAAAAGAAGAAGCGCTCTCTCTCTCTCCTGCTCTCCCTTTTTCTCTCTCTCTCACACACACATGCACACACACACACACACACATACACACACATTTCTTGCCTTGATCAAATACTGCTTTTGTGACCTTGAAAAAGTCTTTTAACATTTGAGTTTTAATGTTTTCACCCATAAAATCAGGTCAAAGAAGTTATTTTTGATGATATTGATTTGAAACTCAAATTAGATAATTTACAGAAGTTCTGTGTAATTTAAGAACGTTCAGTGAAAATACTTGCCCTTACCTATAGCTGAAGAGAAGGAAAGAGACTGTAAAAAATATTACATGATCCCTTAGATCTGTACCTCTTTTGTGAGGAAGTCATTTTTACCTATAATTCGTGAATTTATTTGTTTAAAAGTGCATTAAAATGACACAACTTAAATTTAGGTTTCCAGCTGAAGTTTTGCCCATCACTAAATATAGTAGTAAGGCATTCACTGTCAGAAGGATCGTCACAAAAGTAGATGACAGACCATAGAAAGACAAAGTCATGCTCCAGCATACGGATTCCCCTCCATTGGCCCTCTTTCAGGATGCTCTCTCCCTCTGCTTCCTTGATCTTCCAGCTTTTGCTTAAATCTTCTCAGATCATTTTCCAGATACTCAAACTGCAGCATCATCTGCTCCTTTTCAGCTGCTTCTATAAACTGCTCCCCTTAGGGAAGTCAAAATTATCCTCAATCAATTCTAGGCAAAATCTGACCTTATTTTACTTTATTTAACTATTCTCTTCTTAAGATTAATCCAGAGAGCACTGTACTATATGGAAATATATTTCTACATCAGACAATTTAAACAAAACTTGTTATTCCTACTTGTTCTCCAGAATGTTATTTTACTACTGATGGTTGTATATTAAATTGAAACTCATGCAGTTACAAAGAGGAGTGACCTATATGTTTGGATCGCTTCAAACTGTCCTATATCCACTCAACTCATTTGAATACTTTCGAGCAATTCAATTTTTCCCCTTTTCGGTGTAGAAATAGTCTCAACATTGATTTGAAAAAATTAAAATGGAATAATTTTCCTTGTTCTTACCTATACAGAATGTTGTATGCAGTTGTATGCAGTTCTAAAATAAACAAGAACTCTTTTATATCCTACATCTCTGAACACATAAAAATATCGTTTCCTGTTTGAATACTTTTAGTAACTCATAATGAATGCAAAGGGAAACTTCTGCAAACTCTATTTGGATAGCTTCAGCAAGTTTAACTTATATACTTAAGAAATAGATGCAAATCCCCAAGGAATAGTAACTCCCATGAACTAAATCATTTCACCTAAAAACTGGCAGCTGTTGATATTGTAATACCTTGCAGGAGTGTTTGTAGCTGTGCATCATGATCATTATTAATATAAATGACTACAATATAATAACGAGTTGCCTAGGTATAAAAGGAAAGATCTAGAATAATTACAAATACATAACATGTGAGCCTGAATTTCTAGATTTAAAACAGAGTGTAATTCTGCTTAATAAAAATCACTTTTGAGAGATGCACTGGATTATAGAACAACTATAATTATTATCAGACCCTATCCTAGTAAGAATGAGTATTTCAAAAACACCCAGCGGCATATACAGTCATCAGCCAAAAATTGATTATTCACAGGTGGATTGCCCACATTGCAGTCTCCAGGCACAGCAGATTTCCTTGCTCAGCTGCTTTATAACACCTCAGGCAAACTCTGCTCTCCAGTGTAGCATTTCGGCTGCTCAGTCAGGCTGCCCTACCCTTTGCAAATTATACAAGGTCTTGGACGGCCCAATCCTCATGCCTCATCTTTAAGAAGTCCAGTCAACCTCTCCCGGCCTTTCACTATCTTTTCACTCTCAGGTGACTCTCCTAGGTCTACAGGTAAATGCATGCCTCCAAAACATTTCTACTCCTTTGTCCATTTGGAGTCTCAACCATTTCCCTAGGGTCCTGAGTACAACATAAATCTCTTTCTAATCCCCTCTCATCTCTACTTCTCTGCACAGTATATACTGCAGAGAATTGGGAGAGTGTAAACTGACCCAGAGATATTTCTAACCGTTGTAGTAAGCACTTCTTAGAGGCCACCCTGGAAAGGTCTGGGAGCTCAGAAATAGCTAAATAGAAAATCAGAAAGACTTCACATCACTACAATTAGGACCCAAAAAACATTGGAAGGACATGAGCCTTTGAGGACTCCTAATATTTACATAATAATCACATATTAAAGAATAATTATAACCAAACCACTATATTTAAGGCCTTATAAAATTAAGGACTCTACATATCTATGTCATCCCTGTCTTCCCAATGGCTAACCAAATGCCCAGTACAGAATAGAGCTCAACAAAAACTATTAATTGTAGAAAAAAGTATTTAAGGTGCCATTTGTTGACAGCTTATAAGAAATCCTAATTTGATCCAGTGGAGAAAAAAAAACAAAAACAAATGGTTCGTAGTAGTTAATAAAACACTTGAAATGATAAGCACCCCCCAAATTAACTCCTCAAAATCATTTCCTGTAATTTATGTAGTTGATTGGAATGCAATTTGATTTCCCAACTGGGATGAGAGATTAAAAAATATCTTGCAGACATTACAGTGAATTTCTTTTTCTTATAAGGTTAGGTTCTCTTTTATGTCACCACTAATGGAAGTTCTATCCTTTCCCTTTTAGTTCTTTCTTCCTTCTTTCTTTGCCTCATTTGTTCATTCAGTATTTACTAACAGTCAGATCCATTCCAAGTACTAAGCAAAAACAAAATACTCCTTATAGTCAAATTCGCAGTGTCATAAAAGCATCTTAATATAGGGACCATGATCTATTCTGGGACATCAGGAAAGACTGCTCTGAATAAATGACATTTAAACTGAGATCTAAGAGATACTGCTGTAGATCAGATTCATCAGAGTGCAGATATTATGATAAATATTCTTGTGCAAGTGATTTATGAAGGGAGTATTCCCAAAAGCCCGAAAAGCAGGATAGGAAAGAAGGCAAAAGTCAAACCAGTGTATGATTTCTGACAGAACAACAAATAGCAGTAGACTGTGAGCAGCCCTTCAAAGGAAATACTAAATGTGGGCTCTTAGATACAAAAGCATATAGAAAGAGGTTGGAGAAGTACATAGAATTCATAAAAAGAGATCCTAGGAGATCTGGACAGACTAATGACAATATCTACTATTGATGTCTGGAAGTAAGCTTTATAAAGGTGTTAGAGAACATTCCAGGCAGAAGGAATATCATGGACTAAAGTCCTCTGATAGAAGCATTCAAGAAACTGAATAAAATCCAATGAAGAGAACATAGTGAAACAGGACAAAGCACAATGTGTAGCTGCAGACAGAAGATAAGCTGGACCATCTGAGGCTATGTAGGCTATATAAACTAGAATAATACTAGCTACTCAAATATGCCAGTCCCAAAATGTTAGTGGCTTAGCATAACAAAGTTTATTTTTTGTTTACCTGAAGTCCATAATAGCTGTTTGTGATTAGTGAATGGCTTTTTGCATGGTGTGATTCATGACCCAGCTACTTCTTTCTTGTGATTCTGCCATCCCTGTGATCTTGCGAGTTATCTGTATCTACATGGAAGGGGAGAGAATTGAGAAGCTCCAGTGACTCCATAAAACCCTGACCTACAAAGGACAACTATTCCTTCCACTCATATTCCATTAGTGAGAATGAGTTTAGAAAAAAAAAGAAAGAAAGAAAGGAAAACTGGGAAATGCAATCCCATCCCAAGGTAATTACCTTGACAAGCCCACACTGTGGAAAGGGGCCATAAAATTTGATGAACAGGTTAACATTTCTGCTTTCTCAACCATGTTATGGCTTTGAGTATTTATCATAAAACAATGGAAACATTCTTAAGGAAAAAAATATAACAAACAGGGAGTGGTGTAAATTACTTTAACTGGCATATAAGGTATAAATTCATTATAGAAAACAGTATATTTATAAAATAAGCTGAGTTGAAAGTTAATAGCAAAATGGTGGTTGAAATGGAAATAAAAGATCATTAGATTCAAGGGTTTGTAGTTTTGAGCAATGGGTGTTATATTTAAGTGATGAGTCACTAAATTTTACTCTTGAAACTAATATTACCATATATGTTAACCAACTAGAACTTAAATAAAAACTTGAAACATAACATTTCAAATTAAAAAAAGATTCAAGAGTTTTTAGAAGATAAGTGGGATTTACTAAACTAAATGACACATGAAGAAGAAAAATGATCACAAATGAATTCTAGGCTCTGGTCTATATTATTGTATGAATAGTATTTCCATTCAGTGTCCTAAGAAATATGGAAAGAGGACCATACTTTTTAGGGGCTGTTTATGGATATTATAAATTTGTCTATGTAATTCTTGAGATTGTGATGCCTTTGGTACACCCATATTGAAAAGTCACTTTTATTCCTTTGCTTGGCAAACTCTTTATATTTGAAATTCTTAATTAAAATGTCTCTGTTGGGATATTAGGATATCAATAAATGACACTCATCTTCTCAATTCTCAAATTCAGAATCAACTCATAGACTGGAAAGTCAAGCAGATGGAAATAAAAAAATTACCATCATTATTGTTAAAGATAATTGGAAATGAGACTTGAGCCTGAAGACAAGTTTGGTGTGCTAATTCTACATCCCAGAATTGAACTTACCTACTCAGACATAGAGTGCACGATTGCAGGCTTCTCTGTATGGTCTTATCCTATAAAATTTCAAGGCATGAAAGAGCAAGAAATGCCTTCTTTTTGTATGTGGAACTGTACTGTCCAGTTCCTTCTGCCAAACTAAGCTTCTTCCATGATGAGGTATGAAGAAGACAGGTGTGAGTAAAAAGCCAGAGGGAGGCCAGAGAAGCACTGTTGCAACTCTACTTCCATGGAAATCTGGGGAGTTAAGCCTAAGTGTTCCACCTTAACAATTACTTCATCAGAAAGGATCCTTGAGATTTTTTTCTTCTTCGATAGTAATTTTATTTTCCTTTAGCCCTTATTACCATTTAAAGTTATTTTATGAAGGTTTTTACCTGTTCATATCCTTCACCGCAGTAGATCGTAAACTCAAAGTGAATGGAATTTTGTTTTTTAATCTTGTCTACATCTAGTCCTCACAGTCTAGAATAGTACCTAGAAAAAAGTGAATGCTCAAGAAACATTTTCCATGTAAAATAATATATATCTAGAGCTCAGTGGTAAAGAGAATGAAAAGATGAGGTATCAGGTAGATTGTGATAATAGAGGTCCTCAATTAACCAAGACTTCCAGTGTTCATGGCCTTTGGCCATGATCCAAAGAGATCTGGCTAGCCTTATGATTTGTTTTGACTTTACACTATGTAAAGAAGGATGAGCAAAAGTACTGAGTGATAAGAGACCATGTGGAGAGAGAGGTCTCAGAGACCCACTTATCCCTGATGAGGTTCTGGACATGAGAATGAGGTCACCTTTTACTCCATAGATCCAGGATGACCAAGTGAATAAAGACATGTGAGTGAACCCAGATGAGACCAGAAGAACTATCCTGCCAATCCACAGAAACATGAGAAATAATAGATTAATGTTTTAAGGCATTAAATTTTGGGCTGGTTTTCTTTATGCATAATTGAAACAAAGGCTTAGGACCATGTTGAGAGTTTCCAATATTCAATAGCTAGACAGAATTATTGTGTTAAGTCCCATGAAGTATTCTGAATTAAGAAATCGAATATGAATCATCATCATCATAATCTGCTATAATCCTTGAAGCTCAAATATCTTGCGCCAAGAACTATCTGCATTTAGGCTATTGATTGTTCTGCAATCCTGTTGTGGATTCTAATGTTCTCTCTCTTTTTTTTTTTAACAAAAATTGAATAATTTCCTAAAATTTGTAGATTGAATCTGCACTACTACTCTCTTGAGTTATTTACTACTGTTTCAAGTATTTTCTTGATTGATTTAAGTTGGAGGTATATGGCCACAGTAAATGAGCAATACATAGTAAACTCTGAGTAGACACAAGGTTGAATGTTGCAATCAAGCAAAATTTACAGCCAATTTAACACGACATTTGCTGATTTACATGATCATTATTACACTGTTGGGTAATTAGGCATAAATGGTAGGGAGTTTACCAAAAGGACTGCAGTTAGTATTACCTTTACAAAATAAAATATTTCTATTATCAGCTCTGGGTCAGGAGGTTTTATGGAAAATAAGTGAGAATAAATAAGAATATATAAATAAGAAAATAAGAAGTTTTCTTTAGGTAGTGAATCTTTACTATTGTATTTAGATTTCTAAATTCAGTTTGGTTGATTATAAATGAGGAAAAGAATAAGTCTGAAGAGTGATATGTAGGGAATGATAAGACATTTTCTTTGGGGACCCCAATGAATACTGCTGGATCCCACTGAATATTGCTAGATCCAGAAGGCAAATGCACTCAGGTAGCAGGTCTCTTCTTCCCCAGAAATTTACAGACATGATGTTAGCTTTCCTGTTTGTTTTGTGACAGATCTAAACACACAGTGATACTAGAAGGCATACAGAGCAGACACTGGGATCCTACAAAAGCTAAATTTGCTGGTTTTGATCCATTACCCAGTACTTGAACTGAGTGCTTATAAGTCAACTCCCTTAAACAAGAGTTTATCTTCGGAGCCAGAGAGATAAGATACAATTTCTACAGCTAAAAGATTGGTGCGGGATAATGAAGACAAGTCTGACAATAGATTAAGTTATGCCAGAGCAAGTTAGGAACAAATGTATGATTTCCTATCTTGTCAAAAACCTTGCAGGTATGTGGTGCCTATGTGCAGGGATGGTTAAATGTATAAGATCAAAAACCAAATGATAGTAGAAATACAGAAAATGGAACGAGATGAGAGAGTATTATATTAATAACAAATGATAAGCCTTGGCAATTATTAAATGTGAAAGGAAAGAGAGTGAAAAACTCTACCAGGGTTCCAAATGCCAAATATATGACAAAAATAATAGTGGTTTATAAATAGAACACAAGGAGAAGGAAAAGATTTGAGGGAAGACGATAAGGAAATTCAGTTTGTCCATGTGGTATTGGAAGTGACATTGGAGCATGCAGGACAAATTTCCATAAATTCTTGTGAGTAAATATGGGTTGGAATTAGAGAAGAGGCTCACAAATAGAGATGCAAATTTAAAGATTTTTTTTGCATAGAAGTGACAGTTGCAAATCACAGAAGTAGATGAAAAAAGAAAAGGGCTAAAGATGAAAACTGAAAAAAGAAAAAAGAAGTAGTGAGGATGTGGTTGGAGAATCAGAAGAATCATGAAAATATGTTGTTACAGTCCCCAAAGGGTAAGAATATTCAAGTGTTAATTGCTAAAAACCCAACTTCAAGATGTAAATGTCTTAGATTTTTCTTTTTCTTTTTATTTTTTTAAAATTTTTAAAAATATTTTATTTATTTTTGAGAGAGAGGGAGAGAGAATCCACGAAGCAGGCTCCAGGCCAGAGCCCAAAGGGGGCCTCCAACCCGTGACCACAAGATCGTGACCTGAGCTGAAGTCAGAGGCTTAACCGACTGAGCCAGGCCCCCTCTTTTTTTCTTTTTAAAACTTTTTTAATGTTTATTTATTTTTGAGAGAGAGAGACAGACAGACAGACCACAAGTTGGGGAGGAGCAGAGAGAGAGGGATAATCTGAAACAGGCTCCAGGCTCTGAGCTGTCAGCACAGAGCCCCATTTGGGGCTGGAACTCCTGGACTGCGAGGTCATGAACTCATGGACCATGAGGTCATGACCTGAGTTGAAGTTGGACGCTTAACCAACTGAGCCACCCAGGTGCCCCAGATTTTTCTTAATAACTAGAATCTCAATCACTGTTTCACTTAATTAGTTAAATCAACTTATTATGCAGATCAAATGGCTTATTTGTTTCCTCTGCAATTATTGTGTTAAATAAGAGTAGGAAACATCTCTGTATTTGACTAGCAAAGTGCTGATTTTCTTTTCCTTCAGTCAATATTAATTTTTTTTGTTTCTCTTTATATTTTCTATCACCCAATTACATCTGTAGTAATCTGTAAAATATGGCTCAATGGGGAACAGTAATTGTACTATTATTTGATTCCCTTTCCTTTATGATTCTCTGGTGAGTCTTGTTGGAAAGAACCTAGCAACACTGTGCATATTACTAATATATTGCTTGTCTTGTGTCTTCCCTTGGTGTCTCTGAAATCATAGCTCAAATGTTAATAGAAATTTCTGTATTTTAATAGGATGCTCTTGTCTACAAACTCAATATCAACTCAATTATGTATTCTAAAAAGCTATTTACAGTTTTAAACTTAATGCAAATCAGGAAATTTAATTTAAAGCCTGCGAGTTACTTAACAGTGACAGGAATTTCGTAAATAGAAGATGACTTTTGTGTCTAATAGATATGAATTACCCATCATTTTAAATTTATGCTAATTCTAATAACAGTATTATACCATGAAAATGAACTTGGAACTGATGAACATTATCATTGGAGGCATCAAGAAAATTGGTTGTTAACTTCTTATACAGTTGAAATGCCTTTTATTATTGCCATAGTCTGTTCCACCCACCCCCAAAATATCATTCATATTCTAGCAAGGAGCCATTTTAATGATTTTATACAAAATTCAACTAATGAAAAAGAAATATTACTCCTAAATTTAGTTAATCAGTCTCCATCCTGGAAATATTCAATAGAAAATGGAACTGAAGTTATCACAGAGGTGCTTTCATTTTCATTATAAGAATTGCTCTTCTGGGGCACCTGGGCGGCTCAGTCAGGTTAGCGTCTGACTTTGACTCAGGTCATGATCTCACAGTTCCTGGGTTCGAGCCCCAAGTGGGACTTTGCGCTGCAGTGTGGAGCCTGCTTGGGATCCTCTGTCCCCCTCTCTCTTTGCCCCTTCCCTGTTCTCTCTATAGAAAATAAATAAACATGAAAAAAAGAATCTCTTTTCTAATTACCAAAGAAATTTATATTTATATTTATATTTATATTTATATTTATATTTATATTTATATTTATATTTATATTTATATTTATATTTATATTTATATTTATATTTATATCTATATCTATATCTATATCTATCTATATTTATATTATATATATGTAAAATGCATATATATATATATATGAGAAAGGCTTAGAAAAAGAATATTTCTTTTTTTCTAAATTTTTTTTCAAGTTTTATTTATTTTTGAGAGATAGAGAGAGCATGAGTTAGGGAGAGGCAGAGAGAGAGGGAGATACAGAATCTGAAGCAGGCTCCAGGCTCTGAGCTGTCAGCACAGAGCCCGATGTGGGGTTTGAACGATCATTACCTGAGCTGAAGTCAGATGCTTAACCGACTGAGCCACCCAAGCGCCCCAAGAATATTTCTAATGTTGAGATTTTTGTAGTAAATGTGAGAAACTAATGCATTATTTTATTATTGAAAGTCCTGCATATGTTTAAGGTGATTAATTTCTCTTCCAGTTTAGTTATTTTCTCTGATCCTTTTCCTTTTGTGTCTGTATGAACTCACACATGCACAAATATGATATATTTGCTCACTGACTTTCTATTTGACAGACTGGCCAGAGAAATGTCTGCCTTTTAAAAAGATCAAGATCTTTATGTCTCAGATAACTTTGGTTTGATTTGAAATTGAGTATGTGTGGGATTTTTATTATTGTGATATTTCCTATACTGAACTATTGGGTAAAAATGAGAGGAGGAAAAAATGGATACAATAACTGAAAATTTAAAAACAAAGGAAAACAACAGTTAGAAATGCCTAGCTCTTTACAGAAAGAGATTAGAGTGGGATTCCTACCTCTGGAACATGTCCAGAGAGCATATGTTTCCCTTCTTGGTGTATCTCTCTCTTTCTCTCTCTGTCCCTCAGTATTCAGTAGGGGCTGGATGAAAGAATTGCATCATTGTCTCCCTTTAATAAGAAACAAGGAAAATAATCAATCACACTCAATATTTTTTAGAATGATAATTTCTTAGCCACATTTTGATATATGAGGTTGCAGAGGGCTTCTTTGCTCACTTATTAAGTCATTACAGTGTAGAGTTCTTAAAAAAAATACTAAAAAACACAGAGATGGTGTCAAGAATAAAAAATCCTTTTTACTAAATATGCTATAGAAAATAAATATATTTGGACAATTATTAAGGAGGATTCTATTTTGATGACAAAGTTGGAGATGATAAGTAGACAGAAGAAATCTGTAATTTTACAAAAATATACGTAAATGAAAGAATATGCAAATAGAATTGTCTTATGTAGTGAGCTTCCAAGGGTAGCATAATTTGCTTACCCCCCAAGGAAACTCCAGTGTAATGAAGCAGGAGAACAGAAGAGTGCCACTGAGGACTCTCCAGGGAGAGCGCGTGGAAGGAGGGTGGAGGGAGGATGTCTCCAGTCAGGTCTACCTTGGACTAGGAAATCTGCAGGCACAACATTCCTAAGAGGATGCCATGGGAAAATAGACAGCACACACTGATGCCAGAAGGTTTCTCCTACATCACTGGGTGTTGGAAGACTGAGTAGGTTTTCTGTTCAGATGCTAATCCTTGGCAGAAAAGGTCTAAGCCAGAAAGATCAAGACTGCCTATTCAGTTCTCTGATCTGCCATGGACACAAGCTTAGGAAGAAAAGGATTTTGAGTGTCCGTTTACAAACCGTTAACCAAATTTGCAGTGGTGTGTGTGTGTGTGTGTGTGTGTGTGTGTGTGTGTGTGGAAGTCACCGTTTATAAGTTACTCCTAAATAAATTTCTAAAACGATGAATAGTGTATAGTGCTAAAATGGCTACCAGGGAACTCTATAAACCACATATTTTCTATTCTATTCTAGATGGTTAATGGAATCATAAAACCTTAGATTCATAAAAGACCTTAGAGTTGACTTCTTTCATATTGCAGTATTGAGGGCCAAGAATTCTTATCCCCTTCAAGGGTCCTTCTAGCCGGACTAAGAATCAAATTGACATGAGATGGATTAACAGGAGAAAATAAAATTTAATTGTGTACATACAGGAAATCCACAACAGCATGGAAATTCCAAAGACAATCAGGCAAAATAAGTGTACATGTCATTCTGAACTAAAGAGAAGGGGGTAGGGGTCTGAGACTTCAGAGGAAACAAATGTACTTTAGAGGGCAATAAGAAGAGTAGATATTTGATAATGTGCTGTTTGCCCTGCCATAGAGATGGTTCACTTAGATAAAATTTGTCTCTGCTGATAAACCTTTTTCTGAGGAAGATTCCCAATTTAGGTTCTTCTATATAGTTAAGGGAGGGGTAAACATTTTTCTTGAGCCCACAGGGTTAGAAAAATCTTCATGCCAAAGTGGCTCATCTTGGGGTGGCCTGCCTTCAGCCAAATGAGAGAAAGCAAAAAGTAAATTAAATTAAATGACAGCCAAATGAAAAGTAAATTAAAGCCAAATGAAAGAAAGGCATTCATTCTCTCACTATAATATACCTGGGGACTTTAGAGTAACCAAAGTTTCACTCTCCTGTTGTACTTTTAGTTTGGGTTTAAAATAATGACCTTTCCTGAGTTTGAGACACACATTGGGTATAGAGATTACTTAAATAAATAAAAACTAAACAAAAATTAAAAAGTTATGAAATGCTAGTATTTTAGAAATGATGATAGGAAGAAAATTTATTTTAAAAGCACTTTTACTAGAGTCATAATAAATTTGATGCTTAAGGAGGGGCTCTTGGGTAGCTCAGTCAGTTAAGCATCCTACTTTGGCTCAGGCCATGATCTCACGGTTCGTGAGTTCGAGCCCCACAATCGGACTCTGTGCTGACAGCTTGGGGTCTGGAGCCTGCTTCAGATTCTCTGTCTCCCTTTCTCTCTGCCCCTTCCCTGCTCATGCTCTGTCTCTCTCTCTCAAGAATAAATAAACATTAAAAATTTTTTTGAAAAAAAAATTTGATGCTTAAATAAAAAAATGAGATAAATAAAAAATATAATAATGACCTTGATGGTGGAAGTCTGATATGTTAATGAAGCACACACATTAATGAATAAGACAATGAAGACAACTAATGCCATTTCAAATAGTTTACTAAAATTAGCTCTTTAACAAATATGTAGGGGCATATGGGGCTTTTACTTTTGTTAATAACATATGCCTTTTTTTAGGTTACAGTCAGGATAGTTTTGTTATCCACCATAAAATCCCATATAAATGCCTGAAAATAACAGATGGTTTTTTAACCAAACATATTTCCCACTGTATCATCAGCATAAAGTTAGATACAGATTGCTTATTTTCGCTCTGACACAGCTTCAGTGAACTCATCATTAGCACATTTTCGTTAAAATCAGTTTTAATAATAACTCAACTGTATCTCCAGAGTGTAATATCAGAGGTAAAAATGTTGTGGCTAAAAAAAAAGCATTAATAAGCCAATTATTTTTCTCCATTTTGTCAAATTTTAAATGTAAATTCTGTTTTGACTAATGCAGTGATTAAATTTGTTCAACTCATAATCCAGATATAAAGGTACATTAGCATAAATGTGCTTCTCTTTGCTTACCCTAACAAAGAAAAGTACTAAGTAAATGTTAAAGAGTGAAATGGGGGCGCCTGGGTGGCTCAATCAGTTAAGCGGCCGACTTTGGTTTAGGTCGTGATTGCGCAGTCCGTGAGTTTGAGCCCTGCGTCAGGCTCCGTGCTGACGGCTCAGAGTCTGGAGCCTGCTTCAGATTCTGTGTCTCCTTCTCTCTGACCCTCCCCCAGTCATGCGCTCTCTCTCTCTCTCTCTCTCTCTCTCTCTCAAAAAATAAATAAAAAACGTTAAAAAAAAATTTAAGAGTGAAATGTAACTCCAGATTCCCTGGAGACTGCTGCCCTGTTCTGCTGACTGGGAAGTCTCTAGGTCCCCAGTTATTTGGGAGTTCAACAGTGTACTCTCAAGGCGAACCTCAGGCACTTAAACTGTAAATTCCACTTTTTTATATCGTGTTTTCCCCATGATAACTATCCCTAAATGACAGATCTTTTAGTTTTTTTCCTTTTTTGTTTACTAAAAAGGCATTTGTTAATTAAAAAATAAACAGAAGGCTCAGCACTTGTAATCCACGGAAGCAGTATAAGGATATATGACACAGACCAAGACTTCTGGGATATGACTCAGCAATAAGTATTTCCAAGGGATTCGATTTAAATTTAGGATTATTAAATGGGTAGAGTAAGTGGAAACAAACTGCCACATGACTTGCCTTGAAAGTACATGGGGAATCAGTATTTTGATGGTAAGGTAGACCTAGGAAAAGGTAGTACATGAACTTATTAAACATTAATGTAAATACTTTTACATTGCATAATATGAAATATAAGCATATAAAATTATTAACGTTTCTTAAACATGGACACAAACATGCAATAATATACTTACAAATTTTGTAATACCCAAAGAATGCTTAACAAATCTATAAATTATGTAACTATTCATAATTTTATTTAATTGAACTTACTGTATTCTAAGTCCTATGCTGTGATAACTATATAACAATGAATGAAAAAGAAAAGATTCTTGCTTGTATAGATTTTAGAATTTTTAATAACATTTAGCTGTTGCAAGAAATTTATTTCCTAAACTAATGACAAAATTAACATAATTTGAATTATTTTGATACGCTCTATGTTTTGTTGTCTAGCAGAATACTATAATTATTACTTTAGAAAAACAAGTTTTTTTTACTTATTGTGAAATAAAATCTAGTATCTTAACCATTTTTTAAGCTTATTTTTTTATTTTGAGAGAGAGAGAGAGTGCAAGTAGGGGAGAGGCAGAGAGAGGAGAGAGAGAATCCCAAGCAGGCTCTGTGGGGAGTCCCACAGACTGACTTTTGTGTGTTGACTTTGTATCCTCTATTTCTGTATTTATTTATTAGATCTAATTGTGTGTGTGTGTGTGTGTGTGTGTGTGCGATATTTATGCTTTTCTACACATAATATAATCTGCAAAGTGTTCCTGATGTTAAAAAATCTTAAGAGATCTTCAGTCTTTTACCCTTGAGTATGATATTTGCTGTGGATTCACATATGGCTTTAATTATGTTGAGGCAGTTTCCCTCTTTTTTCTAGTTTGGCTATGTTTATATCATGAAAAGATATTGAGTTTTACCCAATGGTTTCTCTGCATCAGTTGAGATGCTCATAAGTATTTTCCCGCTTCATTTTGTAAATGTGGTGTATCACACTGATTGATTTTCATGCGTTGAACTATCTACATTTCAGAAAAAAAATTCCATTTGATGATAGTGCATAATCCTTTTAACATGCTGAATTCTGTTTGTTAGTATTTTTTAGGAATTTTTGCATCAGTGTTCATAAGGGATATTAGTTTGTAGTTTTCTTTTCTTGTAGTGTTTTTATCTAGCTTTGGTATCAGGTAATTCTGGCCTCATCTTCAGTTAGAAAATATTCTCAAGTCTTCATTTTTATTTTGGAAAAGTTGGTGAAAGATTGGTGTTAGTTCTTTAAATGTTTGGTGGACTTTATGGGTGAAGCCATCAGGCTCTGGGCTTTTTTGTCGTTGTTGGGGGATTTTTGATTACCAACTAAATCTCTTTATGCAGTATGTCCTTTCAGATTTTAAGCTTATTTGTAATTTAGTCTTGATAGAGTTAGTGTTTCTGGGAATGTCTCCATTTTATATAAGTTATCTGCTGGTGTACAATTATTCATGTAGTCTCTTATACTCCTTTTCATTTCTGTAGAATCAGTGGTAATGTCCCCCACTTTCGTATCTGATGTTAGCAATTGTAGTCATTTTTTCTTAATCTTGTAAACATTTTCTCAGTTTTGTTTATCTGTTTTACAAACCAACTTTGATCTCATTGATTTTCTCTATTATTTCTCTATTCTCTCTTTTTATTTTTTATTTACTCCTGTTCTGATCATTATTATCTCTCTCCTTCTGCTGACTTTGGGTTTAATTTGTTCTTTAACTAGTTCTTTAAGTTCTAAATATAGGTTGTTGATTTGAGATCTTTCTTCTTTTTTAACATAAATGTTTATAACTATAAATCTCCCCCTTAGAATTTTTTGCTATGTACTATAAATTTTGGCATAGTGTGTTTTCATTTTTTCTAAGTATTTTCTGATTTCCATTGTGATTTATTTTTGAATTCATTGGTTGTGTAAGAGTTTATTGGTTAATTTCTACAAATTTGAGTGCTCACTTTGGCAGCACATATATTTTTATAAATTTGTTAATTTGTCAGTTGCCCTTCTGTTGTTTTTTTTTTAATTTCTAACTTTAGTTCAGTATAGCTGGAGAAGATGCTTTGTAATGCATTCTTCCAATGTCTGGCTTTTTATTATACATTTACATTTAAAGTGACTACTGATAAGGAAGGACTTATTTCCATCATTTTTCTATTTGTTTTATATAGTCCTTATAACTTTTTTGTTCTTCATTTCCTACCATTCTTTTATTGATATTTTGCAGTGAAGTGTTTTAATTCTTTTTCCACATTCAATAGCTATTTTTATAGTTACTGTGGGGATTACATTTAACATGCTAATGTTATAAAACTCTAAGTTGAATCCATATCAACTTAGCTTCAACAACATACAAAAACTGCTCATTTACAACTTGGTCTCCACCCCTTTCACTAGTTTAGATGTTACAAAACTACATCTTTATACATTGGGTGAAAATATTAACTAATTTTTAATGCATTAGTTTCTTAAATTATGTAGAAAACACAATGTGAAGTTACAAATCAATGTTGTAAGAATACTAGCTTTTAAATAAATACTTGTGTGTTCTTTTTTATTTTTTATATATTTATTTTATTTTATTTATTTATTTTGAGAGAATGAGAATTAGAGCACATGTGCATTCAGGAGGACAGCAGAGAGAGAGGAAGAGAGAGAGAATCCCAACCAGTCTCTGCACTGTCAGCACAGAACCTTATGCAGGGCTTGATCCCGGAAACTGTGAGATCATGACCTGAGCCAAGAACATGAGTCAGACACTTAACTGACTGAACTACTCAGGTGCCCCTCATATGTTTTTTTTTTTTTTTTTTTGTAATATATTAGTCTCTTAATGGGAAAAAAAAAAAAACCAAAAAGTGAAATAATGGGCCATTGTTACAATTGAACTAACTTTTATAATTTCCGATGTATGTACCTTTACTGAAATATGTATTTCTTCATACAGCTTTGAGTTACATCTAGTTACCTTTTGTTTTAATCATTAGGACTCCCTTTAACATTTATTGAAGGGCATGTCTAGTGGTGACAAACTCCCTCATCTTTTGTTTACCCAGGAATGTCTTAATTTCTCCCTCACTTTTGAAGAACATTTTGCCAGATGTGGAATTCTTGGATGATGCTTTTTTTGTTTCTCTTTGACCACTTTGAATGTAGCAACCCACTCCCTTCTCACCTCCAATGTTTTTGATGAGAAATCTACTAGTAATCTTATTGAGGATCCCTTGTGTGTGAAGAGTCACTTCTCTCTTGCTGCTTTTGAGATTCTCTCTTTGTCTTTCAACAGTTTATATGTGTATTGATTGGATCTCTTTGCGTTCAGTTTACTTGGTTGTACGGTGCTCCTTGTATATGATTTGTGAATAATACACACACACACACACACACACACACACACACACACACACACACAGGTGTTGCAAAAAGTATTAGAGTAGTTAGATGACTTATCCAAATAAAAGAAGTTAGGAAGTGAAAGAGAGACTTGAATTCAAAGTTTTCAACTTAGTTCCTCCATACTAGAACTGGAAAATCTTGAAATCTATTATCATATCCTGCTCCTCTTTTGTTTTCCATGACTTTATTCATTCAGTACATCAGCAAATTTATACTTATTCTTCAAGACCAAGCATCATCACCATCAAGCCATCAAGCATCATCATCATCACCATCAAGCATCATCACCATCAAGCATCATCAACAAGCATCATTGTAAAATCTTCCAATTTTTCACTGCATTTATCACATCCATTGCGGTTAACATTTACCGTGTCATGTTGAATTTTTTTTTGCACCTCTTACTCCTCACACTGTTTTAAGGTTGTAAACAGAGTTGACATTCAAAACACATGTAGAGACCAGTTCTATAATATAAACTATAATACAAATAATACAATTAAAAATATCTTTAAAAAGCATCAAGTATTCTCTACTTATTAAGTTTCTGGCCTCAGCACAATCCCTGACACAGGACAAGTTCTCAATAAGATGTGAGGAAGTAAGGGTGAGAGTTAGAGCTGGGATGAAAAACATTTGCTTGCTAGTAAAGTAAGTTACAAAGCTTGAAATTACAAATAAGAGTACAGTGTTTAAGGACAGTGATGCCAGTCTGGATGGAATAAACAATTTAGGAAAACAACATATGGTCTCATGTAATATTTAATTCAACTAGCAGAACTGAGTAATATAGAAAGCTCTAGTGAGTGTCAAAAAATTGTAATTTATGATTTCAATCAGTTTAAATCACTATATTTAAAGTACTGCCAGAAGGAAGAACAGTATGTATCATGTGGAATCCAGACACTAGTCTCTATGGGTAAAATTATGAGTAAATTGATTTCAACAAATTCTAGGTCAGTACATTCTAACAGTTACCACACAATGGACTGCCCTGTCATTTAGCTCCTTGCCCATCTTTAGAAGTTTTCAAGAAAATTTCAGATAACTCCTTGTCTGAGCAGTTCTGTGAAGAACTGGAGACTGCATCAGATATATATTTACTGGCTCATCAGGAATTTCATTTTTTTTTCCTAAAATAAAATACCCATAGAGTAGGAAGTCAGGATTCTAGGCCACAGAATTGCTGATTCCCTAGTTATTTTTATATCTTCTATGGACAATACACAGCAAAAAGTCTCCAGTATGCATTAGAGGTATTTACATAAACATGTTTGAAATAGTTAATCAGTAAGTTTGCCTTTATAGAGAAAGACTCACAATGACCCAGATCCTAGAGGTGTTAGATGTCTCTCTTTTCTAAGAGTCTGTGAAATGTGTTTAAGTTTTACTCTTTACAGAATAGAAAGTAAGCCATTTGTCGACTCAAATGCTTATGGCATTAAGTTGTGTTTTTCAACAAAAATTTACTTTGTACAAAATGGAATATCTCTGGATATTTTACTTTAAAATATTTTTTTAAATATCTATTTTAGAGAAGAGGTCAATAAGCCGTAGTCAGTGGTCCAAGTCCAATTTATTGCCTGTTTTTATAAGTGAAGTTTTATTGAAACAAAGTCACACTAGTTTGTTTGCATAGTATCTATGGTTACTTTTGTACTTCAGTAGAAAAGTTGAGTAGTAACAACAGAGTCTGTGTGACCAGTGAAGCCCAAAATATTTACTATCTGTGTCTTTATAGGAAAGGTTTACTGCCCAGTTTTAGAGCTGCTGTTCACAAACACAGGTCAGAGATTCATGTCTTATGAACCATATCAGATTGACTTGGGAAATATAAAATGTTACAACTTCTGTGAATGGGGAGTTGGCATAAAATAATAGCCAAATTACACACCTATATGCTTTCTTATTTAGCGATCTCACTACTTAGAAATACACTAGCCAAAATGTGAAAAGGCTGTACTTTTCCCTGTAGCACTATTTGCATTATCACAAGGCTGGAAATAATCAAGTTCCTATTAAAAGGATACTGGTTGGATTAACCATGAATATCCACATAATGGTGTACTATGCAATCGTATTAAAGAGTGAGAACTAACTGTATACTATGAAGGAGTTATATCAAGATATAATGTTTAGTAAAAAATTGTGTAGTAAAGTGTATACTACTGTTTATCTAACAATATGAGAGGAGTATAAATATGCATTAATGAATACAATATATTATACTAAATAATAAACCAATGAAGAATGTACCATAAAAGTTACAAAAATATTTATCTGTAGGGGAAAGAGGACATAGAGTAGACAGAAGGTAGGTTCCTTTGAATATATATTGCTTTATAGGTTTGATTTTGGAATCCTAGGAATGTATTATAAAAATATTGTTTATATGGATAGACAATCTCTGAAAATAAAACAAATGAAACTATATATGGAGTTGGTGGCATAGCCTCGAAAAAGGAACTGTGATAGTCAGAATAATGGCCCTCCCTCACAGATTTCCAGGCCCTCACGCTCAGAACCTATGAATAGTTACCTTATCTGGCAAAAGGGATTTTGAGCATGTGACCTTGGGATTCAAATCTCAGGAAGCAGAATTATTCTGGCTTATCTGGATGAGTCCAATGTGAATCACATGAATTCTTAGAAGTGAAGAACCTTTCCCAGGTTTGTTCAAAAGAGATATGAAGACTAAAAAATGTCAGAAAGATGGTAACATTACTGGCTTTGAAGATGGAAGAAGGGTACCAAAGTAGAATACTTCTAGAAGCTAGAAAAAGCAAGGAAATGGATTCTCCTCTAGAACCTCCAGAAAGGAAAGCAGCCCTACCAACACCTTGATTTCAGACCGGTATTGAACATCTGACCTACAGCATTGTAAGATAATAAGTTTGTCACGTTTTAAGTGACTAAGTTTGTAATTTTTCATAGCAACAATAAAAAACTAATACAGGGACACTTCCAAGTGCCTTTGAGTACAATAGTTTGGATATATATTTAATGGGATATACCCTAAGGACTAACAGACTAAAAACAGTCTTAAACTATTTTCAGCTTTTATGTTATGAATTAGTGTATTTATTTTTATGCTAAGATAAAAAGAAAGTGAGTAATTGTGTGGGTGTTGTTAAAAACCAAGATATTCAGCATGGGAGACAAGATATAAAGATCTAAGATTGGTGAGGTTAAGAAAAAAACCTACAGTCCTAAATAAGAATTGAAGGTGTTCTTATGAGCTCAGGAAATATTTTTTTTCCTAGAAAAAAATAGGTTTGTTTTTATTTTTATTTATATAAAGAGAGTGTGAGCAAGTGAGAGAGGCAGAGGAAGAGAGAGAGAATCTTAAGCAGGCTCCACAATCATCATGGAGCCCAATGTGGGGCTCAATCCCGTGACCCTGGGATCATGACCTGAACTGAAATCAAGAGTCAAATTCTCAACCTACTGAGCCATTCAGACGTGCCCCTCAAAAATAGTTTTGTCCACTGAAAAGTCCTAAGAACAATGAGCGAGTTTCCCCTTTCTTCAAGTATTATTTTCTTTTAAAGCAAAACAGGACTTCTTGAAGAAATGGCTGATTTGAGATCTGGAGCAGGAAATGTATCAGATGAACATTTTCACACTAACAAACAAGGAAGTCATCAAAGACTATCTAAGTATGTAGGAGTCAATTGGATAAGTTCTAATGATCAAAATTCGGAGAATTTGAACATCTTTAAAAATAATAACTGCTGTGGATTCAAACACAAATATCTACTGATTCATAGGGATACTCAAACAAACAAACAAACATACAAACAAAAAACATAATTTCTCACGCATGGTAGAGAACTAATTTGCAATTTTCAGAAAATAAAAGTAACATAATATAATCTAGGATTTATTCTGCCTTTTCTCTAAAAACTGTACCTCTGTGTAATGAAGTAGTAGATGAGGGGATGTTTACATTATAGAAATATTTCAGAGAATAAAAGGAGAATTTTACTGGGACATCAGAATGTTATAATCCCTAATGAATTAACACATCTGGGCATTAATGAGAATCAATGGCAGCTTACATCACAAAAAGAGAGACAGATATTTTATAATGGAAGTATACAGTCACTCTTTCAAAAAAAAAAAAAAGCCAAGGATCAACAATAAAAATCTTAAACAGTGACCTAGAGTCTGGTTAAGCCTCTAGGTCATATCCAGTATAGAGAAATATAGGAGAGAGGGGCACAGTTTATAAAATAGCATGTGTATAAAATGGTAAAATCTACATGGTATGAAATTCTGCAGAGTAAATAATTGTTTCCTCAATAAATAACTCACATGGAAAAAATAATGATAAAAAATACAAGAATTTTAAAGGATCTAAAAATATTTCCATCGGTTGCAATGTATGCTACTTATTCAGGTCCTAATGCAGTCAACAAGCAGAGAGGGAGGGAAGAGAGAGACACAGAAAAAGAGGGAGAGAGAGAGAGAGAGAAAGAGAGAGGAGGCAATATAAAAGGAAAGCCAAAAAAACATTTTAAAGTTGAACATTCACTAGATATTTGAGATATTACAGGATTATTTGTTCATTTTCAGTGTGATGGTAGTATTTTGCATATTTCAGGGGGTAATTTTTGGAGAAATATATTCAAAGACTTATGGAAAAAATGAAGAAAAGTCTATATTTGCTTCAAAATAAACTTGCGGGGATGAGATAGTGTTGGGTAGAGATGGGCTGATATTAGGTAGAGATTTGATGGCTGTTGGAGGAAATGGGTTGGAGTATAAATAAACAAAGATTGGTAATGCTGATTATTGTTGAAATTGACTAATACATAAATACATTGAGTTTCATCATACTTTTCTCTCTAATTTTTACGTTTCTTTTCATAATAAATAATTAAAAGAAAAAGAGGCAGAGAAGTAGAAAAATCACTGTGGGAAGATTTTTAAACCACTACTGAGATATTATTTTTAAAACTCTTACAACCATTCCTTTTGTTACAGTCAGCCAGATATGAAAAAAAATTCCTGAAACTGTTATTTTTTTAGAAAAAACTTTTAAAAAGCTTCTGCTTTCTTAGTTACAATAGACATAGTCACCAGTTTTATCCTCAATTATAAAATTGCTATGTAATGCATAATAAAATAATTTTAATCTATAATTGTCTTACTCTGCTTTCCACTGCTCATGTGCAGCACATTCTCTTTGCGCAGTAAAACTCCAACATTCCTTTTTTTAGTTAAGAGTTATTCAGAGGAAGTATTAAATATAGATAATTTAAGAGGTCTTTCACTGAAAGTTATCAGCCCATGCTAGCAGGCTTGCTTGGGAAACCCAAGATATACTCTTTTTAGAACTGCCCCAGGGTCTGTAAGTTACAATTGCAAAACAAACAGACTAAAAAATGTTGCTTCCTTTTTATTCAAGACTGTCACTAATGGTAGGATTTTCTTTCCTTAGAAAATCTATGAGGATTCTTTTTTTCCTCCAGCACTCATAGCAAATATGATAACATGTTTTTTTTTCAGCCATGAGGGAAATTGGGTTCTCTCTCCTCTTTGATGATAGTTTCATGAAACAAACCAAAAAATCCTGCTATTCCATGAGATGGTAAAATAACAGCATCCCCACAGTCCAGGAGCTGCCATGAAGAGCTGAAAATAGTTGACAATGTGGATTGTGAAGTCTGCCTATATTTCAACTAAATCAATTACACTTTCTCCTTCCTATAAGAAGGAGGAGATTTATGTCTTCAGAAACATTCTGCTAAGCAAATAAAAATAGAATAGAAATGAACATTTCTAGTAAGAAAAAATTCTTAATTATTTTTTAAAATTTTTATTGAAGTATAGTTCACATACAATATACATTACACAGTGCTCACCAGAGCAACTGTACTTATTGTCTGTCACCATAAGATGTTAATACAATATTATTGACTATATTACCTATGCTGTGCATTACATCCCCCTGACTTACTTATGTTACACCTGGAAGTTTGTACCTCTTAATCCCCTTCACCTATTTCACCAATTCAACCAAACCCCCTTCCCTCTGGCAACCACCAGTTTGTCTGTATTTAGGAGTCTGTTTCTGTTTTTTCTGTGTTTCTTTGTTCATTTTTTCTGTTTTTTAGATTCCATATATAAGTGAAATCATATCATATTTGTTTTTCTCTATCTGACTTATTTCACATTGCATAATAACCTGTAGGTCCATCCATGTTTTTGCAAACGGCAAGATCTCATTCTTTTCTATGGCTGAGTAATATTCCATTATATATAATATATTATATATCACATCTCTATCCATTCATCTATTGATAAACACTTGGGTTGCTTCCATATCTTGGCTATTATGACTAATACAGTAAACAAAGGGATGCATATATATTTTCAGATTAGTTTTTTTTGTTTTCTTTGGGTAAATACACAACAATGCAATTATTAGTTCGATCATATGGTGTTTCTATTTTTAATTTTTTGACAAACCTCCATACTGTTTTCCATAGTGGCTGAATCAATTTGTATTGTCGCAGTGCACAGGGTTTCCTTTTCTCCACATGCTGGCCAAAACTTGTTTTTTGTTGTCTTTTTGACACTAGCCATTCTGACTACAGCGAGGTGATACATCATTTTGATTTTGACTTGCATTTCCCTGATGATTGGTGATGCTGAGCATCGTCTCATGTGTCTGTTGGCCATTTGTATGTCTTTGGGAAAATGTCTATTTAGGTCCTCTGCCCATTTTAAAATAGGATTATTTGTTTTTCTGTGTGTGTTGAGTTGCTTGAGTTCTTCATATATTTTGGATGTTAACCCCTTATTGGATATATCATTTGCAAACATCTTGTCCCATTCAGTAGATTGCCTTTTTATTTTCTTGGTTTTCTTTGTTGTGCAAAAGCTTTTTCTTTTGGTGTAAGTCCCAATAGTTTACTTTTGCTTTTGATTTTCTTGCCTGAGGAGATATATTCAGAAAAATGTTGCTAAGGCTGATTTCCAAGACATTGTTACCTATGTTTTCTTTTAGGAGTTTTATCATTTCAGGTCTCACATTTGGGTTTTTAATCCACTGTGTATGTATTTTTGTGTATTGTGTAAGAAAGTGGTCCAATTTTATTCTTTTGCATGTAGCTCTTCATCTCTCCCAGCACCATTTACTAAAGATTTGTATATTCTTGCCTCCCTTGTTATAGATTAGTTGGCCATATAGGGATGGGTTTATTTCTGTGCGCTCTACCCTGTTCTATTGATCTATGTGTCTATTTTTGTGCCAGTATCATACTGTTTTGGTAACCATATATTTTAGTATTTCTTGAAATCTGTGATTATGACACCTCTAGTTTTGTTTTTGGTTTGTCAAGATTGCTTTAGTTACTCAGAGTCTTTTATAGTTCCAGTCACATTTTAGGATTATTTGTTCTAGTTATGTGAAAAATTCCATTGGTATTTTGATAGAAATTGCAGCAAATCTGTAGATTGCTTTGGATTGTATGGAAATTTTAACAATATTAAACCTTCCAAGCCATGAGCATTATGTATCCTTCCATTTGTTTGTGTCACCCTCAGTTTTGTTCAGCAATATTTTATAATTTTCAGAGTACAAGTCTTTTACTTCCTTGATTAAATTTATCCCTGGGCATTGTATTCCTTTTGGTGCTATTGTAATTGTGTTTTTTTTTTTTTAATTTCTCTTTTTGCTACTTTTTTGGTTGATGTAGGAAAAAGATTTCTGTATATTAATTTCATATCATGCAACTTTACTGAGTTCATTTATTAGTTCTAATAATTTTTGGTGGAGTCTTCAGGGTTTCTGCATATAGGGCTATGTCATCTGCAAATAATGATAGTTGTAGTTCTTCCTTACCAATTTAGATGCCTTTTATTTCTTTTTCTTTTCTGATTGCTATGTCTAGAACTTCCAGTACTATGTTGAATAAAAGTGATAAGAATGGACATCCTTGTCATGTTCCTGATCTTAGAAGAAAAGCTCTCAGCTTTCACCATTGATTACAGATGTTAGCTGTGGGCTTGTCGTATATGGCCTTTATTATGTTGAGATGTGTTCCTTCTAAACCCACTTTTTGGGAGTTTTTTTTTTTATCATGAATAGATGTTGAATTTTGTTACATGCCTTTTCTGCATCTACTGAGATGACCATATGATTTTTAGCTTTCATTTTGTTAATGTGGTGCATCATGTTAATTGATTTGCAGATACTGAAACATCATTGCATCCCTGGAATAAGTCCCACCTGAATGTGGTGAATGATCATTTTAATGTATTGTTGAATTTGGTTTGCTAATATTTTGTCAAAGATTTTTGCACCTATGTTCAGCAGGGATATTGGCCTACAGTTTTATTTTTTGTAGTGTCTTTGTCTGGTTTGAGTATCAGGGTAAGGCTGGCCTTTTAGAATGAATTTGGAAGACTTTCTTCCTCTTCTATTCTTTGGAACAGTTTGAGAAAAGTAGGTGTTAACTCTTCAAATGTTTGGTAGAATTCATCTGCGAAGCCATCTGATCCTGGACTTTTGTTTGTTGTATTTTTTTTTTGATTATTGATTCAATTTTGTTGATAGTAATTGGTCTGTTCAAATTTTATATTTCTTTCTGATTCATTTTTGGAATGTTGTATGTTTCTATAAATTCATCCATTTCTTCTAAGTTGTCTAATTTGTTGGCACATAATTTCTTGTACTAGTGTCTCATAATCCTTTGCATTTCTATAGTGTTGGTTGTTACTTCTCTTTCATTTCTGATATTATTTATTTGAGCCCTCTTTTTTGTCTTGATGAGTCTGGCTAAAGTTTTATCATTTTGTTTATCTTTTCAAAGATTGAGCCCTGTTTTATTGTTTTTTTTTCCTATTATCTTTTTTAGTCTCTATTTATTTATTTATTTCTGCTCTGGTCTTTGTACTTCCTTATTTTACTGACTCTAGGCTTTATTTGTTTTTCCTTTTCTAGTTCCTCAAGGTATAAGTTTAGATTGTTTATTTGAGATTTTTCTTGTTTCATGAGGTAGACCTGCATTGCAATAAACTTCCCTCTTAGAACTCCTTTTGCTGAATCCCAAAGATTTTTAACTATTGTGTTTCCATTTTTATCTGTTTGGAGGTATTTTTTAAAAATGGATATTTATTTATTTTGAGAGAAAGAGAGAGAGACTGTGGGGGCAGGGGGAAGAGAGATAAGAGAAAGAATCCCAAGCAAGCTCTGTGCTGTCAGCATGGAACCCAATGCAGGGCTCAATCCCACAAACTGAAAGATTAGGACTTGAGCGAAAATCAAGAGTCAGATGCTCAACCAACTGAGCCACCCAGACACCCCTTTTCCCAGGCATTTTTTAAAAATTTACTCTTATGATTTCTTTGTTGACCCATTGGTTGTTTAGTAGCATGTTGGTTAGCTTCCACTTGTTTGTGTATTTTCCAGACTTTTCTTATAATCTATATCTAGTTTCATACTGTTGTGGTTAGAAAAGATGCTTGATATGATTTACATCTTCTTAAAAGTATTGAAACCTGTTTTGCAGCTTAACATGTAATCTGTCCTGGAGAAAACTCTAATCTTAACAAAATACACAAATAAGTTTACATTTATGAGGAAATTTGTCTTATTGGAATATCTCTACCAATTTTGAATCCCATTTGCAAAATCCAAGTTAAAATAAGGGGAGGAGGGAAATAAAGGGTGCCTTATTATCGAGAATTTTTTAAATTACTTATTCTTAATTTATATTCACCTGTATCCAAAGAAACTTGAAAAAGAATCCTTAACATAAACCAGAATTGAGAAATAGACTATTGAAAGTAAAGTAAAACTCTGCTTATGATTTTAAAGGGAACATTCTCTGAGACTCTGCATTGATTAATTTCCCATAATAACATTCTAATGGCAAAGTGAGGGATAAAACACCCAATAGCTGATGCATTAAAATGAGATGTTGAATCTCTTCTTTCTTCTCTCTGTCAGTCAAGGGTTCTTGGTGGAAAGCAGCAGCAAGAGACTCTGCATAACTTGAATAGAAAGAACAATTTACTGAAAGCCTTTCAGATAAATAAATGATAAGAATTAATAAAAAGGCTAATAGAAAACATAATACAAAATTTAGTGGATTTTTTTCTAGTTACAAGGAAATAAGATCATGTTGCCTCTTTGATATTAGTTTCAATTGAAACAAAGTAATCCTTCAGTTCCATGAAATTATAAAATAATAGCCTTCCCAGAGTCCAAGAGCTACGAGAAAAAAACTGAAATAGGCTCAAACCCAGGTAGGAACCAAGAAGAACTGGACAAGAGTAATCCCACTATTTTCTTACAATGAGAACAGATTATTGAGGGTGACCATCCTGAATATGTTATCCTGGGATAGTTGGCACTGCTGTTTTAGGGCTAGGATTCTTGGCTATCTCTGTATTTTCTATGATTTTACATGGGAAAATCTCATTGGTTTAATCTAAATCATGATGACTTATGGTTTAATAAGAGAAGGTGGATCTCTGCCTCTTTCCTAGATTCACAGAACACCCCCCCCAAAACAAACAAACAAACAAACAAACAAACAAAAAACAGAAATAGGTTCAGATGCTGACTTTGCTATCCTTGCAACATGAGGAATCCAGCAGCTAATTATATGCCTGGTCATAAACCTCACTCCCAAAGTCCCACTCCCCTAGCACTTTGAATACCAAGTTCTTTACTTAACAAGTTGTCTTTCAAAAGGAATTGAATAGAATTGAATAGAATTCAAAAGGAATTCAAAGAATAACTTACTGAGGGACAGAAAATTTACTGTTTATGAAAAAAAGCTTTGTAGTCAGACCAGCTATGATTTCCTAGTCTAGCTTTTCCATTATAAGATGGGACACTTGGGCAAGTTATTTAATCTGTCAAAAACTTGGTTTTATTTTCTGTAAAATTGGTAGTGAAACAGGCTTTATATCCCAATGGGTAGAATCATCATGGGCACATAGTCATTCTCAAGGCACAATCAATATTTGGAAAAAATGTAGATATTATTATTGCTGCCAGTTGTAATAACGCTGTGGAATTAAGAAAATGGAAATAAAAATAAATTTGTAAGATTTTTCCTGAGTGGAGCACCCCACTGGCTTGGTAGAGCATGTTACCCTTGAGCTCAGGGTTGTAAGTTCGAGCCCCACGTTGGGTAGAGAAATTACTTAAAAATAAAAATCTTTAAAAAAAAAAGATTATTGCTGAGAACTGTAAAAGGTTGGTTTTCATTTTATCAGTGGTTCCTCTTTGTTAAGTCACTTCTCTGTTTCCTTAAATTTCCAATGGACACCTATGCTCTGAGTAGAACAATTGTAGGAGCCAAGTGGCACCTTCAAAATGGACAAGTTTGCCTATCTTAATAGTTTCACAGATGCTGACTAGATTTATTTGGATAATCTGAAAACCAGAGATACAGTCACAAATTTTCATTGCATCTGATGCCAATCACTGAGGAACAGTGTAGGTTGTAAAAATTTAAATGACCAAAGATCACCCTATATTCTGCCCAATATGAATGCTTTCTTCTTGCCCTTTCTCCTATAAGTCAAATCAACTCTTCAATTTAGTATAAATATTTGTAACCTTTCATTACAAGTTCTTTATCCTGACTCAGAACAGAGCTGATGACTCCTTCTCTATGTGGTATCATTAAAAATTTTAGATGTTAAAAATTCTCTTTAAAATATTTGAACTCCCTAATCCTATCTGTGGAAAATAACAGATACTCATTAAATGCTGAACAATTGAGTAAGTAAGTAATTCTATACAGTAAACTTCAGGCACAAAGTTAAGATTTTTTTAAGTTTAATGTTAAAATGAAATTATTGTATCGACATTTGTAAAAATAAAAAATTCTTTTGAAAATTAGAGTGAACATTGAATTTGTTCCCTTTCCTGCTTTTATACTAAAGAAACTGCTGAAAACAAAATCACCATTAATCATCTCATTGAATTTAATTGAAATAATGTAAATGAAACTGCTTTGTAAACTGTTATGGTATATACAAATAAGGTATTATTACTAGCCATCTGTTCTACCATATGATGTTACAGTTTTGATTATGCAAATAAAATTTTACTGTAGAAAAATTTTAAATAGTAGAATCTTTTAAAAAGAAAGTGTAAAATGGTTTATGTTTGGTTGAATAAGTAATTATCTATTCATTTTATTAAACTTAACTTAAACTTTGGATCTTAAACTTTAGTATTTTAAAAGTCAAAAAGCAAAAATGCATAGCATATTAAGATGTTATAACCCCATTGAGATAAAATAAGGCATTGAAATTTCTCTTTTCTAAATAAGAAATTTCTAGACTTGCATAGGTTAAGTTCCAGCCACAGGAAGTACATTGATATATGTACTGATCAGTCCATTACTTCATCAAAAAGATGAAATTAAAGGACTGAAGTCTATGCATTTACTATTATTTGTATGCATGCTTTTAGAGATTTCAATAGAAACTCACCTCTTCCTTTCTTTAAAGCTAATCTCAAATAACTCTCTTGTGATTAACCTACATCTTCATCCAAAGCATTACTAATAGAATACAAATGAGATTTACCTTCAATTTCCATAATAATCACGTCAATTTGCATAAAATTTACATAATAACAATCATAATTAAGTAGCATTATAGTAATTGTTATAAAAACAACCATCATAAATAGCATACACCATATAAGTGTGAGGGAGATAGGAGCTTTAAGCTATATCCATATTTATTTTATTGTCTCATTTTACTGGAAATGTATTCATGCCACTAATCTCTTATAATATTTGTGTTTAACTTCAATACAGAGCTGTAGGGGTATATTACTTTTTTTTTCTTTGAGAATAATATGATGTATTCTGATTATCTGGAAACCTGGAAAGAATTCACTAATTTTCCATTTGTGGCTGATACCTACAAAGTCTGGGTGAAGGAATTAAACAATCACCTTTTTTGTTAAAGTACCATTGTACTGTTATTATTTAGGTTTTTCTCTTCTTTTTACTTCTTTCAATTCTTCCATTATTACTTTGCATTGGTTTTGCCTTTTATCTTTTCACCTCACTGTTTCTTCCAGAGTTTTTCCACTTGGACACTTTTATTCCATTTTTTTTTTTCCTCCTCCAGCATGGTAAAATTTCTTATTGGATATGTCAATATGGATATAATGAACAGAGAGCTTGGCATGTTGTGACAGGAGTCTTTCCTTACACAGAAGATATATTAATCAGGACTTGTGTCAAAGAAAATATGTACTGGATAAAGTTAAATAGACAAGGGAGACTATATTTAAGACAACTACAATAGGGAAAAGAAATTGAAATTAACTTTACTGAAACAAAAAGCAGGAGAGTTTTTAAACATTGGCTGAGCTAGGTAGAAAAATATCGAAGGATGTTAGGAAGAGGGTGGTCAGTGTGATTAAGTCATCTGTGTTTGTTAATTGGTATTTATCAACATTAGGGTCCTACCCTCTCACAGAAATTGGGAGTGTCATCTTTCTTGATTATATCTAAAAGGAATGGCTCCCAAGTCCTTAAGAAAGACATCCCTTGGTTGTAAAATCTGTAAAAAGCTGGGAAGGTATTTTAAAGGGGGAATGCTCAAACTGAGGGGAATTTTAAGGCTCTCTTGGTTCATTAGGTTTTGACTACAAATATAGAAAAGTCCAAAATAACTGTGGCTACATAAAAGTATGGAAATTTACAGTTCAAAAAAATGTGAATTCTGCCCTAAAAATCCTTCAGAATTCAGATTTCTTCCAGATTACCATTCCCCTATTCCTGAGGGGTGCCCATTTTCTTTATAGTCCAGCAACATTCCCATTTACATTTTAGGTAGCAAAATGGAGAAATGGAACAGTTATGAAAGCAAATGCCTTATGTCTGCTGCCTCTTGAGGGAAGTTTCTAGAAGCTGCCATGGGATATATGTTTTTACATTCTTTTGGTCAGATAGTCCAACATTTTGAACAGTCCAGAATTTTGGACATTCAAATAACTGCCCACACTTTTCTTCCCACATATACAACACACTCATTCTGTCCTCAAGCAATTCAATCCAATGGTCCATCCAATTACTGCATATAGTTCAAACTTTAGGAATTCTGGTGGAATTTTTTCTATCATGTCAGGGTAGATGACATGTAGCTTCTCATGGTACATTAGCTTCTATACTACAAGACAAGATGCCTGTGTCTATCCTAGGATAAAATGGCAGAGTGAGAACAGGATAACATCAGTAAAAACTCATTTAGGAAAGAAAATAAAGGGAAATAGTCAGATGTCCATTGAAATTATAAAACTCTCCTAAGTAGGCATTATAAAGCCTCTATTCTCTGATAGTTCAGTAACATCTTTGATTTTTTTTTTTTTCTTGATCTGGTAGCACCTGATTCTGATCTCTAGAAGGAAATATATTGTCTGTTGTTCTCCCTGACCACAATGATGACTGTCATTGGAGTTTTTGTTAGGGATTCAAACTTTCACAGGCTACCTCTTGCCAGTTTAGTCTTCAGGACCTATGCATTGCTTAGTTGAAAAATCACAGACTCGATTGATTTCTTTGACAATATGACTCTCTCAGAATCTTAGTTAGCTTATACTTAATTTCATATGTAAGTAACCACAGTTACAAATCCAATCTAGACATAGACTTTAAACTTAAACTTTGGTCCTTTCTACTGTCCTCTGTGTTTTCTTCATGCAGCTGTTTCAATATAATGATGGCTAAGTTAAAGCCATCTATGTCAACGGTCCTCAGTGTGAAAATAACACATTTGATATTGTCTTTGTCAGTTGGCTATTAACCTTCATACGGCAAGGCCCTTGACTTATCTTTTGCTAAGGCTTTCATTTGAAGGTACTTTGAAATTGGAAAGTGTCCAAGTCACCAAAATCTTTACCAACCTGGATTGCTTGTCACGGGCAGAGCATGCTATCTTTAGTAGAACTATGTCTCCTTAGATTTCTACTTGCATATGTGTTCATCTCACTTTGTAAGTATTTTGGGAAAGTAGCAAAACTAGTCAAAACCCACCAAATTTAAATTTTTTTCTATTAGCGCTCCTAACACTATAGTTTTATCAACCCACAGCCTCCTTAGAAAATTCAGGAGACAGTATCACAAAATGTATTGCAAAAAAAAGAATGAAGTTGGTTTTCAAGCTTGCAGTATCCGAGTTGTTGCCACATGAATAATTCAGTCAAGCCAGTGAGAAAGGTTCAGATTTCACCAATCTAAACATCTCATTGCTAGTACCAAATTCTTTATTCCTTAGCATTATTTCTAGCAGCTAGTAATATAAAAACCTGGAGTTAAAGCAGCTTTAAATAAGAGAGAAATTTATTTTTCACCTGTATAAATATCAGAAAGTTTATAGTTTAGCAGTAGAAAAGTGGTTTAGGGACTCCAGATACTTCCAGCTCACCTTCTGTCATCTCTAATGCATATTTTCCAAGGCAGCATGTGCATTCTAGAAAACAAGATGGAAAAAGAGAGAAAGAAGAGATTGTGAATGCTTTGTTCTAGATGTCCCTTAAGGAAATTCTTGGAAACTGCTACAGATCACATATGTTTGCATCCTATTTGGACAGAACTTAGTCATCTATCTTTAAAATGCTTGGGTGATAAGATCTTTTTTTTGTATATATGCCTGGCTAAACATGTTATCATTTTAGAAAAAAAGGAGAGAAAAATATTAGGGGAAATGAGCAGTTTCTGACACAGGGTGATGCAGCCAGTGCTACGTTACAACTTCATTAACAATTTAGGCATCTTGTGCAAATCCATTCATTCATTCTTTCTTTCATTTAACAAATACTTTTAAAATACAATTTGTAAACAGCCGTACCCATCAAGCTTTTGAGCAATCCAGTGAGGTAAGTAAGCAGACTTGGTAACAGGTAATTTTAGAGTTGACAAAACAGAGGCACTGACAGGTTAAGTGACATCCTGAATGTCACAGCTCTATAGTTTGTGAAGCCTAGAATCCCTCACTCCGTTCTTGCTGCTTACCAATCAATTCTCCACACAGCAGCCAGAGTGAGTTTATAAAAATCCATTTGATTATGTGATTACCCTACTTAAATTATTTTGATATCCTTCTATTACCCTTGGAAGAAAGTCCAAATTCTTTTACGTGGATTATGAGGCCTTTTCAAATTCTGTGCTTTTCTTATTTATCCAGGAACTATAGCCTACTGTCTCTCACTTGATCCCAAATCTATGCTCATTATACTGAAGTCCTTCAGTATAATAAGCATAGTAAGAGAAGCTTCTCTTATTTCCAAGGCGTCTTACGAGATGTTCAATCTATGAGATCTATTTCCCCTCTTCATCTGACCCTCACAATCCCTTTGTCTAAGTCTATGCCTACTATTTTTTCTCATTTTTTTTTCTAAATTGAGCTATAACAAGTATACAATAAAGAACATAAACTTTACTAATATTAGTGTACAGTTTGCTAAATTTTTACGTGTATGAATACCTGCATTACCACCAGCCGGGTCAAACTATAAAAGATTTCTCATATTCCAAAAGCATTCCTGCTCCTTTCTGGTCAATAGCTACCACCCACAAGGAAATAATTTTGTGACTTTCAGTCACCGTCAGAGACTCATAATTTTATGGGGTGTCTCTTGGATAGGCTAAATTGCATTCTCCCAAATTCAGTTTTTAGTATATTTCCAGATAAGGTGGACAAGAGATAAGTGAGACAGGACAGAAGGGATATGGCAGCCATTTTGTAGCATACACACACCTTCTCCCAGTTATTTAGTTAAATGCTAATATAAGTATCACTGTGAAGGAAATTTATAGATATAATTAAAGTCCCTAACTAGTTGGCTTTATGTTACCCTGTGTCATTCTGACTTAATCAGCCAGAGGTTCTTTAAAAGAGAGCTTAGGACTTCCGTCAAGGGAGAGAGAAACTTCTGCTTGTAGAAAATAGACAAACTTCAAACCCTGTGCCTGGGCTTCCAGCTTGAAATTTCCCCATGACTGTATGGCCGATGAAGTTGCATAGCTATAGCCCCTACAATTGCATAAACCAATTATATATAGGTAGAGTCTCCTGTGTTTGAATCACACAAAACCAGTAAAAATTCTTTTGCCTGTCCTGGAACTTCATATAAGCAGGTCACACAGTATGTACTAAAGAAACAAGTGTTTCCAGCCTCTGTTTCTAAACATATCTTTGAAATTCATCCATGCTTAGTATATCAGTAGCTGAGTTATATTCCACTGTATGGATTTAACACAATAATTAAACTTACTTATGGGTTTTCCTTTTGCTGGAAATTTGTTTTTTCCCCCAATTTTTTTTTATATTATGAATAAAACTGCTGTACATGTCATTAAACATTTTATTAAACAGATGCCCATCTATGTTGAGTATTCATTATATACTTAGGAAAAGAATTGCTAGGTCATGGTATAGAAATATGTTTAACTTTGTACGTACTGCTGAACAGATTTCCAAAGTAGCTATTCACATTCTACTATTACCAGCAATGTTTATGATTTCCATTTCCATTTCCAGGTGATCTGACCACACCCTTCCCAAACTTTGAAATTAACAGTCTGTTTTTTGTTTTTCAGCCAATCTCAATGGGCAGTAATTAAGATCTCATTGTGGTCTTAATTTGCATTTCTTTCATAAAAAACATCAAGGCCATTTAAATACCTTCTATCAAAGACCTAAATGTATATGTATGTCTGCTTTCTTTTAATTTTTCTTTATCTTTTTTTTTTTTTTTTTTTTTTGTGAGAGAGAGCGAGAGCACACACATGCATGCAAGTAGGGGAAGGGCAGAGGGAGAGGGAGAGAATCACAAGCATGCTTCATGCTTACAACCCTGGGATCCTGGCCTGAGTCAAAATCAAGAGTCAGACACTCAACTGACTGAGGCACCCAGGCACCCCTAATTTTTCTTATTGATTTGAAGCAGCAATATTTATATTTCCAATACGAGTCTTTTGTTGGATATTGTTTTTTGAAGATGCTCTCCACATCTACAGTTTGCCTTTTTTATTCCCTTAATGGTATATTTGATATATATATATATTTTTATTTTAGTAAAGTCCAATTTGCTGATTGTCTTCTTTTATATTTGATGCCTTTTATTTCATGTTCAAGAAATCATTCCCTACCACGAAACTACAAAGATATTCCTCTCAGCTTTCTTCCAGAAGCTTTATTATTTTACCAATCACATTTAGGCTTATGATCTAAAATTATATTTTTTGGTTAGGATGAGTAGCAAGAAGCAAAGGTCATCATTTTTTTCCTATATAGACGCTTAATGAAAGCAATACAATTTATGGAAAAAGACCAGTGTGGTGGCACCCTTAGTGAAAAACGAATGACAACATATTTGTAGGCTTATATCTGAACTCTTTTTTTCCTTTGTTATATTTGTCTGTTTTTCTGTTCTCATAACATTTACACAGTATCTTAAGTAATGTAGCTTTGCAACATATTTTGAAATCTGATAGTAATAGTAACAAATACCAATCAAGAGTCATTTTTTTAGGGTTTCAGAAACCCCACTTTTAAGATCACTTGAGCATATTACTATTACATATATCTCACTTTGTAATGCTTTTAAGAGTACAGAAAATATATTTTATTTCAAATAGAAATTATAAAAAAACCACTTAAATCAAAAATTGTCTCCTAAATATATAATCTAGGTAATTTTCCTCAATCGTTTTATAATTAAATTTAATCATCTATAAAATGTGGACGTCAGTAGTCCCTACCTCATAATTTTGTTGCAAGGATTAATTGAAATAACATATGTAAATCATTTAGAAAAGTGGCACATTTTCAGTATTCAGTTAAGATTAATTATAATTATTACTATTTATAAGCTGTAATAGTTTAAAGAATACATCAGTGCACTAATAAACCAATCAAGCAGTTAAACAAAATGGAGAAATGAGACAAAACTTGTGTGAATGGGAATTAAGTATGTGATATTATTTCAAGTCAGGAGGTTATTCAAATAAATGTCAAATGTTAGTCAAATGTCATTTATTTAAATAAATGACATTAAGTCCGTGAGCTGTCAGTTTAGGGAAAGTTTTTAAGTTGAATCACATCTTAAAACTTGTAACAATAGTAAATCTCAGCTGACATAAATTCCTACCTGTTAAAAATCAGAAAAGAAAATACAGGTAAGTAAGTTTATATTTTGGGTTATAAGAGAAATTCTAAAATAAATAGTTAAAATACCCCTGAGATATAAACATCAAATAAGCTATGCTCATACTAAAAAAATACAGAATCTAATAATGTATTTTCGATTTGGATCATGGAAGGCTACATTAAAAAAAAAGTTAAAAAAATACATAAAAGAAAATATTGACAATTCTGAAGCCCTAATGAAGAGATGAGAAAATTTGAACTCTTATGCTCAGGTAGAGAAGTTTGGCATTACTTAGTAAAGGTAAGAGTGTGTGTGTCCTATTACATACCAATTCTGCTCACATATGTACAGAGAGACCTATACAAGGATGAAGATGTGATGAATGCTATAAAATTAAGGTGTCCATCATGTAATCAGAACACTTATCAGTAAAAGAAATCAGGCTTCTTTTACTTTCCTTCTCCATCATTCCTTACTTAACACATGGTTTTCTTCTCAGTGAACTTAAGATTGCCTTGAGTCGCTGATTGAATTTTAAGAAGTAAAACAGGAAAAAGAAGTGGCACTATAAAAGTTCCCTCTATGTTTCATTTCCATAATTGGCAACCCTCAGCTGCAAAGAAAGCTGAATCTAGGTTTTCATTTTGGAAAAAAAAAAGGGGGTAAGAAAAACAACTTGTGGAATATTCTTCTTTTCCAGTTTTTAAATTTGTTTTGGAATAATTTTAGATTTACAGAGAAGTTGCAAAGATAGCCCAAGAAAATCCTTTAGGCCCTTCAACCAACTTGCAACAATGATAAAATCTTACGTAATCATGGTAGAAATTAATAAATTGGTGCAAAAAGAAACCAAAGACTTTATTTGAATTTTTCCAGCTTTTCTATTATTGCCTTTTGTTGTTGTTGTTGTTGCAGTTACAGGATCCAATCCAGAATACCTCACTCATCTAGTCATTTGGTCTCTATGGTCTTTTCTGATTTTGCACAGTTTTTTAGTGCTTTCTTTTGTGTTTATCTTTCACGACCTTAGTAATCTGAAAGAGTTCTGGTTACCTATTTTGTAGACTGTTCCCTTAATTTGGGTTTTTGTCATGATGATACTGGGACTGTGGATTTTGTGGGAAAATATCACAGTGAAGTGTTCTCTTATCACATTGTACGGGGGGTACATGATATCAGTGTAACATCACTGTTAATATTAATCTTTATCTGTCGGCTGAGGTACTCACTACCAGGTTTCTAGTGGAAGTTACTTTACCTTTTCAAACTCTATTCTTTGGAAGCAAGTAACTTGGACCTACCCACCTTCAAGTAAGGTGGGTCGGGGTTAAGTTTTACCTGTTCCTGGAAGACGTAATATCTCTCTATATAGACTTCCTCTGAAAGAAAATTTGCTTGTTTCCTTTCACTTGTCTATTTATTCAGTCATTTATTTTTACTGCTACAGACATATTTGTATTTGTTATTACTTTAGGTTATAATCCAATACAATGCTATTGATTTTCTTGCTGTAATTGTACCTGCTTTGGCCATGGAGAGCTCTTTCAGATTGCTTCCTCTCTCTGACACTCCCCTAGCTTTTTGTTTTTGAGTACTTCTTTATTTTCTGGCATACACATGCCCCAAATTCAGCTTATATTTTTCCCTGCTTCAACCCTAAAATTAGACACTCCTCCAAAGAAACTCTGGTTCCTTGTACCGGATGATATTATTTAGATATCAATATCCGAGCACTTGCTATTGAGGTGTCATTGTTTCTAGGCCCTTTCAGCAGACAGCTAAGAAATATGTGTATGTATATTAACACATGCGTATGCACAAAGTTATGTTTATTTATGTATCTATCTGCTCATATGTTAAAATAAACCTAAGTTTATACTGATATTATAGGATATTCTTAGAATAGAATAATATTCTGTAAAAGAAATCAGCAAGGACAAATTAAAAGCATAATGCTGAACTAAAAACGCAATAGCACAATAGAGTATTTATATCTTATTTAACAAAATATATATTTATAATATATTAATTTATAACATTTACGATAGAGTATTTATAATTACAGTACAGAATATGTATAATTATACATATACATCTATACCTATATCTATAATTTCAGTATATGTCTACAAACTCTTTAATTTTTTTTTTAGTTTATTATTTTGAGAGAAAGAGAAAACCAGCAGGGGAGGGGCAGAGAGAGGGGGACAGAGTCTGAAGCAGGCACGGTGTGAACTGCAGAGAGACCAACATGAGGCTCCAACTCACAAAGCGTGAGCTCATGACCTAAGCCAAAGTCAGACGCTTAACCAACAGAGCCACCCACGCACCCCTCCACAAAGTCTTTAATACTCATCCCATAAAAAGACGGAGTTTAATTCTCCTCCCCTTAGACATGGGCTGAGTGTAGAGGCTTGTCTCTAATGAATAGAATACAAGAATGTAGTGGAAATGATACTATGGGGCTTCTTAAATAGGTTAGAAGAGGCATTGGAGCTTCTAGCAGGCTCTGTCTCTTGGAATGCTCACCTTTGAAATGGAGACGTTGTACTGTGAGGAAACCTAGGCCTCATGTCGAGAATATATGTATGTGTTCTGGTTGACAGCACTAGCTAAATTCCCAGCTGACAGCTACCATCATCTGCGGGAAGCAAAACTTTACATGATTTCGGGCTTTGACTATACCACCTGACGCTAAGGGGAGTAGGGATGAGCTAGCCCCACTTAGACCTGCCCAAATTGTAAAGTCAGAAGCAAAATAAATGCTGTGGTGGGGATATGACTTCTTGCTGTATTATTCTATACATTTTGGTATTACTGAATTATATCCAAAGAAGAAAAATAGCTGATTTATCACCTGAAATAAAAAAATAATTTCAGAAAGAGAACAGTGTAGTGAAACAGGCAGAGGTTTGGAATTAGAAAACTTGGTTTTTGGTGTTGGAATGTTGTGAATGCTAAATGTGTAGCACCAACAATCATGTGAAATATAAACATTGGGGACCAAATAAGTATCAGAAAATATCCTGATTTATTATAGGTAAAACGGGGTCACGCAATTGAGTAGAGTCTTATATACCCATCCCTGATTCTGGGCCTCAGGAGTCATGTCCCTGACTCGCACTGAAGCGTTGGACAAAAAAAGATGGAACCAATTAAAAAGACCTGCTTGGATGGCTTACTACATGGAATTTCATAACCAACACTGTGTTTGATTTTTGACTCTGCCACTTACAGTTTTGTGACCTCACATGAGTTATTTAAAGTCTAAGCTCGAGTTTCACATTTAGAAAATGAGGCTATTTACATCCGCCTTGCAGGGTTTTATGAGGATTAGAGATAAGGTTCTTATTGTTTAGGACAGTGCCTGGCATGAACACAGACACCCAGTAACAAGCAGTAGTTCTTAATACTGAAGATAATCCCTCTTGGAACAATTTCTAAGATATTTGAATCCTTGTCAAATCAGAAGGATACCTATTCATCTTTTGGACGATTATTTTAAACGGATCGTACAAGCATATATGTATTCAGAGTAAATGGGAATTATAATTGTATAGATAGCATAGAAATTATGACTAATTTTTAAATAATACAGTTTCAGTAAGCTCCAGAAATATTATTTGTTATGATTTTAATACAAGATCTATCGCCCACTGTGATCTGTTTGACTTAAAATTATATATAACCCAATTAACGGGAAAAAATTTATAATGCTTGTTCAGAACAAACATGAAAATAGATCATTGCTTAGGAACATAAAAGTTGTTGGAATAAGGCTGGAGTAAAAATAGGAGATGATGGCTTCTATGGACACATGTTAGGACAGTTTTAGGATGAGTGGCCTTACCAACCAAGGTAATCTGCCAAGTGATGAAATGGGAATTATTTCCTAACAAAAGGATATTCACTCAGTCTTCTTCTCCGACTTGGGCTAAAGGAAGGTTTCTGCTTTTTTTCTTTTTTCTTTCTTTCTTTCTTTCTTTCTTTCTTTCTTTCTTTCTTTCTTTCTTTTTTGTAATAAGGAGAAAGAAAGTTTTAATGAAAAGATCATGAGGTTTCTGATCACATAGAAACTTTTAAGTCTGCTTCCATCACTTATTTCTCATGTATTTGATTTCCTCATGTATAAGCCCAGGAACAGAAATGCCTATCTTACAGTGTCATTTGGGGAACTAAATGAAATAATATATGTAAACATATATGACACAAAATTGCTGCTCAGTAAACACTTTACTTTGTCCATCAGTTTTAAGGAATGTCCTATTCATGCTCAGTTCAAGCTCAAAATAAGATGGAGTGTTAGTATCAGGAATAGATACAAAATCAGCAGGTATGCATTAATGCTAAGGTGACTGGACTATATAGAAGAATGGTAACTTCTTTCATATAACAGACAGCCATATTCTCTCACCAAATTAGGAAGACATTTTTCAGGCACCTCCTGGGAATTTGGAGGGACATTTATGGAGAGCAAGGAGAATGCACCAGACTGGCAAATAGGAGATTGTAACAGTTAGCAATGCACGAAAGACAGTTGAGGACAGGCGGGTTACTGTGAGCAGACCACCTGGACATGGAAGTCACACCAGGTATTCAGGTCCCTACACACCCTCTCACTCTGATGGAAAACAGAGACAGTGGAACAAGTCGTGCAGTATAGCTGTGCCAACGACATGACATCCAACATACATGTTGCAGTGAAGAGATCCCTCGCCTAGGAACTGTAAAAGTTTGCTGGGGAATGCTCAATGAGAGAAACTATGGGGCTCGGCTTGATGATCATTAGTCTTTGAACTCATTTGCATGCTGAAAAGAAAATTGTTGCCAGCCCTGTGGCTTGTCCTCTGGAAAAAGGTTTGTGGGCTCCCAGATGGGAAATTTGAAAGTCTTGAAAATAACTGAATTTCAAGGTAAAATTTTTATACTTCTTCATTTTAAACAAATGAGTGTGGAGGCTGTCTCTAACATGGGAGAAGAATTCATAGGAATGTAGAATGGTCTTATTATAATATGCGAGGAAATTATAACTTTCTAAAAATGGTACAGGTATGGAACAAATAAGGGATAGGAAATCCTAAGAAACAAACAAACAAAAAAATCTAGAGTAGATTAAACGTTCAGAATGAGTGTGCTATTCAACTTTGGAAAAACAGACCGGGAATATTATAGAACAAAGAAAGGAAAAACTAAAAAAAAAAAACAAAAACAAAAACAAAAAAACCCCAGCAAACAAAAACCCCCAAACCCCAAGAGATTATCAGACTGAAAAGAAAAAAGCAGACAAAAAATGTGAACCAACAGGACCTTGCTTACTCATCAGCTGAATTAAATCAGCTATAATACATCTTTAATACAATATGCAGCTCGGCCCTGTGTCCTTCTGTTGTTTGTGATAAGAGCAATCATCCTATTTCCCATTGTTTCTTTAAAATACAAACAGAGCGAGGACTGGAACCAACATTACCAAAGAGACTGCCAAAATGTGCTGATAACAACTAGGATGTTTCATAGCTGTCACATTTAGGGCCCCATTATACGAATAACCCAAAACAAACTAATAAACAACAACAGATTATGCCCACACTATGGAATTGTGAACTAACATTGTGAATATATAAGGCAATGCATAAAATATAGAATCTTTTGCAGAAGTTCTAATATCTTCATTCTAAGTGCTTTGTAGGCCACCGATTAGTCCTTCAGAATACTCATTTTAGAAGGCCAGTATCTTTCTTCCCCTCAAAATTAGCCTTATAAAGTCAGTTAGAGACTGAGAATTAGCCAGGGGTTAAAGTATGGAGATATTATGATATGCTTTGCCATTTTATTTCTAATTTTGGTCTGAAATAAAATAGCCAAGATATCTTCAATGGAGTAGGTATCATTTTGTTGAGCTAATGTGCTCAGATGTATGCCCCATCAGATGTGATTCTGAGGGAAAACAGTTGTAATCCACAAAAATGTTAGTTATACACTAGAAAAAACTTCTGAATGTATTCTGCAATCTAACCAAACTTGTCATAGTTTGAATAGATGTTGTCATGAAAAAATCTGCTATGTTTTTAGGAGCTAGAATGACATTTTTTAACTATATTTCATTCTTCTGGGAGACACTTCCCTTCATTCTTTTCTTTTTCTCTGCATAGCCCTTTTTCTACCTGCCTACAAAGAGCTCAAAAATAAGGATTACTTGGCAGAACTAATTCTTATAAATTTACGTATTAGGTCTGGAAAATCTCAGTGACCCAAGGTCAATTGTTATTGGTATTTCTAAATATTAAATTTTTTCTTATTGCCTACCTTTTCTTTTCTACCAACTTCTCATTTTACATTTTTGCTTCTCTTTCTTTTATTCCTTCTTTTCTAACTATGCCTTTCTGTGATAAAAACAATGACACCAATGGCCATTTCGTAGTCCCACTGATGGGACTCAGAGTTAGCAGGGTTATTGACCACTGTCCTATTTCCTAGGAAATGAGAAAGTGATGCTGAACTGAGTTAGCTTCGCCTGAAAAGGCACACATTAACCCCTGGCCAGAGTGCTGGTAAGATAAAGCCTCCTGCTAAAAATAACTCCTTTTCCACTTTAGTGTCATTCACCATTTTTAATAAACCAGAGGAAACTCCTTCATCAATACCAGAGCCTCCAGTGCACTTTATGATATTATCATTTATGTAATTTTAACATATAACTAAATGAATTCATTTTTACTTAGAACATAGTTTCTTAAAACAGGTAGATTTGTTTATTGGTTCTCTTGCTAGAAAACTTTATCATATGAAACAAAATACCCTATTTCTTGTCTTTCTCCAACAGCTTACATGGAGCTATATTAAACTAGGTCTTTTTAGAGTCTTTCATACTCCACCTACTAACATCTGTCCAAACAGAAAAAAGGTACAAAAAATTTTTCAGAAATTCAGAATTTTTCTGAGTTCAGTGTTTCTTGGCAAAGGGAGTTCAGTATAAAGCATAGATTAAGGATTTAATTAAAGTCATCAAGAATGCACATTGTGGAGCTCTCCTCTACATTGGCTTCTAGACTCTGATTAAATCAGAAGAAGCTTTGAAAGAGGTGGAATCTCTGATGCACTGGAAGTACCCAAGTTTTAAGGAAACTATTTTAGATAAAATGAGAACCCTTGCTGATTCTGATCCACTTTTAGAGACACATTCAAATTCTAAGCTTTTGCTATTCCAAAATAGGTTGTTAAATGATTTTCTTTTATTTTTTCCCTTTCTGCCTGAATGGACCCACATCTAAACACCCACATAGATTTGTGAGGGCATTTCTAGAAAAACAAAGATTAGTTATAAATTCCTTCACTCTTTTTCTTATGAAATACATTTTTATGGGTTTTTTTTTAAATTCTAGGTTTATATCTGTGAAGATTCTAATTGTTCAAACAAGTACTATACACAAACATCAATTAAATAAGTGAGGGTTCGGGATGCTATTTAAATACTACACATTTCTTCAGATACTTATACAGATTTCTGGGAAAATACACATTGGTTTGGATATTGCAATAAGAAATAAGAACATGCAGATCATGGGGAAAAGGTCATCATTCTGTTGAACTAAATTTGTTATGTTCCATTTCTTTGCATCACTAACAATAGGTTTTTTTAGTCCAATGGTGATAACACTCCTGCTGTGACATATACTTCCCTGTATGAAGATAACAACAGGCAAATGACATTTGAAGAAGATAAACATGTACACATAAGTAACTCATAACAGAAACAGTGAAAAAACTTGCTGCAATTAGCAAGGTGATCATACACATCTTAGCTGTGATATAAACGTCACAAAAATCTATTAACACAATTTTTCCTTTTCTTCCTGGCACTGTTGCTGTAGCTCAGCTAATAGGATGAACCATCAAAACTTTCAGAGACAAAGGAAGGAGGTCAGTAACAAATTCTTAAAATAGCAGTGTTACAATAGGCAACATACTATATTATATTAACTATTCACATTCATAACAAAAAAAGATAATTTCATAATGACAAATCTCCAAGGTCCAATGATACATTAAAAGTGTTTTTATTTGCTATAATTATTATCAAGGTTAATGAGACTAACCTTCACCTCTTTTCTCAGGTAACATGAGTATGGAAAGTATTCTAGTAGATTTCCACATGTGTTGTTTATATTAAAATATCTTATTTTATTTGATGAAATTATATATTAGACAGTCTATATAATTAAATAGAACAAAAAATAGAAATGTCTAGGTCATTGGTAAATCAACTTATTTTTCCCTTGAATAAAGTGTTACTGCATTTAGTTTTCTGTTTAATTTGTAGATTCAAGTGTTCGACATATCCTCTTGATACACCCCTACATATAAGAAACTATAAACAAGAAACTCCACTCTTGGGAAAGTGCCAAAGGCTATTAATAGGTATAGACACAGCTCACAGAATTTCTGGGAGGGCTGAAGACATACTCTTGGATGGATTTCCAAAATGACTTTTAATTCCACAATGGCACAGAGACCCTAGGAGGCTCACTGGCATGATCCATGCCAACATTTGGATGCCCCAAACATATTCTTTTGTTGCCTCGTGACTCAGATCCAAACCAAAGTATTATATTAAGATATCTGACTTCCCAGATCTAAATCACATCTGGAACCCTAGCTACAAAGAATCTCTGCATTCTGCAAAACAAGGATTGGAATGGGTTTTGAGAGACCAGATTTTTTTGTTTTTTTTTTTTTTTCACTTATTGTAGATGGAAACCAGCATATTTATGAGCAGGGGCTAAGTAGACCAAGATTTAATCTCATGAAGGCAATTTTGTTTACCCATGGAGCACTATAACATACTATAAAAGAATTCCATTTTTATATGACTTCTAGCTAAAAGGGATGGATGTGTCAGAAATTCATCACCATTCTTTGGGGGAAAAAATCCTAATATTGTTGATGTTCCTGTTTACCCACACAGAATCAAAACAGTCATTTTCATTTATAAGGATGTGAAAATCACATTCATGAGACAGAACATTAGATAATCTGAAATTAGTTGTAATTTTATTTATTTTGGGGTTAATTGAGGTATAAGTCATAAGTAAAACTGTAAGATATTTCAAGTGTTCGGCATGATGATTTTATATACATACATATTGTGAAATGATTTTCCCCATCTAGTTAATTAACACATCTATCACCTCACATATTTACCTTTTGTCTTCTTTTTTTAGTGAGAACATTTAAGTTCTGTCTTAGCAAATCTTAATTACATAATACAGTGTTTTTAACTATAGTTACCATGTTATATTGAATTATCAAACTTTATCTTATAACGGAAAGTTTGTGTGTTTACCAACCTATCCCTTTTTCCTCAAACAACTCAAGTTCCTCTTAGCAACTACATGTCTACTCTGTTTCTATGAATTCAACTTTTTTTTCTTTCTTGTCCTTTTTTTTTTCTTTCTTGTCCTTTTTTTTTTTTTTTTTTTTTTTTTTTTTTAAGATTCCATGTATAAGTGATGCCATGCAGGATTTGTCTTTTTCCATCTAACTTATCTCACTTAGCATAATGCCCTCCAGGTTCATCCATGTTGTCACATGAGGAGGGGAGAAGGGTAGATACATTTTGCCTTTACTCATACCTGGATGGAATGGCCCTTTTAGTTCTTCTTTTCATGAGAGGCTCTCTTAGACTTTACCTCCAGCCTACCCAATATATTTCCACAGCCTCCAGTTTCAAAATTAAAGCTTATGAACAATAGGGTCTGGCAGAAAACTTGGAATCAAAAGAGATCTCTGACATTCATGTGTGTATGTATGTATATCTATATCTATCTATCTCTATACATTCAAGCTTCCTATTTTCACAGTGTTTTAGATCTCGGTAGTTAATTTCTCTTTAATTCAGTGATATTTGTTAACAATGTACTCTAGTTGTTTTCAGAGAGGGTTATTTTTCTATCTTCTATACCATACTGCCAGAAATGTAATCCCAAGAGCAGAAATCTCCTAATTTTTCTATCAAAATATTTAGATCTTTCTTTTTCAGGTGTGTTTATCCTGGACAAAAGGCTTTATGGATATATTAGAGCCAGTGAAACTCTGTCATACAAAAAAATAAAAATAAAAAAAAAACAGATTTATTTTGTGAAACTTGAAAAACAAAGTAAAAATGCTTTTCTCATAGGCTAAAAAAATGAAGATCCCATGCACAACGTCCATGATATTTCTGTTTTCTATGATATGAACAGTTGGAAGTGATATAGAATTTAAGGTCAAATCAGCCTGAGGAAAAACATTTGAAAAAATAACTCCTCTTCAGGTTCCAAATGTCTGAAATATTTTCCATCTTTAATCATTTAAGTTTATAAATCAGGTATTGCTTATCTAATATTCTCAAATAATGTAATATATTTTCTAAACATAACTTGAATCTATTTAATATTGAATTTATTCTAAAAAGCCAAGACATAGAGTGATTTCATTATTTTTGCTATATTTTCCCAAATGCTTACATGTTTTCACAATTTAAATATTTCCTATTTGGGGTTTTGTTCTTCTAACATATGTCTGAAAAAAAGCAGGATCACAAATTTAAAATAAAAATACTTCAATTCCATCAGGTTAATATTGAGTTTAGAGTCTGAATACAAGGAGGAATCAGTATTCAGCTTTAATAATAGAGTGTTATAAATGAAACCACAAATTATATCAAGTTAGGAGCAAACATAAAGATACAGGATCAAGATATAGCCCAAATTGACACATTTGCTCCTTAACAACCTTGTTGTGTAATTTGCACAGTAATTACCTATGAAATTGTCACTTTCTGTAGAATTCAGATACCATTTGTTTCTCCTAGACTTTTGTTTGTTTGCTTGTTTATGTTTTTCGTTTTTATGTTTCAGGAAAACCCATTTCATGCTTCTTGCCATAATGTGTTCCTAGAAACCATGTCATAAAATAAAAGTATTATAATTGGGTATTGTGTTCCCAACCTAGAATTCAGCATTGAGTAAATCTTAACCTGAACAAACATGTCATAGAGGCAAAGACATAAAAACCCATACAAGTCAATAATCACATAAATAATCAAAATGATGCTAGAGCCTCATTAAAAATAAATCATCATATAAAATAAATATCCATGTGCTATGTACATTATTTGGGTGGAGAAAACCTACAGCAGTATAACAGATAACTATTTTATCAGAAATTTGACCTAAAACTATTCACTTAGCTAGAAAAGGCATCAAACATTTCATTAAGGGTGATTTTACTTTATCTTCTTAGAATTTAGAAGGGTATGCAGGGGGAGATGATCCTGGTACTTGGAGAAAGTTTATAAGGATCTCTTAGTCATACTCTGTTTTGTTTCCTATTAAATTTGGCATAAACTTTTGAAAGCCATTATGTTGACCTGGTAGGTACGCTTTAAGTACTATATTTACTGCTTCTAGTTTCATTTCTCCCACTGAAAAGTATTTAAAATGTGAGGTGCTTTTACCCATCTCCAGCAAGAAGGAAACAGTTTTGTCCATCATCTTTAGAATTCATTTTGTCTCTTGAGAATTCACAACTGATTCAAATGTTTATTTCCCTTCTTTCCTTCATAGGTTTCAACTTTCCCACTCCAACTTACCTCTCTGTGTCTTTATTTTTTTAATGTTTATTTATTTTGAGAGAGAGAGAGAGAGAGAGAGAGAGAGAGAGAGAAAGCAAGCACATGCATGCAGGGGAGGGACAGAGAGAGATTGGGAGAGAGAGGGAGAATGAGAATCTCAAGCAGTCCCTGCACCGCCAGCACAGAGCTCAATGCAGGACTCCATCCCACAAACCCAGAGATCATGACCTGAGCTGAAATCAAGAGTCAGATGTGCTTAACTGACTGAACCACCCAGGCGCCCCCATTGGTGGCTTTAAATAAACTAAGGAAAGGGAAAAAAAAAAAAAAGAAAGAAAGAAAGAAAGAAAGGTTAAAATGTTGTTGTTGTTGTTCTTTTAATGCCCTTCTGGGTGTGGATTGGTGACTTAGTCATGTTGAATACTGTAGATGTGAAGATTATATCTTAATAAGAGATATCATTTATTCAAAAGCTTCTATGGATCAGGAACTATACTAACACTGTGTGTAACTTTATCTCCAATCCTTGCACTCTGGCATTTGCAACAAAATTTTATTATTTCGACTTGACAGATGAAGAAATTAGGTACAGAGAATTTAAGTAATTCTCCCAAGATCACAAATACAGTGAATGGAATGCTGGGATTTAAAGTCTCTTAAAACCCATGTTCTTAAACATTAAAGTATAATTGGCATACAGTGTTATACTAATTTCAAGTGTACAACATAGTGATATCACAATTTTATACATTACTCAATGTTCACCACGATAAATGTAATTATCATCTGTTACCATACAGTTATTATAATATTGTTATTATAACAATTATTATATTGTTATAATAATTATAATATTGCTATTATAATATTATTGACTATATTCCCTATGCTATACTTTTCATTGCCATGACTTATTTATTTTATGATTGGAAGTATATCCTTCTTGGTCCTCTTACCATTTTGTCCATCTCCCCACCTCTTCTACCTTCTGGCAACCACCAGTTTGTTGTCTGCATTTATGAGTCTATTTCTGGTTTTTGTTTGTTTGTTTTGTGTTTTAAATTCCACATGTAAGCAAATCATATGGTATTTATCTTTTTTCTGTCTGACTTTATTTCATTTAGCCTGATACCCTCTAGGTCCATCCATGTTGTTGCAAATGGCAAGATCTCATTCTTTTTTATGACTGAGTAATATCCCATTTTTATGACTTAGTAATATACTATAAAAAAATAATATCTTTTTTATGGCTGAGTAATATCCCATCCCATTTAGATGAAGGGATAAAGAAGATGTTACACTCATCTTTATCCCTTCATCTATGGACAGACACCTCGGTTGTTTCCATACCTTAGCTTCATAATGTTGCAATAAACATAGGGGGTATATATAACTTTCCAAATTAGTATTTTCATATTCTTAAGATAGATACCCAGCAGTGGAATGACTGGATTATGTGGTATTTCTATTTTTAATTTTTGAGAAACTTTCTTATTGTTTTCCAGTGGCTATGCCAATTTACATTTCCAGCAGCAGCATATGAGGGTTTCCTTTTCTCTACATCCTAACTGACACTTGTAGTCTCTTGTCTTTTTGGTACTATCCATTCTGTCTGGTGTAAGGTGATATCTCATTGTGGTTTTGATTTGCATTTCCCTAATGATTGGTGAAGTTGAGCATCTTTTCATATGTCTGTTGGACATCTGTATATCTTCTTTGGAAAAATATCTATTCAGGCCCTCTGCCCATTGTTCAATTATATTTTTGAGGGGTGTTGACTTGTATGGTATAGTATTGTATCCAATACTATATGTATTGGATATTTTCCCCTTATTGGATATCACTTGCAAATATCTTCTCCCATTTAGTAGGTTGCCATTTCATTTTTGTTTGATGATTTCCTTCACTGTTAAAAAGCTTTTTAGTTTGATGTAGTACAATAGTTCATTTTTGCTTTTGTTTCCCTTGCCTGTGGAGACATATCCAGAAAAATGTTGCTTATGAGGCACTAATCCCTTTCCTGAGATCTCTATCCTCATGACCTAATCACCTCCCAAAGGCTCCATCTCCAAATACCATCACACTCAATATTAGACTCCTACATATGAATTTTTTAGGTAGACACCAACATTCAGTATATTCCAGTCAACTGTATGCATCCTGATTCTGTTTTTAGTATCAAGTCCCACTAATATTCATTTATATATATATATATATATATATATATATATATATATATATATATATATATATAAAATTTGTTAATCTTTGTCTTCCTGTCACATAGCAAACAACCTTGCAAAGGTGATTTCCACAGTCTGATTGTGTTATTGAAGACATTTTCAAAGAATAATCAAATAGATACGTTTGGCTTTAGCTACATTTAAAAAGTAATTTGAGGGGCGCCTGGGTGGCTCAGTCGGTTGAGCGTCCGACTTCAGCTCAGGTCACGATCTCACGGTTCATGAGTTCGAGCCCTGCGTCAGGCTCTAGGCTGATGGCTCAGAGCCTGGAGCCTGCTTCTGATTCTGTGTCTCCCTCTCTCTCTGCCCCTCCCCCATTCATGCTCTGTGTCTCTCTGTCTCAAAAATAAATAAACATTAAAAAAAATTTAAAAAGAAAAATAAAAAGTAATTTGATTTACTTTGCAAATAAACAGTACAAGGTGGGGGTGTACAATATGTATGATGCCAACCCCTCAGGTTCCCTTCATTTGCCAACCTACACATCTTAAGCAAATTCTAATGAGAATGTTTCCTGTTGGGCATACACGTACTGAATCGTAGACACCACTGGGATTTCCCTGCTGAACTACAGCCACTAGATAAGCTCCCACAAGTTAACCAGTCTCAGTTCAGAGATTTTGGAGTTTAGCATTGTGTACTTGAGTGCTTCCAAATCCATTCTGGATGTTCCATCCAGCGTTTGTATTCAATGATTCAACCAAAAAGTAAATTAAAAGCTGAAATAAACTCAATACATTTGTTGAGCTCTTTACTCCTAACCAAAGCAGTTGTAAAACTGTTTATCAGGCCATTAACTGAATTAGGCTTTATGCTAGTTTGTTTGTTTATAAGCTTGTTTGTTTCTAATTCTGCCAACTAGGCCAAGCAAGAACTAAATCTACATATTTCTCTGTGAAATAGGTACAAAAACAATATATGCTATTTTTCTGAACCAAGCTTAAACCATACTGGTATTTTATTGAATCCAAATTCATGAGAGGAAATGAGGAGGGAAGTGCTACATTGGCTTCACAAATTGTGCTGCAATGACTTGAAAATACTCTTGTGGTACTAAACATCAATACTGAATTTCAACAACTCATCCCTCTGGTGCTGTTATGTCTGACTTCCCTCTGATGGTATGCCAAAATCCTTTTTATTGGACTTCTTTCCTCACAATCAAGATAACCAAAGTAAATGCTCATGTGCACACACACACATATACATTACAGCCCTAGTTCCATTACTCAAAAAGAAAAAAAAAAAAAAAGAAGGTAATTACTTGTCACCATCAGCTTAACTAGGTAAACATTTCTCAGTGTGGATTTCAAGATCTTTTATAATATGGCCTTACCTTATCTTTCCAGCATCATTGTCTAAATTTCCTCTCTAGAGATCCTAAGTGACTACAAAATAGAAATGATTAATTATGGCTAAAGCAACCAATAGTTTTCTATCTCAGTGACTTTGTTAATGCTGTTGCTTTATCTATATTCCCTTTCTACTTTTATGGGAAGTTCTACTGTGAAGGCTTTGTTAATCCAAGTGTGAGCAGTGGACTAACAGCTCTTATCACGTGAAAGCTGTAGTTATAAATTCATCTCATGCCTGCCCCAGATCTACTGAATCAGAATCTGCATTTTAACAAGATCCCAAGTGATATATATGCACATTAAAATTTGAGTTATTTCAAATGATAATTTTTCTATGGCGTCTGACTGATACATTTTTTAAATTCTTCAGATTTTTATTCTTTTTTTAATATGAAATTTATTGTCAAATTGGTTTCCATAAAACACTCAGTGCTCATCCCAACAGGCACCCTTCTCAATGCCCATCACCCACCCTTCCCTTCCTCCCACCCCCCATCAACCTGCAGTTTGTTCTCAGTTTTTAACAGTCTCTTATGCTTTGGCTCTCTCCCTCTCTAACTTTTGTTTTCCTTCCCCTCCCCCATGGTCTTCTGTTAAGTTTCTCAGGATCCACATAAGAGTGAAAACATATGGTATCTGTCTTTCTCTGTATGGCTTATTTCACTTAGCATCACACTCTCCAGTTCCATCCACATTGCTACAAGAGGCCATATTTCATTCTTTCTCATTGCCACGTAGTATTCCATTGTGTATATAAACCACAATTTCTTTATCCATTCATCAGTTGATAGACATTTAGGCTCTTTCCACAATTTGGCTATTGTTGAAAGTGCTGCTATAAACATTGGGGTACAAGTGCCCCTATGCATCAGCACTCCTGTATCCCTTGGGTAAATTCCTAGCAGTGTTATTGCTGGGTCATAAGGTAGATCTATTTTTAATATTTTGAGGAACCTCCACACTGTTTTCCAGAGTGGCTGCACCAGTTTGCATTCCCACCAATAGTGCAAGAGGGTTCCCATTTCTCCACATCCTCTCCAGCATCTATAGTCTCCTGATTTGTTCATTTTGGCCACTCTGACTGGCATGAGGTGGTATCTCAGTGTGGTTTTGATTTGCATTTCCCTGATGAGGAGCAATGTTGAACATCTTTTCATGTGCCTGTTGGCCATCTGGATGTCTTCTTTGGAGAAGTGTTTATTCATGTTTTCCACCCATTTCTTCACTGGATTATTTGTTTTTCGGGTGTGGAGTTTGGTGAGTTCTTTATAGATTTTGGCTACTAGCCCTTTATCCAATATGTCATTTGCAAATATCTTTTCCCATTCCGTTGGTTGCCTTTTAGTTTTGTTGGTTGTTTCCTTTGCAGTGCAGAAGCTTTTTATCTTCATGAGGTCCCAATAATTCATTTTTGCTTGAATTCCCTTGCCTTTGGGGATGTGTCAAGTAAGAAATTGCTGTGGCTGAGGTCAGAGAGGTTTTTCCCTGCTTTCTCCTCTAGGGTTTTGATGGTTTCCTGTCTCACATTCAGGTACTTTATCCATTTTGAGTTTATTTTGTGCATGGTGTAAGAAAGTGGTCTAGTTTCATCCTTCTGCATGTTGCTGTCCAGTTCTGCCAGCACCATTTGTTAAAGAGACTGTCTTTTTTCCATTGAATATTCTTTGCTGCTTTGTCAAAGATGAGTTGGCCATACTTTTGAGGGTCCAGTTCTGGAGTCTCTATTTTATTCCATTGGTCTATGTGTCTGTTTTTGTGCCATCTGACTGATATTTTTAATGAGCGTAATAGTTTCCTCTTTTGAGCTTCATATCCATGTATTAATTCATCATTTCAGTCTATAAGTATTTATATACTTATATATTTATAGACCTATAAATAGACCTATAGACCTATAGACCTATAGGTCTATACATGTCTTATAGACCTATATTTATAGACCTACTATCTTCTAGGCAAAACTGAAGAGGGCAATTTCAAACCCTCAATGGTTTGAGGGCAATTTCAAAATTATAATGAAATTCCTCATTTAAAGACATGTAGTAGTAGAAACGAAAGCAGTTTAATGTGTCTGAAGGGTGGATCGTATGTAGGAAAACAGTGGAAAAGAAAGGTAAACAGAAGTTAAATTACAGTATGACTTTCTAAGGAGTACTATATATAATATACACTGAAGCATTTAATGTGAGGCAATAATTGACATATTTGATACATTATTTTCTCTGAGAGTGAAAAGGAGATTAGATTATTAATAGAAATAAGATTAACAGTAAGGAAGCTAGCTAAGACGCAGACAGCAATTCAAATAAAGATTAAGAATTTGAACTAAAGAGTAATGATGGAGACTCATTCATTCATTCAACAGGTGTTTATTGAGATTATTTTTAAATGCAATCAATTGTAACCAAGGCACTCTAGCAAGTACTATCCATTCCTCAACCTTTGCACTTAAAGCCACAAGTTTCTAAGTATATTGCTTGTTTTCTATGCTATCACAGGAGAAAGTTTTATCAAATGCTCTGCTGTACATGGGTCACCATCTTTTCGGACTCCTGTAACAGTTAGTTTGCCACCGACTGCCAGGATCCCAAACCAGTGCCAGATGTCATACATGCTTTGTTAGAGCAGCACTCAGTTCTGGTAGAAATTTTTCCACAGACATCAACCATACAGTTCATCAGTGTCCCCAACCTGCTTGTGTTCAGAGTTCTCTCCAAGCAGAGCTCTGCCTTTGACAGAGCTCTCCCAAGCAAAGACAAGAGCACAGTAACTGAACAACACTCCATCCTTTCCATAAAGCATCAAGCCTCATAAGTATATGTTACTCAATAAATTCTTATTGAACCAAACCCATATACTTATTGTTACGTATTTCTTTGTTATACTCTTAGCTCCAAAAAGATTTGTAATCATCTTAACAACGTGTGCATGTGATTATATTTTTGCTTAACAGTAAAAATTTGTCTTTAAAAAGTGAACTCTCAAGTAGCATTAACCATTGAATATGTGCAATACATGGACAGTTGTTCATCATCATTACAACTTCTGAAGTTCTCTTGGAACCCACATAGAGAAACAAGTTCAAGTATGATATAAACATATACTACAGAGTTATCTCTACTTTTCATTCAACTTTTATTATTTGAATATAATAATAACAATGATTATTTTCTGAGTGGTTATTATGTGCCAGGCACTTTTATGCATTTGAATTACATTTATTTTATTATCACAATTCCTCTCTGAAATAGTCATTCTTATTATTCAGATATTGAAGATTGGAAAACTAATGGATAGAGAGGATACATAAGCTGTCCAAGGTCATACACTTTATGACTAACAGGATTTGAAAATGGAAAACTTGATTCTTGAGCCCACTCTTAAATACTGTATGATATTTCCTCTTTGTAGTGTGGAAGTCTTTCATGCTAGAACGAAGATGTGGAATTTGCATTGAACAAGAATGTAGGTTCTAAATTGGGATTTGTCAGTAGAACTACTGACATTTTGGATGACATAATTCTTGTTGTAGGGGCTGTCCTGTGCACGGTCAGGTGTTGAGCAGCATTCCCGGCCTTTTACTCATTAGATTCCTGTGGCACCCATAACCCATCTCAATCAAAATTCTTTCCAGATGTTTCCAAATGTGCCCTGCAAGTGAAAAATCACCCCCTGTTGAGAACCACTGGTGAACATTTTTGAAAAGTGAAACTATATTGAAATTATCATTAGTCATTGATGCACCTTCATAATACTGTACAGTTAGGTGATCTTGTTTCATCAGGACATAGCCTAAATTAAGCACATTTTATTCTGGGAACTCACTATCTTGTTTTCACATCAGGATGTCTTTTCAGAGACAAAAGGTATTTTTAGAGGTTGTCCTGTTAGTCCTTTCACTCAATCTTTCATAATATCCATCTACTGAGAAAAAAAAAAAAAAAAGATCACAACGGACTAAAATATCTGATGAGAAAAGATGTCTCACAAAGCCCCTCTTCTCCCAAATCTATTGCAAATGAGCCATTATGTGTCAGCTCTCAAGGAATAGCTCTCAGGTAATAATGACTTTAAAAAAAGTGAATTCTTGATACCAGCTCATGAGAATATAACTAGATGCAATTGCTCTTCATCAGCTCTTCAGATAGCCAGTTTTATACAGAAGATCAATTATGTTAAGAAAGTTCCAAGGCAATAAGGGATTGTTAGTAACTTTTTTTCCCCTTCAAATCACCGGGATTTGTGAACCATGACTGCCATGGTTTCATTAGTGTCAAATTTAACAGCCAAATTTTCATTCCTTCTTGTGAAAGAATGTATCACATCATTATCAAAATCAACTAACATTATCATAATCAACAACCACATCATTATCTGTTCATACATAGCCATGGGAGGACAAATGACATGCATAGGGCAGATCCTATGGAGAATTAGATAATTTTCTCTAAAAATTATTCTAATTCACAAGCCCTGTTTTAACTCCCAGGCCTGTACACTGAGACATTGTATTCAGCAAACTATAGAAGAAAACACTCATGGAATAGAACATTTGTAATTTTCCTATGGCCATCTGGCCATCTGAGCTACCTACCTAACCAGCATTAAACAAGTGAAAGCAGGTCCACACGCTACAGGTAAGACATGGCATTTTGCCTTTTAATCCAAACGAGTAGGTCAAAGTTCTAAGTGGACATGTTACTTTATAGGTTAAAAGTTCCTTTTAAGAGTATCCTTACCTCTTAATAATATATTGTGCAAAGACAATATTGTGCAAAAACTGGTCCAGCTTTTTCATGGTGCTCTTTTCCTGTCATGTTTTTATTCTTATTTCATAAGCTAAAAGAAATTAATTGCCATTTAATATTGACTAGTTTCAAGATTAATATATAAATTACCATTCTTATCGCTATTTTTTTCATACTTGAATTTGTCAAATCTCCAAAGTGTTTTCTTGACTTTAATACCTTTCTTATTGAAAATGAAATTTCAGCCATGACTTCGGGACCATGAGAAATAACTTTTCCTACATAAAGTATTAGTCCTTCTATATCAGTTATCTGTTGCTATATAATAAAATATCCCAAGACTCAATGGTTTATAACAATGATATTATGTAGCTCACAAGTCTGTGAGTTGACTGCTTAGGTCTACTGGTCCTGGCTAGGCTCATTCATGTAACAGCAGTCAGCTCATGGGTCAAACTGGGAACTTGTTGGCCCAACATGGTCTAAGGTAAGACAACACAGCTGTACTCCACATAGCTTCTCATTCTCCAGTATGGCAACACAGCTTATTCACATGTTGGGTAGTATTTCAAGATAGTGAGCAGAAATGCTCAATGTCTATTTGAGGTCTAGACTTGGAAATGACACATCACTCCTGCTTCATTTTATTGGCCGAAGCTAGTCACAAAGCCAGTCCAGATTTAAGAGGAGAGAAAATAGACTCCACCTCTTGATGAGAGGAACTACAGAGTCCTTACGGACGACATATATAGGAAGGAATGACTGTGGTACCTCCAATAGTGGCAATTTTGACATTTTGTATGTAAGCAAATGAGCCCTCTGTATGTATAACTATTATATCAAAACATCATCAGAATAGAATGATTCTCTCTATCCACTTTATAACTCACTGTGAAGTTGATTAAGCTGACCAAGTTTACAGATGTAATATAGGAAATATCTCTTCTTAGGAATAGGGTGAAAATTACATGATTAATAGTAAAACCCTGTCTTTACTAATAAATATTACAGACAGACACAGTAGCAAAGAAAAAATTGAGTAGTGACTTTTAAAGTTTAAACCTATCTTGGCAAAGTTCATCTAATGCAGCACCCTATGGATTATTATTTTTTTTAAGTGAATAGGATCTCTGTGCATAGATGGGATGTGAAGCAGATGAAAATGAGGCAGAATGTTCTGTTCTTTAATGTGGAAAAAAATTGTAATGTGCACACATTCCATTTCAGTAGAAAAACCCCATGCAAATGTAGTATTCCAAGCAGAACTAAGACTCACTATAATACTGCCTAGTAATATTACTTTTAAAAAGCTTTCATAATGCTTAGCTGGATTTCAGTAGTCTTGTTGCTCATGAATGTTCAAATTGCAGGGGAAACATATTTAGAATAATTATCTGTTTTAAGCCACAACAAAGATATTTTCTTTTGTTCCTACTTACTGTGGAATGTGCACAGGGGTTTAAGTGGAAGAACCAAAATTGAGGAAGTAGAAGAAAAACATCACCCGTTATAAAATTGAATTAGGTGAATTACTTTAAAAGTATACACATTCATGACCTAATCAAATGAGGTAAATTCCATCACCTTAGGACGATCATCTGTTTGCACTGGCACATGACTTCTGACTCCATATGAGGGAGGGATGCTGTGAGCTAAGATCAGTTATTAAAAAAAATCATGTGTGTATATCATTTTGCAAAGAGTATTCATATAATTTATGATCATGCTATTTTATCAAATCTATAAGGAATACAGGACATTGTAATTATGCATTTTATATGAAAACACTGTCTCAGGGAGATGGGTCTTTTGTCAGATGTCATACTGCTCATACGTAGAAGAACATGGAAGAAGTATAGGTCTTCTAATTCAACGTCCAGGGGTCTTCTCCATATACTATGATGCTGATGTCATATAAAGATTGAATAATGATGTTGTTTGTAACTCTGAATATCAAGAGGAATAGAAATCCCCCTTGGGTCATTAGTTAAGTCTACCTAGGTTCCATATCTAACTAACTTTTAAGGTGGTTTTAGAGTCTAAAGGACCCACCACACGTGGACACCACCAGGAAAAACTCACATTCAGAAAAAAAAAAAAAAAAGGCAGGCATGATGGATGTTATCCAGAAAGATGACATAAAGAAAGTTTGGTTACTGAAGAGAAATAATAGTTCTGAATGTGGTAGTAATCCCTTAAATTCATTTTATAGATTAATGGATTCATGCCTGGGTCCAAGTGAGAAAACAATAGGGCTGTGATTAAGAAAATTTAAAGGAAGTGTTTTAATACATTCTATAAACTTTGTGCACAATCAACCTTGCCATAAGACCATTTCACCCTAATGTAACCTAAAAAAAAGAATAGGTATCTCCCCTCTCCCCACAGTGCCAAAGAGCCCTCCCAGTGAGTGATTGTGTTGGTTGGTTCCACATTGGTGACTGGTGTGAGACTGATTTCTACTTGGGCAATGGTGATGCCAGTGGGAGAACATTGTGTTAGTAAAGGAATAGGATAAGAAGGTAAGTTCAAGAGTATAATGCAGCACAATTTTGTATACTTTGTCTCAGATTTTTTGTAATATAACTTTCTCTATTACCTAAAAAGTAGTACAACTTCTTAGCTTTAGGCTGCCTTCAGCAAACCATTTGTCCTGTCCTATTCCAAGGCACTCAATATGGTCAAGTGATTCATCAGAAATATTCAAGTCACTGTCCACCTGACATTTCAAGAACTAAAAATAAAACATTGAGTCCATTTTGAAATTTCTCAACCACCTATTTATATCCCTTGCTATTATCTTCTCTTCAGGTTTCTGTGCATTCTGAAATCAGGGAAAGGGCATGGATTCCATGATAGCATCCAGGTGAGATATTTCATTCCACTTGGCCCACAAAGTCCATTGTCCATGCTCCATTTTCCTGTGTATATCTTGGCTCACCTAACATTCCATCTTTATGCTAACTTATTTTCATAACCATGGACCTTGCCATTTTCTCCAGTTAGAGGTGCCCTCACTTGATAGTCCCCTGGCCCAAAACCCAAATTTCTAGTTGACTAGCTTTCTTAATACTTCAAAAACACCAAGAAAGCACAGGAACTCTGGACTGTCTTCACTGCACCATGCTGAGGAGTTCAGGACTCTTTGTGAGTTGTCCCAAAGGCACCACCTAGACTCACCCATAGAAATTGGTCCTCTACTCTTTTTATGCCATAGGGACCATGAAGCCAAGATGAATGCAGATTTCCTTAGAAAGTTTGTGTTCTCCCAAGGATACAGCCATGGAAATGGGACATTAGACGTAATATGAATGTTTCTACACTTATATTTTTATGATTTCTGTCTCTCTTCTCTCTTCTTCATCCTTCCTACCAGGAAAATTCTCTAGATTAAAGCCTTGTTCTTCCTACTCATTGATCATTATAATTCTATGATACATGTATTTAGAATTGGCTATTAATACTAAAACTTAACTTTGAGGTTTCTGAGAAAAATATTCTCTCTCAAAAAAGTCTAACTTTCCAGGGCGCCTGGGTGGCTCAGTCGGTTAAGCGTCCGACTTCAGCTCAGGTCACGATCTCACGGTCTGTGAGTCCGTGAGTTCGAGCCCTGCATCGGGCTCTGGGCTGATGGCTCAGAGCCTGGAGCCTGCTTCCGATTCTGTGTCTCCCTCTCTCTCTGCCCCTCCCCTGTTCATGCTCTATCTCTCTCTGTCTCAAAAATAAATAAACGTTAAAAAAAAATTAAAAAAAAAAAAAGTCTAACTTTCCCTCCATTGGACTTAAAAACCTGAGTTTTACCAAACCAATGGTAATCTAGGAATTCTCTTCACCTCCTTACCAAAAGCCATTAAATGCCTCTTCCTAAACAGATGCAGAGTAGTCGAAAGCATGTAGGAAACATTAAAGTGTTATTTAAATGAAACTGTATTGATTCATTATTTTATTATCTTTTCCAGTTTTATTGAGATATAATTGACATAAGGTGTACAACATAATGATTTGATACATGTATGTATTCCAAAATGATTACCACAATCAGTTTACCATCACCTAACATTATTACAGTTTTTTTACCTGTGATGAGAACTTCAGAGGTCTACTCTTAACAACTTTCAAATATATAATGCAGTATTATTAACTATATATATAGTAATATGATTTATTATTTAAAAATGGAATACCCATGAGGGGCATCTGAGTGGGTCAGTTGGTTAAGCGTCTGACTATTGATTTCAGCTCAGGTTGTGACCTCACGGTTTGTAAGTTCAAGCCCCACGTCAGGCTCTGCGCTGACAGTGCAGAGCTTACTTGGGATTCTCTCTCCTTCTTTCTGTCCTTCCCTTGCTCATGCTCTCTCTCTTCTCTAAAATAAAATACATAAACATTTAAAAAAATGGAATACCCATGTAATTATCAAATATGATTTATTTCTGGATGTCCAGAAAAATTCATTTGGGTAGGGTACCAAGATCCTTCATTAAAATGTTGGATGACTAAGAGAATAAATTTCAAATCATTGTTAATAATGTGGTATTAGTTGTGTCTACAAGAAGAAGTCTTGCAAAGCTTTGCTGTATTGCAGTGGATGCAGGACTTGCAAAGCTTATTTAGCCTAGTGATTTTCACACTGTGTCCCACAGATCTGTGGAGTGGTTTCTGAAGAAACCAGTTGTCAATTAGAGAGTATTTACACTATTATACATACTAGCATTCTAATTCAAATTTCATTTGAAAGAAGTTTCCATTATTACCAGAAATTATATAGACAAATGATAAACACAGTAACAGAGATATAGAACAATAGATGATAGATAAATAGATAGACAGATGAAACTTCTGTTTTAACTTTTAAATTAAATGCTTTCCTGACCAGCAAGCCCACTTCAGTTTATGGTGATGCACTGCAGTTGGTGGGCAAGGAGAGCTGACTTGTTTTTTTTTTTTTTTTTTTTTTTTTTTTTTTGATAGAACACTTACTATTCCAAGCACAGTGCATTCTACTTTCATTATTTAATTCATTCTCACAGGAATCATTTGAAATGGTATTATGATCTCCGTTTTATGAATGGAAGAAGGCTCAGTGAAGTTAAGAAACTAGTTCAGAGTCAGTGAACTTGAAAGACAGAAGTGGTTTTCAAATTAACTCAGGTTTGCCTGAATTAAAAGTCTATACTTTACTCCCATACCTACTCCTATATTATCATGATGCCTATAACATGGAATTAAGTGGTGCATAGTATAGACACAGTCACCTTGGGGATAACATGCAGAAAGATGTGCAGATTCCATTTGCTGCTGCAATCACCATGGTTCAAGCAAAGGGGATTTTTCATTTAAACTGGGGAATGAAAATCAGCAAATCTTTTGTATCATAAAATTTTAATACGTGTGGTTCCACTTTAAAAGTCTTTGTCTAATTCCTTAGCTTTGAACAGAATTCTGTTAATCACAGCTTTTGTATCAAAAGATATAATCTTATACCTGTTTTTCAAAGTATTCTGCTTTCAACGTTTCATTTTTTTATTCCCCAAATATGCATATTTTGAAAAAATTTATTGCCAACCAATCCAGCGCATCATGTTATCTTTTTAAACAAAAATTCTATTTATACTTTCTCATAACCCCATCTTATGCTTCAGTACATTATTCAAGAAATGGGTTTCTCCTCTAAATTTACTCTTTAAAATGATGATTCAATAATGTAAGTTAACTGTATTTATTCCATTATATGATCAATTTCATTTAACAACGTGTTGTGACCACAAAGTTAGCCAAAATTCATTAGGAACAGAAGCAAAATTAATGAAATAGAAAAACAAATTAAAAGCTGACTACATATTTTCACTAATGATATTATGAAGAGACATCCTAGGTGAAAAAAATAAATAATAAATTAATGAGAGGAGCAGCTATAATACAATTAGAAAAAACAGGACTTGACAACAGATGATCTAAGTTCAAGTCCCAGATATCCCACATACCAACAAATTTAACAGGTGATGCAATTTGTGTAAGTCTCCATTTCATATGTATAAAATAGAATAATAATGTCTATCTCCTATAGTTATTATGAAGATTAAATACAATTGCATGCAAAAAACATGTTAAGATATAGAATGCTATACAGATAAAAGGTGTTATTATTAGAAGTCATTTTTCTATTTCAGATTAAACTGATTTAAACCGATTACCACCCCAAGTGCTCATAGGCACTACAGTGGGAGACTGATGCTGGACTGTGCTTGTGGCAAAAATAAAGCTGAGAAGTAATATGAAGCCAGCCTAGCTGAACATTCCAATTATACTTTTATCATTATTTTTTTAACCAGAGGCACAGAGGTTTTCCCAGATTTCTTTCTTTGTCATCCAATCAGTAGACCTGAATCATTCAAACTTCACAGCAGACATCTTCTTTATGTTTTGAATTGGGTTTTCTTTCTGTTAATGGATTCTCTGACTCATTCATCAATTACCTTCTTAGCAATTTTTTTTGCTAAGGAATATTCTAGATGGTAGTGTGGGGTATCGAAAAAGAATAAAAAGTTGTCACAGAGATTATTCAATAAATAATAAGCAGTGAACAATAAATAAGCAAGCAAAATATCAGATTTATCAGATAGTCTAAATGCCAAAATGAAAAAAGAAAAAAAGGATGATAGCAATTATGGGTGACAGTCTAACACTGGCTAGGGGTTAGTGTTCATGAATCTGTCTCATAGAGAATCTCAATTCAGTTGCTGGCTAATCTAACTACTTTGGAAAACCTCTTTACTTGCCCTGATGAAGGCTCTGATTTAGAGACCAGGTTGAGGTGTTAGGGAGAAAAAAAAAGCCATTGGTGCTATAAGCATAGCATGATGGTTAATTTTATTTGTCAGCTTGACTGGGCTGAGGGATACCCACATAGCTGGTAAAACACTATTTCCAGGTGTGTCTATGAGGTTGTTTCCGGAAGAGATTAGCATTTGATTCAATAGATAGTAAAGACTGCCCTCACCTATGTAAACAGGCGTACATTGGATATAATCTATTGAGAACTCCAGCCCCACCCTTGCCCTGTAAACAAAGAGGCTGATTCATTCTTTTCTTTTCTTGAGCTGGAATGTCCATCCTTTCTTGCTCTCACACATCAGAGCCCCTGATTCTCAAGACTTCAGATTCCTGGACTCATCCATCAGCTCCCTTGGTTCTCAGATCCTTGGCCTTGGACTTAATTATACCACCAGTTATCCTGGTTCTCCAGTTTGCAAATGGTAGATTGTGTGACTTCTCAGCCTCTGTAGCCAACTCCTACAATAACTCTCCTATCTATCTCTCTATCTCTCTGTCTATCTATCTATCTATCTATCTATCATCTATCTCCTGTTTGTTCTGTTTCTCTGGGGCAACCTGACAATACACATGGTAATAAGATGGTGTAGTAGAAGGATGCTAGATCTTGTAAGTTCTTGATGGAGGTTGGATTTATTGTACATTTGATGGATTGTCTTCTGAGTGATTTAATTAGGGGAGTTAAAGGTTTTGTTTGGCACAAGAGGCCATCATAGAAGCCAATGCTGAGATGATGGTGGTTTGGAGTAGAATAATAGCTGTAGTGGTGGAAGGAAGTAGCAGACTCCACTGCAGAAAGGAAGGTGCAAAAAAATTGGGAATAGGAAAAAGTTGTGAATGAAGAAAGAGGAAAGCTATAAAACGTTGTGTCATAATAGTCAAGAAAATAATGTATTTCAAGTGGGAAGGAATATTCAACTATCAAACGTCGTTGAAAAGTTGGATAAAATGAAGACAGAGAAATGACCATTTGATGATGATGGTTTTATAAAACAATAGTTTTAGAAAAACACTAGAGATAAAGAACTGGGTAGAGCAAGGAGAGAATGAGAGACAATGAAGTGAAGATAGCAGTTCTAGACAACTATAGTGAGAAGTCATACTGTAAAAGGTTTCAGGACCAGGTAGAGAGGGTTGTAATTCAAAGAGCTTTGGTTTTGATTTTTGGTTGTGTTGATATTATTGTTGCTTTTAATATGGGAACATAGTAGAGCATTGGCTTTCATTTTCTAAGATTATTTGTAATTTCTGGTCAGCAAATGTAGTAAATATACTAAACAACAACCCCTACTCACCCACTCTGTAGATTTTTCTTTTCCAGTTTGGTCCTGAGTTTGAACCACTATATATGTAACTATTAGCTATAATTTCCAGAAGCTGGGGGCAGGAAGGAGAGGAATATATTTGTGTTCAATATCTTTACTCACTCCTGTCGCTGTCATTATCAAAATACTAGAATTAGGATGTCAATAGTGATGAGCATCCAGGCCATCTCAATGGGTTTAGTTAGAAAAACTAAAATCCAGCTCCGAAGGTTACAAAGTTTACAATGCACCTTTCACTTTGGTTTGTGTGGATTTCAGCCAGTCAGCTATTTCAGTGTTGGTTTAAATGTTGTTCTTCCCTTTATATCCAAGTATTCCTATGTCCAAAGAACTCAGTAATGTGCCTCATTCTGTCTCTTGAATCAAACATGACCCTTCAATCTACTTACTCTCTAGCCTCTCAATCCTCATGGGTTCATTTCCACCAAGTGCTTCACACCCAGCATGGTATTTCAGTAGTGCATCACACCCCTAATGTGACACACTGAGAAGACAACAATATCACCTAAGAAATATCTTCTTTCAAAATGTTTAAACTGAATCTAAACATGAGGAGACAATCAGACAAATCCAAAATGAGAATCAATCAGCAAAACAACTAGCCTGAGCTCTCCAAAAAAGCCAGTGCGATACAGACAAATAGAAGGCTGATACACTGTTCTGGACTGGAGGAGATTAAAGAGAGGTGACAATGAGATGCAATGTGTGATTGCTGATTAGACCCTGGAGTAAAAAAGTAGCTAAAAAAGACAACATTCAAATAATTGGGGATATTTAAATATGACTGTATAGTAGATAACAATTTTACATCAATGTTAAATTCCCTGAGCATGATAATTGTGTTGTGGTTATGAAGAGAATGATCATGTTTTTAGGAGATAAATGCTGAATTATTTGTGTGAATTTTTTGCTTTTCTCCAATTTATTCTTAAATGTTTCAGAAGAGGCAGATGGGCAGAGAGAGAGGAAAAAATAAAACAAAATGGGCAAAATTTTACATTTTGTCATCTAAGTAAGATATACAGATGTTCATAATATAATTTTTGCAACTTTTACAAGGGTTTGAAAATTTCTAAATGATTCAAAATAAAATATGAATAATAAATACATAAATAAACCACTCTTGTGCTACTGTCCACATTTAGAAATTTAATATGCACACAAATGCTGATAATATTCACTAATAATACTATAGTTGAGTTTTGCCCACAGAATTCCAAAGTTGTTCTAGGCAGGAAACAAAGTATATTCATCTTTATCAAAACACTAAGCTCTACCAAAAAGTGATTGCATAAAACTGACTCAATAAATGTTTGCTAACATAAAAACTATAAAAATGCTAAAACTATTGAAGTGGCTACAGAAAAATATTTAGACACTAAAGTGGAAAAAGTATACCCTCTGATACATTTTTTAAGTTCCAGTAACTATATATTTTTAATTTTTTTTATATTTATTTATTTTTGAGAGACAGAGGGCAAGCAGGGGAGGGGCAGAGAGAGAGGGAGACACAGAATCCCAAGCAGGCTCCAGGTTCCAAGCTGTCAGCACAGAGCCCGATGTGGGGCTCGAACCCATGAATCATGAGATCATGACCTGAGCCAAAGTCAGACACTTAACTGGCTGAGCCACCCAGGTGCCCCAACTATATCATACATCAGATGACCACTAAAGAACCTAGCTCAGAGAGAAAATCATCACAGCTAAGAAGTAAAACTATTGATGAGTGATTATACAAATCATTAAAGGCTTCTACTGAAACCATTGTTCAAAAAATAAGTATGAACAAATCCTAGACTTAGATATTAATATCATATAAAATCTATCAACATAAATCATCAAAATTCAAATAAAATTTTCTTAAATCAAATTCATCATTTTAGCCCCAGAAAGATGAGCTACTTCATTTTAGAGAAAAAACAAGAATCTACAAAACCATTAAGGCCATGCCTTTTGTTGTCAATAAACCAACTCCACGGGGTTTTAAAATATTTAAAAGATTAAGTATCCTCAATTTGTAATTTTTCCCTTTTGTCACTTTTAAAGGACTATTTATTTCAGTCCATTTTCTAGACTTCAAAAAGAATCCTCTCCCGTTTCTCAAAGAATCTTGGATTATGTAGGAATGTTGGAGAAGGTTGGAACCAATCAGTAGCATTGGTTTCTATATCTCCCATCCCAGTCTTTATCTACTCTTAAGGTTCTAAAAAATAATCAAGATAAAAAAAAAAATTATTCTTGTGCTTTCAAGAGGCATTTTTTTTTCTGTGATTCACCCTTTGATGTTATCATATGTAAAGTAATGTGTAATTAATCAGAGTGTTCCTTTCACGCATGGTAAAAAACGAAGGTATAAGATAGTGACCATCTGTGTGGAATCACAGATTTTTATTTGGCCAAATTTCATAGAGCTCCTCATTATTTTCTTTAGAGTTTCTTATTCGCCCTCAATATCACACTTCCCAATATTACCTCCATTTGTCCTTTCAACCAGCAAATAATTACTAAATGAAAAAATAAGTCATGATCTCCCATAAACAAAAGAAAATTAGAAAATATACACTTGTCCGAAATGGAGAAATAGCTTAGAATCTTACAAAATAGACTCTTGTGACATTTCATTTTGATTTGAGCAAGATACTCTTAGTTTTATTGAGCATCTCTCTGTGTTAATATGCTGCATTAAAGCACACTGTATTCTACCCTCCTACTAAGATCAGGCTTAAACAGACAAAAATGGAGGTGGGAAGACTTCACAATTGAGGCTATGCTTAATAAGCCATCAAAAAAAAACTGGACTAAAGCATATGGCATGTAGGCGAAACTTTGTTTAAATATATTTCTCCAACAGAAATATGTTAAGGTGATACAGGGTTAAATTAACAGCCCAAGACAGGAAAAAAGGACTCTTCTGCAACTTATATCATATTTAAAATTCTCAAGAACAGATATTGAATTATGACAATTTTCTCCTATATTCTAGAATCTTTTAACATATTTAGAATATTAAAAATATTTTTGAAGTTATTTTTACTTCCTATTTTTATTTCATGTACTCCTTAACTATCAGTACTTTTTAAAACACTGCCACCTCAGGAGTGCCTGAGTGGCTCAGTGGGTTAAGCGGCTGACTTCAGTTCAGGTCATGATCTCGCGGTTTGAGTTTGAGCCCCACTTTGGGTTCTGTGCTGACAGCTCAGAGCCTGGAGCCTGTTTCAGATTCTGTGTCTCCCTCTCTCTCTGCCCCTCTGCCACTCACACTCTGTCTCTCTCTGTCTCTGAAAAATAAATAAAACTTATTAAATTTTTTTTTAAAAAATATAAATAAAAAGCTGCCACCTCAGCCTCCACATTGAGATTAATCTGACTTTTTATTTTTATTTATTTATTTGTATGATTAAAATGTAATTGAAATACAATGTATAGTAGTTTCAGGTGTACATCATAGTGATTTGACTATTCTATACATTTCTCAATGCTCACGGCCATTAGTGTAATCACCATCAGTCATCATACAACATTATTGCAATATTATATACTATATTTCCTATACTGCACTTTTCATCTCCATGACTTATTTATTCTATAAGGAGAAGTTTGTACCTTTTGATCCCCTTTATCTATTTTACTCCATTCCCAAGTCACCTCTCCTCTGTGAATGGCCGATTTGTTCTCTGTATTTAAGAGACTAGTCATTTGTTTTGTATTTTAGATTCTACATATAGGTGAAATCATATGGTATTTGCCTGTGACTGATTTGTTTCGCATAGCATAATACCCTTTAGGTACATCCATGTTGTTGCAAATGGCAAGATCTCATTGTTTTTAAGGCTGAGTTATATCCATATATATATATATATATATATATATGTGTATATATATATATGTGTGTATATATATATATATATATACACATATATATATGTGTGTATATATACACACACACATATATATATATATACATTTATACCACATCTTCCTTATCCCTTTATCTCTCCATGGACACTTAGGTTGCTTCCATATCTTGGCTATTGTAAATAACGCTTCAATAAACATATAGGTGCATATATCTTTTTAAATTAGTGTTTTCATTTTCTTTGGGTAAATACCCAACAACAGAATTACTAGCTCTTCTGGTAGTTCTGCTTTTAATTTTTTGAAGAACCTTCATACTGCTTTCTATAGTGGCTGCATCAATTTACATTCCTGCCAATAGTACATAAAGGTTCCCTTTTCTTTATATCCTCGCCAACACTTGTTATTTCTTATCTTTTTGATACTAGCTATGCTGACTGGTGTGAAGTGATATCCCATTATGGTTTTTATTTGCATTTCCTTGATGGTAAGTGATATTGAGCATTCTTTCATGTGTCTGTTGGCCATCTGTATGTCTTCTTAGGAAAAATGTTCAGGTTCTCTGTTCATTTTTTTTTTTAAGTAGTCTCCACACCTAGCATGGAGCCCAACTCAGGGTTTGAACTCAAGACTCTGAGATCAGTACATTAACTGAGATCAAGAGCTGGATGCTTAACCAACTGAGCCACCTAGGTGCCCCTCCTCTGCCTATTTTTTAATTGGATTGTTTTTGGGTTTTGGTGTTGAATTATATAGGTGTTTAATATATATTAGATATTAATCCCTTATGAGATTATATTATTTGCATAATTTGGTTCTTTTTTAGAAGCCTCTAAACTTTTAATTATGTATTCTTTGATATCTTTACCCATTTCTTCTCATTTTACCATTTAAAATAATTTTTATTTTGATTTCAACTGATATTTCTAGATCCAATGAATTCAAGAGATAATTTGAGGGGGTGCCTGGGTGGCTTAGTCAGTTAAGCTCTGACTTCGGCTCAGGTCATGATCTCATGATTCATGGGTTTGAGCCCGCGTCCAGCTCTGTGCTGACAGCTTAGAGCCTGGAGCCTGTTTCGGATTCTGTCTTCCTCTCTCTCAGCCCCTCCCCCACTCATGCTCTGTTTCTCTCTCTCTCAAAATACATACATACATACATACATACATACATAAAAAATTTTTTTTAAAAAGAGTTAATTTGATGTCTCTCCTGTGTTACAGGCTTTTTCACTGTTGCTCAAATGTTACCCATCTACACTAGTAAACTCACCTACTTGTGTTTGATATTTCCTTCCACTCTCTAAATATCAAGAATGCTGTACCTTGGGTATACTTAGGCTCACCTGTATACAAAGAGACAGCAGGATGAGAATGGAAGTTTCAGTTATCCAACTGTTAAATTCATATGCACAAAAGTATGTATACAATCAATTTGTGCATGCACTGTATATCTGTTTCATATATTTTAATATCTCTTTAAGATATGACTTTAAAGAGGGTTTAAAGTTTGGTTTCCTAAAAATTAAACTGTAAATCTATGTGAACACATTTTTCGAGCTTGATCCACACCAGTCTTCATGTTCAATGAACAAATACATTTGTATTTCCAACATAGATCCTTAAATTAAATGTAAATTTGTTAAGTATCTCCTTGTATTACCTATCTGTTTATATCTTGTTTTACTCAGTTTCTAATATACAAGCTTCCTTGTTTTAGGAGCTTGACCCCCCCCCCCCACACACACACACCTCCCCCCTCCACACATTGGCATTTCTAGAGAAGATTTGAATTAAGGCACAGCATTACTCTACTGCTCTCCTGCAGAACACCTACATAGCATTTAACTGCATGTTCAGATTTTGAATATCTTTATAGGATTGCCATGGAAATCCCCAAACAGCTTTTGCATCTGTGAAAATGAAGGGTCCCAACATTACAAAATGGGCTATGAAGAAAGTGCAAGCCTTTTATTCTTATGGATCTCTTTATAGTATGTGATGTTATTGGAGCAGGGACTGCTTAGGGCAAGGGAGAACTAGGCCAAATTTAGAATGAGCCCGTTTACTCATTTCCCTTTATGTTCACTGACATACCACTTTCAGTAATAAAATCTTTACTCTATGTTTTGGCAGTCAAAGTCACGAAATTAAAATGACTATAAGGAAAACATATTGGTAAGCTGTTTATCTTTGTGAGGTAGATGATTTAGAAATGTAAGTTATGTGTTTAAACCAAGAAAATTAACAAAAACGATATGCTTCCTGATTATTGCTGACTTAATTCTGGGTTTATGATATTTACTGAGAAATTTTTCAGTAAGGCAGTTAGAAGATGTATAAATTCAATGTAGATGCCGAACTATTGAAAGAAAGCTAGAAGCTATGTATCTCTATTGAAATAGCACAAAAAGCCTTGCTCCAGACCCCATAAATTCCTTGCCATGTAAACCACTATTTCTAATCCTTTTAACCTTTCCCTAATGTTTAAAACCTCACTCCATAGCAAAGAAAATTACAAAAAGCACGCACTATTCTTATTCCTCAAAAACACATATACTAACTTCCAGTTTTAGCTCAAGCATGTAAAGAGCTTGAAAGTAATCACTCCTGTCCTTACAATTAGAAAAAAAAGCTGAACAAACTAAAAATCAAGTGTTTTTTTTTTTTTTTTTTTTTTAATGTAGGAGAGAACTGAGGTCACAGGGCAAACAACCACTCCAAAATCTGGAGCAATAGGCAAATACAGAGTTACAGCTAGGTCTGCTTACCTAAATCAGAAGCAACTAAAAGCATAAGCTTCTTGGAACACATAAAGGGAAATTTTGATGAATTTCTGCAGGCTGATTATGAATTAGCATGAGGGTGAGAACTCCTGAGGGAGTCTTGGGGAGGACGCATACATATCCATGGATTTTACCTTAAGAAACCACATTATGTTCTCAAGGGAAAGAGCTAAGAGAGAGTTCTCATGGTTTTAGGGAAAGGTGGGTAGGGAGGGAAGAGTACTCATTGTGAAATATAGTCAGAGTGTTTTCCATACCAAAACTTACTTTCCAAGGAAAATACTTTTCCAGAGCCTTATTCACCTGGAGAAAAGTCATTTTCTAGATTTTATTTCTCTCTAGCCTGATGGTCTCACTTAATAAGAGAAGAAAATAAAAGCTAAGGAACACTTATGATGGTCACAGCCCAAGAGCACAGGCCCAAGAGCACAGGCCCACACTAAAAAAATGATATTTAAACAGAAGAGTATAAAACAATCACTCTCCCTCGCACCTTACCATCATACCAATAGGGGTCCAGTATATTAACCTTGAATAATAGCTATATGAGCTAAAACATACAAAGTTTATGTAAGAAGCAGTTCTTAAGGAAATCAAAAGACAACAGGAAGGAAGGAAGGAAAAAAGGAAGGAAGGAAGGAAAAAAGGAAAGAAAGAAAGAGAAAGAAAGAAAGAAAGAAAGAAAAGAAAGGAAGGAAGAAAGAAAGAGGAAGAAAAAAAAAGGGGAGAGGAGGAAAAAAGGAAGGAAGAAAAAGAAAGAAAAAGAGGATTTGAAGTCTTTGCCATCCACAGCTACAGAAATATTAAACACGGCCCCAATTCTAGCCAGATTAACATATAATCTCACTAAAGATCTATTTATCTAAGTTCATATCACCCAATATGTCATGTCTGGTTTTCAACATAAAAATTCCAAGGCATGCTAAAAGGCAAGACAAAACACACTCTGAAAAGTTAAAGCAACATATGAATCAGACACAGATATAACACAGATTTTGGAATTATCAGACAATCTGTAAATAATTATGATGAATAAGTTAAGGGCTCTACTAAAAAAAGTAGACAGTATGCAGGAATGAATTGTTAATGTAAAGAGATATTTGGAAACTCTACAGAAAAATTAAAGGGAAATTCTATAAATCTAAAAACCCAGTAACAGAAATGATGCTTTGATAGGCTCATCTGAAGATTGGATATAACTGAGTAAAAGATCAGTGAGCATTAAGATAGGTCACTAGAGCAGCGCCTGGGTGGCTCAGTCGGTTAAGCGGTCGACTTTGGCTCAGGTCATGATCTCGTGGTCCGTGAGTTCGAGCCCCGTGTTGGGCTCTGTGCTGACAGCTCAGAGCCTGGAGCCTGTTTCAGATTCTGTGTCTCCCTCTCTCTGACCCTCCCCCGTTCATGCTCTGTGTCTCTCTGTCTCAAAAATAAATAAACGTTACGAAAAAAAAAAAGGTCACTAGTAATGTCTCAAATGAAATACAAATAGAAAAAAGAACTAAATATAAAATTGGTAAGAATTTAGCCAGACTAACTAAAATTAAAAAAAAGAGAGAAAGAGAAAAAAGAGAGGTCACAAATGACTAATATCAGAAATGAAAGAGGATATACATCACAACAGATTCCCTCGAAATTAAAAGGATAAAAAAATCTACCAGTGAATTCTTCTTTAGGAAATAAATGATACCTATTCATCACAATCTTCCAGAAAATTAGAGGGAATAATTCCTAACCCGTTCTATGAGATCATAGTCATATAATACCAGAATTAGATAAAAGTTTAACAAGAAAGGAAAATTACAAACCAATACCTCTTATGAATATAAATGCCAAAATCCTCAATAAAATATTATCAAATCTTATCCAACAATCTATAAAAAGAATTATACATCATAATCATGTTGAATATATTCTGGGTATATATGGCTGGTTCAAATTCAAAAATCATTGTAGCCTACCACATCAACAGACTAAGGAAGAAAAATCATATGATTATATCAGTTGATGTAGAATACATCATAAAAGTTTGCAGCTAAATAGGAATAAAAGGGAATTTCTCAACTTTATAAAGGATATCTACAAAAACCCTACAGCTAATGTAATATTTGTCATGCATGTGAGAATATGGATTTTTTTCCCCCAAGATCATGAAAAATGTAAATATATTCCCTCTCACCACTTCTATTCAATTTCATACTGGGAGCTATTGCAAGAAGATAATAGAATTAACAGCTATAGAGAGGAGGGGAAAAATATTCTCATTGGCAGAAAATCTGATTGTCAATGAATAAAATTTTAAAAATCAACAAAAGACTCCTAGAAATAATAAGTGAGTGTGGGATGGTCATAGGATACAAGGTTAATATACACATTCATTGTTTTCCTATATACTAGCAATAAACATTTGGAATTTGAGATTTAAATAAAACATTATTTATAATATCACACACCAAAATGAAATATAATAAATAAAATATGTATAGAATCTATATATGGAAAACTACAAAAATCTGATGAAATAAATAAAATTTTTGAATAAAAATAAAGATATTTCATATTTATGGATTTGAAGACTCAATATTGTTAAGATATCAGATCTCTGTATCTTGAGTTATAGATTAACCATAATCCAAATAAAACTTCAGGAAAGTTATTTATAGACAAAAAAAAAAAAAAAAACTAATAGTAAAACTGATACAGAGAGACAAAAGATCTAGAAGATCCAGCACAATAATAAGGTCCAAGTTGGAGAACTCACATTACCCGATTTTGTGACTTTTTATAAAGTTACAAAAAGCAAGAGAGTGTGATATCAATGAAAGAACAGACACAGATCAATGGAACCAAATAGAGACCCCAAGAAACAGAAAGAGAAAGAAAGAAAGAGAAAGAAAGAAAGAAAGAAAGAAAGAAAGAAAGAAAGAAAGAAAGAAAGAAAGAAAAATTCTCATGCAAGTAAGACCCATACAAATACAGTCAACTGACCTTAGACAAAAAACAAAGGCAGTTCAATGGAGAAGGGATATTCTTTTCAATAAATCATACTGGAGCAACTGGATATCAACATGCAAAAAAGAAGACCTGAACAAAGACCTCATACTTTTCAAAAAATCATCCCAAAATGTACCATAGACCTAAATGTAAAATGAAAGCTATAAAACTCCTAGAAGATCACATAAAAACCAAAATCATCGATCTTGGTTTGGTGATGAATGTTTAGATACAAGACCGAAACCGTGATCCATTAAAGAAAAATTAGTAAGTTCCACTTCATTAAAATTAGAAGTTTCTTTTCTGTAAAACATATCTTTAAGGGAATCAAAGGATTAGCCAAATACTAGAAGAAAAATAGTTGCAAAATGCATAGCTGATAAAGGACTTGTGTCCAAAATAAAAAACTCCTAAAAATCAAAAGTAAAAAACAAAATCCAATTTAAAAAGTGGGCCAAAGATTTGAATAGCCATCTTACTATGAAAAGATATCTGAGAGTGGTGTCAGCAAAAATGTTGGAGTAGGTAACTGCATAGTCCTATACCTCCCAATAAACGTGGAAAATCAAGCAAAAACTGTCAGAATCAACATTGTCAGAATTCCAGAAAATTGTCAAAGGTTTATAGCTGAAGTCAGAGCAAGCCAACTTTAAAATGATAAGAAAGTTTTGCAACATTTTTACTTGCCCTTGCCACACTCTCCTTTCCAGTTCAGTGACAACCTTGGACATGGCAGTCCACATGGCCACCGTAGAACGCTTTGCTCTGGTTCTGGAGGGACAAAAAAAAACCCCTGTTTTGAAAGAATTGCATTTCTTTGCTTTGACTTGCCTGAAAGCTGCCTGAAGGACTAACACAAAATACATGTTTTTATTACACCTTTCTTTTTAAGTTTATTTATGTATGTATTTAGAGAGAGAGTGTGTGTTGGGGGGGGGGGAGGACAGAGTGAGAGGGAGAGAGAGAGAATCCCAAACAGGCTCCTTGCTGTAAACAGGAAGTCCAACGTGAGACTCAATCTCATGATTCGTGAGATGGTTTGTGCCCTGCCTAGCCGACTGAGCCACCCAGGCGCCCCCATTTTTATTGCTCTTAACTCAGAATTTACAAAGAAGACTCACTCATTATTCCTCAAAAATATTGTAAAACAAATAAACAACTTGCTGCCACGTGGGACAAAATATTACAATAGAGGCAAACCAAACAGTGTTGAAAGGCTGGCAGCAAAATCTGGAGAGAAAATTTCTTTGGGAAATTAGGGAATTAAAAAGGGCTGGGGTATTTGGAAAGCCATGTACATATGCATGTCCAGGGCAAGATGCATGCTCAGAAAAGACCTGAGAAGACCCTAAATTTTCACCTCTGGCTGATTAAGAGGAAATGAAGGAAGGTTAAGGCAGACTTGTAATAGCCTGCTTTAGTAAGTGCTGAAAGAGTACCTCCCGCACAGAGCCAAACTGAAAGCATGAGAATCTTCCTTCCTTCCTTCCTTCCTTCCTTCCTTCCTTCCTTCCTTCCTTCCATTATTTCTTTCTTTTTTCTTTCTTCCTTTTCTTTCTTTCTTTTTTCTTTCTTTCTTTCTTTCTTTCTTTCTTTCTTTCTTTCTTTCCTTATTTCTTTCTTTCTTCTTTCCTCTCTTTCTTTCCTGTCTTTCTTTCTCTCTTTCTTTCTCTCTCTCTTTCTTTAATTTCCTCCCTCCCTTCCTTTTTTCTTTCTCTCTCTTTCTTTCTTTTCCTCCCTCCCTCCTTCCTTCCCTCCCTCCCTTCCTCTTTCTTTCTTTCTTTCTTTCTTTCTTCTCTCTTTCTTTTTTCTTTCTTTCTTGAAATGTTTTCATTATGATTCAGTTAAAAATATTTTCTAGCTTCCTGTTTGATTTCTTCTTTAACTTATGAGTAATTTAGAATTTCTTAATCTCCAAATATATTGGGATTTTCTTGCTATTCTAATTGATTTCTATTTAATCTCATTGTAGTCTGAAAACAAAACTTTGTATTTTTCAATATTTTAAAATATATTGAGATTTTTTATGGACCACTATATAGTATATGTGTGCAGGTATGAATTAACAATTCTAATACTGTTATACGTATGTACAGGAGTGGAGCAGTTCAGTTACATTAAAGGGTGGTAGATGGGTAGGTGGGACCCAGTTTTATTCACTGTTAGAATGAATCTTTATAGATAAATAATAGCAGGAAGCAAGAATGGTTCATGTGTTAATGGATTACAGTTGGAGATATCAATATGAAGTTACATTTAGCTTAATAAACATACAATGTTTACATATAAAAATATTAAAAAAATGTGTGTAGTAGGTACATACATATTCCTTGCTCTGTCAACTGAGAGGACCTAGTAACAATAACACAAAAGTAGCAAGGAACAATGCACCTAGTTCTTGGTTTCTGGGTTTTTAATACCATTCCTCATTAAAAGGAACCAGGGATACTCAGCAAAAATCACTAGCTAGGAATGAGGCAGGAAATATACAAGATGAGGCTTCAGCATCTTCCAGTGCCAGAAATTAAGGAAATACAAAAAAATATGCACAATTTTAAAAACCATAATTATGGAGGTGAGTCAAAGGAACACAGAAACCAAGTGAAAACTTCAAATAATCAAAGTTGGAACAATTTGAGCAACAAAATACATAAAATAGTGTTGGATTATAGTCTGAAGTTTCAATGAATACCTTGTGAGTTCATAGTGATATAAATAAATGAGTAAATAAACAAATAGGGGATAAGGGACAATCTCAAGAGGAGAAACATAACTCTCAACACCTTAAATGGGGGTTACACATAGTGACTCCCTCAAAAAAGGACAAAATATAAAGGGGAAAAATGGAAGAGTAACTTGATAGCAGAAAAACTTGACAAACACTACCTCATCCGGGTGATCCAAGTCAACGTTAATCATGATAAGTCAAGTTGATAGTATGTGTCCTTGGTGAAACAAGGTCACTTTAACACTGTGATCTTCCTCCTCCAAACTTATAATCTGGAATCCTGTGGTAAAATCAGAAAAATTCCAGTAGAGAGATATTCTAAAATAGACCTGACCAATACTCCTCAAAACTGACGAGGGTAGGGCACCTGGGTGGCTCAGTCGGCTAAACATCCGACTTTGGCTCAGATCATGATCTCACAGTTTGTGAGTTTGAGCCCCACGTCGGGCTCTGTGTTGACAGTTCAGAGCCTGGAACCTGCTTCAGATTCTGTGTCTGCCTCTCTCTCTGCCCTTCCCCCGCCCATGCTCTGTCCCTCTCAAAAATAGATAAACATTAATTTTTTTTTAAACTGACGAGGTTAAAAAAAAATAAGAAAAGTCTGAGAAACTGTTATAGCCAATAGGAGCCTTAAGGAAACAAGATAAATGGAATGTGCTATGCTAGATAGAGATTCTGGAGCAGGATTTTTACATGAGGTAAAAGCTGAGAAGATCTGAATATAGTGTGGATTTAATTATATGCTTATCATTCTAATAAATATTACAGTAACGTAAGATATTAATAGTAGGGTTTAGGGTATATGTAAACACTATACTTATTTACAATTTTATGTAAATCTAAAATTTCTAAAAATAAAGTTCATTTTAGAAAGACATAGAACATTCTTCACAAAAATATGTACTCACACACATTATTTTCTGTGGTTTGGGGGCTAGAGAGAGCTCCTATGCACTAGGAAAGAGAGGCACTTGAGGAGAAAGGATATGAAAACGGCATCCATATGAAAGGTAATTATCCAATGAATAGTTTCATGACTGGGTTGAGTGGCCACAGTCACATTGTGCATTTTTAAGCCTAGAAACCATTCATTATTAGGGGCTGTCATTTTCTACCACCTCTTCCTGGGTGGTGGATACCACAGAAGGAGCTAGACATTTAGAAATTCCAAACAGATTGCTAAACAGATATTGTTCTGACCTTTATTCCTATTCACATCTCTGCAGAAACTCATGCTTTCAGTTCTATCTTGCTTCTCACAGTCCAGTGTTCATAGAATTCTCCTTGAGGCTGATGACACCAGAAACCTTAGGACCTATGACTGACACAGTGATATGCTTGAATAGTCAAGCTGAACAACTTGCATGATCTGTGATGAACCCTGCATGGTACCCCAGCAGGAGTTCTGAGTTAGATTGTTAAGATCTTTCTATAGCCCTGGATTCTTTATCCATGCCCTAACCAGAGTTATTCTGCATAGCTGTACATAAAGATAAGAGTACATATAGAAATGTTTTATTTGCATACAAAATAGGTTATCTACAAATCTGATGGCACTGGCCAGAGAGGAGAAAGATGTTTTAAACAATAAGAAGATTTAAGCTTCCGGTTAGGGTTTAAAAAATAATAATGTTGGTCCAACCATAAAAATGAAAATAAGGTGAACAAGTTACCAAACAATATTTTAAAATAAATTCAGAGAGTGAATAATTCAGAGGAACTAAAATAAATTCTTAGTGTAAGAGATAATATCATCCCTGTTTTCATCCCTGGTGAAACAGAAGGAAAAAGGAAAAAGACTGAGGAAAGAAGATACCAGATAAAGCCATATCAAGCTTTTTATGGCCACATGTGGGCTGATAGGATAAGTTAGAATCTCAAAGAGCCCCAATCATACGGAAAGTTGTATGCACTTGGCAACTCTTTTTCACGGATCAGGAATAGTAGATCAAAGCTTGAGTTCAAGGTAAAATAATGGGGAGATCCTCCCAGAGACATGTGAGGCCTTCTACTAAGACAAAGCAACACCAGACTGAATAATGGAGTAGGGACAAGAAAGCTGAAAGGAAATCCTAGGAGACACCCTGTGCCTTAACCAAGTTTAAGGCAACCGCTACAGAAGTCTGAAAGCACATTTAGATAAGCATATGCCCTTTAAAAGATTATTGTCCATTAAAAACAAAATAATGACAATGCATTGTAAGGTATTTAGCATTTGAAGAAGTATAAAATATGACAGGGACAAAAAGGAGAGAAGGATAAATGGAATGATACCATTGTAAGGTTTATACATTTGCCACGAAGTCACATAATATTATTTAAAGCTAGGTTGTGATGTTATAGAAAAATATTGTAAACTTTATAATAAGCACTAAAATGTAAAACAATAAAGTATAGCTAATAACCTAACTCCTCCAACAGAGGAGATAACATAAAATATTTAAAAAGTCCTCAGCTCAGTGACAAGAAGTCAAGAAAGGGGAAACAGAGACACTGAAATTAGATGAATCAAATATAAAACAAATACTAAGATAGTAGACTTAAATACATGCATATTAACAATGATATTGAGTATAAATAGACTAAACACTCCAACTAAAGGCAGAGATTGTCAGACCGGTAAGAAGAAAGACAACCATACGGTCCATGTAAGAAATACTATAGACTTTCTGACATGCAAAGAACTACTTCCATCCAGGCAACCAGGAAAAAAGCCCTGCAAATCAGTGAGTTTTCTTGGACCCATAAGAGATGTGAGATTGCGGAGTAAACTACCACCCTTCAGTCTGGAGAGACAGGTATGTGTTAGAGAGCTTGAACTGAAATTTATTTACCTGAGGCAGAAGTCCCTAGAGCCATAAACTGGTAGAAACAGTTAATGGGCACGTTGACTAATTTCCAGAAGCTGATTAGGGACTAGCTGGAGAGTGAGAAACTCCTGGCAGCTGCACTCTTTGGTGGGAGGAGACACACTTTCTTGGACTTTCCCTCTAGCTACCTTACCAGGTTCTCAGAGTGAGGATCCAGGAGATCCCCCTGGTGGCTCTGGCAAGGAAGGGGAAGAGAAGCCATTGTGAAATACAGTTAGGAGTCTTCTCCATGGCACAGGCCTGATCTCCCAGGGTGAGGACTTGGCCAGTGCACACATCTGAAACCCTGGCAGAGGATTCCTCCCTATAAAAGGCTTTCAGGAAATGGACTGGAAACCCTATGGCCAAGGGAGAAGGGGAAGACAGCACAAGGCTATGTCACTTGAGGAACGCTTGTGAAGGTCTTGCCCCGGAGAAACAAAAGACGAGCTTATTCCGAAGATTATACAATGTACGTACTCTCTCACTTACAACCACACCAGCCAGCTCCAGTATAATAAGAGTACCTCACCGCCGAAAAGCTACAAGACAGACTTTCTCTGAGCAGGAATACATGGGGAATGCCAAAGACAACAGTTAACAGATTATATAACAGAATATAATAATTAGAAGTCCCTGGTACCTATAGCTATGCCAAATATTAAACATAGCTTAACTCCCAGCAGATTAACATAAATCCTCACACTAAGGGCCTATTTACCTCAGTTCCTATTACCTAATGCAACATATCTGGCTTTCGACAAAAAATGAAAATCATGCCAAAAGACAAATAAAAATACACTCTGAAGAAAGGAAAATCGTGAGAACCACACTCAGATAAGAAGCAAATGTGGGCATTATCAGACAGGGAATTTAAAATAACTGTGATCAATATGTTATGGCCTCTTGGCTCAAGTACATAATAGCCAAGATCAGAGGAACAACGTAAGCAGAGAGATGGAAACTCTAAGAAAGAATCAAGACAAAATGTTTCAAAACAAAAAAGCAGAGTAACAGAAATGAAGCCCACCTTGGTGGACTCATTGGAAAACTGGGCGTGGCCCAGGGATGAATCCATGCCTTTGAAGGTAGGATAAGAGAAACATGCCAAACTGAAATGCAAAGAATATACATAAATACATAAACATCCAAGAACTGTGAACAATATCAAAATGTGTAACACATACAAAATGTTAATGCTAGAAAGAGAAAAAAGGAAAAAAAAAACTAGCAGAAAAAAAATACGTGAAGTAACAATGACAAAGAATTTTTCTAAAATTAGCAATAGACACCAAGCATAGATTCAGGAAACTGAGAGCAAAATAAATATCTCCCCACCTTCCCCACTACCCCCAACAAAACCTCAAGAAACAAACATGTGCATACACACAGGCATATTATATTCAAACTGCAGAAAACAAGACCAGTTTCGATACAGAGACACAAATTCAATGTCAGAGTCAAAATATAATGTCACCAGAGATGAACAGTCCACAGTGATAAAAAAGGTCAATTAATTGTAAAATCATATTAATGCTAAAAGAATATATATATATATATGTATATATATATAATAGAATTTCAAATTCATGAAGTAAAAATAAACAGACATATTCATAATCATATTGGAAGTTTTAACATGCTCTCCTCGGTAATTGAGAGAATAATGAAACAAAGAGAAAGAACATTTGAGCAACAATGTGAACATCCTGGACCCAATATATATAATATATAATTAGAGAGAGAGAGAGAATGAGTAGGGGAGAAGGGCAGAGTGAGAGAGAGAGAGAGAGAGAGAGAGAGAGAGAGAGAGAGAGAGAGAAAATCCCAGGCAGGCTCCACACTCAACACAAAGCCCGAGGCAGGGCTTGATCCCATGACACTCAGATCATGACCTGAACCCAAATCAAGAGTTGGACTCCCAACCAACTGGGCCACCCAGGCGCCCCATGCTAGTGTACATATATCATCTGGTGGCCATAAAACACATCTCAATAAATTTCAAAGGATCAAAACGTACAAAGCTTTGTTTTCTGACTACAGTGATATTAACTGTATTAAGTTAATTAACTGATATTAAGTTAAATTTCTTTTTTTAAAATATAATTTATTGTCAAGTTAGCTAACATACAGTGTATAGTGTGCTCGTGGTTGTGGGGGTAGATTCCAGTGATTCTTTGCTTATGTTCAACACCCAGTGCTCATCCCAACAAGTGCCCTCTTCAATGCCCTTCACCCACTTTCCCCTCTCCCCTGCCTCCACTTTTCTAATTTATCATGTGATTTCTTCTTTGACCTCTGAGTTATTCAAAGATGAGTATCTTAATTTCCAAATATTTCATTTATTTACTTAATTTATTTAATTTTATTTAAATTAGAAATCAAGAATGCGATATCAAGAAAATCCACAAATATTTGGAAATTAAGATAAATTAGAAAATATTTTTAACCAGATGATAGTGTAATACAACATAAAATTAGTGGATGGAGATAGATACTGCCATAATACAGGAAAAGACTGTTTTGATGTTTGCTGACAGCTTACACTACCCCCCCCCCCCTTTCTCTTTTGTCCCAACTCTGGGCATGCATTCTCCCTAGACACTTGCCAGGATGTTCAGACCATCTGAGTTCGCATCCACTGGCACATGCACGAGGGGTTCCAAGGCCTACCTTTTAGTCATAATAAAAAACAAACCCACTCCCTCTGCTGCACTCAGGTGACCTAAATTGGCTGAAGCCTGTCCTACTTTCCCCAGGAAGTCCCACTGTGTACATAATAAATCTTTTAATAACCTGTTGGTGTTTGTGATGTTATCAGCTTCAACATCAGAACCAATTATGGATGGAGAGTTAATCTCATTTTTGTTAATCAACCATAAAACTATTGCATAGAAAAAATATGCAGCTGGAAATACATAACTTTATGGCTATATTTGAAAAGAAAAAAGGTCTAATATTCAAAATTTCAACATTGAGAAGTTAAAAGAAATGGCAATGAATCCCAAAATGATTACAAAAAAGCTTCTAAATTAAATTAAGTTTAAATAACATAACAGCAAAAATCGATAAAATAACAATAGAAAAGAAAATGTAAAAAATTGATTTCTTGAAAAAATTAAGAAAATTGATCAACAATGAGGAAGACTGATCAATAATTTGTTTTGAAAAAAAAAAAAGAGATGAAAGGGGAGGGAACACAAATTTCCAGTAGCAGGATTAAAAGAAAATATTACCAAGCATTCTATACACATCAAAGTAGGTATGATGGATAAACCAATGCTGAGAAATGTGACAACTTAGATGGAATGGACAAGCACCTTGAGAAGTACTCTTACCAGAAGTGCACAAGTAGAAATAGAAAATGTAAATAGTTCTATATCTGGAAACTTACGTTTTATTATTTGAAACAGATTTGCAGACTGTTAATTTCTTATGAAGTTAAACCTTCATCTTCATAGTTAAACATAAGATTCATCAATTTTACTCTCAGATACTCAAGAGAGATGAAAATATATGTATATAATACTTGTCCAAAAATACTTACAGTAGCTTAATTGTAATAGCCAAAAACTGAGGATGGAAAAATTTTCCATCAACAAGGGAATTGAGATATATATTTATATATAGTATGACAATACTCAGAAAAAAAGAGAACCCCCCACTCAAAATGTAAGAAAATTAATGAATCTCAAAGACCCTGTTATGGAGAATTAAATAAGCATGACATATATTCTGTAAGAGGTCCAAAACAAATCAGAATGTGATTGCCTCTATGGGGTGAAAATTGAGTTGAGGATGGGGATCAAATTGGAAGGGCCGCTAAGGGCACTGCCTGGAGAGATACAAACGTTCCATATCTTGATGTGTATGTAGTGGCACAGCCATATACAATTGTCAAAATGCACCACACCAAACACTGAACATGTTTATTTTATTGTACATAAATTATACCTCCATATATTAAGAAAATAACTTTTAGGGGCGCCTGGGTGGCTCAGTTGGTTAAGCATCCAACTCATGATTTTGGCTCAGGTCATGATCTCATGGTCTTGAGATGGAGCCCCAAGTCTCTGCACTGACAGCTGTGAGCCTGCTGGATATCTTCTCTCTCCTCTTTCTCTGCCCCTCCCCCCACTCGTGCTCTATAAATAAATTAATTAATTAATTAAAAATGAACTTTTAATTTTTTTCCGAAAGAGTTAAAAACCCTTAACCAAAGTTCTGCTTTGTCTGACAGACTCTCATTCATCCTCTTTCAGTTCCTAATTAGTGCTAATTCATTGAGGATGCCTTTTGAAGCATCAGGTTTTGTTATTCAATTCAATGTTTCTAACTTCAGTAAATGTGCTTTGAAAATATCTGTATTGCATTTTAGGGCTATGTCAAAATCTTTTCTGTCCTTGGATCTTGGTGATCTGACACTTTTTAGATAAACAATTTTCTATACATGCATTTTAAATATAATTTCAAAATTGAAGCAATATATAAAGCTGGCTCAGGATACTCAAGCAAGTGGCTGTAGATGTAACAAAAGTACTTACATGAATTTTGCCAATTGTGCCTGTTCTCTGCATGGTTGAAACTTTGTGATATTAAAACAACTGGTTAATCCAGTCAATAATAATATTTTAACATCAAGTGATTCCTTACTAAATGTCAGACATTTTGCTAAATATTTTTTGTATTTGTTCTTTCATTTAATTCTTCTTGTAAGTCTTTACGTACTATTATTACTCCAACTGATCAGAAGAGAAAACTATGTCAAAATACACACCAAAAAAAATGCATTTCAGTGATAGCACTGGAACTCAGCAGGGTCAGCCTCCAGCTCCTAAAATTTAATCCCTAAAACTGCTCAATTCAATTAAGTTCTTAATCTAAGATGATGAGAAGAGAGAGTAGCTCAGTCATTTAGAGGCAGAGGAGTATAATTTTAAAAGTACAATATCTGAAAATAGACTGCCTGGATTCAAGTTTCCGATACATGATCTTGATCTCGTTCTGCCTCAGTCTTCTAGTTTACAAAGTGGGGAGAGTAATGTCATAGAATTGTTGAGGATTAAATGAGTCAGATACATGCAAAGCAATACAGACTATGCCTGGCACACTGTAAAGACTATATAAGTATTATATTTAAATAAACTGAAGGACAATTTGCTTGAAAGAATGGTCATTTGAGGGGTGCCTGTATGGTTCAGTCAGTTAAGCATCCAACTCCTGGTTTTGGCTCAGGTCATGATCTCATGGATCATGGGTTTGAGCCCCACATCGGGCTCTGTACTGACAGCATGAAACCTGCTTGTGATTCTCTCTCTCCCTCTTTGCCTCTCCCCTGACAAATAAAAATAAATAAAATTTTAAAAAAGAATGGTCATTTGAATAGTTTGAATAGTTGAATAGTTTCTTTTAAGAAAACACTTCTTTCTGTCTCATTGTATTCTTTGTGTGTGATTAGTTATGAGATTCTATTTTCAGAAGTTCCCCTGTATACTTCTCATTCAGGACTTACAAAGATCAGTGACTTATCACAAGTTTTCCATATCAATTTCTGCTTCCCCGTACAATTCTATCCCTTCTCTGCCACAACCCTCTTCTCTGTCGTATTCACAGCATTACCAGCGTACAAAGACACTACAGTTTTTTATCCTGTCTTTGCAATTTACTATTCACATGACCTTGGACAAATTGCTCCTACTTCATGGTGTCACAAGTTCATTATCTATAACTGAGGGATCATGCTTCTGATTCTGCTAAGTTGCTGTGAGCATTGCCTAATTAATGAAGTAAAAGTGCTTCAAAAAGCAGAGTGCCTCATGCATTTCTCAAATTTTACAAGAAGGCAGTTTTATAGTCAGTAAAATGCAATGTGTCTGTGAGTCGTTGTGTTCAGATCCTCCACAGCCTTCTGGAAATGCGTGTGTTGGTGCACCCTACTTCACTTTCCTTCTTTCCCTCATATTAACTGATGGACGAGAGAAAGCTCAGAGACTTATTTTGCTTCTTTCAGAAGTGTCTTCTTTGTAAAGGAGCTAGAATATAAAAAGACACTCTGCCAAAATAATAAGAGATAGTAGATTGTGTTTTTATATCTTATAGACACAATAAAAAATTAAAGAAAAGAAAATGTAGGGTGTATTTCTCAGACGTTCAATGATTAATTCACCTATATTTGAGAGTTCATGGAACAAGAATTCTATTTTGTTTTATTTTGGCGGATCACAACAATTCTCCCTTAGCAATGGTGATGGGTTTCTGCAGTTCTCCATCATATTTTTTACGTTTGATATCCCACAATTGGCATGTATTCTACCAGAGACTGTGATGGAAGACATAACTAGGGACAGGAGGAAGGAACTGCTTAAATTACTTCCATTGGAACACTACTGTATCAAAAGATGTAAAAAAAAAAAAAAAAAGTATGCCAAAATCAAGTAGGTCAATGCTGACATATCCAATTCTCAGGCAGTCATAATGCACTCTAAGGTATTCAAAGATCATTCATCACTCTGAAACTTTTACTGTATGCCTATATGTCAGGGGATTTTTTTTAGATTCTCATGGCACAGAAATAAACAAAACAGACCGAAAGTTCTGTTTTTGGAAACTTGTAATCGATTGTGTACAGGGAACCCCTGTTTCACAAAAGTAACCTGATTTGATTTGGGTTAGCCTGGTATATCCTAAACTGCTACATAAAGTCTTGTCAAAGAAGATAAATTAAAATATCAAGAGTATTCCAGTGTTATTTGAAACAGGATTTTGAAAGGGGTAATGATGGAAAAACCAGCTCTTTTGAATTCATGTCTTTTATCTCTTTAGTATTTGTCTCAGCTGACTATATCAGAAATGAATTTCAGGGCTGTTACATACTCAACCTGCATAGATTGCCTAACAGACTTTCTACTTGGGCATGACACATTATGTTTGTGAATTTTGAGTTATCACATGACCTCCCAAAGGATCTCAGGTTGTTACATTTAAGATTAATGAGGCATTGGATAGCCATTAAGAAGCTATTCAAGAATATGCATTTAATTAAAATGAATTATGTATATGAGTTAATACCATTCAACCTTTTTAATTTAGAGAGATAAATCATGGCCACTTTACTTCTGAGAAGGGTCCTAACATTGGCAAATTGAATATTGATGTTACAATGCCCAAATAATTAATGCTGGTCAGATTCATCCATAATGGGTATATCCTGAGACTTTGCCTAGGAGAGAATATTAAATATTTCTTTTTTAGTTGACTATGTGTGTGTTCTTGCACATGTAATGAGCTGCGAAGAGTAGTTCCGTGTTAATTACACATAATCTCTGGACACAATGCAAATAGTAGCATCATTTCTGAAGAAAATACTGAGAGCCACAGCCTTAACTTATTTATCAGCATTAGTGACTCAGTATGAATGTTTCCTTTAAACATAAACCCTATTCACATGCAGCACAGTTGCCATCTATTGACTTAGTAACATTTCTGGTTGCATTTTCTACCCACCCACCCCCCACCCCGCCAAAGGAAATGACGCTAATATTTTAATTCTACCAAGTTTGTATTCAGGACAGTGTTATATATCCAAAGGGTACCTGAAAACTCTAATGGATAGAAATTCTCTCTTTTCTTCTTGTGTCTCATAGTGCCTCTTACAGGTAGCTATTCTATTCATGATGAGTTTGGTTGAACAAAGAGAGGAAATATGGATAATAAAACATTTACTGAGTGATTAAATTGTTCTAAATACTTGGAATAGTTTATTATATCCTCACAGCAATCGTATTGGCTGGATACTATTATTATCCTCCTTTCATAGATGATGAAATAGAGACATTTGCCCAAGATCACAGAATTGCTAAGTGATAAAGCCTAGATTCAGATCCCAGCAATCTGACTCTCAAACCAGTTTATGGTTCTGCTGTTCTGGTAGTAAGTGTAGAACATCTGACTGTATTGACATCAAAGGAACTCACAGTCCATCTTTTGTTGGCTTCTCATTCACCCTCAATGAAGTTGGTAATTTTAAATCACCAATGAGAAATCTACTCTGAGTCACATATTTTAGTTCTCTATGTGTTTTCTAAGAAAATCTAATTACAATTAAGAGGATATTCTTTGCGTCTCACAGGAAATATATATAAACACATATATTTCAAGAGGTTTAGGTATATTTCCTGTGAGACACAAAGAATATATATATGGATGTGTGTGTGTGTGTGTATGTGTGTGTGTGCATGTGTGCTGTGTCAAACATAGTGGGAACTCAAATATGAAGAGATGAAACTTCATATAAACTATTAGGTCTTCATAGAGTCACAATTATTTCCTTAAAAATGAGGAAAAATAATATTTAATTAGAAGTTTCCTTTCAGAAATGGAAAGAATCTATTAGTTACCCAGGGGGAAGTAGTGAAATGTCAAGACTAATGTGATTACAGTTTCATAAAAACATTTCATTTGTTTTTCAATCACAGCCATCACACTGCAGCCATCTGACTACAAGCATAACAATAACCTTAAAAGGCTTATATCACATGGTTTATGCTGTACTTTCACCCGGAGCTTCACAGCAGTTTAATCAATAAAGCAGCACAAGCTGTGAACAATTATAATAAAACACCTTAAGAATGATCCACAATTAAAAGGTAGAGGGGGAAAAAAAAAAACCTTCAATTTAGATAAACCAATCTGCCACTCAGTTTGATAAAGTTCAGTTGAAGTGTTCTGACACTCCCATGGCATCTATCAGTAGAAAGATCTGTAGCCTTGAATTTAAATTAACTCTTCAGGTTATACAAGAGTAAAGAATTATAAGCCTCTAGGTATATACACTGGAGTATTACATGTAACCTAACAACCAAATTCCTATTGAAATTTCACATTGCGGTTTACAAAGAGGTATCTATATTGATTTTAAGAAGTGGTTTGAAATATATTTCTGAAAGATGACAGCTCTTCATTTGAACATCTGAAAACTGATAGACACAGGCTTGCAATTCATTTAACAATATATACCGATCACCTATAATTTGCTAGACAGTGGGGATTAACAGTAAGTAAGACATGCTCATCACTGTGTAGGGCCTTGCATTTTTATGATGTTCTATTCTACAGTAAACTTGAAGAATGAGTTAGTGAAAAGAGAGGAAGGGGTGTGGGGCATATATACAGGTTCGGCTAGACAAAGACTCGCACATAGGTGCCTATAATATCTTACTCTCCAGAACTGCAAGTAGTTTAGGGGAAAAGAAGGCATGTAGGAAAGTGGTGGTATATGAGGCTGGATGTCAAAATTTTAAAGCCAGAGAGTGACGCGATCTGAATTTACAAGTTGCAAAGCAGAAATAGTTCTCTGGGTCCAACGACAAGAACAGATAAAAGAAGAAAAATTGAGAATATTATATTATTTCAAAGTAGAAGTGATGAAGAGTTTGAACTTTTCCCAATTACTACTGCCAATGTGGGTAAACTAGACTCATTTGAAGGGGATAGGATAGGACTCTAGGGAGTTTGGGCAGGGTAGGCTTCAAGGTTGCTATTCTCAAATTCTTGGTTTTAACATTTGTGCATCAGGAGAAGAAAATAATAATAATAATAATAATAATAATAATAATAACAACAACTCTTGTGTGGATATACTTCCAAACACTGGTTAATATATTTTTATGCCATTACTTGGATATCCAGACATTCTCTCTCTCATCTTCACATGCTCTGGTTACTGGCTGGGATACAGCAGTGCTGGTCATCCCAGAACCTATGAATAACAAGAATGGGAATTGCGGCATCACTTCTGATTAGGGAGGGGGGCCCAAATGTGGGGTGATGATCGGGTGGAAGCCAATGGCATGGGCAGTGCAAGGATTCACCGGAGTTGGAACAAAGGCAATAGAAGTTTATTGAATATACTGCAAGTGAGTGGAAGGCAGGAGAATACGGTGGAAACTGTCTGCCAGGAGGCGGTGGGTGGGGGTTCGTATTTAAAGCAGGAAGGTGAGGGGGCGCCTGGGTGGCTCAGTCGGTTAAGCCTCCGACTTTGGCTCAGGTCGTGATCTCACGGTCTGTGAGTTCAAGCCCCGCGTTGGGCTCTGTGCTGACCGCTCAGAGCCTGGAAACTGTTTCAGATTCTGAGTCTCCCTCTCTCTCTGACCCTCCCCCATTCATGCTCTGTCTCGCTCTCTCTCAAAATAAATAAACGTTAAAAAAATTAAAAATAAACAAAATAAAGCAGGAAGGTGAGGAGGTTTGAGGATATATGAAAATTTTTCCTTTTTTGGCTACTGTGCCTGGTTTGAAGTAGCTCATTGGTTAGTTAGGGTCTATGGATATTTTGAGGTGGGCATGCTGATGGGACTGTCTGTATTCCATCAGAGGGCTTGCCTTGGGCCCTTTCTACATTCCTTTGTTTAAGCCTGTTACCTAAAAGTGGACTCTGCAGAAATTTGCTGTGAAAACAGGTGCACTGGGAGATGGTGACATGATACGAAAATTCCATAAAAATTTGGTGGGTAGAGGACATGTTACCTGTAGCACATTAGCTATAGTGGGATAGCTAAAAACCTAGTTGAGATGCCCTCAGAGTTAGTAGTTAGTATGTTAGAAATAGGAGGGTTTGAAGAGTAACTTCCTAAACTGTTATGCTAGCTGAGGCCCAGGATCTGTGGAATGATGCCTAGGGAACCCATGGAGGCAGAATAATTCATGGATGACTAACAAAGCAGCAGATAAAACAGTATGGAAACAACGCAAAGACTGAAATGGGCTGGTTATTGATAAACACTGGAATATTGTCCTTGCCATGGATATATTTCTTCATAGGACTCTTACGTTTCTGCACAACTCGTCAGCAGAGGCAATGACAACTTTTGTCTAAGTTGCCTCCTATAAGGGTGTTTCTATAGTAAATAGCGTGGGAAGATAGAGATAGTGTCTCCTGGTTCAGAGGGCAGATTTGCTTGTTGTCCAATGTAATAAAGACAATGTCTCCCTACAGGGGAAAGACTGAACAGCTTTGCTTGCAGTCCCTTGCAGGGACTGGAGTTCCTTCAGCTCAAAGCTCCTCAGCTAAGATGCAAATGTACTAATGTTCTGCCTGCACCGCGGCCACCTGGCCACTTCACATTGCTTTCATGGGACTCAGACGACCAGGGGAAATGACGCAAACGCACAGTTCACACCGCCTGCTGAGTAACAAAGTGCTTTGTGTTTGATTCAGGAGTCTCCTATCTTCTGCTAGAAACCATGAAACCGTGACAGGCTACATTTTCAGCTGGTAAGCAGGGTAAAACTCTCATAACCGAGGAGGAATCTAAGCTATTTTGCGAGAACATTTTCACCACAGTTTTGGTTTTCAGGAACATGGATGCCTTCAGTTCAGTTTGTCATAGAAGGGTCACGCCACCTCAGTACTGTCACATAATCCGCTAATTGATGGCATAAGGGAGAGGGTATGGGAGTATGGTCAGAATGAGATCTTCTTAAGGTCCATGGAGTCTGCTTACAGGGGCAGAATATGATACTTGTAGAAGAGGTCCCAGTAGGACCACATTCTCTCCACATGAATTCATTCATGTCCACTGCCCAAATGCTTGCCCAAAGTCCTATGTTCTGCTATTATATTATCCACCAGTTTTGATCTGGACTAGGCTCATAGCCTTTGCATATTTCATTTTTCACTGCTTGAATTTAATGTTTTTGATTGCTTAGCCCTAGCTTCCCCTTGTGGACTTCTCTACACTGCACTTTCATTTCTTGGTTTGGGAATTTCAACTCTGTGGGCGGCCAACAAAATCGAACTTAAGCCCATCCCTATTTTCAACCATGCATTGCTGCTGTGACTTTAAATAAAAATGATCAAGTTAAAAATGACAGACTCTCATCTATTCATGCTCCTCTAAGGATATTTTAAATTCCCACAGATCTTCCCCATAGGTAGATAGAATTATGGCGATCTCACAATCTATGTGCTCAAACCATGCTTATAATCAAATTAACAAAATACTAGGATATATGCATCTGTTTTAGAATCTAAGGACAATAGATTATTAACATTAGATTCATAAAACTACTCTTAATATTGTAATTAAGTGTAGTCACAGAAAATACACTGACTTTCTAAAAGAACGTCAGTAAAAAAATTCAGGGCTCTAATTCGGAAAAGATATGGAATAAAATCAAATAGTTTAATAAATACACCTCATGAAATTACCACTAAGATAAAAGAACTGTTTTAAATTATATTAAGTTATATTGCTGACAAATCGGTATAAAATCTCCTATATTATGTATGCAATTGATAGAAATACCAAAAGGCTAATAGTGTAAAAAAAGTCTCTAGAAATCTTTGAGGCATAAAAGAAATATAAGGATCATATTGCAACATTTTATTTGCCACATTGAATGTTAATACTAAATGTTTTTCAGTGTATTACACTAACTAGAGATGAATCATTTCTACATATGTATTATAAAATAGTGTAACACATTACTCCTTATAGATCCTTTTTAAAAATTTGTATTGCTATTTATTTTTGAGAGAGACAGAGACAGAATGGGTGGGAGAGGGGCAGAGAGAGAGGGAGAGATACAATCTGAAACAGGCTCCCTGCTGCTAGCAGCAAGCCCAATGTAGGGCTGAAACTCACAAACCGTGAACTCATAACCTGAACGAAGGTCTGACATTCAACCAACTGAAATACCCAAGTGCCCACTCCTTATAGATACTTCTAAAAACTTTGTTTTTAATTTACATTCAGTAAAAGTCACCTTTTGTGATATACTATTCTGTGAGTTTTGACAAATGCAAAGTCATTTAGTCACCAGGTAGAGAATAGTAACATATCTCTGCCAAATTCCTTCATATCCCTTTGTATCCCTCCCCCTACCTGTGTTCTTTGTTGATCTGGCCTGTTTTGTAGACCTAGATATTTGCCAAATGGAGCCATACAGTATCTAGCCTGTTGGGTCTGGTTTCTTTTACTAAACAAAATGTATTTGAAATTCACTCATGTTGTTGCATATATAATTTGTTATTCTACATTGCTAAGTATTCTTCCATTCTTTGTCTATCCATTCACCAATTGAAGAATATTTTTTAGTTTTCAGTGATTATTAATAAATATGCTGTAAGCATTTATGTCTAGATTTTAGTGTAAAAATAAGTTTTTATTCTCTTGAACAAATACCTAGGAGTAGGATTGTTGGATTATAAGAAATTTGACTGTATAAGAAAGTTCCAAACTGTTTTCCAAAATGGCGGTTCCATTTGCCATTCCCACCAGCAAAGTATGAGAGTTCCGATGCTCTATATCCTTACCAGCACTTCATAGTCTAAGTCATTTTTAAAAAAAAATTTGCCACCCATATACCTTCCAAGGGTGCCTATTCCAATTTTTGGCCCATTTGGAGGGAGTGGAGGTTGTTTGATTTTTTTTTTTAATTTTTTTAACATTTATTTATTTTTGAGAGACAGAGAGAGACAGAGCACAAGCAGGGGAGGAGCAGAGAGAGAGAGAAGGAGACACAGAATCCAAAGCAGGCTCCAGGCTCTGAGCTGTCAGCACAGAGCCCGATGCAGGGCTTGAACTCACAGACTGCGAGATCATAACCTGAGCTGAAGTCAGACACTTAACCAACTGCACCACCCAGGCACCTCGAGATTGTTTGATTTCTAATTATTGACTTCTGAGACTCCTTACATATTCTGATACATGTCCTTTGGCAGATATTTGATTTACAAATTTTTCTCCTAATCTGTGGCTTGTCTTTTTCTCTCACAATGTATGTTATAAATCAAAAATTTTTTTAATTTTTTTTATGTTTTTATTTTATTTTTGAGAGAGAGACACACACACACAGTGAGAGTGGGGGAGGGGCAGAGAGGGATGGAGACAGAATCTGAAGCAGGTTTCAGGCTTGAGCTGAGTCTATTATTTTACTAAGAGTGTAGCACTGACTACTGTAGCATTGTAAGTCTCTAAGATGGGTAGTTATAAGTCATTCAGCTATGTTGTTTATCAAATTGTTTTGGCTATTCTATTTCCTTTGCCTTTCTATATAAATTTTAGAATCAGTCCGTCAACGAGTACAACAAAATCATACCGAGATTTTGATTAGAAGTTCATTGACATCATAATAATATTGAATTTCCAATCCTTGAACACATTACATCTATTTAAGTATTCCTTATCTCATTTCATCAGTGTTTTGTAGTTTTTAGCATGTGGATCCTGCACACATTTTGCTGAATTTATATCTAAACATTTTATTCATTACTGGTGGTATTGTAAATGGTAATATATTTAATTCCAAAAGTTTGGTTTTATATAGAAATAAGGCTATTGTACATTGACCTTGCATAATATATTACTAAGCTGACATTAGTTCTACTAGCTTTTTGATAGATATCTTCGAGGAGAGATTTTATTTGTAGAAAAAACATGTTATCTATGAATACAGAGGGCTTTATTTCTTCCTTTCTAACCTGAATTAGTTCGCTGCCCTATATTCAAGTTCACGGATTCTTTCCTTGACTATGTCAAGTGTGCTGTTGAACCTGTTGAAGGCATTCTTCACCACTATTAATGTTTGTATATATACTGTATATACTGTTGCTAATATACACCTTTGATTCTATTTTTATAGTTTCCTACTCTCTGTTGAAATTAATTGATCTTGCATGTTGTCCTTTTACTCTATAAAGCCTTTTATATATTAATCAGAATTATTTTAAATCTCTTCTGTAATCATTTGAATATCCACATCATTGTGCTTGATCTCCTGACAGTGCGTTGTTGGTGCTTGCTTTTCTTTGTGCCTCACAATTTTTTATTCAAAACCATATAATCTGTACAGGACAGTGGATACTGAGGTGAGGTTTATATGATTGAAAATTTATGTACCTTTTCTTGTTCTATCTCTTAGTGAGATGGAGCCAATTCAATTAATAATTGAGCAGAGTTGGGGTTTATCATTACCATTTTTACCCTCAGTGCAGCACAGGCTTCAAAGCCTCTAGTGGCATCATCTATTTTGGGTGGGAACTGGTTCACAGATAGGTACTTTACTCAGTACCTATTCTGTTCTCAACCCAAATCATCCTTTGGCACCATACCTTAGAGAAGATCTCTCTGTGTGCTTATGGTTCTCTTAGTAGTATCACATGGCAACTTTTTACACAACACTGATGTTGTGTGTGGCAGGAATGTTTGGGGGCATGTGATGGTTCTCCGCTCTACTAATTAAACCTAAGTTTTAGGCCGATGCTGCATCTCTGCGTTTGGGTGGTGTGGTCTTTTCAGAGCTCCTTTCTCCCAGGGGGTAGTTCTGGGACGAGCAAGTATTCCTGTCCCTCCTCAAAAGTAGACGTTTTTTATTTCTATTGCCTTTTTCTAGCCACACAGGCTTTTCAGCAATGCCCAAAGGAACTGTTTGTTGACTCTCCTCTCCTTAATTTAGACGTTTGTTCTATAGCGAAGGTGGGGTTTTGTGCCTTTCCCCACACTGCCTCTTCTCCTACCTCAGTCCTGTATCATGAAAGACATCTTGTTAAGTCTTGATAAATTGTGTGTGTGTGTGTGCATGTGCTGTGAGATTTGTGGAGAAGAACCTGAAAGTGAGTAAATTTCCCTTATATCTGCATCTACTAGGAACTTTACATTATCTTCCTCTTCCATATTTGCTCTTTTCAAATTTGTTAACGGTGTTATCCTTCCTGCTGTCCAGCTGCCTCATCCTAAGGAAGAGAGAACTGTCCTTGATGGAGCTCCTGGATGACTCAGTCAGTTGAGCGTCTAACTCTTGATTTTGGCTCAGGTACTGATCTCAGGGTTGCGGGATTGAGCCCTATGTCTGGCTCTGCACTGAAAATGTGGAGCCTGCTTGAGAGTCTCTCACTCCCCCTCTCTCTCTGCCCTGCCCCTTCTCACACACACTGTCTACAGAGAGAGAGAGAGAGAGAGAGAGAGGAAGGAAAAAAGGAAGGAAGGGAGGAGGGAGGAAGGAAGAAAGAAAGTCTTTGAAAGTGTGTTTCTATCCTTAGATTTCAGGTAAGTTGCTTACCGTGCAATTTCAACTTTCTGAATGTTTAAAGAAATTGTGAATTTGTAGTTTGCCCAACCTTTCATTGTTGTTTTAAGGTTGGAAGCAATGGTATTTCCAGCTTTCTTAATTCCAAATTGAAGTCATAAATCTCAATATTTACTTTTTAAAATGTTAAAATACATAAATAGATACTTCTAATTTTTTAAGTTGATTTATTTATTTTGAGGGGGTGGGGGGCAGATAGAGAATCCTAAGCAGGCTCTGCACTGCCAGCACAGAGCCCAATGAGGAGCTGAACTCACAAACAGTGAGGTCATGACCTGAACTGAAACCAATAGTCTGATGCTTAACCGACTGAGCCACCCAAGTGCCTCATTTCCAAAATTTTATTAGGCATTACTGTATACCTTCTTAAACAATATTATATTAACTAAAACATATTTTCCATTTTGCTTAGGATGGATGTGGTGTCATGAGATCTTGAAACAATTGTCAAAGACAAAAAAACTAACAAAGAGATTAATGTTACTCATGCTATTCCAATAGGGAACGTACGTCAGATCCAAAAATCAAGGTTTCCTGCAAAGTGGTTTTGTCTTGGGCTTTTATGGGGAAGATGATATCAGCTTGATGATATCACTGCATGATCATGAAAATAAGCAATCTAAGTAATTAAGCATCAAAATAATGATTTCTCAAAATACAATATTAGCTTAAAAAGTAGGAAATGTTTTTAAGGTAGTGCAATATGATAGAGTTTTAGGAAACAACATTATATTTCATTTATGGATACAAACATATGCAATAAAAGTATTTTTAAATGTCAGAGAAAGGGTATACACTAATTTGATAGCTGTTTCCTCTGGAAAGGAAGGGAAGTGGATGCAGGAGTAGAGCTTTAGAGACATGTATAACATTTTATTTCTGAAAAATAAATCTAAATCTGAAAAATAAGCCTGGCAAATATGTGTTTATAGGTATCCATTTTCTATTTTTTTTTAGAATTTCTAAATATTTCACAAATTTTCACATATTTTCTTTTATTCTTCCTTCCCTTTTCCCCCCTCCTCTACTTCCCCTTCCCCTTCTTCCCTTTCTGCAACTCTTCCCCTTTTCTTCTTCTTCTCCTCCTCCTTCACCATCTTTTCCTTCTTTCTTCTCCCCTTCTTCTCCCCCACTCCTCTTCCTCCTCCTTTTTCCTCAGAATGGATGTCATTTATTTGAGCCCTGAATAATGAAATTAGCTAGCAGAAGATATAGCATAATGGGACTGACATTTATTTCCAGGTGAGGTTATAAATACCAGGGGGCTTTGTAAGAGCAGGAGATATGAGAAGGGATCAAGAACTACTCCTCACTTTAATTTATGGAAAAGGAAAGTAAGAGGGTCTGTAGGAATGGCAAATTCGAAGGGCTCTACAGACTGCTATCAAATGGGCAACTCTTTCAGTTATAACCCCACAAAATCACATAGAAAAATGTTTTAAATATGTACCTATAGGACACAGATGAAAGAGAACTAAGTTGTAGATCAGCAACAATGCAGGAATATACAGATGGGGCTACTAATGGGTTAAGGCTTTAAATAGATTCTCCATCTCTGCATTTTGGCACAGAATAGATGCCACTGGTGTATAATCCTACCAAGGCATGTTGGATCTCCTGGATTGCCAGTCCCTAACTCAGCTGTTCATAGCAATGAACCCACACGGGTCAATGGTGCACGAGGTATTGGCATGTGATTTACTTCTATGAATAAAGTATTCTAAGTGTTCTTTCTCAAGTGGAAGGGAGAATGGAGTTACAATGAGATGTTGTGGGGATATATTGTGCATGTTAATATCATCCATCATGTGTGATACACTAAGAAAAGAGGAGACCTGATGCCTGGTCACGGGAGAGATAACAGTAGGCAGAAGCACAGTGTGCACATAGAGCAGCTGAACTCTATGTGTCTCCAGTATATCATATTGTGTCCACTGTGCGTGTGTCTGAAATACAAAAAAAAAAAAAAAATAACGTAATACTGACATTAATCCAAGAATTCTCTTGCAACAACAAAAACAAATCCACGTGACTTGGCTATAAAGAAATATCAATGGTGTTTAAGCATATAAACCTGAAAATCCATACAATTTAGTGTTAGAAATTGTTAAGTCAGAAGGAAAATTCTTACAACAATAATGTTTTTGCTCAAAACACCTCTGAAACTCTTTTGGAATAAAATATAATATTTTGCATATCCTCAGACTGCTAATTTCTCTTTTAGAGGGGATTTCTTTTTGTTTTTATCTTTATTGTTTTTAATTATAAAATATTTTATTTTATTCTAGACATATTTTAGGCATATTAGGAAGCATGGGGAATAAGATAAGAAGCATCTGTATTCTCATTACAGACTAGAAACCCTTCTAATTCCCAAACTCTACCAGATGTCATCAGATTCCTGATTTGAGCATTTCAGTTCCCATAGACATCTTTTTCATTGTGATCATTTGTGTGTGTGTGTGTGTGTGTGTGTGTGTGTGTGTGTGTGGTGAGAGCATCTAAAATGTACTCTTTTAGCAAAGGCTTTTTAAAACAGCCAAATAATACTTAGTATCAACTTAGTAAATAAACCAGGACACTGACAATCTTATGTTACTTAAGATCTCAGATAGCAATTTCAAAAGGGTACACAGAAGTTTGGATAAATGGAAACAATTCTGAAAAGCGTGTGTTAATTACCATGTTGGATATGCCAACGGGCACACCTTTAAATGTATTTTTCAGTATATGCATTTAAAAAAACAAAAAAAAGAAAAGACAGGGTTTAGAATTTCATGACCATGTATCTACTATCTAAGTGTCCAATAGAGCTGCAGACAAAATTTTAGAGTTTCTCTTTCAGTATTTGCTGCCTTAAAAAAGAATCAAAGGCTGCTTTATACATTATACATAAACCAATACAGAGATATGCTGCACAATGATTCCATTGGTGAAATAAATTCTGAATTAGTATATATTCTCATATTCAGATACTCTTCCTGGTATAAAACTTTATAACATTTTTCTGTAACATCAAAGCTTTAATTTCTGAGCTACCTGATATATTAAAAATAATGTATTCCTTCCTTCTTTTAATCCAACTTCCTGGAAAGAACAAATTGGAATGTGTTAATATATTAACTTTCTATTAAAATGCATACAGATTTCTCAGATGTAGGGAACCAATTTGACAGCCTTATGAACTTTATATATACTAAAATCCCTCCTCCTATTTGACATAATAGCTTTAGGAGGCTGAATATTAGGATTGGAAGTAATCTGTCAATATAAATTTTCCATTTGAGTCATTTCCCTGTGGAAATCTACTTGGATCAAAGAGAAAACTTCTTACTTTAATGAATTTATTGTCACATTATCTTGATGGTAAATAGAAACCCATGAAATGGGTTTAGCAGGAATTATGCTTTTGCCTTTGGTCTGTGGCCAGTGTTATTGACAAAATGATAACTATGCTTTTATTGTTTATTTCTATGATTAAGATAGATATTTTAAACTAGTTGGGAAAGCCATGTTTCCAAATAAAACTCACTCTGCACCTCAACATCTTCCTTTCTGAGTTTACTGAGATTATAAATATTAGAAGACTGGTTAGAATCTCTCTCAATCCACAGCTAAACTCTCATGATTGATAGAAGGAAAGCATAGACCTCCCTCCCACTGCAATGGAAGATTTCCCCTCAAAGACATGCCAGAACAGTGCAGGCAGGCTAAAACTGATTTTAAATGCTCCATGGCCAGACAATCTGCCACCTGGTCAACCTGACTCTGAGATCAGGAAGAATGGCAAAAAAGATAACAAAAAATACTGCCAAAGTAACAAGACATCTCAAGTAGAGTTCAGAAGAAGGACCCTGACTTTCATAATGTTCATCAATATTTTCAATAAATCTGGGTCATAATGGATTACAAGGTAAATAATTACTTCAACCAAATATCAGAACTAGGTGAGGTCTAACTTGTGCACACTGCCTGGCAAGAGAAAGTTCAAAATTCTATTGATTCCCAGATAAATGAATTATTTTAGTTTTAAGATCCTTTGATGACCTCCATATTTTTAAACCATTATGCTTGGTAGCATTCAAGTAATTCTCTCCAGTAATTTTTTAATCTCCAAAATGTGAAATAGACTTTTTGAAAAAAAAATGTCTTTGGTATATAGCAGACATAAAATTTTTATTGAATAAATACATTTATAAATTAAAGAAGATTTTAAACTTATTCAAGCACACTTCTCAGTGGTAAACTCTATTTCTTGACAAAATATTTATACTTAATATTTCAATTTCCATGTACTAAGTGGTTAAAATTACTTTCCTTGGGCCATGATCTATAGCATAGTCGGCTAATAAGAAGTTAACTAAGACAAGATTTATGACAACAAGGAGTCCCCAGACTGTTATTAATGAATGATACACCTCATATTACTACTTATAACCTTCTGCTTTATGATCTTTTTATTGTAATTAAAATCCTCCACAGTAATGACCAATTCTTATATTTACAATTGTCTAATGAATGTGTAAGATGCTGATGTTGACCCTGATGACAGGCTAGGTCAATTGGTGCCAAGTCAAAGCAATCAATAGTGTTAAGAAAACATGATGGGCTGGTCACAAGGTGGAAAACCCCTAGCTTTTCTGGAAGCATAATTAGATTCAGTAAATCCTTATGCTTCTGAATCAAGCAACTATCACCACACAAGCATCTGTTCTCTTTACAGTGTTTAAGAAAAAACATAATGCTATCTGATAAGTGCTATACAAGTGTTTCCATAACTGTTATAAGAGCACAGAGAGAAATAAATTCTGCAGGTGTTGAACAGAGAAGAATTTCAGGAAACATGTAAAGTGGTGACAGAATGTGAAACTAGCAATATTTGTCAAATCCATCAAAACCCAAGAGGAATTTCCAATAGCAAAAACATGTTATGGACTGACATAAAACAGCAGGACAGTAAGATTTGAGAAGTTATTGCACTAACCCCCATCGGATTCTGTTTTAAAATCTCAGGTACTTCACTTAGAAGGTCCTTCTAACTCTGTAGCACAGTATCTATGTTGCTCTGTTCAGAAGTAGCTACCTAGGGCCAGGAGTTTATTACTAACTTTCCCTCTACATCCCTTTGGTTACGCTTCCCAATAGAGCAACATGGCCAAAGGCAGAAATTACCAAATGATGGTGCATTATAACCTGAGCTGTGGTCTCAGCAGTAGGTAGGGTGGAAATACAAAAGCCAAGGGAGCAATGGGAGTTATGGTCAGCTATGCTCTGTCTGATGTTGCAAGCACTTCACACTACTCCAAACTGCATAAGGGTAACCCTCTGTCATGCTGCTGCACAAATAGTTTCTGAGAGCAAAAGTTTTTCTCTTTGCCCAGCAGAGAAAAATCAGATAAATGACCTAGACATGAGAAATTTGCTTAAGGTCTGTGCATATCAATCATTCTTTCCTGATTAAAATCTTAAAGGATTTCAACAGCATCCAGACAGATGATGGTGATGGAGGTCAGCAGGGTGGGGATGGGCAGGCTGTTAATGAGAATCCACTGTTTTTGTTTACTGGCTACTAATAGACCAAGCTAATATCTCTTGTGGGGAGAAGAGTAAAGAATAACAACATGGGGGTGGGGGGAGAAAAGAAAAATGAGGAAAAGAAAAGAACTTGAATCCTGTGATAAGCACTTGCCCTCAAAATATTAGCAAAAAATGCCAAAATGTAGTCTGAGCCGAATATCTCTGGTGTGACTTCTATATAGGGCAAGTAAAGGAGACAGAAGCAGAGAAAGGAGGAAGGATGTTTGCACTTGGGTGGAGGGCAGGGAAAGAAGGGCTGGTTATGAGGAATGGAGCGGGCCATTATTTATGCCTTTGTCACCGCCAGTACTCCTGAGTTCTCCATGTGTCAAAGTATTGCAGGCAGTGACTGGTATTGGATGGGTTGTGTTTGTGCCTCTGCCCCAGAACATGAAGCAAGAAAGCAAAGAGACATTACTCCTGCAAGAGATGGACACAGCGGCCGTGCCATTTTCTGTCTCTTGCACGTGATAGGGAAATTACCCATGATGCTATCTGAGGAAAGCAGAGGGAACATCTTTTGGCAATAAGTTTGAATAACAAGCTGGGACCAAAGCTTCAGGATAGTAAGTTGGAAACATAGCTTTGCAAGAAGGTTGAGGCCATCTCAGGGAGAGAGAGAGAAAAGTCAGTATTCCCTTAAATGCTCATATCTGCTACAGAAGCGTTATCAGGATTATCTGGGATAATATATCTTGCTTTTAAATTCCCTACTTCAACAATGTGGTGATACTGTCCATGGCTCTATAAAGGGAGACAAAAGAAATGTTAGAAAGTCATGGGGTAGATGGGCATGGCCAAAAAGCGTGTTAAAATTAGAAGGTTATGAAAGGTTTGGGGGGCCTGGGTTGTAAGTTCTAGAGTTTTATTTTTTTAATTTATTTTTTAATACTTATTTTTAAGAGAGAGAGAGAGCACAAGCTGGGGAGAGGTGGAGAGAGAGAGAAAGAGACAGAGAATCCAAAGCAGGCTACGAGCTGTAGTCGCAGAGCCAGATGTGGGATTGAGCCCACGAACCCCAAGATTATGACCTAAATCAGAGTCAGACGGTTAACCGACTGAACCCAGGCGTCCCAGTTCTGGAGTTTTAAATGAATGCCTCACCTTACTCAACAACAGTGTGCTTTCAACTTACCTACATATATGGAAATATCTTTTGGTACAAATAAAATTGAAGGACCTAGGAGCCTCAATTAAATATTGTTAAATTAAATATTACTACATAAACCTCAGTTTAGTACTACAGGTTGTCAAAAGGTGTGGGCAATCTTGTGCTGCTTAACTTAGGCACCTCACCTGCTTCCCTGGCTTCACTAAAGCATAGAGAAATGTTCCTTTATGCTGTTGATATCTGATATCTGAGTGTTGGAATAAGGAATTGTCACGATACTGACTTGCAGAAAGTGAAGGAAGTGCTTAAAACCAAAAAGAAGTTGACCAACAGGATCAGTCATACCCTTGAGATGAGTGAAAATTCATGGGTGGGGGGAGGAACTTTGAAAATACCCTGTGATATGTCATAGATTGGAATCAAAAAGAAAGGATTTTTAACAAGGATTCACACATCTTCATCACGACTCCACTATTAAATTTTGTGTAAACAGGCATGCCTTGATTAGGCATGAACTCACTTGGAAAGGAAAATTTCTCCAGAAGCCACCTATGAGAAATGTACTTAAAGAATCTTAAGGTCCACATGTAGAGAAAAAAAGGGAATTATCACTGAGAGAATTAGAATAGAAGACAACTTTCCAGATTCCCAGGGTTTCTGACACAATGATATAAACATTCAACTTGCAAACTTAAAGATGAAGCATTTGCAGTTACTTGTTCAAAAACTAAACAGATAATGGCAAAGCAAATGAAGAGAGTCATTTCATCCAGAGATTAGAGCAAATGACTGTCAGCAGGACTTGGCATTCAAAATTCAGAAAAAAAATCACACCGAAGGGCCTGAAATCTGATTATAATGATTGTTTAGGAGAAGAAATACCTTGGCCACCTAAATTTCTAATTTACAAATGTAGTGATAATGGACTGCTGTAAAGAAAAAAAAAAAGTCTCCAGAAAATGAGGAAACATTCCATTCATCAGGGAGCCTGGAGATTTAAAAAAGTTATCTTCACTTGATTTTTAAATGAGAACAAAAGTCATAAAAACAAAGCTTAATGTTACAAGGTGACATTGTTCAGGATCACACTGATCCTCTCAGTTTTTTCTAGAAAACAGATATCAGATCTCAGATGATGTTTCAAAACAGAAACAAGCTTTAATAACATACTATTTTCTTCAGCTTCAAACAGGTTTTATAGCCAAATATTATAAACTGGTGAAGCCAGTCTGTGGGGACCTGGAAATTGCAATAATAAAAAGGCAATAGAGAGAGTTTTACAATCTAGAACAGTAACACAGATACATTCATACACTGGAGCACATTAATTCAGATGAGAATGTTTAAAATTCATGTAATAAACATTAAACATTAATTCTTAATTGTTTAAAATGTATAATGTAGCTATATTACTTATAAAATCTAAATAACTAGGTTACATTTAGTCCAGAATATATGGAATAGAGTCTATTTATGTACAAATTTTACTATCTATTTTAAATGTGTGTATAAATATGTTTTTATATGTCAGAGTTTACAATATTTGGAATCATATGAAAGAAGGCTTTCAACTTATTTGTTTTTGTGCAATGACTTTAAGAAAACAAACTATAGGGCGCTTGGTGGCTCAGTCGGTTAAGCGTCAGACTTCAGCTCAGGTCATGATCTCATGGTTCATGAGTTTGAGCCCCGTGTCAAGCCCCATGTCGGGCACCACACTGATAGTGGGGAGCCTACATAAGATTCTCTCTCTCCCTTTCTCTCTGCCCCTCTCCACTTGCACTTTTTTTCCTCTCAAAACAAGTAAATAAAGTTAAAAAAAGAAAATAGAAATTATTGCTTACCATTTTGATGAGGGAAGATTGTATGGATGTTACATATGATGATAAAGTTGAACTTAAAAAATTATTTATTTATCTTGAGAAAGAGAGAGAGAGGCGGGGAGGGGCAGAGAGAGAGGGAGTGAGAGAGAATCTCAAGCAGATTCTGTGCTGTCAGCACAGAGCCACACGTGGGGCTCAAACTCACAAACCATGAGATCATAACCTGAGTTGAAACCAAGAGTGGAACGCTTAACACTTAACTGACTGAGCCACCCAGGTGCTCTGGTTGAACTTATTTTGACAGGGGACATATGTAAAGTCACTTTTACAGATTAAAAAAATATATATTTCTTGCATCTTTATCAAGTATTTAAGGAAAGCAAACAAGAGAAATAATGTGAAAATGTGTATTACCTAATTGATCTCAAATGCATAATGTAATAGCCAATTAAGAGAAAGCGTACTTGACACGTTTACACATATACCCAAAATAAAGGAGGAGGAAGAGTGAATGGAAGGGAGGGAAGGAGGAAGAGAGGAATGACGAGGATGTTATTTGGACAGAATAACCCAGAGAGTTGATGTATAAAATCCCTGGTTAAAATATTAACATTTCAGAACATCTAATATAGATTATGATATAGAAAGTAAATCCTAAACATGATGCATATTGTTACAAAGCCTGTGTACGGGAGCAACCGTTGTTTGAATCCAGAAATCTTCCACATACCGTCAGCAAAAGAGATCCTGGCTCGCTGGGGAATGCTCTGTCACATAAACCATTCTATGGCTATACTAATCCCGATTTCATGCACTTTTCCTAAACGTTTATTTACTTGACACTTGGATGCATTATTTATTTTAAAGTTGCTTTTCTGTTTACCTTTCAATTTTATAAATGCTATTCCATTCTAAAGTTCATGTCAACCTTAAGGCACTTCTATTTCTGATTTCCACAATTTAATTAATGTGGCTATACGTATGTATGTGTGGAAGGCATGGCTTAAATGTTAATCAAATGTATTTGTCTGCTTGCTCACGAATAGCAATTTAATATTGGAATCTCTAGTGGTCAAAATCAAATGTGGCTTGTGCCATTTTTTTTTTTTTGACATGAGTGAAGACAGTACACTGTGTACTTGACAGTTTTACATACTTGCTACAGATTCATCTAGACCTTGTATGGCCCAGAAGTGCATGTTGAGCTGGAATATGTGTTTTTGTTTGTTGGCTTATTTGTTTCAGTTTAGCTCTATGAAAGAGCTATATTTGTATTGAATCGTAATGTGTAAGAAACAATTTTTTTTCTGTTACACACTATAGTATCTCATCACTACAAAAATATACCTTATTTTTTGTTTGTTTTCAGTTTGGGAGGGAGTTTTATAACAACGACAACAATAAATTTCACCCTTTACATATTGTACAGTCACTTATGGCTCAATATATGTCTTATGAACTTGGAAATTTTGAGGTCAGTAGTTATATTTGTGTTGTAAGCAAGATTTAAGAAAAATATTTCATCTATTTTTTGATTAAAAATAATATATAGCTCTAATAAAAATGTATACATTTTACAAAGCATTTAGTTGTATCCCCTATAGACTTAAACATTTAAAAATACCATAATGAGTATATGCAAGCTGACATATAAGGCAATCAACTAAAATAAAAAGTTATGTAGCTAATTTACAGTTTTATTTAAAAGCTATATAAAACAAGGAAAGAAATGGGTAAATGCAAAAGTCAACAAAGGACTATGTGCAATATAAGCAGTACATATAATAATTGATGCTGTAGAAAATGGAATCAGGCATGTGGAGGAAAAAAATAGAGATAATTTCCTAAAGTGCTTAAAGAAAAAAGACATGAAAATCGTGTCAGTAATAGAAACATAAAATGACAATTTGAATAGAAAATAATTGGTGTTTTTAAAGATCAAAATCAATCATCAAATCTGTGGTAGAGAAATACTTTGCTGACTTTGACCCTTGATTTCAGATCTGTAGGTCCTTTAGAATCTGAATATTTGGTCATATTATCACAGGAAATGAACACTCAGACATCGGTTAGGGGACACATATCCTGTGACATTACGCAAACACACACACACACACACACACACACACAGCCAAAACAGGAATATTTTGATTTACTAATAATTTAAGATTTTGCAACAATGCAACAATGGTCTTCTCTTTTATTCTGTTTTCATCCAGTTTTGTCATTAGGTCTACAGGACCAGTATAAAAGAGTGTATCTACCCATCCTTTCCCAAGTTCTCAAATACTTTCTCTGAGATTGGAATTATCTATCACTAGAAATGTTGTTAGAAATTTCCCGTAAAATATCATGGGGTTTATACCTTTCTTGAGGGCAAATCTTCAACAACCGTTTTTATTTTTTCTGAGGTTATTGTGCTAGTTAGATTTCTTACTTTTTCCAGGGTCAATTTTGGCAATCTATAGTTTTCTTCAAAATCGTTTGAGTTTAAAAATGTTTTGATATAAAGTTGTATACGGGGTTCTCTGGAAATGTTATTTTAATCTCCTCTAGACCTGCAGCCATGACCTCTTTTTCTCATTTCACATATGTTTTCCCGTTGTGTCGCCTCTCTTGAGTTAGCTTTTGATCATATTTGCCAAAGGCTTGTCTATCTTTATTGATCTTTTCAGAGAACCAGATTTTCTCTTTATTGGTCAGTTCTACTGTTTTTATTTGCTTGTTTGCTATTTCATTAATTTCTAGTTTTAGAATTAATTCCTTCTCTTCCACTGTTTAGAAATTTATTTCATTGTCCTTTCACTATCTTTTTGAATTAGGAGTTTAGTTTATTTCTTTCTACCCTTCTTGTGTCCTAATAATTATATTTAAAGCTATGTTTTCCTCTGCCACTTTGCTTCTTTAGTTTTATGTAAATTCGCTCCCATATGGAGAAAGGAAAGCATAGTGATTTCTCACTTGAACTTTGGAAATAAACTGCTTAATTTCACATCCAACTCTGTTACCCAATACCTAGGTGAAATTTCGTCCATTATTTAAACTTCCTGTGTCTTTAAGTGGGATTAATAATCATACCAATCTCAGAGGGTTTGGAGGGAGGGCTAAATATTTGAGTGTAACTGACACATTTAGAATAGCATCTATACACTATAAGCACACAATAAATAGTAAGTATTATTTCTGGTGTTGATATGGTCCTAGAGATCTAAATAGTTAATGATCTGTTATTTTATCTACAAACCCAGTTATTTAGAAATATAAATCAGATTTTAAAAGTTTATTTTTAATGATTGGGAGATATTTTGTCCATTTTTAAAATTTTTTTGCTTTATGATCACTGAATTTGACTTGTATATTATTAACTTTTTGAACATGTTTCTGAGTCTCCTCTTAAACACAGCCACTTTTTGTGAATCCTCTATCACACCTGTTTAAAAGGAATTTGCATTTGTTTGTGTTGTTTTAAGGATCTGCTGAGACAAACAACACATTGCTTAATACCTGGCACACATTGTGAAAGGTAGAATGTAGGAAGTTTTAGAAAAGGTGTGACCTAATCGCTCCAGGGTCTCTTCTATTTTTACTTCAACTAGCTTGAGGTATTATTCGTAGTACCTATGTGTATCTATTTGTGTCCTGGCTGAGGTTTACCTCTTCAATTTTATTTGTTGTCTAACTTTCAGGTACTAGTCATAACTTCTGGTCCAGTGACAGAGCCTATGTTTGTTGGGTAAGTTTGTTTTCTTGTTATTTAAGTGTTATATTGTTTATAGAGATTTAATACAGGAGAGTAAGAATGAAGTATGTGTTCAGCTCACTATCTTGAGACAGAAGTTACAATGAGTATCACTTATATGCAATACATTTATATAGAAATTAAACAGAAAAGTACAAAGACCAAAGGTTTTCTTAGCATATCATAAATGTGTATAATACTAACCTCAAAAGAGAATTTGAATTAGAAATCTTAAACAAAACAGTATGGGTAAATTTTTATTTTCATGGTGTGATTATATGTATTTTAACTGTCATAACATATATTCTCCAAATTTAAAAGACCCAAGCACATAAGAGAAAAATTTTCAATTTCTGAAAAAAACATTTTCAGAAATGTTTATACTGATAGATGTCTCGGGACAAAGAGATCAAGTTGGTTAAAAAATAGAATATAAAGTATCTAAGGTAATGACTTATAAAAGAGGTTTCATGTATATTTATCAATCTTTGATTTTTACAAAATTGATGAATCTTTGCAAGCCTCCATTACACAATTATAAAAGTTGATCATATAATAGTGCTACAAAAAATTAATGCATTTATAAAAGCAAAACTTGCACAGCCAACAATATTGGACTAAAAAATACAACTAAAAATACAGTTTATTAATAAAAATTGTTTAGTAGCAGCCCTTGATGACAAATCTTACTACCTCTCTCCTCAAATGCCAACTGATATAACTTTTTGAAGTATGAAATAAATGATTTACTATATTATTATTTTTACTTGACAGCATGAAATTTTAAAATCAATCTGATGAATTTTTAACCCTGTATTGTTATTTATTTATTTATTTATGTACTTATTTATGATTAAGTAAGTAGTGTCTAATTTGCCAAATGTGATCAGTGATCGTTTACTTGTTACCTCAGGAATCAAATGCAGAAACCTGAGTTAGAAGAGGAGTTTACTTTGAGCCCAGTTACATTTTGTTTACCTGTAATTCAGCACCCTGTAGGGTTGTCTAGTTTGCCCACTCCATCTTCCTGTTTTGGATATCAGAAATCGCAATCATTAGTGCAATTTAAATCCTATTTACCACCTCCTCTTAGACCATGCTTGACTCATCACTATTAACTGTTAGCAGTTACACATGCTATTTTGAAGAACTCCCTTATATGTGCATTTGTGGACATTTTAAAAGGTAATTGAAGAGTCTTTGATATTTCCCTTTACTCCGTCATAATCCAGAGTGATTAATCTATTATTTGACCAATAAAGAGGCAGCACGGCATGACAGCAGTTAAACACAGACTCTGGAGTGAGAATAAGTAACTGAGTGTGAATGCTAGTTCCTGTTAGTACTTGGGAAAATTTTTGAGATTATGAAGATCCAGAATCCAAGTACAAATTGCAAAAAACACCAGTATCTTCTTGGTAATACAGTGCATAGATTATATAAGTTAATATGCATAAAATCCTTAATAAAGTGACTAGTATATAATAAAATTCAATAAAAATTAGCTATTAGCACTCAGGAGTCATATTAGATTCAAATATTTTCTAACTAATATACTCATAGACATATACACATACACAAACACATTTTATATATATATAAATCTATGGAATGCATAAATCAGTTTACGTTTTACTGCAATTTACATTTTATCTTTTGCTATGAGGAGTAAAATATAAAACTGTGGTTTTTAAATTTTTAAAATTCTTTTAATGTTTATTTTTTGAGACAGAGAGAGAGAGAGAGAGCGCGAGCTAGCGGGGGAGGGACAGAGAGAGGGAGACACAGAATCTGAAGCAGGCTCCAGACTCTGAGCTGTCAGCACAGAGCCCAATGAGGGGCTCAAATTCACAGACCATGAGATCATGAACTGAGCTGAAGTTGGCGCTTAACTGACTGAGAAACCCAGGCAACCCTAGAATTGTGGTTCTTAAACCCGAAGTTGCTACTTATAATTGGATACTCATGGTCAGAATATATCCTCCCATTTATGCTTCTTTATTTTTTGAGTACTTCTAATTACAGCATTTCCTATCTCCTGAGTTCAGACTCCATTTCTGAAAAAGAAGAAGAAAAAGAAATTTTTCATAGTACTAATTCCCTTTTCAAATATGTATGGATATGATAAACTTCCGTGAGTGTGTTAGTGTGTAGGAGTGTGTGTTTACATGCATGTGGTAACAATACCAGATTAGGGGGCACTGGGTGGCTCAGTTGGTTAAGTGTCTGACTCTTGATTTTGGATCAGGTCATGATCTCACGGTTGGTGGATTTGAGCCCCGCATCTGGCTCTGTGCTGACAGTGTGGAGCTTGCTTGAGCTTCTCTCTCTCTCTCTGCCCCTCCCCTGCTTGTTCTTGTATGCTATCTCAAAAATAAATAAATAAATAAACTTAAAAAAATACTTACAGATATAAAAATACTTTAGACTTATTAGGTGTGAGGGGTTCTCTGTGGATTAAAATACCTGGAAACGTTAATAGGACCTCTCCACACTAAACCAGTATTTAAAACTTGAATTGGCATTTTATTTTTAACAACTAAATCATCTGTTCATACAAGTAACAGTGTTTGTTGATTTGTCTTCTAGAAATAATCTATTTCATAAAAAAGTTGAATGATTTAGTGGATACTTTGGTATCACATAGACTCATTCTCTGTGTAAAAACTGAAGCAGACTGCTAATGGTTAGTGCTTTACCTAAAAATAATCAATATCTCTGTTTTTCAGTAGTAGAATCAGTTGTGACTCATATCCATTTCATTTGCTAATGCTCTAATTGTTACCTTGGTAAGAAATTTTCATCCATTGTTTTTCACAGATGCAACCCCTTGTTGGGTCCTCATGGCATATATTTAACTAAAAATAAAAATTATATTATACTCTGTATACACTAAATACTCTTAAAATGTGAGATTAAAAGGTAACAACGTAAAAGACGAAAATATCAAACCATTCTTGGGAAATAAGATGGGACAATTTTTTGCATGGTTAACCTGAATAAGTTTATGGAAACATATTTGACTTGGGTATTATCAGTCAGGGTTCAATCAGAGCAGCAGAACCACTGGGAGATAATAGACAGTTATTCTATGTCTGGTACTCAAGATCGAAGTCTGCAAGGTATGCAGCTAGGAACACAAAGTGGATGTCAAGTAAGGAAAGTCGGTATGAGCTGGAGCCTGTGAGGCTGAACTGGAATACACAAGGTTAGATCCAAAATCTCTTTTGTATCTGACCACTCTGAAGCCTGAAGCTTTGAAGAAGCTTATGATGGGTGCTCTGCAGGAGAAGGTAGCACCCTTCACCTCAGATAAACAAACCTCCTGATTGGGGATGGGAGAAGCTGAAAGAGAAAATCTAGCCACATTGGTGGGGCCTGGTGTTTTCATTTTCTAGAGTTGCTTTAACAAAGCACCACAAACGAGGTGGCTTAACACCACAGAATTTTTTATCTCACAGTCCTGGAGGCTAGGAGTTCAAAACCAAGGGGTCAGCAGGGACATGCTCATTCTGGAGGCTCTAGAAAGGGAATCTTTTCTTGCTTCTCCTCCCTTCCTTGGTGTTCCTTGGCTTGTGGCTGTATCACTCCAGTCATTGACTTCATTTTCACATCTTTCTGCCCTCATGTCTTGTGAGGACATCAGTATTATTGAATAGAACCCACTTTAATCCAGTATGCCCTCATCTTAATTTGATTTTATCTGCAAAGACCCTATTTCCAAATAGGTCATGCTCATAGACATCTGTCTGGAAGACACAATTCTACCTGCATACCTGACTTCTTCCTGACACTGAACAGCAAAGATAGCAAATAAACCAACAATATGGTAGTTACAACAGTGTCTTTAACCTCTCAAGTATAAAGGGATAGGACTGATTCTCCACTTTTTCCATCCAAATCTTGTATAAAATGTAAAAGTTGGAATGGCCCAATTCCAACTCAGAATTGTGTACACTTTCTCCACTGATCTGCAGTCACACCTCTGTCATCTATCGATGGTATATATATATATATATATATAAACTGCATATATATATATATATGCAGTTGGAACGGCACATAGACAAAACAGCTTTTCATTTTAATTGCTTAGAAGCTGTTTTCTCTTACTCTGTGAAGCTCTGAAGAACTCCTTGATATTTCCTGTTGGTAGTAGTTCTGGATTCTTTACTCTGAAGGTTTATCTTTTAGGAATCCCAGCTTAACAAGGAGTATGTCCTTTTGGAGCCCCCACTTTGGAAGACAAGACTTTGACTTCTGTTCTCTCTGACACTCAAGGCCATTAAAACAAGAGTTTTTGCCTATCCAACAGTTGGTAAATACTTTTAGGGCAAAGGTGACTTCAGGATTCTAATTACCTCTTTTGGTTCCTAATTCCCTTAAATGGATTTACTGTCTTGCTGGTTCTTTAATGGTTAATATTCTTTAAAATACTTATATCTAACTATTTTGATATTTTCAGCAGAATGACTCCTCCAAATAATATAGCCCACCATTTTCCTAGAAATAGAAGCCCCACTCTTTTTTTAATGCCTGGCAGCATGATTTTAAGGTCTATATGAATATATACATACAAAAAAACTCTAGTGATGTTTCAATAAAGAAGAAAAGGATCAGACCAACAACCTGTTAAAATGAGTGAAGGATATGAGTGGGAAATTCATAGTTAAGAAATCACAAAAGGCTAATAAACATATAAAAGGAAAAGCATAGACAATTAGCAAGCCTAGTGAGCCTCATCTCAACTTGAAGTAGGACACATAAAAGAAACACAGAACCAGACCTTGTGTTCAGTGATTTCTTCCGGAGAGGATATTTAAGCTGCTTTTTAGCATTTTTATCCTAGGAACACCACAGTCAACTCATAAATTAATGATTTAAGTGCCACATGTTTAAACATTACATTCTTATGTTCCTGTTCTTCCATGTCTCTTTTTCTCTGAGAATCTTGCTCGCACAGCACACAAAACTTTGTCCTTCGGGGCATTTCACAACCACCTCATTTTGCATCTGTGTTTCCAGAAGTAACATGTTAAAGCACAATCCACATACACTAGTATTTTTAAATGATCATCAATAACTTCTTTCTAGAAAATAATCTATTCGACCTAGCAGCCTTTTTATCCAGTAATGGAAAAATTAAAAAGTAGCCAGGGGAAGATTTTAATTTCTCTTCCTGGAAAATATAGACATGGATTAAACTGATTTATGGACTAAATTAATATATTTGGGTGCAGTTCAAGGCCAATTGTTAAACTGGCATTCATATAACAATTTTATATGCTAGCAAATTATTTTTAAGGCTTTTCTCAATTTCTTTTTCAAAACAAAACCAACTTCAAAGGGGAGATACACAATTCAAATATCGCATAATTTAAACAACAACCTACCCAAATTTTGTTACCTGGGACTGTCACATTTTAGGGTCTACTATTAGTCTCACGATTCATATATCATACTTGCTAATTCCATTTCAAAGAGGATGGAGAAAAATTCCCGTAAAGGACTGGTGACTTTTTTAACGTTTAAATTCCTTTACTTCATGTTTTTTAAAAGACTTTGATTTTTACACTGTGCATTAGCACATTTGCAATTAAGAGAAAATCAATATTACTCTTTATTCTAATTACCAACAAAAATATTTTTTCTCTCTGGGTCTTTCTCCAGTTGTAAAATAGAGAATTTCCTCTAGTCCTCTAAAACTTTTAGATTTAAAATTTAAAACCACCAAAATATAATGGTTTAAGTGATGAAAATTAATCTTCAGTTGTTTACTACTTCTACCCCATGTATTCTTAACAGCTATTAATAATCACAATGTATAAGGTATCTTTTGCCAGCCACCAATTATTTTCATTCCCTTAGCATTCAGACACACTAATTAAATTCTTTGGGTAACAAATACTCCAGTGAATCATGTCAGTGACAAGTTGGATGCTCTTTAACTACTTTTATACCTTCAACTTGAAATTCCATAATATAAAGTCAGTGATATATCAAAAAGTGGATTTGGCCAATCAGTTCTCTGTGATATTTAATTTCTGGAAATGTCTTAGAAAGCAACATGATGAACTGTAGGATTATTTTTATTGTTGTTCCTGTGTATAGGAATTTCCATTGATGGTGAATTTATGCTTTAACTAATTGAATCAAAAGTAAAGTCCTTGAAAAATGTAAGTGTACAAGTCAAAAAGTTGTCATAAATACTCAAGCAATTATTTCCACCAAAGAACTGTTATTCAGCAACACATCTTCTGAGTACAAAAAACATAAAAATAATTTGTAGCATGCATTCTAACAATAGATATTCTTGCTACACCCCTATCACTATGCAGGGCAGAAAAACAACCCAGAAAAGAGGGCTCATGAAAAAGGAGACATCTATTCTCCTGGTAAACACTAACACTAAAAAAAAAAGGCTCAATATCAGGTTGAACAAAAATTACAGCTTAAAAGCAGCCACCAAGGTGTAAGTAAAGGCAGAGTTAGAATATGTGAGTGGCCAGATAATCAATGATGCTGATGAAACACCAGAAGAATGAAGAACCTTGGGAGGTACAAGTATAGGGCATGAGTACAGGAAAGGAAGGACTCAATACATGTAGCGTAGTTTGATTCCTGTCTCCACTATAAGTCCCAGCTCTATGGAGAAAAATCATAAGTTTATTCACAGGGCTTGTAAGTATGGAAGAATGAATGAATGTGACTTTAAGAGTATAATTAACGCCCGTGGCACTTGGGTGGCTCAGTTGGTTAAGCATCCGACTTAGGCTCAGGTCATGATCCCCTTGGTTCATGAATCTGAGCCCCACGTCAGGCTTTGTGCTGACAACTCAGAACCTGGAGCCTGTTTCAGATTGTGTCTCCCACTATCTCTGCCCCTCCGCTGCTAGCTCTCTCTTTCTATCTCAAAAAATAAACATTAAAAAAAAAGGAGAGAGTCTAATGCCCCAAACACTTTGCCATGCTTATTTAGGAAGAAGCAGAAATATGGAATAAAACTCCATTATGTCTCAAAGACTAACAAGTCATGGTAGACAAAAAACGTTGCAATTCTACCATTGTTAATGAATAATTTCAAGAAACGTTATGTAAATTTGTTTGATCCGAGCCAGGAGGGCTGGGGAGTTTTGAAACCATCAGCTACTTGTCTCTGGGAATCTTCTCCCCCCTTTTTGGTCTCATACATGAGTTTAAAATGTTACAAGTATTGGAATGCTTTTAGTTGCAAAAGCAGAAAGCCTCAATTAAAAATGAGTTAGGAGCATCAGGGTGGCTCAGGGCATTAAGCTTCCAATTCTTGATTTCAGTTCAGGCCATGATCTCATGGTTGTGGGATCAAACCTCAGTGCATAGCCTGTGTGGGATTCTCTCTCTCCCTCTCTTTGCTCCTCCCCCCACTTGTTCTCTCAAAACTAAATAAGCTTAAAAAATGCGTTAACTGGGGCATCTGGGTGGCTCAGTCCGTTAAGCATTCAACTCTTGGTTTGAACTTAGGTCATGATCTCTCAATTTCATGAGTTCGAGCCCTGTGTCACGCTCTGTGCTGACAATGTGGAGCCTGCTTGGGATTTTCTCTCTCTCCCTGTCCCTCTCTCTCTCTAAATAAATAAATAGTTAAATATTTAAAAATAAATAAATAAATAAATAAGCCCAGAAGTTTGGAGTTTCCAGGTGCAATATGTCAGGGCTCTGGTTCTGCTATTCTCTGATTCTCATTGCTCTGCTCTCCCAAATATTCACTTATTCTCAAGCTCAAAGCAAGCACTTGCATGAGGGCAAAAGTTGCGTTGAGATTCCTAAGCATAACGTCTTTCTGTTTCTATGACTCTTAGAAGTTGGGAATTTTCTTTCTTTCTTTCTCTTTCTTTCTTTCTTTCTTTCTTTCTTTCTTTCTTTCTTTCTTTCTTTCTTTCTTTCTTTCTTTCTTTCTTTCTTTCTTTCTTTCTTTCTTTCTTTCTTTCTTAACAAAAGGCAACCAGAACACTTCTCATCACATCTGATTTCCAGATTTGAGCCCATCCTCAAAACCAATTCCTACTAAGTTGAGTGAATTAGATTGATTATTTCAAATAGAGTAGATGCTGGAGGGTTAATTGCAGTGACCACTACTACACATACAATGATTTGACCTTAGCTCTGAAAAAAAGAGAACATTCACTTTTGAAGATATATCAGCACCACAGCTATATAGTATAACTCCTTGACTTGAATTCAGTTTACCAAAAGATCAAGTCCTAGATGGCGGACTTTATTGATTGGTGAGCAAAAACCATTGTGTGGCCCTTTTCTGAAACAAGTTTCCTCTATGGCACGCTGTCCCATCAGTTTAGAACACTCTTCTACCTACTCTTTGTAATTCTCAATTTTCTTGTAGTTTGGGTACAGGCTTAAATGATATCCTCCTCAGAGGAGATCTACATGTTTAGTTCTCCATCCCACCTCAATATTCTACTAAACTATCTTTTTTATTTCCTTCATAATACTTACCTAAAGTTATGTATTTATTTGATTGCCTTTTTTAGTATTTATTTTCCAACTAAACTCCACTTTCCATGGGAGCAGAAACTATGTCCACTTTGCTAACTGCTATGGGATAATACATACCACTGTTTGTAGCATGTAAGTAAGCACTAACTAAACATGCATCGAAAGAAAAGATTAAATAAATATATTCACATCTACATAAATAAATAAACATGTATATGAAGAGTTCATAACATCAACCTTTCCATAATAGAGATTTAACGTATTATAAAAAGACATTTAAAAAAATAAAGTTCAATAAGATGGTCTTTACTTGTATTGGGATAACTAGTTATCATTTCAGGGAAAAATCTTATTTCATACAAAAACAACAACACATTTCATGTCAGTTCAAAGGCTAGCCTTTAAAAATTAACTTTAAAAGTTATGGACTAGAATAAAATAAAAAAAGTCTTTTATTCATCTTTAAGAGGGCAAATAAAATTTTTCTAAGCAAGCCATGCAACCCAAAATTATAAAATATTAGATTGGTTGATGTACTTACATAAAAGCCTAAATCTTTTATATAGTGAAAAACATAATAAAAATGTGAGACTGTATTTGCAGTATTTATTATTCTAGGTGATCTAAGATCTGATTTTCAAGAATTGTGAAGAGTCTGATATTTTACCCTACTTCCAGCAAACAAGTGGGTCCACATGTTTCATGGAAAGGGGTAGAAGACATAAGATTCTTGGATCAGAGATGTAAAACAGCTGATCACTAAAAGCAATGGCAATAGCTAAACTATGAGAAATTTCGCTACAGTTCTTCAAGTCCCAAGTTGCACAGGCAACATGAAGAAGGCCATAGATACTTGAACATATAGTGGGGTACATTAAAGGAAAGGAACTCTAAGATTAGCGACCACAGATTGTTACGAAGAGTAGTAAATATACTTGCTGTTTGCTCCAAAGGAAGACACTATCATTTTCCTCCAGGACTGTGAGCAAACCTATGCTTTGTTATGAAGAAAGTTCCTATCTCTCTCTTCCAAGGCTGCTGACCAAACAAATGTCCTTGAAATAGTAGTTCAGAACACAGGGCAATCAATGCCTCACCCACAAAATGTGGAAATGCAAGAGACCTTTGGAGAAGATCTCCAATGCTAATCTATTCTAAACCAGTCCTTCCACTAAACCCAGGTCCAATTCCTTCTCAATCACTTGAGAACTTTTTCCTTCTGTCTCCTACATCAATCGTTTTTCACTATATTATATATATACTTTTGACATATAATTGCATGTTTTTTTTTTTCACATCCATTTCTCTGCATGTTTGTAGAGCAAACTCTTTTGACCTTCATACTTCCTTCCTTTGTTCTTTCATATCAAATTTTTGTTCATAGATTTCCCCTAAAACTTCCTTTGTTAAGATCACCAATGACTAAGATGATCACATAATTTTCTTTGAAGTGATGGCACTTAAGAATAAAAGAAACATTATTGTAAATCAAACCAAGATAGTAGGTACAAATTGAAATTGGGAGCACCACACACACATGAGGATGGATGGTCACCCTGTCAAAATTCTTCACATGGTTAAATCCAATGGTCAACTTTATTTTTTTATCTTACTTGACAAATTACCAGTATTTGATCACCAAAGATCATATAGTTTCATCAGTTATTTTTCTGGACACCATAGTTTAGATTGTTCCTGATTGTTCCTTCCCTGTATACTTTATTCTTATCAACAATATTACTATGAAAGTCCAGGCTTCAGTCACTAATCCAATTTCCTTTTCTATTTTTCTCTTTTCTTTTGTGATATTACCTAGCCTCATGGTGTAAAATATTATCTACATGTCATTGATGAACAAATTTATATTTTCAGGGAAGTTCCCTCTTCTGAATTTCAGATGACTATATCTAACTACCTCAACATTTCTACTTAGAGTCTAATAGACTTACCAAATCATGAATCATTTGAATACAAATTCAATCAGTGGTGAAAAGCTTGACACAGGATATCCGATATGTCGAGACAGTTGTAGTCTCAGACCATGGTATATTAGCTATCATTCAACATTTGAGAAACTGCAAATGTGATGACTAAGTCTTCTATCTCCTCATTTAAGTCACTAACAAAAAAATGTTAAGCTAAATAGGACTATAATAAGTGAGTGAAAAAAAGAATGGGATTTAGAGTTACAAAAGGAGCTTCAAATCCTAGCTCCCATTCCTACTTCCTAGCTGCGGGATATTCTTACATAGCTCAGAGTGTTGTTCTGATATGTGCATTACATTATGCTAAGAGTAGCAGAAAGCTGACAAAAAAATGACTTAAATAGGGTTACATTTTTATGGAACAAAAATGCTGGAGATAGAGTTCAAGGCTGGTGGAACTGCCCAAAACATCATCTAAAGTTTAGGCCTAGTTTGCCTTTCCACTCTGCCCTCCATATTGTGTGGTTTCATCAAAGATGGCTGCTGCTCCTCTTCCTTACCACTACACACTATTGTCTTAGATGGGAGGAATGAGTAAGAGAACAGCTAAGGACAAAAAGCAAAATCTAATCTTCCTAGGAAATAGCCTTTGTTGTTTCTGAAGTAAAATTTCTGAAAGGGAAACTTCTCCAAGCAACTTTCATCTCCACATTGACCAGAACTATGCCTATGACCATGACTAGATGCAACAGAGCCTGCTGATTCTGGAATTTTAGAAGGAAACAATGGGATCTTGAACAAAATTGGAGTTATTTTAGTAAAAAAAAACAAAAAATAAAAAACATAAGTTGGTTTTCAACTAGCATGCCTGTCAAAAGGATTAATTGAGATAATGTAAGCAAATGCACCCAGCACAATTCTTGATATATGGTACAGAGCTTAGTATATATAGGTCCTATTTCTGATACATATTCTTTGAATACAGCTCTTATGCTATTTTTAAATTTATCCCAATGCTTTCTTTAGCCGGTCTGTATTTTATGATTTTATCAACAAGAATATTGTAGGACTTTTGGATCCAAAACTTTGTTCAAACCTATCTTTCAAGAGAAGAAATTCTAGGTGAAGGGAGCTAATTGCCTGATACAAAGGATAACAGATTGTAATAAATGTCAGGGTGAATGATAGGACATCAACTGAGGTCAAAAAGGGGCTCTGGGAAGTCCCAACCATTAACATGATCCAAGATGTGAAAGTAAATGAGCCAAGAGTTTTAGTTCCTTCTTCTCTCTACTTTGTGCTAATTCTATCTGTGTACAGTTCTTCTGTTCTCCACATGCTCACTAGGAGACTGGAATTTCCAACCAAATTTAATAAAAGCTTTTCAATGTAGTGAACCCCTTGCAGTTTAGGTGATTTAAAAATGCAACACATTTTCCTCGTGGAAAGCACTCTTTCTTCCAACTTTCAACTGAGAGTTTGATAAAGTTTTCCTCAGCCTAAACTTGTAGTTTTTGTGCTTGTTATCTTTCAGCACAGCTTGGTCAATCACAAAGGCTCCCACTTCCTGCACAAAATTATACAACCATGGCAACTGCCCTTTGAAAAGGAAATATTGCCATAGGGGGAGGCAGCCAACTCACCCAGGCTCAACTAGTCCAGAAGTGCGAAGCAGCTGCAAAGAAAATCGGAAGGGAGATGGCTGGGACTTAGGGCATTTTGAGAAATTAATTTGAGAGGCTTTCACTTTCTTCACGAACCCCTCTAGTTGAATACCACTTTTCCTAGCATGGAGCTCCTGCCTGTGGAATTTGCTATGGCAGGGGGTCAGCACATCCAATATATGACTGGATTTCAAAACAAGCTGACTATATGCTATGGACAAAAATAGCACCACCACCTGTTTGCCAGGACTGGGGAAACACATCATGAGCTATGGGGTTAAAACATAATCTCAGCAGGTGCCAAATTAAGTAGTTTTTTTCCTTAATCTAGGGTATGTTATAGTGGAAATACCACTGAAAGACTTTACTTCACCCTAAAATATGAAGTTTGAATTCTTTCAGTATGTACACATTGCATATAATACATCAGTATTTACTCCCTCAAAAAGAAAAAATATCCAAGAGAAAAATAATTTTGACATTTTTAATTTCTTATGGAGTTTCTGTCAAATATTTTCTAAATGAAAGCTTAATGGATAGGCCAAAATTTTTTTCTTCCTACTCTTTTTGCCATCAATAAAAATCATCTCATTAATTTTGGCACTTGAAAAACATTATTAGGTATTTAACTCATTTTATGTAAGACTTGTCCTAAGAAGTTGTATATAAAATAATTGTAAAGGAAATTATGGTTTAAAAAAAGAACATTTTGATTTCTTTTATAAAACAAAGACTCTCTCCCTAATTTATATTTTTCTTGATAGAATTTCATTATATGTGTGTATATATGTGTACATCTACACAAATGTGTGAATATGTGCGTTTATTTAGTGTATTTCTTATATTTCATATATACATATATTTATGCTTATTTATATAAACTATAAAGGATTAACATATATGAGTCATGAAAAGCATGTGTGTGTATGTATTAAATGAAAGCACTATATACAATTTTGTGAAACTGTTAGCATGCTTTTAATTTGTTTTGAAATTTTTCATGTTTTTCTAAATTAGTTTTAGAAAACACTGACAAGAGTTTTTAAAAATTAGTTTACATTAAAATTTTATTACTCAAACATCTATATGAGCTTGTAATTTGTACATAGTTACCGAAATCTCTTCTCGCTTGTGCATTCATGGAATTATATACATGTACTGGAGGGTGATAATAATGATCTGAAACCTTGTAAGAACCTCCAGAATGGCCAAAATGTACATATACTTGTACTTATTTTTATTAACAAAGTAGAATTATTAATTTTTGAGCAATTCGTTTCAGACACTAAGTTGCTTTATGTATACTGTCTCCTTTAATTTAATGTTAGTATTTTAATTTGGTATACCTATAACAACATTCTTTTTACATAGACTTCTATCCATTTTAAAAATAAGGAAACTAACTTTTGAAGAAGACAATTAGCATGCCAAGAGCATACCCTATAAGGGGGAATCAAAGCTAAAGCTTAGCTTTATGAATTTGGGTTTATTTTTTTAGGGTAAAATATATTAGTGTTGCTCAGAAGTATTATAAAATCAAGGCTGTATTTATCTAAATAGAATATTAGATCATAGTTATGATAGATTAACCCAGAGATTACAAATACTATCATTGGGAGGTAATATCTGAAATACATCAAAGTCAAGAGTGTCCAGGAGAGTGAGGGATGTGTAAACTAAGTAAAAATTATCTTGAAACGATCATTTCTTTTCTTTTCCACACTTTCATACAGTCTGGTAATTTGTATTTCCCATGGTTGGTCACAGTCATCCACATTTCTGACACCAACTGAGATTTTTACAGTAAGATTAACAGGAAGAATAAAAAGTCAATACTTAGTTTTTGACCTCCAAAATAAGACTCTAAAGCCCTTAGGGGAAACAGTGGTTTTGAAAGCTAAAACTTCATTTTAAAATGTTATATTTCAGACATGCAAAAGGTATAGGAATAATAAAACAAGTGTAGTCAGCATTCAGCATAATAAATAAAATGTTATGAATGTAGTTGTGGCCCCCTTTGTATGTCTCTCCAACCAATCATATTCTCTTTCATCTCCTCTGTCTGAATTTAGTCAAGAATCCTTTTCATGCATTTTCTGCTTAGTAATATAATCACAGAGTTCAAAATTAAAAGTATATAACTAGTATATAGTTAAAATTTATTCCTATCCTTGCCTTCATTTTTCAGGTCTTCTTCTATTTTCTTATTCTCTCTCAAGCAACACCATTTTATTTTTATATAGTTTTCCAGAATTTTATTATATCATACATTTCCCTAAACATTTCTCACCTGTGTATGTCTTTCTATAAAAAAATATAGTACCATTCTGTTTGTTTTTATTTTTTTAAATTTTTTAAAATTTTATTTAAATCGAAGTTAGTTAACATATAGAGCAATAATGATTTCAGGAGTATAATATAGTGATTCATCATTTATATTTAACACCCAGTGCTCATCCCAACAAGTGCCCTCCTTAATGCCCATTGCACATTTAGCCCATTCCCTCACCCCCCCCCACCAAAAACCCTCGATTTGTTCTCTGTATTTAAGAATCTCTTATGGTTTGCCTCCCTCTGTCTTTTTATCTTACTTTTCCTTCCCTTCCCTGATCTGTTTTGTTTTTTAAATTCCACATATGAGTGAAATCATATGACATTTATCTTTCTCTGACTTATTTTGCTTGGTGTAATATACTCTACTTCCATCCATGTTATTGCAAATGGCAAGATTTCACTTTTTTTGATTGCTGAGTAATATTTCAATATATATATATATATATATATATATATATATATAAGATTATGTATATTTATATATAATCTTTACCCATTTGAGCTCTTTCCATAATTTGGCTATTGCTACTATAACCATTTAATCATTGGGGTGCATATTCCCCTTTGAATCAGCATTTTTGTTTCCTTTGGATAAATACCTAGTAGTGCAATTGCTAGGTCATAGGGTAGTTCTATTTTTTTATTCTTTTGAGAAACTTCCATACTGTTTTCCAGAGTGGCTGCACCAGTTTGCATTCCCACCAGCAGTGCAAAAACCTCAACAATCAGGCAACAAAAAGAAATAAAAGGCATTCGAATTGGCAAAGAAGAAGTACAAACTTCCATTCATTGCAGACGACATGGAATAAACTTAACCAAAGAGCTAAAAAGATCTATATGCTGAAAACTATAGAAATCTCATGAAAGAAATTGAAGAAGACACAAAGAAATGGAAAAATATTCCATGCTCATGGATTGGAAGAATGAATGAATGAATGAATGAATGAATAAAATGCTGATACTACCCAAAGTAATCTAAATAGTCAATGCAATCCCTATCAAAATTACACCAGGATTCTTAACAGAGCTAGAACAAACAATTCTGAAATTTGTTTGGAACCAGAAAAGACCCCAAATAGCCAAAGTAATGTTAAAACATCACCAAATCCGGAGGCATCACAATCCCGGACTTCAAGCTGTATTACAAAACTGTAATCATCAAGACAGTATGGTACTGGCACAAAAACAAACACACAGATCAATGGAGCAAATAGAGAACACAGAAATTGACCGATAAATGTATGGTCAACTAATCTTTGACAAAGCAGGAAAGAATATCCAATGAGAAAAAAACAGTCTTTTCAGCCAATGGTGTTGGGAAAGCTGTATAGTGACATGCAGAAGAATGAACCTGGACTCCTTTCTTATAAAACACACAAAAATAAACTCAAAAAGAATGAAAGATCTAAGCGTAAGACAGAAAATCATCAAAATCGTAGAGGAGAATACAGGCAACAACCTCTCTGGCTTTGCCTGCAGCAACTTTTTACTAGACATGACTCCAGTGGCAAGGGAAACAAAAGCAAAAATGAACTATTGGGACCTCATCAAGATAAAAAAAAACAAAAAACAAAAAACAAAAACAAAAACAAAAAAAACCCTTCACAGCGAAGGAAACAATCAGCAAAACTAAAAGGCAACCGATGGAATGGGAGAAGATATTTGCAAATGACATATCAGATAAAGGGTTAGTATCCAAAATCTGTAAAGAACTAATCAAGCTCAACACCCAAAACCCCCCAGATAAGCCAGTGAAGAAATGGGCAAAAGACAAGATCAGACAGTTTTCCAAAGAAGACATCCAGATGGCTAACAGACACATGAAAAGATGCTCACCATCACTCATCATCAGGGAAATACGAACCATTCTGTTTGTTTTTAAACTTTATGTAAAGTTTCTTGTACCATTTGTTTTTTAGACTCAAAATTAAATTTGAGACAATCATCCACATTTTTATTATTAAATCTTGTTTACTCATTTGCATTGCTGTATAGTAGTATTTCGGTATATAAGTATACCACAGTTTAAAATTCATTCTACCATGAACATTAAGCTGATCTCAGGTTTTGTTGTTCTTTTTGGTTTATTTGTTTGATTTTTCAGTCATGAATAATGCTGCTAAGATATTATGTTACAGATCTCTTTGAGCACACATTTGAGCATATCTTTATCTTATATGCATACCGAAGAGAGGAATTGCTGGATGATAGGATCAGCCCATCTCTGCCTTCACCCAATATTATCAAATTGCTCTAAAGTAGTTTTGCCAATTTACACTACTACCAGGACTAGAGAGCATTTTTAATTTCACATTCTCAGCTATACTTGCTGTTGGCCCACTTTTAAATCCATATCACCTTGTTGCTGTACAGTGATGTTGATGTCTGTTTTTGCCATTTCCTCATTACTACAACAAGACGCAAGTTTTCCTGGTGAGCAGCCACTATTTTATTTTATTTTATTTTATTTTATTTTATTTTATTTTAATTTTTTTTAACGTTTATTTATTTTTGAGACAGAGAGAGACAGAGCATGAATGGGGGAGGGTCAGAGAGAGAGGGAGACACAGAATCGGAAGCAGGCTCCAGGCTCTGAGCTGTCAGCACAGAGCCCGACGCGGGGCTCGAACTCACAGACCGTGAGATCATGACCTGAGACGAAGTCAGACGCTTAACCGACCAAGCCACCCAGGCGCCCCGAGCAGCCACTATTTTAAATTAGCTTTATCACATTCTACTTTCTAATCCCCTGGGAATTTCCCTTATTTTTGTGAGCTCAGCTCTTCACTGAAAAAGATGCTAATTACTTGAAAACCACCATTTTGGAGCGTGTTTGGTAGAGATGAATGCGATGTCGTGAAAGTCAGGGAAGCCAGGGTTGATGAAATGGGCCTGACCAGGTTAGGTGCAAAGATGCAGAGGCCACATTAGAGCTGGCACAAATAAGTGTAAGCTTCCAGAAATGCGTGATGGGTCCTTCCCCCACAGTGGTAAGGGCTCTTTCCAAAAGGGAGACCCGGCGTCTGTGTTTGAGTGCAGTTGGGGAGTAGTGACGTGCACCCCTGTTACATATCATGAAAGGAACTGTTGGAAGAGCTAATCATAAAAAGTCTGAGGAAAGATGAAAAGAAACAGGAGCCTTGTCTTCAACATTTAAATAGCTATTCTGTAAAGATTGATGCAGCTCTACAAGGCAGCCATGTGTTTAAAATAACAGGGAGACCTCAAGATTTAGAAAAAAACATGGAAATTGGACTTTCAAAAGGATAATAAATTCTCCGAAACCATAGATACTCAAGTAGTGACCGTAAGGACATTTGCATTTGGTTGAAGTCTTATTTAAGTCTTAGGCCAGCATTTTACAAATACAGGGCAGTGAGTAAATATTCATCAGTTGAGCTAAGGAACGAACTTAGTGACCTCTAAGTCCCTTCGGATCCATAAGAATTTGTATATATTTCTAGAGTAGTGGTTTTATATTCAAAATTGTACTCCAAGCGATTTAAGAAGTAAAGTGTTTAGGCTTTTATATAAGACTGTTAAAAGGTTTCTACAGATGCTGTAGGAGAAGACACTAATTTCTCTCCCATTTCATTGGGAGATGTTTGGCCAAGTAGGCAGGCACAGCTCGGGAGGTGGATAAATGCTGTTGTTGTTTGTTTGTTTTACCAATTTTAGAAAGTCGTTCACAAGTTGGAGCAGCCAGGAGTGGGCAGCCGGAGAAAGCTGAGGTGTGCTCTAAGGACCCCCAACCATGGATGAAAATGAGGTGTGGGAGACACTTCTTTCTTCCCTCAAATGAAATAAGAAGTGCTTTAATGGGACACCTGAAGTGTGAGGAAACCTTGAAGTACAATGTTCATGAGGGGAAAAGGCAGAAGGAGAGACACGGAGAGAGACAGAGGGGACATAGAATTATTTTAGATCCTGCCCAATATCACCTGGAGGGAAGAGCACACCTTGACAGAGGAGGCTCAAGGCAGGTAAGGGATCAGCAGGAGGAGGTGCGCTGGGTGGAGAAAAGGACACCGGACACCATAGATGAGAGCATTCCCCACACCCTCAGCAGTGGCTGGTGGTATTTGAAGAGAAAGTGTCATCTTTAAACACCTTTCATAGACAGATCACTGCCAGTGGAGTAAGACACATCAGTCCCTACCTCTCCCTTCCCCAGGCTCCCAGCTCCCAGCACGGACAGGTCAGAAGATGTAGATGAGGTAATAGCAACATTTTTCATTATTATGAGATTATGAAAATTGTTCATCATTATGAATGAGGAGGAGGAGCTGGCCCAGTAAAAAGTAAAATAAAATAAAATAAAATAAAATTTCCTTACTGCTGTCTGTCCTTCCCAACCGCACAGCACCTGCCTTTAGCAGGCCTGAACTAAAGTTGAGACAGAGATTTCACTCTGAAGTTCAGAGCTTTTAGAATTACACTGGACAGGATATATCGAGCTGAGACTATTTAAAGGACTAAAGTGACCAGAAGATTATTTTTTTAAATATTATTATTATCTTAGAATGAACAGATAAGCTATCTGGGCTATCTGCCCAAATTTTATTGCACGAGAGGAAAATAATGGGCCCACGGATTGGGTTTGTAAAGACAATTATGAGGAGAAAATGTCTTAATGATTTCACTTCTGGGTCTTATTTATTCAGTGTAACAGTTACAAGAACATGGAATGAGTTCAGTACTTGGGGTCAAATAGGATTGGATTCTAATCCTGCACCTGAGAATTACTAACAGTGTTAACTTAAGTTCCTCATTTAACCTCTCTGGGTCTCAAGATCCTTATGTGCAACATGCAGACTTATAAAGATTAAATGCAATTATGTATATAAAGAAACTAACAGATTGGTTGCCACATGGAGAATGCTTGGTATACATACATTTCTTTCCCATAGCAAATAACAGAGTTCCAAGTACATTTATATGCTTTCTAAGTGCATGTGAATTTACCTCCATTCAAGTCCTTTCTCTTTTTTCATCTTCTTCATCATCATAAACAATGTTGAGTTAATAGAGGGTAGAACAAATTGTGACCCTTGGGCCAAATCCAGTTCACCAACTCTTTTTGTAAATAAATTTTTATTGGAACATAGCAACACTCATTCTTTACATATAGTCTATGGTTGCTTTCATGTAATGTGCTGGCATTTCATGCATTGTAATGGCAGTGTTGAGCACTTGCGACAAAGACCATATGGCGTGTCAACCCAAACTATTTTACTCTCTGGCCCTTTACAGAGAAAATTTGCCAAGCACCGAATTAAATATTGTGTTCTTATGCCATTTATCGAGATGATGCCTTTATAATCACTGTCTCATTTAATTTTTATGAAAACTTTATATTAATCTCCAATTCTCATGGCTTAATGTAAAAATAAATAAATGCAACCCACATTCAGAATACATAACCCTTTGCAGGGGAAGGTAGCAGGGATTTCTACTCCATACCATCGCAGAGTGCCAGGGGTTCATTTTTATAGTTACATCTCTGGAATGTGCTTCCTCCTCTATCATCACAGTAGAGGAAAGAGTGAAGGAGGGTTACTCATTGGCTGGCAAATTTTCTATATGGAAATGACATGCAAAACTTCCACTCATAGCCCTTTGCTCAAAGCTGGTGTCATATGGTGTCATATGGCCTCACCCAGTTTCACCCAGTTGAGGCAGGAGAACATGAATACTGGTGATCAATATGTTTTGGCCATAACATAATGTAAATAATGTTTTATAAACATTTCAAAGATTAGCATTCAGGGAATGAAAAAGACAAAGAAACTTCTCCAAGGATGCACAGCTAGTAAATGGTAGAGCCAGAATTGAATCTAAGCCTTTAAATCTCCACAGACTACGGTGTTTTTATTGCCATATTCCTCTTTTCCCTAAATACTCTTTACTGTCCCTCATTCCCCGAGTCAGTCCCTTTGTTCCTGATATCAAGTCAGTTTGTAATGTGAAAGATATTTAATATGGTAGAGGTTCTCATCTGAGAGAAGATGACCACTCCACAGGATCTCTTCTGCTCTGTCTACCTGTTTCTATGTCTAGTTCACTTTGGTAATTTAGAAAACGTCTGTATATACTTTTGTGTTCATTTGCCCAGCAAATATTATATTGAGTACATACTCTGACTCAGTACCTAGAGTCGAGTGGGAAATTGAAGAACACAGTATAAATTTCTTCATAGATTATCTCATAAAATATCTTGGGAAAAATTCCAAAATAATCAAAGATGCTTCATTACAAAATCCAGTTGGAGGAGATATCTTTGATATTAATAGTTATTCTCATGGACAAGAGTTCATTTCTTCATGTTTCATTTCACTGTTCTCTGTCTTTTCTCACATCCGTGTAATATACTTGAGACACTTGGGATTTTCTTCCTGTTCCCAGATAAATGTGACTAGATAATCCAAACAGGGGTCTTTCTTGTGTTTTTGTTGTTGTTTATGGTGGCTTGTGTCTAAAACAAACAAACAAAATCACTTATTTTAACCCAGATTTCTTCTACATACATAGAGTCAGAATATTTTTAAAAATGTTTTTGGAAAAAAAGTTTAAAAGGGAGAAGAGTATGGCTTAGCACACATTTCAGGTGATTATTTTTGTTTTTTAATTGAACAGCCATGACCAAAACAATATAATATTAAATTTAAAAAATGATATAAAATTTCAAAATATAAGTAGAAATAAGCATTTAGTTTGTAATATTAACATCCTAGTCTAATAGAATATAAGAAGATGAATAGTCTATGTATTTTATTTTATTCTGTCTTATTTTCTGTGTTTAATAATATGCAAAATTAACTTCAAAAATTTTAGGACTGATAGGAAGCAGAGAAGAGTGGTAGTTAAGTGCTGGGGCTTAAGCCTTCTATCCTTCTTTCTTTGTAAAACTTGCCCCAAAAAACTCAGAGTCTATCAAAGAAACAGTCTTGCTGAAAAGTTCCTCAGGCATATCATTCAAAATTAGATACACATTTTCTCCCATACCATTATTCTTGTCCAGAACTTGAAGTAGGCAGCTTTCAGACCTGCTGCTTTTTCCAAATTGTAATAAATAAATGACATCCTTATTCATGAGAATCTGCTCTAATTTAGAAGCCCCACCTTTGCATGCACCTTTACTATACAAACCTCAGGGGAAAGTAATTAAATTTAATAGCCTTTATGAGTTCTAAACAAAGACGTACAATAGAATCAATGATGATGATAAAATTCAGGTATTTATAGTAACCAGTACTTTTGGAAATTCAAGTGTAATCTCATATTTAAGGTGCTCTATTCTGGAGGTATAATAATACTTTGTCATTGGAACGATATTTTTCCCTATTTTTGGAATTTTAATAAGTAATTATTCACTGTTCTCTTTCAGCCCCTGGAATAAGATACTACTGTAGTGAATATATATTTTCCATAGTTGTCTTTCTAAACTCAAAGTTGATTTCATTGTTTGCTTCAACAGCAACGCAAGGGTGATCTACTAGCTACCCAAGAATGTGAAACAATGGAAATGTTCACCTACTGGGAAATAGATGCTTGTAAATAATTCACACATTTTGCAAATGCACAAATCTAAAGTATTTTTAAGTTTTCAGATTTTACAATCAGTATAGGATGTGAACATACAGCTTCCAGAAAAGGATATGTGATGGCACTGAAGCACAAATAAACATAAAACGATCGCAACTTCACTAAACAGATAAATGCAAACCGAAGCTCCATGGATAGTCCATTTTTTTCACTCATATTGGCTAAGATTAAAAATTGTAAAATGCTGTATTTTGACACATTTTTTAGAAATGGACTCTCTCACATGTTGCTTGTGAAAATATGTTGGTCAATCCTCTTTGGAAGGTGATTTAGCCATTTGTTAAGTTATTAATCCATGTATCTTTTAACCAGACATTAACATCTAGTAATCATATCATAGATGTGTTCAAAGATGTATGCACAGTTATATCCACTTCAGTGCTGTTTGTGACGATAAAAAAAATAAAAAAGGAAACAGCTTCAAACATGTATCACTAGGGACTGATTAAATTATAGAGTGCTAGGCAGCTCTTAAGTTTTATGCGCTAATACAGAATAATCAGTAGGGGGGGTGTTGCATGATTAAAGAAAGAAGCAAAAACAGTGTATCTTGAAAGCCTACACAGGTGTCAAATATTTAAACAAAAATATATAAAGATATGTAGGATATTTCAGAAACTGGAGGAAAAAAACATTGCTCTGTGCAAAGTAGTTGGCTTAGAGAAAAAGATAGGAGGAAATCTTACTTTTTAGTGTATTTGAGCATTTATAATCTGCATGCATTGCCTATTCAAAAAATGATTAAGAAAACAGCAATTTGGGAAACTGTTGTTGAACTGTAATGTAAGAATTACAGACAAGATTATTTAGTTATTACTTTCCATAAGGAACAAATACTAATGTAGTGTGAGACTTTGAAATTTACATTCAATATAAATCAATTTTGTATTATTTCAAGGAAACGTATGATATTAATGAGCCTAAATAATTATAAAATATGGCTCTTGTTATCCTCTACCTCTACTCCTGCCTTTTATATGGACTCTAATATTTGATTTTAGATAATGATGCTTCTCCTGAAATTAATCTTGTTCCTTTAATTATTCAAGTATCCAGACTTGCCGAAATCATTCTAATTATACTCCTTGCTCAACAGTATTAGTAAAAATTACATTTAAATTCAAAATAATTTAAGTGGAGTCCTAAATATTCCTACAAGCATTTGGCTATTTTTATATTTTCACCTCTTGAGATAAAAAAAAAAAGTAAGAATAAAAAAGATTTAATGTAGCCAATATCATTGTCTTAACTTAAAGGATTCTGTGTTTTTATCTCCAATGCAATACCGTAGAAAGTAGATTAAAATTAGCTTCGTCTCTCTTTTTTGATTTGTTAAATCCCACCTCTCGTATTACCTCCTCATTTACACTTTTAAAAATTTTATGATGCTCATATTCTTTTATTATCTGTTAGGTTAATCAGCAGACAAGATTTTATGTACATTTTCTAGTGCATTGCCCTTGAGGACTGAAGATTATTATTCTTTCTGAATAAATAAATACCGTGTAAATTTGTAATAGTAGATTTCAGGCAACATGAGCTGCCACCTAAAATAATCTGTCTGCTAGATTATGCTATCTATTTTCCAAAATAGATTACACATATATATGCAAAATAATATGATGTATTATTAAAAATAACATGTGGCATTTGGAAAACTAAAAATAATTATAATGGCTATTAAATTATTTAACAAATAATTTCAAGAGTATGATCCTTTTATTTAACATTGCTTTGGGTGGGAGGCAAAGACCCAGACTAGCCTGAAAAATAAGAATTAGAAACAGGAACAATACATACACTTCTTTCATGAGTGAGTCTTGAAATTTTGATTTAGGTTAGATAAATTAAATTACTTTGGCCTGAGATGCATCTCCCCCACACAGCAATATTATTCCCCAGAGTCTATTTTCTGCAGCTGTATGTGTGATTTGCAATGATGGCATTCAAAGACTCTGTACCCGTTCTCCCTTCTGTATATATACAATACAGTAAAGGAACAAGGCAAAGCAAAGAATAAGTGTCCAGCTTAAATATGAATCTTCATTGAAATTTCTGTTTGTGACTGTTCAAAAATTCTTTACCATAAATTTTCTGGAATAAGCACATTTTGAAAAAATCTTTATTAAAGTTTCTCTTGGCAAGAAAATAAATTCTTTTCTGTGACCTTTGGAAAGTAATGTGAAAGCTTTATTTTTCATGTTAGTGATACAAAACAACAAACATGAAATGCAAAACCCAGTCATTATTTATACCATAGATTAAGGTAAGTATATGTGCACTGTGTCCCCCCAAGAGCTCTTTGATGGCTGAGACATTGTCCCCATAGTACAATGTCTCCACAAATTTTGTTAACTAAACTGTCAATTCTGAGCTTGTGCTACAAGGAATATTAAGGAAGGATTGAGCGGTACAAAAAAACATGGATATTGGCAGTAATTTCGAAGTGGAAGAGAAACCAGTAGTGATACTCAAAACACATATAAATTCCCTACACCATGTTTTATTTGAATATGACAAGATTAGCATCTAAAGTAAGGCTTTCCTTTAGAAAGATGGAAACACTGTCTTTCATTAAACACTTTAAAAAGTCAAAACATCAAGGGGCACCTGGGTGGCTCTGTCAGTTGAGCATTTGACTTTGGCTCAGGTCATGATCTCATGGTTGGTGAGTTGGAGCCTTGCATCGGGCTCTCTGCTGTCAACACAAAGCTGTTTTGGATCTTCTGTCCCCCTCTCTCTGCCCCTTCCCTGCTTTGCCCACTCTCTCTCTCTCTTAAAAGTAAATAAATCTTTAAAAAAAAAACAAAACAAAGTCAAACCATCAAAACTGAAGTTTGAATAAGTCAGAATTTTCTTTTATCCACTCAGAATTGGGGAAAACTCAACTACTTCTATTTTTTTTTTACCCAGAATTCATTTTACTTTGAGAAACTTGGAAAAGTTGATTCTATAACCTAGTATGCATTGACTAAGTAAATGGACATGCTTGTAACTGGAAAATCTTGTTGATGTCATTCTTTTAACTGTTTATTTATTTATTTATTTATTTTGGGGGGGCAGGAGGGAGGGCAGAGAGACACCCCATCTGAAGCAGGCTCCTCTCTGACAGGCTCTCCAACTCTCATAACCGCGTGCAAGATCATGACCTGAGTCAGTCGGACACTTAACATATTGAGCCACCCAGCACTCCTTGCTGATGCCTTTAAAGTCTGGTCCCTTTTGAATCATGTGAACCCTAAACTAAAATTGAATAAATACGTTCAAGACAATGCTACTGGTCATATTGTCATGATGCCTATTTCCTAAATCCAGCCAGCATAATTTTTGATACTTTTATCTCACTGAGTGAGGTCTTTTTACATAAAGACTATGATTCTTTGCCTTTCCAGCTGAAGGTCATCAGTGATAATTCAGGAATTTCTGTAGAGGGAATAGTTATGAAAGAGGGTCTAATGGATACAGGACTAAGTTGTATTACATAATGCATAAATGATATTTATTTTTATTATATCCTCACACATAGCAGAGGTAATAGAAAATGTGGGTAGGTACCTGAACCTCTGATCACTTTTTTCTTAAGTTGCTGCCAGCTCCAAACACAGGCTGAAGTGCTAAAATGCTTTGAAAAAAATCACAACCCCACCAGAATGCAAAGACTGTAGAAAATTCAATCTCTGGTTAGGGATCTAGACCACCTAACATGCCAAACATGGGCAGCAAATCTCTTAACCCTTTTCTTCTAAGAAGTATTTGCATTGAAAGTTTTTGTAACTCCATTGTCAGGTTTCATACAAAGTGTAATGACAAATTCTCCAATATGGCTCAAAATTGAGATGAGTTACTAATGTGATGAAGGGCCTCCAAACATTACATTTTATAGAAGTTATTTTGGCCAGTGTAACAGCTTTGCAGAGATAGAGATAAAATAGCTAATATCACACTTAACATACTAATTCTGTATTTTAGGCAGAATGCTTTTGTAGCTCAAAATGGCTAGTATAATCCAAGTTATAAATGTAAAAAAGAAAGCAACTTCCTAATGATTCTTGCAGATTATCCTGAGGACCTACAAGCAATTTTTGCTTTTCATCACTCATTTGAGATAGGCATAAACTTCTTTTTATCTTAAGTGTAGTTCCTTTTGGGAAATAGACTCCAAGCTGGATCTTTTCATGGAGGTTTTTCTTAGAGAGTGTTCTTCATAACTATGCCTGCGAGAGAGTGAAGAAAGCAGAATGTGTCAGAAGAGAAATTGTGATACCATTACAACAGGACCTCAGTCAATTCCATAGAGCTCAAGAGGAGTCATTGGTCAGAGTCCCAAGGTGAAGCAAAAAGGTACTGGGTTCCAGCCTCTTGTATGGTAAGTCATTGAAGGTGGTGCCTCCCAGGGAAGGGAAAGGGACCGTGGACAAGGCTCTTTACTTTGATCCTGGAAAGGACCTGGGCTGTAAGTTCTTGGCAGGCAACACTCCCAGCAGCAGAACAAATGACTGTCTCAGTCTGAAGGGACATCTACATTTTTCTCCATAGAAATCTGAAGTCATGCAGCTTTTGATAATGAAATCCTATCAATCACCAGTTTCTAATATTGGCTACACATTACTGTGTATATAGGGTGAATATTTTCAGATTATTGACTCTAGGAACATAACACATCTTGAATACTTGTAATACTTGTTCATGTGTGTTTATTATTAACATAATGGACTGTTTACCATCTTTGATTTCTTTCTAGAGATCTTTAAAATGTAGATTTTTGACACAACACACAGTGTCAAATAGACAGAATTTATGTCAGTTGCACTGTCACAGATGAAAAGAAAGGACTTTCCTTTTGTAGTTCTACTTTTCAATCAATATTTGTTTAGGACTCGGATGAAAGGGGTTCTGTGAACAGGTCGCAAGCTCTCGCGCTGACATAAATTCTGTCTATTTGCAACTGTGTGTTGTGCCAAGTCTACACCGTCACTCAGCTGGAGTCTTAAAATAGCCTGCCAGCAGGCTTCTCAGCATCCTGTCTTCATCTCCTGGAATCCATTCTTTACGTAGGAGCCAGTGAAAACTGGTTAAACTGCAAATCACACCACCTCATTCCCCTGCTTAAAACCCTTCTGTGGCTCCTCATTCCAAAGTCCCTGCCAGGGCCTAAAATGTGCTTCATCAATGGGATCCTACCTGCTTCTTGCAAATCCCCTCAACATCAACCACTGAGCTTGCTAAGGTGATGGCCTCGGTTCTGTATGTATAAAATAGCAAACACTTCTGACTCTAGGCTTTTGAATTCTGTAGCACTTGTACCTCGAATAATCTTCTCTCTGGCTTTTGGCAGGTGATGCCCTCTTATTCTTTAATTAAGCTATCCAAAGATACCTGAGCATTGCCCTGCCTTTCTTCCTGAACCTCTACTGCCTTTCCATGTACCTGCCCACACCTTCCCAACCTGATTGATCTCTCTCCATAACATCTTCATCACAGCTATCAGTAGTTATCTTGTTTATTAATTTGATGTTTATTTTCTGCCAGTCCCGTAAGAATGCACACTGCATGTTTTGTTCCTTCCAATTTTAATAATCTGTAATATTTATTCCAGGTACTAAGTAAACATAGATGGCGCATAGAGGAAAAGTATGTGATGTGAGACTTGAGAGTTAGCCAAGAACTAGACTAGAGATGTGTTAGGCCGTGTTAAGATTCTGGAATAATGGAAAGCATTGTTAGGATTTTAGGAGTATAGTCTTGAGGTAGAGAAAAGATTTGAATATTTCTCTCCATCCGATGCAATCACTATGTTTGCAACTTACACATTTGCTTGTATTCATGTATTTATTTAAATGGTGATTATTAAATCGCTTGTCTTCTTACTGCTGATTGACACTAATATCACCAAGGTTTTTGAAACATTTATGGTGGGCCAGTGCTTGCAAAAACTTTTCTGTGTGTGTATAACACATTTGCAAAATATTCATGTAAAACTTTATCTTCATTCCCAAAAGAATCATTATGTGATCATACTTCTTAAAATAGCACCTTTCCAATTCCTCCCTAAACTCTTACCCTCCTTATTTTTCATCATGATGCTTGTCCCACTCATATCTTTGTGTCTATTTACTTATTAATTGCATGACTGTATCAGGGCAAGACTATCTTGCATTCTTCTTTATCTCTATTCCTGGAATAAGACTTGGCAAATAGAAAGTGCTTCACAAATATTTGTCAAATGAATGAATGAATCTGTTAATGTAGGAAATTTACAAATGTGGAAGTTGCTACTTCCCAGTGAAGCTGAATAAATGAGATCTCTTAGTCACTACAATCCTTTCACTCTGAAAAGGTCATAGAATTAATCTTTTCTTTAATTATCTGTATGTATGTATGCAAAATGGCTGCCTTATCCAAGGGGCTCATCCTTTACTACCAAGTAATAAAACCCTTTTACAATCTCCTCTATGGTCCAAATGAATAATGAACATCTAATTGTTAATTGATAATAGTTGCCTGGATATTTATTATTTACTACATTTCTTCCTGGTGGTTATCTAGTTATTGCACTTATGTGAGCTTTACCTTTTTTTTTTTTACATATATTTATTATTTTTGAGAGACAGAGCATGAGTGGGGGAGGGGCAGAGAGAAGGAGACACAGAATCTGAAACAGATTCCGGTCTCTGAGCTGTCAGCACAGAAGCCGACACGGGCCTTGAATTCACAGACCCTGAGATCATGATCTGAGCTGAAGTCAGTCGCTTAACCAACTGAGCCACCCAGGCGTCCCAATGAGCTTTACTTTTTTAATGGACTATTAATTATTTACTCTTTCAAAGAAAGAAAGAAAGTATATATTATATATATATATATAATATATGTATATATTATATATATAATGTATTAGTGTACTTATACAAAATTATATATATGTAATGCATTTATATATCATACATTATACAGATATAGAGAAAGAAAGAGAAGGTGAAAGAGAGGGAGGGATTTTTGTTTTTTTCATTCACTACTGTATTTCCAGTGCCTAGAATAATACCTAGTATGCATGACAGTCACTCAATAAATATTTGTTGAATTAATAAATTGACATGATTATACTTAGCAAGATAGAATGAAAGCCCTTCTCTAGGGGAAATATCCACCTCTGCACCTATTTTTAGTTAGATTTTATTTTTAGCATGGATTTTCACCCATATTCTTTTACCAAGCACATCAGGGAAGAAAGAACACCAGGTTGGGAGTCAGGATCATCCTATTTCTGATTAAGGTCCTTTCTTATGTAACTGTGTGCAAATCCTCTAATGTTATCTGGGATTCAGTTTCCTGAATTATTGAATTTGTTATTTTTAACAAAAGCAGTTACTTGACTCTCAAGGTTTCTTTTCAAATCTAAAATTACAGGTTTTCTTGGGACGCCTGTGTGGCTCAGTTGGTTAAGCGGCCGACTTCAGCTCAGGTCATGATCTTGCCATCTGTGAGTTCAAGCTCCGTGTCAGGCTCTGTGCTGACAGATCAGAGCCTGGAGCCTGCTTGGGATTCTGTGTCTCCCTCTCTCTCTCTCTGCCCCTCCTCTGCTTGCTCTCTGTCTCTCAAAAATAATAAACATTTAAAAATTTTTTAAAAAATTACAGGTTTTCTTCAACTTTCACCACTAAATACATTTTAATATACATTTATTTTTAGAGTCAATTTGTAGCCCAGTATATATTTTTGTCCCTTTTCAAGTATTATCAGTAAAAAAGTCTCTCAATTATTTGAAATCCCTTTTCTGAATTCTCCTTCCTTTACTTGTCTGAAGCTAGGACTATATGGCATCTCCCCAATTGTATAATTAAGGGATAATAACTATACTAAAGTTATGAATTCTAATAACTGGGAGGTATAGGTGACTTGAGGACTTACAGCTGAGGAGCCTTGTGCTACTGAATAAAGAAAGAATCCAGTAAAACTCCCTGAGCCAGATTCGGTTCTCACTCCCAGCAACTACTCTGAAGGCCAGTGATACATTGATATTATGTTGAGTAATATAGTATTTATTTAATTTTAGAAGGGGTTTTAAGGCAATTAATACTTTCTATTAGTCAGCTGGATTGGTTACATTACTTAGAAATATTTTATTCAGTATAGAATTACCAACATCTTTGCAAGTGTGATAGAATGGAATGTGTTATATTATAGTATTTAAGTTGGAAAGAGTTCTGTTAAAGAGGAGTTGTCAATGGAAAGTTATATTCTTTATTATCATTTATCTAAGAAAAAAATCTAATGAAAGAGCCAGTACATAAAATAAGAATGGTTGTTTTTTACATCTCAAATAAAAAATAATTAAGTTTTTAATCTTTTTTTATCTCTATGATGTGATCTATGAGGCTGGGATAAGAGACACTGTAACCATATTCTCTACTACAAAGGGAAGAATAAGATTAAATAGTCATGTGATTTATTCTATGAATCTTTTTGGGATGTTCCACAATCTTTGGGGAGGGGAGATTATTGTATTTTGTCACATTTAAACAATCTCTGCTTCCTTTTTCTTCCCCAAATGTGATTCTTAGAATCATTTAAGTGGATCATTTCCAGTTGTTTACTAGGATTGTGTTTAGGGACCCACCTTAGCACCCATGACAATGGGGAGATTAAATCATATGTACTCTGGAGCTCCAGCTCTGGAGTACATATTAAGACAGTCGTGGCAGACTGATTCTGTCTACCAACACATTAATTTGTGGATAGGCATTGGATTTATGTCTGACCCCTTCATTTTTTTCATTCATCTATTCAACAATCATTTTTGAATGCCTAGCATTTAACCCTTTCAAGGCATTGAGGATATTGGGCAGTTACAAGAGGAGATACATATCACTGCTCTCCATAGAGCTTATATTTTAGAGGAAAGAGACAAAACAAATATGAATCAATCAATCAATAATATCTCAGGGATTGAGCAGTGCTATGAAGAAAAATTAAATCAGGTAAAGTGATAGAAATATAGAGAAGAAGAATACTGTTTTCAATAAATGTGATTTGCACAGGCTTCCATGGAAGTGACATAGAAATTGTGACTGAAAAGTCAGGGAGGAAATTAGAATATAAGTGGATATCACTTTAATGACAATGATGACTGTGTGATCTTAAGAGACAAGAATATATGAAAAGAATGTAGGGTTCTGTCATGTCTAGTGATCTTTACATTTAGAGAACAAAGATGTTTGCATGTCTCAAGAGACAGCAGAAAAGGAGAAATTAACTGAAATTATGTAATCATTTGGATGGACGTTGCAGACTCTACTCTCACTTAAAAATTAATGATGATGCTATTAAAAAATAAGGGATGTCTTTCCATGATCACATTTTCCTATATCATCAAGTCCTTGCTATGGACTGTGAACAGACTTCATTGCATTTTAGTCACTTCAGGCTTCCAAGCTAAGAGAGCAACATCAAAAATTACTTGGAAAGATATTTCTGAAGATTGTGTGTGGTATGTTATGTTTCCTTATTGTGTATAGTCATCTTTGAAACTTCAATAGATTTATAATTAAGTTTAGAAATGTTTGGAACAATAAAATAAAACCCCTTCCATTAATATTTTACTTTAAGAAATCTGTGCATATTTGGTAATGCCAATATTTGGTTGTATAAGTAGTGTTAAAGAGAATTTGGCCTCTTAGAGTATCAAGTCTACCCTCCGACTTGTTGTAATATTTAAACTTCACTGTATTTATAAGGATTACTTTGGAATCATTTGTTATTTAAAGTAAATAAAAATACTACTTGAGCAAAATAAATATATAAAATTTATAAATACAGTTTAAATATTAAAAAATTAAGATAATAAAAGGGAACAAATATTAGCCAATGTTTATTCATTTAATTTGTTTGTTTATTTTTAATGTTTATTGTTGAAAGAGAGAGAAAGAGACAGAGTGCAAGCAGGGTAGGGGCAGAGAGAAAGGGAGACACAGAATCTGAAGCAGGCTCCAGTGTCCAAGCTATCAGCACAGAGCCCGATGTGGGTCTCGAACTCATGAACCACAAGAAAGCTTAACTGACTGGGCCACCCAAGCACCCCAATCTATGTTCTTTTAAAGATAATCATTAAAATCATTAGTCTTAAAAACAGAATAATGAATATATATGTTGGATTTATTAAGAATGTGATCTTAAGAGAACAATAACTTTAATAAATTGAAAATTTATTTTAAAAAATTTATTTAAAAAAACTAAAATCTGAATAATCTTTGGTGTGCAAAAAAAGTATCTATGCGAGCAAAATAAAGCTTGTATTTTTCAATAAAGTGACTTTTGAGCAGAGCTCTGAATACAGTGGAGAAATTAGCCACAGAAAAAGGATATCCTTGGCAAAAGGAATAGTAGGGCTTCCGAGGCCCTGGAGCAGAAAGCTTAATGTTTGTGGCCATGTGTGACTCCCAGATCTACTGTGGCCATCTTGTTCCCAGACCACAGCGTGAAGCCTGAGAGAAAAGATCAGAGCCTGAGATCAACGTGAGGTGGAAATAGTGTCCTGGCATACTCCCCCATCTTCTTTCTTCTTTCTATATAAGATAACAAATGCCCTCATTTTTAAGCACTTTAAATTTGCAATTACCTGTTGCTTGCAGGTGAAAATATCCTGAATAATTCAAGCTACTATTTACATTCTTTTAATAATATTCTTCAAATTGCCAAACAATGAGTGAGCAGTCTTTACTATGAGATGTTAGGGAGCTTTATTTTCAAGTAGAAATTCATTTGGAGGTTAAGATGTTTTATCTGGAGTTAATTATTGTATAATGACATACCTTTTTGCCATTTCAACTTTATATCCATTGTTTCTCTCAGCTTCATTCAATCTCAGCATGTATCCTCAGTTGATAGAGACAAAAACAGACTCAGAGAAGTTAAAACCCTTGAACATGAAAGAAGGTGTCCAGGAGCCATGCTCATTGCTATTTTCATTTTTTTAATGTTTATTTATTTTTGAGACACACACACACACACACACACACACACACACACACACACACAGCAGGGGAGGGGCAGAGAGAGAAAGACAGAGGATCCTAAGCAGGCTCTGCATTGACGGCAGAGAGCCTGATGTGGGGGCTGGAACTCACAAATCTGCAAGATCATGACCGGAGACCGACTGAGCCACCTAGGTGCCCCCCTATTTTCATTTTTAATCAACTGTTAAAAACTAGTCTTTGACATAAAACTACAGACCAACTAAAATTCTACTCGTAAATTCTAAGTGTTGAATCTCCAATAAGAGAATTTTTGGCAAGCTGTTGGAAGAAATTATTTGATGGAGCAGCCTTCTACATAGAGCTCTTTGAATAAAACCACATTAGTAGCTTCATCTATTCAAAAGCTTAACTTTGTGTTGAAAGAACCAGTGGCTTGTGGAGAGTTGGAAAGACAAGGTCTATCATTTAGTAGCAGAGTATTGAGATTTGGTTCCCCTATTACTAAACTATTGTGGGCAGTAACATGCATATATAACTCCTAGCATAGTGCCTGGCACATAATAGCAGCTCAGATGCCCTTTAAAATGATTTGCCCTTTAAAAACTTCACAAGGAATCACAAAAGGAATGGTAGTTTTTAGAATATTTAATCAACTGATTACTCACAGCTTTGAAATTGCATAGGAAAATTAAATGATTTTCTAATGTGCTTAACACATCCTTTTGTCCTTAACTCTTATTATCTTTATCTTTGCTTGTCCCACATATACCTTCATTACTTATCTCTGTTTGATTCTGACTGGCATCTGTTAATATGCAATAATACAATGAAAATAAAGTGAAGGATTTCACAAAATCTTTGAACATGATATCAGAGATGAGGATTCAGCAGTTAGTGAGTTAAAGACAAAAAGAAAAAAAAAAAACCACAATGGGATGATGATCCAGTGCATTCCTAAGGGGAAGTATTAAGATATTAGAGGATTAAAACAAGAACTTGGGAAAATCAATTAAACTGGCAAATACTTTCATAAAAATGAGCCTACTTATAGTCAGACTGAGAAAGTCCAAAGAAAGCAAAGGATTCCATGATATCATAATATCACCATGTATTTTATAGAAAATAAAATTTGATTCATTTGTTATTTATTCTTTAAAAATAGCACATAATTACAATTATAATTACAATTATAATTATATTGGTTAAATATAAGATTAAATAAATTTATTAAAAATTTCAAGATGTAATGATCTAATTTTTTCTCACAATTTCCTATGAAAATTTGCTTCCCCTTTTAAATGATTTTACTTTGTGTCCTTTGCCTTCATTAAATTATCTTCTTATGATAGTTTCCTGGAAAGCAGTACCCTGAAAGTCTGATTCCCAGATTAAAAGAGCAGACTGAAGGTGTTAAGGAAAAAATTCATTAATTAGGTGGCAAATTAGTCAGTAAGGGAAGCATCATAGCCTAAGGAGGGTCATAGAAGCAAAGTCACTAATGCTGGTCTTTTCTATTGCTTAAAGAAAAGTCACTAATGCTGGTCTTTTCTATTGCTTAATGGCCTGGGTGGATTCTCCATTTGAGCCATCACCTTGGGCAGTGGCTTCAACCAATCATTTAGTTAATGTTTATTAAACATTCAGAGAATGTTTAATAGGAGTCTATTTAATAGGAGTCTATTGGCAACGGAGAACTATGGGAAAACTAACAATCTTCATGGAGCTTACATTCAAGTATAAGAGACAGACAATAAAATGACACATAGTGTCTCTATGCACTATGTTTGCTACTAATAGGTACCTTGAGGAAAAAAAAAAGTAAAATACGTTTAGGGTACATGAAATGTTGGGTGGGACTGATTGGACATTTTAGATATAAGGAAGGAAAAACTTCAATGAGACAATGATTTTGGAGTGAAAACTGAAAAAAAGAGCAGGACATGGCCATGAGGATGTCTAGGAGAAGGGCATGGCTCGCAGAGAGAACAGCAGTACAAACGCTTGCCAGTGAGAATGTGCCTGAGGTTTTCGAGAGCTGATTGAAGTGCAGAGTGGTTGAGAGTGAGCATTAGGAGAGGCATGCAAGATCTTATTGAAGAGGTAACAGCCAGACAACTTTTTTAGGCTTTACCTCCTTTTCTGAATAATTGGTAGATAAAGGATGCTCTCTGTCTAGGATGGTTGTAAATATTCTATGAGATAATTCTTGCAAAGTACTTAGCACAATGCTTGGCACATTGCAAGTGTTTAATAAATGTTGGTTCTTATTTATTTCGTAGAAGTGGTGCCAAAGGGCTATCCACTGAACATTTGAATCATTTAACTGATTCCCTTTACCCTGACTCCGTGACTTCTTGAAAACCATCGGATTATAATTTCATTTCCTGCATGGTTTGGCTTCCAGTGGAGAAATGCCAGTTTTTACTAATGTAGGGGTTCCCCATTAGATGCCAGCAAGAGTTCCCTTTCTAAATTGACAAATTTTCAACTTTGCTACCATGAGCTTAATTAATGTGAGTTTACCCTTGAGACACAGATAGTCTCTCATTCATTTTACTTGCAAAACCGGGTCTCTGATTTGGGTCACCAGATTTTCTACCGTAGAAAATTCCCTAAGGTGATTCAGCTCAATGATGCAGCCCACAGGAAAGCCAGCAGGACTCTTGGCAGCATCCATCTCCTTTCCTTTCCTTTTTGAATGTGGCAAATACCTGACTGCCATTTATCCTTCTCAATACTGTCCCATGTATCATCCCTTGGCATCCTCTGCATATTTTTGTGAGTGTGCAAAACAGCTGCTACTGCTCCCATTTCATAAATGCAGAACTGAGATTTAAAAGAGATAAAGAGACAGACCTGGCTTCTCAGCTCAGATATCCAAATTTCTCAACGTGTGCTCCTTCTACTATTGGAAGTGAGAAAACCTAGGTTTTAGTCTCGGATTGTCCACTAACAGAAATGTGATCTTGACATATCCTTCCTTATAGGGTTTCAGTGTCTCTAGAGAGCTGGACTAAATGACCTATAATATCCTTGCTAATATAAATGTCTTAGAATTCTAAGGTAGTAGTGAAATAAGAAAATTAATAGATCATGTGGGGAAGAAATTCTGCTGGACCGGGAATTAATAAAAGAATAGAAATACATGTTAAATATGAGCAGAAACACCTCTGCTGTCTATAGCTTACGTATAGGGATTAAAAATTGGGAAGAGCAGGGGAAGACAGGTCCTGAACATGTATATTTGGCAAAGGATCCCAGGTACCCTAGCAACTGTTTAGTTTTTACATTTTTCCCTTGGAGTTATTTCACAGGAAATTAGTAAATTAATCAAATTAATTAATAAGACTAATACTCCCCAACTAGAAGGAAATTCAACCAAAACCCACCTGAACAGTCCAAAAGTATTCTTCAAACAAATTTTCAACATCTTTTTTGGCAAATTACATATGTTCTGAGGCACATAGTCATGCACATGTTTAAATTACTCCCTACAATAGTGCTGTCCTCTTAAGATGCTACCATGAAACCCACAATGGCAGTTTGTCTATGACCTCTTGGTTCACTGATCTGTGTTTTTATTGAACACGTTGGAGAGGTCTTGAGAGCTTTGGCTGTCCCAGCCCCCCAGCGATTTTCTACCTTCTCATCTTACAAGAGAACTGTGCAGCATCATATAAAATTACCCTCACTAGTGCAGTGAAGTGGCAGGGAAAAGGAGGGAAGTCAGCTCACCTCAACATATTTATCAGAATGTGATCTGGAAAATTGCCTGTCAGGTTTTTAAACATTTTCCTAATGAAACCACAACCAGCCATTTGAATACCATAGAGATTTCAAGAAACTACAATTTTCCTGCTCCACACCACTCTGATACTTCAGTTAAATGCATGCATTTGGGGCAAGATAATTGAAATGATAACAAATTAATTGGACTTGTTTCAAGCCAACATAGGAAAACCCTTCAGTATCCTATGCATTAAAATGTCATTTCTCACAGCAAGTATACTACTGCAATTAAAATCAGGTTAGGACCCTCTTATTGTAGTAAAGAGAAGGAAGAAAGAGGGTCATTATTCCTTAGAGAACATACACTTCCATATTTGTACATAAAGCAGCCTTGTCTTTTGGTAGCAGGCTTTTAGTTATATCCCAGGGAGAGTGACTTACATTGATTATTTACTGGTAGAATGCTGAGCGAATAAAAGACTGTGATTCACACCACTACAAAGGAAAACAGCATAAAAGCCTGTTTGTGCTGGCCTTTGAAGATTTCCTCCCTCCCCTTTCTAGGATTCAAGATTTATTAAAGCATCATTTTAGGATTCTTGACTTTGGATAATCAAGACAGATTTTAAAACATTCATATAATAAATGATCCCATGGAAGCTACAGAAACTAAATTAGTCATATCACTGGATTCCACTTCTCCATCTGCTTCTCGGTGGTTTGCTGAGAATGTTAGCTTAAATTTGGCCTCAATTTGAATTCGTATACATTACTTTAATATTTTCACTACAACTGAATATCCATAGATGTTATTATACCTGGAATTCTTCATCGTCCCATTTGTTATTCAAATTAGTGAAAGCTATTTTCCATTGAATTTCCTTTGAAATGGGAGACTAATACTTTTCAGATAAATACGAGCCAAAGTAGGTACACCGAAGCAAAATAAACGGAGTAAATTTGAATAGTTTAATAATTTCATTTGTGTTTCATAAAGAGAAGAGCAAAACAATAAAATGAAGATGTCACATGAAGACTAGAAAATATAAGAAGGAAAAGGAAATGGTAGCTACAAAAATGTCTATGCAGCCATAGACGATAGAAGGGACCTAATCAAATCTCACTTGCTCATATCCAGGTGAAAGGAAACTGCAGGGGAGTTGCATTAAATGGGAGACTGGATATGCAGCGTTGATAATTCATACACCTGTACATAAATCTTATTTTCAACACTTTTAGAGCTACCAAAAAGATATATCCTAGTGTCCAACTCAGAGCCCATCACAGAAGGAACTCAACTGAAATGAACCTTTGGTGTCACCTCCTTTTTCTTCCACAGGGAGGACATCAAGTGATGTGTCCTTTGGAAATGCCACTAGAGAAAAAGGAATAGAATCACAGAATCATAGAATTCACAGTATCACTAAACTTAGAGTTGAGGAAGTTTATTTGGAATACCTTCATAAAGGTGAGATGTACAATTATTTGGTTAGGCAAAGAGAGAGAGAGAGCTGAATATCACATATTTTAAAATTTCACTTTGGTGGGGTGGGGGGTGGGCGGTGGACAGGAGAGCAACAATCATGTGTTTCTACCCAGGTTTCCAAAGGATTTTTGGAATTGAATTCTATCATTAGATTATCTCCTTCTCCAATAATAATCATTTGTAAAGCCTATGATAGATTCTTAGGGAATTAAACGTATTTGTTTTGGATATTTGCAATTTTTTTAAGGCATCTCAAGAATCACAAAGCCAAGCTTAGGATTCACTGCTTTATGACATTGAGACATTTAAAAAATCTGTACCAAGGATAAAAAGCTAATTCTCTTCTACTTATGACCCCAGTGGTCTCCTGCTTTCCATTGCAAATATATTTGTAAGCCACTAGGTATTTACTCTAGACTGTAGGCTTTCTTAGGGATATCATTTTTGGAAGACTGAAATAAAACGATCCCTGGTTTTCCTGTCATTAAAAGCCTCTGTTCACAAACCATGGGAAGTGAAACCAACTAAAGAGAAATATGTACTACAAAGGGAGCTTTAGCTCATGCTCTGGTCATTTAGACAAGATTTATGCCACAATTGATTTACACCATGTATTGTAGTTAAGATGGTAATTGCTGAATTACAGTTTATAGTATCGCTAGTACCTTTGAAAGATGTTCTTTTTAAAGCACAACTGTACACTAATAAGACCTTGGGCCATTACTGGTTTTGTTGTATATTACTTTTTACAAAGTATTCTCTTGTTTTAACAAAATGCAGTTATTGTTTCCAGAGTTCTAATAATCCAACTTCTTCTACATAATCATTTCATAGACCCTCTGCAATTTTATATTCTAAATATGGTTTGATGCTGGTATGTATCTGTAAGTACAGATAAGCAGCCATGTAGTCACATCGTAATGTGATAATAACAGCAAGTACAGTGTGCTGTGGAAAGAATGGGAGCTTCAGAGAGAGTTTTGCATTGATCCCAGAAGCCTTCTATCTTTATTGATAGGAGTGAGCTGTAAGGAAGAAAGTGAAGAATATTCCTGAAATATGGAAGGGCAGACACTCAAGCAGAGAAGGAGTAAAAAGCGTGACTATTTGAGGGACCACAGGGATCACAAGTGGTTCAGACTTGCTGGAACCTAGAGTATGTTGTAGTAGTGCCGTTAGATGAGGTTACACAGTTAAGAGGGACCCACATCTTAAGGGGTCAGAATTTGATATGGAGAGCTTTGCATTAGACATTTCTTATGCACACCTGTAGGTCCATTTGGACAGATATGTGTCTGGGGCCCCCTAGCCATTTTGTCCTCCAACGGCGCTGCTACTCCCGACACCACATCTGCATGGGTTCAGAACAATTTCGTGCAAGACACACAAACATACCCAGTTTCAAGCCTTCACTGGATGCTTCTAGCCTCCTATACCAGAGACAAGTGAAACAGGTGTTCAATTAACAGAATCTGCTTGGTGCCTCTGCATGTGCAGCCCAGAAATGCGGGGAAGCTTAGGCCCATCCTTAAAGGACAAGGGTACAAATGGATGTGTCATTTCATATATCCAAATACACTAAATATGCAGAACTGAAAATCAACCTACCAAGCTGTTAAACAAAGTTATGTTCCATCGTTCTACCTTGATAACAATCTAAAAGGCCAGTTTGAAATTAAAATTTTAAGAATCTCTGGGGCACCTGGGTGACCCGGTTGAGCATCCAATTCTTGATTTTGGGTCAGGTCATGATCTCATGGTTCGTGACATCAAGCCCTGTGTCAGGTTCTGCACTGACAGCATGAAGCCTGTTTGAGATTCTTTCTCTCCCCCTCTCTCTGGCCCGCTCCCACTGGTTCATGCTTGCACTCTCTCTATGTCTCTCTTTTTCTCAAAAATAAACATTAAACAATCTTTAAATTAAAAAATAATTTTTTAATGTTTTAACGTTTAAATGTTTAAAAAATAAACATTAAACAATTTTTAAATAAAAAATAATTTTTTAATGTTTTAACGTTTAAATGTTTATTTTTGAGAGACAGAGCACAAGCAGGGGAGCGGCAGAGGGAAAGGGAGACACAGAATCCAAAGCAGGTTCCAGGCTCTGAGCTGTCAGCACAGAGCCCAATGTGGGGCTTAAAACCATGGACCGTGGATCATGACCTGAGCAGAACTAGGATGCTTAAACGACTGAGTCACCCAGGTGTCCCTTAAAAATATATATATTTTTAAAAATATTTAAAATTTTTGGAATCTTTGTAGTTTACGTATCATTGTCTATTACTTTGATAACAAATTCCCCCAAATTTAGTAACTTAAAACAACAAGCATTTATTATCTCATACAACGAATGAGATATTCAGAGGCAAGCTAGCTGAGTGGTTCTGGCTCAGGATCTCTCATGAAGCTGTAGTCAAGGTGTTGGCCACAGGTGCAGTCACCTGAAGGCTTGACTGGGACTGGAGGATACACTGGTAAGATGGTACACTCATGGCGACTAGCAGAAGGTCTCAATTCCTTGTTGGTTTTAGGTAAGAGGACTCAATTCCTTGCCATAAAAATGTCTCCTTAGGGCTATTTGAGTGTTCTTACAGCATTGTAGTAGCCTCTCCCAGAACAAATGATCCAAGGAAAGAAGAAAGGAGGAAGCTACAAATGCATTTTACGTATCGATCTTAGAAGCCACACACACCATCATTTCTACCACATTCTATTGATTAGAAGTGAGTCACAAAATCTAAGCCACATTGAAGGAAAGGGGAATTAGGTTTTTCCTTTTGAAATTGAGAAGTACCAAAGAATTTGTGTATTTTTTGAATTTTGAACCACCATAACATAAAACCAGGGAGACTTTGTCAATAGTCATGAGCCCCTCCCATTCTTTCTCTACAATTGGCTTGGTCTTACACCACGAATGGCTTCACATGTATCTTACATATGACCACCAAAATCACACATTCAAGCTTGGTCCACACACCCCACCAACTGGTGCTTTTTGGCCAATTCTCAGACTTAGAGGTCAAGGCACTATCTTGAGGTCTGTCCCAGAGGGACAGACTAGGGGAAGAGGTCTGTGCAAGCCTTAGAAGAATTCTTGGAGCTATTGGGGCAGAGAATTCCAGGGATCCAAGTACCTCAAATGTGATCTAAAAAGGTAGGCGTGTTTTCTGCATGAGCAAGCATTACGGGTTGTCAAATGTCCCCAGTTCCATGGACTTCTCCACTTCTAGGTGAAAGAGCAGCCAGGGAAGGATGCAAATGGTGTGGATCTTACAAAGTGCAGGCCCCTTTATGCTGTAACTAAGAGAAGTTCTGGGAAAAACTTTGGCCAATAAAATACAGAAGATAGAGGACAAATTCTCCTCCCTTTTTTCCCCTGGAAAAATGGCCCTGAACCCCTAATTCATACAGCATCTTAAATCCATGAAGTTAAGCAGATAGTTGCTCTTAATACTAAATGGTAGCTAGTTTTCACTCTGTTGAAAGAAAACCATAAAGGGATGCCTGAGTGGCTCAGTCAGTTAAGTGTAGGACTTGATCTCAACTCAAGTCATGATCTCACAGTTCGTGAGTTCGAGCCCTGTTGAGCCCGGTATGGGACTCTTTGCTGATGGTGCAGAGACTGCTTGAGATTCTATCTTTCCTTCTCTCTGATGCTGACCCGCTTGTGCACATGCTCTCTCTCTCTCTTTCTCAAAATAAATAAACTTAAAAAAATTAACATTAAAAAAAGAAAACCATAGGTCCAAAATAGCATCATGTGGAATAAGTCAGCAAACCAGCACTTAATACCTAGCCAAACTGTAGTTTCAACCCCGCATGAATGTAATGTTTAACTAGTCAATATGGAATTTCCTGGTCAGTACTAGGAAATTTACTGATAGACTCCTTCTACTCTCCTTAGGAGGAGAACCTTGCCCTAACAATGCATTCCTTTCTAATAAATTCCTTTCTTCTTTTTTTTTTTTTTTAATTTCCTCTCTCTGTCTTTAAAAACCCATCCTTTGTTTAGCTCAGCGGAGCTCCCCTCTACTTGCTAAATGGGATGTTGCCCAACTCATGAATCATTTAATAAAGCCAATCAGATCTTCAAATTTACTGGTTGAATTTCGTTTTTTTAACAACCCTTTACATTCAGTCTCCTTTCTTCCCCCACTTACTCTTCTTCCTCACTTGAGCTTGCCTATAGTTGCATTCCCTAATTATTAAAGCAGATTATTTTAGCCTTGGGCTCTGCTTCTAAAAATCCCAGGCTAAATATGTTTTAAGCAGAGGAATAGCATAATCAGATCTTTCCTGATGGGTAATTGCACTCATTCATCCTTTTAATAAATATTTCCTGAGTACTTTATAGAATAAAGGCAATGTTCAAGGTACTGAGAATAAATAAACAAGACAGAAATGGCCCTGCCTTCATGAAGCATACAAGATAGGGGGAGGAGAAAGGTGGCCAGAGACATTAACTGGAATTTATGATAGAATTTGGTGTGTGCTGTAGTGGAAAAATGCAAAGCTCTGTTGGAAAGCATAAGGAGGTCATTCTTCTAGAAGGGTGGCAAGTTTTCCAGAGGAAATCAGAAGAGTTCTTGGCTGTAAAGCCTGGCCGTCAATGACCATGTTCCTCCATTACTCACATGTATTCCCCTTCTCCTTTTTCATCCATATTTACTGTGTGTTATAATTTCTAGTGTGCCAAGTTCTCTATCTTCCATGTTGTTTCCTTGATCTGAAATATTTATGTGCTTCCCCCAACCCCGACAGATATATTTCAATCCCTCTGTTTGGGATCTAGAATGCTGATAGAAGATTCTAGAAAAATGGACCTAGGCCACACCATAGAGGAATTTGGGTGCTAATGTAAAGTGTCTGGACTTTACCCAGAAGGATGAATGGAGTTGTGCGATTAGATTTGCAGTTTAAAGAGAGTATTCTGACTGCAGGATAGTGAATGGAATGCAGTGAGGTAAGTTCTGACACAGAGAGCAGTTGACAGCCTGGAGCAGTATGCCAAATGAGAGAGGATACCCGCAGTGGGGACCTGAGAATTGAAGGCACTGACAGGTGTTTTGATGGTACAAGTAGTAAAAATAAATGAAATAAAAGAGGGAAAGCAAGGCCTAAGATGACACTAATGGTCATGCCCAGTTTGTACATTTGGAATCCGGTTAGATGTTGGGTGATTTAATCTGGTGATTTGCATCGCCAGATGAAATGTTTTTGCTTGCTAAATCTGGCAATACTAACCGAGGTAGGGAACACAGAAGAAAGAATTAGTTGCTGAGAAATTCTGAGAGAAGTTGGTATCACCTCCACCGCATTCTAAAATGTAAAGATCCATAGGAAATGACTTCAGATTAGAAAATTGGGGGAGTTTGGAGTAATAATTACTCATTTCTTTGCATTTTATCCATCTGAGTACCAAAAAAAAAAAAAAAGAGCTAACAAAAGATTAAAATGACTTCTGATTATTTTATGTAATAGTATAGTACAGTACATAATAACTCCAAAACTATAGGCTCCCTAGAGAAAGCAGCTAAGGCCTGCAGCAGAAAAAAAAAAAAAGGAGGGGGACTGTTTATCCAATTTTTCACTCCCTGGACATTGACCCCACATGTTGCAAGTGTAGACTTTAGACCCAGTTTCATAGAATTTTATGTACAGAGGAAATACCCTCCCAGGGACAAAGAAAATGGATCTTATTTCTGGTAAACAGAGAAAGACAGGAAGATACATAAACACACACTCACACATAATCAGATTTTTATCATAGAAAGATCACTAGGGGTGCCTGGGTAGCTCAGTTGGTTGAACGTTCGACTCTTGGTTTTGGCTCAGGTTGGAATTTCACAGTTTCTTGAGTTCAAGCCCCATGTTGGGCTCTGTGCTGGAAGCATGGAGCCTGCTTAAAATATTCTCTCTCTCTCTCTCTCTCTCTCTCTCTCTCTCTCTCTCATTCTCTCTCTCTTTCCCTCCCTCTCACTCTCGCTCTCCCTCTCCCTATCTCTCTGCCCCTCCCCCCCACTCACTCTGTCTCTCTCAAAATAAACTTAAAAAAAAAAGAGATCACTGTAATTGTGATGCAGATAATACTTTGAAAAAGAAAAAAAAAAAGATTGGAAACAGAAAGGGCTTTTGTGGCAAATAAACATCATTCAGGCTAAAATAAAACAGTAGGAACAGAGAGTATTAGAAAGATTTGTTAAGGGCAGGATCGACAGGACTTGATATGTTGTAGAGGACAGAGAAATGTCAATTATCGTGCCAAGTGTGGGTTATGGGTGGTGTTTGTTGTTATTCATTAAGAAAAGTAACACAAGCAACGTTTAGGATTGAAAGATAGAAGTTCATTAGTTCCTAGGATACATGTTGCATTTGAGGTGCATAAGGGATAGCCAAATGAAGATGTACAGGTGACAGATGATGTGTGATTGTGAGGGTATGTATGTTTGTATGCATGTGTGCATGAGTGTATGTACAGTCTGGAGACATATGTGTGCATGTGTGTGTGTGAAATTTCATACATATATGAAATCTGGAGGTCAAGCGAGTGATTAAGAGATAGAGCTAGAAGAGTAACACACATTGTAGAATAGTTGAACCAAATAGCAGTATATTGAACTCTGTTTCCCAATGATCTGTCTCTCCTGGAGAAGCTGTTCATATTAAAACTTGATTTCTTGTCCTCCAACAGAGATACGAATGAGCAATTTCCACACTTATGGCCAGTAAGGCAGGCATAAGCAAAATTCTGATGTGCCTCTTCTTCCCTTTCCTCCTTTATAATGTCCAAAGCTTGAACACTGAAATGTGTACCTAAGGACAAGATCCCAGAAGCTAAGGATGACAGAGCAGAATGAAAAAGAAACATTGTGAAGAGGTATCAGCCTTGCCCTGTATCTCTCCCAGGCTTTATATCACATAATAATATTAATATCAACAATAATATACTCCTTTTACTTAAGCCACCATAGCCAAGGTGTTTGTAAGGAAATGCACTCCTGACCAATATAGACCATTACAAAAAGATAATGACTGACGTCCTAGCAGTAGATGACATTACTCAGAGTTATAAGAAGATAAGAAGAGGACCTAAGGCAGAATTATGTAGAAACTAATATTTAAGAAAGGAGAATCTAAAAGAAAAATATTATTAAGACGGAAACAGAGACATAAGAGGAAGAGAATCGAATGTGGCAGTGCTGGATCAAAAACTGAGAATATTATATGAATTGGAGAAGGTTTCACAGAGTCAAATGATGCACAGAGCTCAAGGAAGAAAATTAAAAGCTGCCATTTGTATTTATCAATTAGTAGTTCTCTGATGACATTGGAAAAAGCAGTTTCAGTGAAATATGAGCAGTGGAAGCCACTTCACAGCAGGGTGAGGAGTGAGGCAATGGCAAGGAAATGGAAAAAGAGTATACATATCTTTTTCAAATGTTTTTCTGTAAAGGGGAAAAAGAAATCAGTAGCTGTTGGACAATGTAGACTTGTTGAGGATTTTAAAAACTATCATTGTTGGCAGTGGTGGTATTGTGCATTGTTTATTTCAAGGTATTTCAGTGCTAATGGAAGATGAGACCCCTCCTATGAGGACAGAAAGTGTGGATGTTGATGTTGCTCTAAGATGCCACAGAAAGTTGAAGGAGATTTCCCTTTCGTTATGACATAAGAGGTAAAGACATCTGAAAAGAGGGGCGCCTGGCTCAGTCTGTTAAGCATCCAACTTCAGCTCAGGTCATGTGAAGCATCCAACTTCAGCTCACGGTCTGTGAGCCCTGTGTCGGGTTCTGTGCTGACAGCTCAGAGCCTGGAGCCTGCTTCAGATTCTGTCTGTCTGTCTCTCTCTCTCTCTCTCTCTTTGCCCCTGCCCAGCTCACACACTCTCTCTCTCTCTCTTTCAAAAATAAAAAAAACATTTTTTTTAAAAAGGTATCTGAAAAGAATAATGAGGAAGTTAGGGAGATGAGAAGTGTAAAAAAAATTGAGTATTGAAAGAGAATCTTGAAATATCTACTAAGTAATGGAAGGTAAATTTCTGGGTACAGTTGAGGGGCTGAATAAAATTGGAGAACACAAAATTATAACAGCAACTTTCCATTTGATTACAACATTTTCCTTATCAGTAAATACTCTTCTGAATACAGAGAAGAAATGATTGGACATATCTCAGTTATCTGGGTTCTGCAGTCCTGGCTGGATGGAAGGACAATGGGGCAATCACATTTAGAATCTTATAGGCAAGGAGTAGTTGGTGTGATGGACAGTACTACAGTGTCTGTGTTAGAAAGGAAGGATGGGGTCAAGCGGTGTGGCTGATAACAGAGAGAAGTTGAGAGATGATGCTGTGTGACTCACAATGGGTTGCAGCGGGATTAAAGCAAGTGAGAAAAGAGGATATATAAAAGAATGATCAGGAAGCTGGATATTTTTATGTATAAAATTAGTACATTAATATTTAATGTTAGTATTAAAAGGGAAGAAGAGGGGTACCCAGGTTGCTCAGTCAGTTGACCACCTTTGGCTCAGATCATGATCTCATGGTTCATGAGTTTGAACCCTATATCGGGCTAGCTGAAGTCAGCCCAGAGCCTGCTTCAGATCCTCTGTCCATCCCCCTCTGCCCCTACCCCATTCATGTGGGCACATGAGCTCTCTCACTCTCAAAAATAAATAAACATAAAAAAAAAAAAAAAGAAGAAGAAGAAGAAAAGAAACATCTTCATAACCGTCCTGAAGCAGGCCATGGTTGTCCAGGGATTGAGCAAACCTCTATCCTGCTTTCTAGTCATGATTAATTGGAAATTTGTTATGTGATTTTTCTTAACTAGATACAAATGAGAAGATTTGAGTTATATCTGGGCTGTGTCTACAGACCCACACAGTAAAGGAAATAATTTCCCAAAAGTATTTAGTTACTAATTTACTGATTGTATTTCACAGATTTTTCTTAAGCTACCTAATTTTTTATTAAATGATTATTTCTCAGATTGCCTTGTGGATGTGCACAGCTTCACATTAAGCATTCATGAACAATCAATTTTTGGCTTTGCATAACCTTGAAACAGCTTATTTGGCACCCTGTGGACAAGACTGCCTGATGATTTTTGACTTGGATGTTTTATTGCCATAGAATGACAGCCTCAGAACTTTTTCTCCAACCCTTGCTTTTCACCAACACTTTCTTCTAATCACTGATAGGCATAATTAAATAGAAAAGAAATTAGAGCCCAGCAAGACTGTTACACCGTCTATCAAACCAAGCTCGCCTAGGAATAATTGCTGTTCTGATAACTGCTATAGCTTTCCTTAACCACCTACAGTGACCTGTCTAGCATCTAACTTCTCCAGCATTACCAAAATGTGTTATCTTTCAATGAGAAAATCATTGATTTGTGAACATACAGCCAATCTAAGCTTGTTTGAAAGTCAGTCAGTAGGATGGCCTTCATTTTCACTTATTACATACCCAACGTTTCATCGATGCAACCATATAAAGACCTAGAAATTATGTGTCAAGGAGGGACATCCAGAGGATATGCCTTCCTGGGATTTTTTTTCCTGCTTCTGTTGCTTTGGGAATTCACAGATTAAAAGTAAACATGTGTGCATCCTACATGTCAAAATCAGTCATTCTTTCCATAAAGAAGCTGAAGGGATTCTACTGATGCTTGGTTAGAGCACTTAAATCCACTTTTGAACACTTCTTTCACTTTCATTTTTTTTAAGTTTATTTATTTTGAGAGAGAGAGAAAAGAGAGAGAGGGAAGGTGGGGCAGAGAGAGAGGGAGAGAAAGAACTCCAAGGAGTCTCCACACTGTCAGAGCAGAGCCTGACATGGGGCTGGACCCCACAAACTTGGAGATCATGACCTAAGCTGAAACCAAGAGTCCGAGGCTCAACCAAATGAGCCACCCAGGCTTGCTGATTTCCTTCACTATCTGAACATATTAGATTGTCTCCAACAGGTTTACATTTGAGGCATCAAACATCCCAAATTTCACCACAAATAGTGTTCAATTGCCAAGTGCTTCAGTTTCTTATCAGATGCAGAGAACCCAAATTGTAGATACTAAGTATTTGCTTTTTTAAGGATTTGTGTTCCATAGAAAATGCCCATACTTTATCAGCAAAGTTTTATCAACAGTGTTGCCTGTCAGAGTGGGATTCATCTACATTTCTGCCTTTGTCAGAGATTTTCAAGTATTAAGTGAGAACAAATCTAAAATAGTTTAATTGTATGTCTAATTGGGCACTTAGAAAATTCTATTCTTTTATACAGCTGACCCTTGAAAATATGGAGATTAGAGATGTCAACCCCCATTCAATCAAAAATCCATGTATAACTTTTGATTTCCCCCAACGCTGAATTGCTAACAGCCTACTGTTGACTGAACACCTTAGTAATAACATAAACAGTAGATTAACACATTATTTTGTATGCTCCGTGTATTATATACTGCATTCTTATAATAACAGTAAGCTATAAAAAAGAAAATGCTACCAGGACAAATGCATTCATGGTACTGTACTATAGAAAAATTCTGTAAGTGGATGGGTGCAGTTCAAGCCCATGTTGTTCAAGGATCAGCTGTGTAAATGAGAATCCCCTTTTACTCTTTCTCACTGGTGCTGCTTTTTTATCACTTTGCTGTATTGCCTGCTTTAAGAGCCACGTCAAAGAATGTTTATTTGAACTTTTCACCTGACGTTAATCAAAGGAAATTATTTAGCCAGTTTATTAAAATGCACTTTAAAAAACACAACCTAGTTTTATAACACCTCATCAGACTGGAGTTTCCGTATTTAAGACCATAGCTGTTCACGGATTTTCCATTCTAAATGATCTGAGACAGCATTTTTGCAGCATCAGAGGACTGCATCAAATAATGAGTCAACCCTTCTGTCTGGGACTAAGGAAGATTTTTTTTTTTTTCATCAGAGGAGTCACCGCATTATATGTATTTGAATTAGCAAGTTGCTTTAAGGTGTAATTCCCATAAGAAAATAACCCCATTTTATTTTTATAGACATCAGCACTCTCTAAAATCCTCATTTGGTAAAAATCTAAAAATAAAAGTAGCAAAAGATTGAAAATCTCTATCAATCTAAATGGGGAAAACAATGCTCCTCTTCCCAGTTCTGAGTCACTTTGCAAAGCAAAGGGATAAGGCACAAGCTTACTCTCTGTGTGCCTTTTCAGTCTCTTTGCACCTGGGGAGATATCACAGAGCTTTCAATCAATAGCCTCCCAAATTCCAGGAACAATTACTTTATTCTCATGGGTCTGCAAGAGGGGTGAAAGGTCTTTACGATCTCCCACTCACAAGTATGATGTGAATTCATAAAGCTTCCATCTGTTGTAGTTGTGACTCAGCTTCCTCTTTATCAATCATCCATTTAAAGATGCAAGATACAAGACAACACAATACAAACCAAATAACCGAAATGAATCAGCCAGTTTGCCCAAATCTTTCCCTGGGAAAGTGCACATTGGTGAAATCACCCACACAGACTGATTGTTAACCTTACGTCATTATAGTACTCCATAAGCAATGAATAGGAATTAAAACTCTCACTGTAGTCCATTAAGAGACACTTTTAAAGTGTGTGTAATGTCAAAGTCTTGATGCATCTCTGAAGGAAACACAGACCATATGAAAATATTCTCACTTCTCAGAGAATACAAGTAGCATATTCCCAGTTTTGTCATTTGGCAGAAAATTGAAATATTTTTCTTCTCTTCTTAAATAGCAAGGTAAACCTAAACGTTTTCCTCAGAACAAAACAGGTAAAGGCACTGTAAACTTTGTTTCTGTTAGAAAAGAGCTTGCAAGAATCAGACATCAGGTATTTCAAATGACTCTATAGTATTACAGTGTCCATATAAAATTTACACTTTACCCAGTTCTTTAAAAAGCGTTAATAAACATTATACACTTTTTTTGGAGGAGGAGGGGAGCTTTTTCCAAAAGTGTGCTTCATACAAAAGCATGCCATCTGCAACGTTCTATGATCTTGCCATCACAGTTAACTAAATGAGACACAGGGTTTAATCTATATTGGAATTTTATTTGATCACAATTGCTACTTATAAATTGCTAGTGAAGTTTTTGTATTTTATTATGCAAAAATCATTTATTTCAGGACAACATACAGAAATGTGTTTACTTAATATACTCATACTCCAATAGCGACCTTCTTTTAAACTTGCTGTAATATTTTCCCTAACAGAGCAAGCATTCTCCTCCCCACCCTTCATTCAATGAAAGAGCTAATGTTTTTCCCTAACTATGTCCACATCCCACTGGTTATATAATAGAACCCTGAGTGACTCCGTGAGTTCCTTCCTTACCAAAAGCAATCCATGACATCACTGATGTCGCTTTAGAAGCATTAGCAAAGACTCTTAAAAAGATGGAGCTGCTAAATATTTAATCCCGACTAATAGCTGCACTAGAGTAAAACAATTAGCAAATTTATTAGTCAGGATCCAATCTACATGTCTATTTTAAAAGATAAATCTTTGTGAGAGTATAACTTATATGTTCGTTACAAAGGTCAGGGTTTGGAAGCAGTGGCTAGATAAGCTTTGTTCTGTGAAATGCAAGGTTGTGAAATTCTAAAACACCTGCGTAGATCAGAAGCATTTTTTTGGGGGGCTGCTAGTGAACTTGATCAAATTGGTGCATTTTAATGAAAACAGATTGTTTACATCAGTAACAAAAGCGTGAATAGAATCGTCACTCATGAACATCCTTATTATTCTCTCCCAATTCAGACACTCATTAATGGTTTGAGCTTTATGGTTGATGTTTTGTTGTCCTAATATCTTATGACTCAAGAATATTATTATATTTAATAAGCCAAATCAAATTAAAGGTTTTTTGCCCACTAATATTTAATATTAACATATTTTTGTAAATATATCATTCCAACAAACTTAAATATAAAGATCGAACTATACAGTCTTTTCAGTATAGCAGATACAAACAAATTAATCCCCCTCATGGCATTTTTTTCTTCCCAAAAATGGGATCATGAGGACTATATACTGAAATAACAGCATCGTGCTGTTAGCAAATGTATCCTCTAGACATGTCAGTGTGGACCGTGGCCATTCTATGTAGAGAGATAACATATGTATAATAATACAGAGATTGTTCCAAGTATATAGTTCTCAAATGTTTTTCTCAGGGTTTTCATTGTCTCAGAACCACAACTATTACAGCCGCAGGGACCCAAAGACAATGGGCTGTATCCAGGTTTATGGATCTAAGAAAAAAATGTTGCTCAGGGTATCTGTTATAACCCCATGGAGATAAGCAGTCTCTCTTTGAAAATACTTACTTTAATGACTAACACTGTACCTGGCATCAAAGGCGCTTCCTTTTGACTCCGCCTGAAAGGATGATGCAGGCTGAATCAAAAAGGGGAAGAAGGTAAGAGAGAAAGCAGGCAAATATGAAGAAGACTGCCACCGTACCGGGGCACCTGCCCCTGGGAGGCAGCCCTGCCCTAGATAAGTGGTGATTCCTGCCCAAGACTTAACGGAGTCAATGAGGGCTGGAGCTGGTGGAAATGGAGCCAAACGCCGGTGAAATAAAATTGTGCTTTCGAAATAGGTAAATGCAAGTTACAGTATGATTTATCTTATAAAAAATAAACATTCAATTCAAACAAATAGACATTAAATTATGTAATTTATTTTTCTTCCACCATAAAAGGAAGCTTTTTGGAAGGAGTATTCTAATGAGCCTCTTGACCAATAAATGAAATTGCATTTTACTGAGAGACAGAAAACATAGGGTTTACTCTTCACGGCATCATTTAAATTGCAGGGGCACGGATAAAATGATTCATTTTCAAGTGTGTAGGACAGATAGCTGAAAGCTTTACTAAACATAAAAATATATAATATATTTGAATTATACTCACTGTCAAGGGAGTGTTGTCTAGAAGTTTCATATGTTAAATATGAGTTTAATTTGAGCATTTCCATTTTTCCAATTTAGGTTGAGATAAGTGCTCTTATGACAACTTATGTTAATGAAGCTAAACCCCAAAGAGTTTATTCAATGAACCGAGAAGCTGTGAATATCTCCATGAGCGAGATGATGTCATAAGCGACACTGATTACTATTGCTTTCTCTGGTGTCTGGAATTTTACTGGTTATTTGTCTAAGTGCATAATAATTTTTAGCATTCCTGAATAATTTATTGTATGAATGTTGACTTCCACAGATACCTATTATGAGAAATTGCATAGAATTTCACAGCAATAATCTGAAATCACATTGGAAATTGATACGCATATGCTGATTTACGTGGCTTCTAATACATTATCTCTTGTTGCCTTTGAACATTTCATTTCTATAAGCAATATAATATACTCAGAAGCCATAAAAGCAGTGATGGCTGCATAGTAGGGAGTCAGCCTATTTAAACACTGATTTTACAATCAAAATTGTATGCCCTCAAAATCAACCAGAGATTCTCGATCACAAAGTCACACTTCTCTTGACGCCTAGTGCAAGTAAGAACTTGAAAATAAAAGTGAATTTTGCCAAGTGATAATGTAATATATATACATATATATATGTGTGTGTGTGTGTGTGTGTGTATACACACACACATATATACATACATATATATATATATATATATATATATATATATATATATATATGATAATCCTCCAATTTTATTTTGAACAATAAGGAAATAGTTGTCTTAAAGTAGAAGAAAACTTAATATCTTAGGGATGATTTTAGAGCATAAAAAAGAAGGTGTTTGATATTTTAGACAAGTGATAGAGACACTTAAATCTCTTAGTATTCATTTTCTTAATTTTATTTTGCATCTATATTTGCTTTCCATCTTACCCTACAAACTTTCAACTTTTCCTTGAGAAACAAATCCAATAAATCTATTTGGGGGTTTGAACACGGAACATAATTTCCATTAGGAGAAAAGATGGGTTAGATACAGGGAAACGATTTTCAACAAGGTTTCTCATTTTCACATTAGCTTCTAAAAAAAATAGCTCTTCTTTGTTACCTCCTTTTCCTTCAGAGAATAGTGATCTTCAGCCACTTGCAGATTTAAGGGTTAGGGTAAAACAAGTAGCCCCTCCCAGGGAGAAAGCCAGCAGATGATTTTCCTGGAAGCTTAATGATGGTGATGTAGACTTCCGGTGTTATGAGAGCATGGTGAATCCTGACAGCTTCTACAGGCCCCCTGGGTCCACAGACCTTTCATCTCTGCCTTGGTTTCTCTACGAACCACTCATATGTAGTTCCTTTTTGTGCCAAGAAGCTGCCTTTGGGGAGTTTGGCCTCCCACTTGTTTGGACAGAACTAACAAAAGTATGACCATTTTGTAGATTTTGACAATTTTTAGACATCTAGGTGTGGATGCCTGAGCTCTAAAACCGAATGTGTGCGCATGCTGTACACAGTCCAAATAAAAGCTGCTTCTCCAAATTATCATAAAGACACCCGGTTTTTCCAGTGAACTGTATTCTTCTTAAAATCGGAATAGTTTATCTTTTGAGAGCTGATGGCTGCTTTTATTTAGTAAAAATAATTTCCTTTGTTCCATTTCTTTCTGTCACATTATTCAAGGTAATAAATACTCTATGGCAGAAACTGTTCCTAAGGGAAGCCTGTTTAAACCCAATTGGGGAAATGCTGAACTTTATATATTCAGAAGCTCTCAATCATCCAATGTTTGTACTGTCTTGGCTGATTCCTGTGAATTATATGTTTCTTTATGCTAAAAAAAAAAGTGCTAGGCCAAAGTCTACTTGGGAGCTTGTCATACTTCATGTATTGGGAAATTTGAGCATTTTGCCAAACCTTGATATGTTTTTTAAATATCAGACTTAACAGAATGTAAATTTTCTCAGGCAGGATGAAAAGATGAAAATGTACAATTTCACACTTCCTAAATTCCCTTAGTTTGCAACTTTCCTGGTCATTAACTATTCCTTGCTGACCTTTATGCTTTCACCCTGAGTGTAAATGGACAGTGAACCGAAAAACCCATGATTTCTATGATATAAATTAACTGCACAATAGGAATGAAGAATTCATAGATCATTATAGAATCCTTCTCCTTCACATCCCATGTGAATTGGTACTTTTGACTGCAAAGTTGTGAATGACATATTCTAGAAATTAAAAGTAATACAAAACCAAATACCTGACTGTGATAATCAGATCACCAACCAGTTAAAAGAATAAATGTAGGCATTTTTTACAGCAGTGTAGAGATGAAAACTAAAAGCAAATAAATGTTATTGAAAGGGACCCTCCACTATCTGATTTAATGACCTACTGTCTACCTTAGTCTTGTTTTCACAAAATTTTGAAAATCACAAGGGTGCAAAAAAGCATAATAGAGCAAGCACTGCTAGAAGCAAGGCCCAGGACTGAGGATCTTCCAAACATTTGCAAATTTAGAGTGATCTTATTCCCGTTTTACAATTTTACAATGTGAGTGTGTAGCTGTGAATTGTGGCAGAAAAATTCACTTTATATCAATTTGGGATTATATAGCTGCAAAGAACCTGGGAGGTCCCCTAATATAATTCTTGCAATTCTCTAATTCTGTACAATAATATAAAATAGGCGGAATACTGCATGCCCTAGACTAACAGAATATATCATGTTATTCTTAGATTCATGACTTATTCAAAAATTATCTTTAAAGCTCACAGCTCTAATGCTTTATTAAAGTAAACGAAATATTTCTGACATTCTGGAAATCGAAATTTATTGGTCAAAAAAATGAGGTATCCTGTTCACTTGGATGAAAATGATGAAAATAACAAAAAATAAATAAGGAAATAACAAAGGTGAATTTTTTAGCTTAAAACATATAATAAATGTTACATAATTTTACATTATGGTACTAGCATACATATAGACAGATAAACGATTAATGGAATAGTACAGAAAATACAGTAATAGATCTTATAGGATGTACCATAGTTGAAAGGAGGGATTAAAAATCAAAATTTATTATAAGAAATTGTTTTCAATAATCAAGATTAGTGATATAATTACATGGAATATATTAGGTAACAAAAATTCAACCCAGTGGATCTACTTGGCTTTATTAATTGATTCATGAGTTGAGCAGTTTCCTCTCTAGCAAGCAGAGGGGAGCTTCAAAATGGATACAGAACAGGAAGCGTTTTTACAGATACAGAGGAAATGGATAAAAGGAAATTATTTGCAAAAAATCCACTGTTTTAAGCAAGGTCACACTCCTTTTTTTCTTCAATGTTTGTTTATTTTTAAGAGAGAGAGAGGGAGGGAGACAGAAAATCCCAAGCAAGGCCTGCACTGCAGCACAGAGCCCAATGTGGAGCTCAAACTCACAAATGGTGAGATCATGACCTGAATCGAAAGGAAGAGTCAGGTGCTTAACCAGCTGAGCCACCCAGGTGCCCCAGCAAGGTCACATTCCTAAAGGGAACAGAAGAGGTCTATCAGTAAATTTTCCAGGGCCAAAGTTTACATTTCTGGGGAGACAAAACTGCAGTTAGGTTAGATATTAAGTCTTGGCTTATTGACAAGGGCTTTAACCTAAGTGATGCCAGTTGGGGCCTGTGAGCTTATTTTTTTTTTCAACAAAAAAAGAATATATAACTATCTCATACCTAAAATGAAATCAATAAAGGATTAACAAATTTTAAATTAAATTATTATTCCAGTTATTATTGATATATAACAAATAATCTCTAAAGTTAGAGGCATAAAACTCCCCAGTCATTGGTGTATCTGTGGCTCATCAACCAGAGGCTGGAATTATCTGGAAGTCTCTATTACCAGTCTGACTCTTTTTTTTAAAAATTTTTTTTTTACATTTATTTATTTTTGAGGGACAGAGTACAAGTGGGGGAGGAGCAGAGAAAGAAGGAGACACAGAATCCAGAGCAGACTGCAGGCTCAGAGCTGTCAGCACAGAGCCTGACACGGGGTTCGAACTCACAAACCATGAGATCATGACCTGAGCCAGTCGGACGCTCAACTGACTGAGCCACCTGGGCACCCCTTACCAGTCTGACTCTTGACTAAGACCTCAGCTGGTGCTTTCTGTTAACCCCATGTGTGGCTTCTTCATATGGCCTGGGTTGCTTCATAGCATGGCAACTTCAAGGTAGTTGGACTCCTTGCATGGAGGCTCAAAATGAAAACTCAAGTGGTCCAGCAGATAAGGCAGAACGTCCTTTGATCTCTAGTCTCAGAACTCACATAGTTACATTTTTGCCATTCTTTATTTGGAAATAGTCACAAGTCTGCCAAATCCAACAGGAAGGGATGTAGATTGCCACTGTTTGGATGGGAAGGTGACAAAGTCATATAGTAGAGCGCACAGGGCGTGGGAGGTATTGCTGTGTTCCATCTTTGGAAAGTACAAACTGCAACAATATCAAAGGTCAAAGAAAAATGGACATAAGTGCTGCAGTCCAGCTCTAGCAGGTCCAGGGGTTCCTGAAGGATGAACGGCATTGGTGAAAAAGTGAAAATTAAAAAAATAAAACAAAACAAAAATAATGTTGTCAACAGACAACAGCAGTGTGTTGAACTGGCCACTTTATTGTGGCAAACGTGGCATTATATATTTGTTAGCAATTTCTTTGTAGTGTACGCCATCTATGTTTTCTGGCATTACCTAATTCTAAAAATGTTCCTATGTGTAATCATCCTTTAAGGAATAACATGGTTATTTTCTCATAACGTTCCCTCCTGCCCTTTGCTTATTGATTAATTTCTTACATTACTTTCATTATGTATCTACATTTATCTATAATCTATAGAGCATTTGCTTTGCTGTTTTCATGAAAGGTCATCTATCTCTCAACACCTCAAGTGGAACAGTTACAGGGACATGACCTCTTAGTTGTTTCCCTGAACCACTTGTGGCTTGAGGAACAAAAGTGTTCGCTTCGGTCCAAGATGCCAGGAGGGGGCCAAGAGGGCCTTGGGAATCCATGCCTTATACATTCTCGAGAGAAAATGCACCCAGGAACTAATGAACCATTTTGTACTTTAACCGACTAGGTTCAGTCATCATCTGGAATGCCTCCTGGGGGCCAAGTGGGCTTAGGGGTTGGAGTAATTTGTGCCCATAGATACACTCCTTTGTTGCCGGAGTGGGGCTTTTAAATCCATTTATTCCTCCTTTGCTGGCAAATGTATGAAGCTATCCTTCCTTTAGGTAGAGGAGTTTTTATAGGGGGTGGCAAGGGCTAAATGTAGGGCCGCACAATTTCCTTGCGGAACCTTATTTTCTTTCCCAATAGTTCTTTTCCCAGGGGGCCTGTCGAGGGCAATTCCCTAACAGACAATTCCCCAGATACTTTTATTAAGGCCAAATTACATAAAAGCAGGAGTACAAGAAGCTTCACTGTCTGTAGGCCGCCCTGCAGTCCCGATCCGTCCACCGCCTGGGCCCTGCCATCAGGCTGGTTGGATAGCTCGGCTTCCGGCACATGAGAACAAACATCTGTCACATTTTTGGAGTGTTAAAAACAGTAAAAGGACTAAAGCTGCGTATATGTGTATTCAAATACCCATTAATTCTACCACTAGAAAGGTACTCAATAGAAATGCATTTACCAAAAGACATGCAAGAGAATGTGCCTAGAAACCCTATTTTTAATAGTCCAAAATTGAATATTCCTTTTGAGAAATAGCTTCTGGGTTGGTATTGGGTCTTTAGTAAAGACTGAACACTTATCCTTAGAACACCAAATGACATGAAACTGTGCTGTCTACACTGAAGTGGTAGTTGTCACATCCATTAATCCATAAGGTTGGTCATGTGTAGCCACAGCCTAACAAACAGAAATAGTATATATGGGGTGTGCAGGTCTGAAAGGTACAAGTAATTGACATGAGCAGGTCACTCAGATTCCTGTGGTATGTATTCTCACTGCATTGCTGACACCTTTAAACCCACTTCTGTGGCCTCATGGGAGTTCCCTATGACCAGTGAGAGGAAAAATATGACTTGCTCTACAAATGTCTTTGCCACATAAATAAGATGGCACCAGCTTAAAGTGGTATACTACTGACTTACATCCCAGCTCAGGGGTGATTCAGAAAAACAATAGCAGAGGAAAAGCCTCACTTCCCCCCACCCCATAGAGAGATTTTAAGTATAAATCTGGATGTAATTTTTGCCTGGAAAGAAAAATGATCAAAATTGAGCTATGCTTATTCATACACACCTGATATCTAAACAACATCCACTGCTGAGTAGGCTCTCAATAAGGAACATCCAGTCAGTCAATCTTGTTTTCGGTCACCTTGCTCAGTAGGCCAAACACAAGATAGTAATGCAGCAGAAAAGATATTATGAATGGGCTCCACATCATGAACTTCTCACCAAAGCTGATTCATCTACTACCACTGCTGAGTATATAGCTTGCCAAAAGCAGAAGTCAAAACCTGCTACCTTCTACATTATTTCCCAGGGGCACGAGCCAACTGCCTGACAGCAGCTTGCTAACTTTGAAAACTTGTTTTCTGCAGGGGAAGTGATAATATGTCCTCCCTAGAAAAACACCTATTCTGGGTACAGATTTGCCTTTGTTGCCTTCCATGTTTCTGCCGCCATCACCACTCATGGACTTACAGAATGCTTTATTTACCATCATAGTTACTACATGAATATCGCTTCTACACAAGGAATGTGGTAAAGGTTTTAAGACTGTAGAATTCACTGATCTTACCTAATATCTCATTGCCAAAAGACAAGGGACCTGATAGAAAAATATAATACTTTTCTCAAAACTGTGACAGTGTCAGCTAAAAGAAAACACTGCATAATTGGAGTGCTGTCCTATTGGATGCAATATATACTTTGATTCATCAAGAAACCAATGGGGCAGTTTCTCTCATAGGCAGAACACAAAGTTCTTTGAATCATGGGCTAGAAGTAGGAGTGGCTTCTATGACAACTGTACCTATTAATTCCCTTGAAAGGTTCTAGATTTTCATCTCTGTAACCCTGAACTCTGCTGGTACAAAATCTTAGTTCTCAAGCAAGGAAGGCTTTCACCAGTGGGTCATAACAATGTTTCCATTACATTGGAAGTTGAGACAATCATTTTGGACTCCCCTGGCTACATGACAGCAGTATGAAAGAAAAATGAACTATTGTGAAGTTAGAGTAATTAATCCTGTGAGTAATTCTATTACCAAGGAGAAATAGGTTGTTGCTATACAGTGGGACAAGAAGGAAGATTATACCTGAAACCCAAAATATTCTTTAGGGCAACTCTACTACTTCTAGTCCACTAGGAAAATTTAATGACAGACAGTACAAGTTAGATAAAGGCAGGAGTACTGAAGACTCCGAACTTCAGGGTCCTACTTCCGGGTGAAGAACACAGTCCTCCTCATCAAGGTGATCTGACTTCTTAATATATTCAAAATTGGGAGTTCCTGGAGAAGACTGAGTGGTGGGAAGAAGGAAGAAGCCAAGATACGTCTTCCAGATCTCTCTGTTCCCTGTGATTGTCTACAAGTTGTTTTGTCTTCTTTGTGGGGTCCAGACCCCACTAAGCAATGTTTGTGGTAGCTGCAGTTTCTGCACTGGAATTAAGATGATATCCTTTGCTCCTCTATCTTGAAAGATTATGGGTGTTTCCTATTATTGCTAATCTCTGAATTGATACACTATTCACTATTTGGCATTTAAGGTCTCTTAACATTTTGGAACTAGTTCCTCATATTAAACTTCATCTATCAAAGTATCTGGCAAGAACTCTGTTTTCCTTTCTAAAACTTGACAGATAAAGAATTACAGGTAGCAGAGTTCTCATGTTCCTTAAGAAAAAACCTCATTCTTCAATGTTAGTGCCTTGAAGTTGTTATCAGCTGTCTCTTAATAGGATCAGTACTTTGTTTCACATTTTTTAAATGATCCTTTTGTGTTTATTGGCTTTGTAGGGGATATAGAAGGGGCAACAAGATGAGTGATAGAAATCAGAAACCAAAACCTAACCTCAAACCCAGCCTTTAAAAGTCATTATAAAGACTGCAGTGACACAGAAAAGTACAAAAGACATAATTTTCGGTGGAATAAAAAATTCGGTGGAATTAAACATACAGTATAATTCCAGCTTAAGAACTGGAATCATTTAAATAATACCATATCAATCAATCAATCTATCTATCTATCTGCAGAAAAAATATCTAAGTTGAAATATAACAACATACCATAGCAGTGGAATTATGGATATTATTTGGAACCTTGATTGCTTTTCAAATTCTTTTCTAGTGACTATATTACTTTTATAAAATTTTCATACCAAAATACAATGATAATGGCATTCAGCTTTTCAATATTTTCAAATACACAACATACCTGAATTTATTTTCATAAGCATTTTTGCTCTATTATTTTTTTTTCAAAAGATCATAAGTTACAGGCATGTCTAGTCACATTGGTTAAAAATTTCATTTAGAATACTTTATTTTCACACAATTTGAATAAATTCTCAATATTCTAAAATGTCACTAAAGTTGTTATTGATAGCATAGGTTAGTAAGATTTTATTTCAGTAATAGCTATATCTATTGCCTTCGAAAACATACTTAAACTTGAAGAATTTTAGCTGTAGACATTATAGTGCATAAAAAAACCCTCAAATTTCAGTTATGTTTTGATAAAAGATCCAAACCTGTAGCTAATAATTTGGAATAAGTTCTATAAAGAGAATATCTTTTATTAGACAAAATTTGAAATAAATTTATGGCATTTGGAATGACCTCTTTACCTCAACTACCATTTATAGCATTTTAAAGTTTCATAATATAAAATGACACAATATAATTTCCTTTGTTTCAAATAAATTCAATATAAATTTTATAATATAGTTTGAGTAATGCAGTTTTTTTTAATGTTTTTTCTTGAGAGACAGACCACAAGCAAGAGCAGGGGAAGAGCAGAGAGAGACAGAGACACAGAATCTGAACCAGGCTTCAGGCTCTGAGCTGCAGCACAGAGCCCAATGCGGGACTCAAACTCAAGAACTGTGAGATCATGACCTGAACCAAAATCAAGAGTCGACACTTTGAGCCACCCAGATGCCCCAGTAATGCACTGTTAATTAGAGCAATTTTAAAGTTATTTTTATATTTTAGGGATGTTATCTGAATGTGTATTCATTCACTGTAAAGAAAGAATTATTTACCTTGTGGTAACATTTTTCCAAATACTTAGAGCAAATACAAAGAGCAGATTTTTTTTAAAGTTAAATATCTACAAGGAAACTAACATAATATCGTCCTATGCCACTCCATAAATGCCCAACCAGTACAAATATACCACTTTGTAGAGATGTCATTGAGCTAAATTGGAATGCAAATCCTAGCCTAAAGTTCAGAATATTACTATAGATATAAAATGATAAATGATACAAACAGAACATGATCCCATGCTGCTTATTGACATTTGGTAATGTACAAAATAACCTACGAGTCATTACTTATAGTTCTTTTCCCTATCTTGCACACCCCCACACACACCTACCTCCCCACTCCCCCACCCATACACAGCATATACTCCACACATAAGCAAAGCCAGAAGAATTTCACTGTATTAATTTAAAAAACGTATTTTAAAGTTAAAATTAAATGTTATTATTAATTATTTTCTTAATTCCAGTGTAGTTAACATACAGTGTTATACTAGTTTCAAATGTACCATATTTCCATTCCACAATTCCATACATTACTCAATGTTTACCAGGATAAGTGTACTCTTAATCCCTTTACCTATTTCACCTATTCTACCACCCACCTCCCTTCTGGTAACCCTGTGTTTATTTTCTATATTTAAGAGTCTGTTGTTTGGTTTCTCATTCTCTCTTTTTGTTTCTCCATTTGTTCATTTGTTTTGTGTCTTAAGTTCCACATATGATTAAAGGCATATGGTATTTGTCTTCCTCTGACTGGCTTATTTCACTTAGCATTATACTCTGTAGATCCATCCATGTTGTTGCAAATGGCAAGATTTCATTCTTTTTATGGCTGAATAATATTCCATTATATATATATATATATATATATATATATATACCATTATATACATATGTATATATGTATAAAAACATACATATGTATATGAACACACATACCAGTTCTTTATTCATCTATCGATAGTCTACCAATAGACACTTGGGCTGCTTCCATACTTTGGCTTTTGTAAATAATGCTGCAATAAACATAGGGGTGCATATATCCCTTCAAATTAGTGTTTTCATATTCTTAGGGTAGAAACCCAGTAGTGTGATTTCTAGATCATACGGTAGTTCTATTTTTAATTTTTTGAGGAACTTCCATATGGTCTTCCAAAGTGGCTGCACCAGTTTGCATTCCCATCATGATAATGAGTGCATGGTGGTTCCTTTTCCTCCATATCCTTGCCAACATTTGTTATTTCTTGTGGTTTTGATTTTAGTCATTCTGACAGGTGTGAGGTGATATCTCAGTGTGGTTTTGATTTGTATGTCCTTGATGATGAGTGATGTTGAGCATCTTTTCATGTGTCTGTTGGCCATGTGTATGTCTTCTTTGGAGAAATGTCTATTCATGTCTTCTGCTCCTTTTTTCTTGGATTATTTGTGGGGTTTTCGGTGTTAAGTTGTATCCGTTCTTTATATATTTGGGATACTAACTCTTTATCAGGTTTCTCATTTGCAAATATCTTCTCCCAGTGTGCCGTGTTTTAGTTTTGTTGATTGTTTCCTTTGCTGTACAGATGCCTTTTATTTTGGTGTAATACCACAAGTTTATTTTTGCTTTTTTTGCCCCAAAATTGAAGTTAAATTTTAAATTGTCTTCCTGAGAACTGTGTTTTCTGAAACTACTTTTGTTTTCTGAAACTACTTTAGTTGACTTGAGTAGTTTGAGACTTTGACTTTGTTGAACACTTTTTCAACCCAGAGGATTTTATATAAATCATATCTAATAGGCTGGAAACAGCATATTAAACACATATTGTTGCAAAAAAGGATTGTTGAAGAAATATAATGCCAGGATAAAGATAATGAATATCATTATTTGGTGCATAGTAAGTAGTAATCACCAATATCTTATGATTCATATAGATATTGCTTCTTTTCTTTTGGTTTTGTGTGCTTACTTTTTACTTTTCATTTATTTTTACAATTTTTTTTGGCTATTAACAATAATCAGTATCTTGAACCTTATATTATAGTCTGAGCTGAGTACCTGGAGAATATATTGGTATATTTTTGCTGTGTTTATGGCTAGTTGAATATTTTCAAATATAATTTTTAGTTATTTATTTATAATTTTTAAGTTTGTTTGTTTGTTTGTTTGTTTATTTATTTATTTATTTATTTATTTATTTTGAGAGAGAGAGACAGAGAGCAAGTATGCACCAACATGGGAGGGACAGAGAGAGAGGGAGAAAGAGAGAATCCTAAGCAGGCTTCACGTTGTTAGCACAGAGCCTGACAGGGCTCGAACTCAGGAACCGTGAGATCATGACCTGAGCCCAAGTCAAGAGTCGGATGCTTAACTAACTGAGCCACCTAGGAGCCCTTAAATATAATTTTTAGAAGAAACAAGTATATTTCCAATTCAAAAAATATGCTCAGTGATACATATAAGTGAATTAACATTCTGCATCTATTGCTAAATAGTAAACTACTCCCAAAATTAGTGATGTAAAACAGCACCTGTTGGTCACAAATTCAGGTAAGGCACTGTGGAGACAGCTTCTCTCTTGTTCCATGACATCTGGGACTCATATTTTTAATTTTTTTTAATGTTTATTCATTTTTGAGAGACAGAGAGAGACAGAGTGTACGTCAGGGAGGGGCAGAGAGAGGGAGACAGAATCCGAAGCAGGCTCCAGGCTCTGAGCTGTCAACACAGAGCTCTACGCGGGGCTCAAACTCACAACCTGCAAGATCATGACCTGAGCCAAAGTTGGACATTTAACCGACCAAGCCCCTGTGACTCATATTAACATCTACATTTTTTAAAATCTCAACAGATATTTCTTAAGATCATGTGACTTTGGATTTGACTGTTCTAGGCTCAAACTCCAAACAAACTAAAAAAAAATCACAGATTATATTTTAGAAAGCATTTCTTTTGAGCCAACTTAATTTGCTAGCTAAATGATATCCATAGATTCATGAGTAAGCCTTTGCCAACAAAAACAATAACATACAAATTATAAATCTTTCAGAATGGAAAATGATGACTGATGCCGACTTCCGCACTCACCACACAGATCAAACTGGCAATTACCAACCAGCTGTGTCAGAGCACTACAGGTTTTCAGAGGGAAAACTTCTGTATGTATTTGTATGTGTTCGAGCAAATATTTATTCCTGGCGATTTAATTGCAGCGGCTTATTCCCAACAAGAGACTGTTTCAATTTAAAGGTGGAGGGGCTGTAGGAAAGAAGAGTGTCAGACTCAGACCTTACAACGGAAGTGTAAAGTATTCTTAGCATTGAATAATGACAATCTAATGAAAGATACCAATGACAAGGTTATCCACAATATTGTTTGGTTATCATTAACAAATCACATTATCTTCCCCTTCTCTCTGTAGCAATCAGTCTCCTGAAGCAAACTACGTGGTAAATTCTTTTGACAAAAGGCAATTCCTTTTCTCCATTTGCTCCTTAACTCTACAACAAAATCCTAATGAATAGTAAAGGTTTTTGTGAGTAGTATGATAATCATCCATTGTATTACTGATTGAAAAGAACTTGCTGCATATTCAGAGAGATATAAAGGACCTGATTTTCAAACAAATAGTTTTGATAGGCAGATTGAGGACAAATCTAAATTGTATTTAATTATGCTTCTGTACAATGTTGCTATAAGTTTTTCACATGTCAAGTTAATATCTTTAATATCTTTAAGAACTACTTTAATGTGTAGAGTCTATTTCCTGATTAGCTACATCCATTTTAATACTATTTCTACATATCAGTACTATGGGAATAATGACATAATGGTAGTCTAGGAAGTCAAAATATTGTCTTTAATAAAACCTTTGGGGATAATGTTTTGAAACACGTATGCCTCATAGGGAAGGGGGCTGGGTCTTCTAACAGTAATTTGATGGCCTTTCTAAAAATGAAAAGTTTTGTTTTCACACACTCTCAATTGCCTACAGGTTTAAACTCCGTTTTGCAAAGGAGACCTATCCATATTATGAAAAATGTGCTGTGTTGGTGTTTCTTATGGCCTCCCCAACCTAATGGATGACTTGCTGTAGCCAAGAGCTTGAGGCCTCTTACCTGAACACTCATACATATATGTCATCGTGTGTGCCCACTCTACCTTTACGAAGCTAACAGAGGAAAAAAAAAAGTTCTATCCAGAAGAAAAAACAAAAGTGATTTTAAAAGTTAGATTTCAAAATAAACTCAGTTGAGAAATTATGGCCACGTGGCACATAGCTAATAGTACGCTGGAAAATTTTGATCTTATTGTGTTGTCTTTGCAGTTCAGTAGCCTCAAAATATAATGTCCTTGCATTTTTACCTTTTGCTGTTATTTCCATTTTCATTAGTTCTTTCTTTAATGCATCATTCGTATCTAACTAATATATCTTTGATTCCCTCTTAGCCTGGCATGGAAAACTACCTTTTCCCAAACAATGACAAAATTTAACAAGGGTTAGTGGGAAACAAAACAGGACAAGTAACCTAACAAAAGATCTTTGAATTGGTCTACTTGCTCTTTCACATTTATTAGTTTCTTTAACTTGCAAGATAAAAACAGATTATGTTAGAGTTTGGCTATCAATGTAGTTTATTGATACCATTTTACCTTAATTTTGTGATTAATCTACCATCTTGAAACGACAGGTCATTCACTTAAAATTTTCTTTTATTTATTGTTTTAAGTTTATGTATTTATTTTGAAAGAGAGTGGGGGGAGGAGGGGCAGAGAGAGAGAGAAAGAGAGACAGAGAATCCCAAGCAGGCTCCACACAATCAGCTTGGAATCCATCACAGGGCTTGAACTCATGAACAGTGAGATCATGATGGGAACCAAAATCAAAGAGTTGGATGGTTGGGGCGCCTGGGTGGCTTTGTCGGTTAAGCGTCCGACTTCGGCTCAGGTCATGATCTCACAGGCCCTGAGTTCGAGCCCTGCGTCGGGCTCTGTGCTGACCGCTCAGAGCCTGGAGCCTGTTTCAGATTCTGTGTCTCCCTCTCTCTCTGCCCCTCCCATGTTCATCCTCTGTCTCTCTCTGTCTCAAAAATGAATAAATGTTAAAAAAAATAATAAAAAAAAAAGAGTTGGATGCTTGACTGACTGAGCCACCCAGGTGCCTCCACTTAAAATTTTAAATGACATACCTTCTGTGATTACCGTGATTTGATTCCACAATTGACAAACCCTTAGGTCAAGTGATAGAATTGATGTAGGAAAAAAATAAATTTCTTTCCAAAAGCATTTCTTCTAAATGCTTTTGCCTAATCAACTTTGTATATTTGTGCAGGACATAAACATAATATACAAGAACAAGTACCGTAGGACACCTTTAAGTGTGGAAATAATTCTGCCCTGTGTAACTATTAAGAATAAAGTGAAAATGAGCCATTTCAAGGTGGTCTTGGATTTCTAAGGGATAAAACTCACTATGCAAACACATGAATTATCAAACACCCACAAAATACTCAGTAAAATATCACTTTTAAATGTGTGACTGAGCACTGTAGAAACACTGAAGTATGATTGAGGTGATGAAGCTTATAGGCTTCTACAGCCAGTACTAAAATAGGACTGTAATTAAGAAAGGTGGAACCCAATCAACTGTATTGTAAAGTGTCATAAGAAAGTGTCCAAAGAAAAATACATGAAAAGATAATTTAGAGATGTGAAAATACAAATGCCTAATGAACAAAGTTGTAAGTTCAGCTAGCTAGCAAGTTGACAATGAAAATAATAGGAAGATGCCATTTTTACCTATCAAATCATCAAAGATTATGAATAGAATAATACCAAATGTCTGCAAGTGTTTAACAAGGAATGTTGTCTCGTACGTTTCTGGTGAAATATAAAATTTTACCTGTTCTAGAATGCAGTTAGTGAAAGTATATTTAATAACTTTTAAATATATTTACCATATTTTGATGAAATATACTTTTAAGAAGTTATTCTATAAGGAGTATCTCAGACATACATAAAATCATATACAAAGTTGTTCATTGCAATTGTTAACAATAAAAACTTATAAATAACCTATATATAAAAAACAGGACACTGATTAAATATATTTTCTGGTATGATGGATTATTAGTAGTCTTTAATTATGTTTTTGGAGAACTTAGTGACATATTAAGTAAGAAAAACAATGTGTAAATGCTTTTGTTGCATTTTTCTATATGCATAGGAAAAAAACTAGTCAGAAAGGCCAAAATGTTAAAGGTTATTCTTATGTTCTGAAATGGTGGTTAATTTGTGCTTATCATTAACATATATATAAACTATTAGGCAATCATTATTTACCTTTGCTTGGCAATCTTTACAAATAGGTTTTTAAACTTCATGTAGATCTCTGTGAGCTGCTTTGTGAAAAATTAACAATGTTACTGTGATTCAATCATGTTGTTGGCTGTAATTGTAGTTTATCGCTTTTTACTGCTCTTACCAGTTGGTTTTTGCTGTGTAACAAACCATCCCCAAATCTAGTGGCTTAAACAGCAATCACATTTGGCTGGCAATTCTGTGGGTCAACAACTTAGGCTGAGCTCAGGCAGGCAGGACTTATGCTGATTTCACTGTGCACATATCTTCAGCTCATGGTTTCATGTGGAGATGGGTGGTTCTCTTACATGTCTGATGTAAGCTCGGGAGGATGGAGTTAACTGGAACACTTATCTCTGACAGGTTGGTCTGGGCTTACGCACATAGCAGTGGTTTCAGTGTTTCCATGAGCAGCAAACTGCAGTGAAGAAGCACTTGGAAAGCTTTCACTTGCATCGCATTTGCCTTCGTGTCATGGTCCAAAGCACATGGCTAAGCCCAGAGTCAGCATGCAAAGGTACTAATTAAGGACATGAATTTAGGGAAGAAAAACCCAAATTAGGGATCATTACTGCTATCTTCTGTGGTATTTCAAATATACCACAATTTACTTATCCATTATCCTGTTGACAGACATTTAGATGGCTTCTGGGTTTCGTTTTTAGCAACAGTGTTATCATGAATGCTTTCGTCTAGTCTCCTGTTCATAGGTGCAAGTTTTCTTAGATATATAACTAGGAGTGGAATTGGTGGGGAAGTATGTGGTCCATTGTATAAGTTAATACCATTTTTTCCTATTAAGGCTATTCCAATTACACGCTCACTGATAATGCAGAGGAGTTACAAAGATTTAAAGAAACCAGAATTAATAGCAACCACTAACAATTACGTAGAGTTTTTTGTATCCCAGATGTCATTCCATATATATATTACCTCACTTATATTTACTCATATATATATTAACTCACTTAATGCTCACAATAACACTTTGAGACGGATACTATTTTCATCCCCCTTTCACAATAAGGAAACTGAAGTGAAGGTTAAGCATTTGATACCAGCTACAACATGGTGAAACCAGGGTTCAAACCCAGGCAGTCTGGTCCCAGAGGCTATGGTTTTTGTTTGTTTGTTTATATTTTTATTTATTTTTGAGAGACAGAGAAAGAGACAGAGCATGAGTGGGGGAGGGGCAGAGAGAGAGGAAAACACAGGATCCAACTCAGGCTCCAGACTGTGAGCTGTCAGCACACAGCCCCATGCATGGCTCGAACTCGGGAACCTTGAGATCATGACATGAGCTGAAATCAGATGCTTAACTGACTGAGCCACCCAGGTGCGCCCAGAAGCTGTGCTCTTAATCTTCCCTCTACCTTTTAACTCTGCTGAAGGTAGTGAAAGCAATTATGGAAGTCAGTACACCCACCAGATTAACATATAATGGAACTGTGTTTATTTGGACTTGGGCCTGACCTGTTTAATAAAATCTCAGAGGTCTCTATACCATAACTGTCAAAAGAGCACAGTAATTGAAAAAAAAATGTGGTCATACCAAAGAATTTTTTTCCTTTGGTTTTTAGTCAATAATGATTTGCCAGAGAAATTCTATACCTTTTGCCACTCTGGCTATATTAACTCTGGCTAATTTAAATAAGAGTCATTGTTCTTTTTTTCCATTTTGTGAGTCAATTATGTGATGTATATATTCACACACATATCATATATTACACATCATGTATTACTTGTTTCTGTAATGTATATTACATATTATATGTACATAGATGCAAAAATGTAATCCACACACACACATACATTCCCACACTCAGTGAAGGTTTGTCATTTTGCATTCTTCATTATCCATTTAGTCTTTCTCCTGGTAGTTTTATTTATTTTGCAAAGTTACCCCTTTCAAGCCAAGAGTGGTCTTGGTGGGACAGTAAAGTTGGATGTCCTGCTTTCCAATCATGGGGGGACAAAGGGGTAACTGGAAGAGGTTTTCTTTACCACTAAGGCATAGGCAGAGCAGAGCCATGTGAATGACACCCCAAGTATAACAAGATTTGGGTGCCAGGACACCACTGATGGATAATTTGCGATGCAGGGAACCATAGCCTATCAATGCACTGCTATCACAAAGTACTCTTCACTTATTTCAATAATGTGATTTTAAGTGAATGCACATAAAAATACTATTTCATGAGAATTCCACCAATTAGATGTATCCAGTATTCTGGTGCTAATGGAAAGCAATAATAATGTAAAGATCTAGGTACAGTATAGTTTATGCTAATCCAGAGCCTATTTCTCTACTCACCAAATCTCTATCCCTTCCTTCCTGACTACCAAGCTAAATTGTCTTTCTCAGCCTTCACTATATTCAGATGTGGTTGTATGCTTAAATTTCCGTCAATGAAATGAGGAAAAGTAAGGTTCTCCATCCCTAGGACTAACTGATAAAAACTTCCATGCATCCCTCCACCCTATTTTCTCTTCCAGCTGCCACTCATTACTGATTTCCAGAGTAACCTTGGAAGTCAGATAACAAGTTGACAAACCCTTCATCAGTCTGAGTCCCTATTGACAGTGTGGCCATTTACACGTGTTGTTCCCTCTGCCTGAAAACTCTTCTCAAGATATTCTATACCTTTTGCCACTACCTCAGTCAGTTTTCTGCTTAAATACCATTTTATCAGGCCTTCCCAAGCCATCCTATTTTAAGTGGAAGCCATTTTTGAGGATACTTTGTGCTTCCTTTCCCGATTTATTTTCTCCTATAGCATTACTTTCTTGCACACTTCTTTATTTTTTTTTTATTATCCATTTCTGCCTATCAATTTCTTAAATTACCTAGAATATATGCTCTAGGAAGGGTGAAGTTTTGTATTTTTTTAATGTTACGTACTCAGAACCAAATAGAGTGCTACAAGGAATTTTTGTTGAATGAATGAATGAATGAATGAGTGAATGGTTATCAGGTATTATACCTGTATATCACAGATTTCATATTTTATAAAAGGACTCATGAAAAGAGAAATTCTTATAAATTAACATTTTAAAGATGTAATACATTTTGTAAAACAACATAAGTATGATGAGAGATAAGGAAAAAAAAATCCTGCCCTTAGAAAATAGAAGTAGGATATAAATGGAAAAAAAAAAAAAAAAAAGAACTGGAGAAATGATGGAGAATAATTATAATGAAAGTTCAAAGGAAGACTGGTTTAAACATTACTTGTAAATTGTCTCTATTTTGATTAGCTGGTAATTCTTGTTCTGTCACATGGATTACAGAGCCGGAAGAAAGGTGAGGAGAAAAAAGAAATACCAGACACTTAAATTATAACCCAGCAAAAAGGTCAAAGAAATGCTGGTTAACACTCTGCTTTTTAAGGTTGATGAAATATTAAAAGAACTAAAGCTCAAAAACAGAAAGAAGCCTTTGCCATGTTGGTGCCCAATTCAATTCAAATCGGTGCCCAAAGGAACAATAAAAATGCTGTCCTTCTAGCAAGCAAAAAATTCAGGAATGAAACTTAATAATACAAATAGAAATCTCCATCAGTGTGACTAAGTATCTATTCTGTGGGCCTGCTTCATTGGTTGTTGTGTTTCTCAATCAGTTATAGTGTTAAATATCACCCAAAAATCACCAGATTAGACTTTTGCAGAACAGTTCCAGTTGAATTGAAATTAGTCATGATTATGGGGAGAAGGAAGCCTCTAGACAAATCCCAAGCTTCATTTATCTACAGGTTCTGAATTTTTGAATCAAAACTTTATAACTAAAAAGGTTTTTTAAAAAAGGATAAATATAGTTTCCACCATTTCTTAAATTACCTTATTACTCTTATAATATAAATACAGAGAAATGTGAAAGCTAGATTGTAGGAGTTAGGAAGAGAAAGGAAGGGGAAGCATATTTGAATATCTGTGAATTAACCAAATATATGGCTTTTTCCTTTTAATGCTTGCGTCAGTCAGTGTAAGCCAGCTTTGCCAATATAACAAACACTGCCACAGTCTCAGTGGATTTAAAACAATGAAAATTTATTCTTATGTCCATACCCACTCAGGATTTGCTAGGGTTTCTGGAACTCTATGTGGTCCTCATGATGAAACATCCAGAATGTTGCCTGTAATCAAGGCAGAGAGAAAAGAGAAGGTAGCAAATCACACAGGTAACATATAACATTTTTGCCTGTATTTTATTAGTCAAAGCAGATTACGGCCACACCTAACTTCAAAAGAGCAGAAATATGCAATCCAACCATGTACCTAAGAAGAAAACCAGAAATATTTGCTCGACAGAAATAGCAAATACTACATTGCTCACAAAAACTTATCTGAGTACTGAAACTAAGTTTCAGGCAGGTTAAATAACTCCTCAATGACATTTGTTAGTTGCAAAGCCAGTTTTGAAATCCAGGCATTTCTGATTCCAGGAGAGAAAGAGATGGGAATTGGGAAACGAGAAGGACGAATTTTTGATGAATTCTCTGCTACTAAACCCTTGCTGCTGCTGGAAGTTGTCTCATCTTTGGAACAGCAGTGTCGCATCACCCGGGAATTTATTAGAAATGCACAATCTCAGCTCCATCCAAGGTAGTGAATCAGAGTTTACCTTTTAACTGGGACTCTTGACGATTCATATGTACATTAAAGTTTGAGAAGCACTGTCCTAAACTTCATTTGTCTTTGCACACACATTAGGGTGCAGTGGAAATCACCTATGGCTGTTCCCTGCTTTAAGCCTACACCTATTTGTTCATTTAGGAATTATAACACCTTCCCGTAAATGTCCCACCACCATCACCCAGTCATTTCTGAGACTCCTGTGTAAGGCTGTAATAAATACACTTGTCCTCCCTCAGCTTGAACACACCTCTCTCTACATTCCCTGCTGTGCTCCCCAGACACTGTGACTTCTCTTTCCTGCCTCTGGTAGCCCTCAGGATAACAGATATATCCCATTATGTGTGCCAGAGTTAGGAAGAATGGACCTCTCTGGAAATCATGTCACAACTGACCCCCTGGGCCTCTAAGCAGCACTTCCTGCGCCCAGAATCCAACATGTTCATTCACATACCCAGCTCCTTTAGCTTTCCATCAGAGCAACCCTTTTCAAGTGGCTTGAGATCAGTCTATTGACCAGGTGTGGTCAATGGTGATTAGAATGACAGATAACTTTCTCTCATATCTATTGTACTCACAGCCCTCCTTTTTTTTTTTTTTCCTAAAAACATCAACCCCCAGAGAACTACATGCCACACACCCCCTTCAGCCAGAAAAAATGAAACTCTAATGGATGTTACTAATTCATGTAAATAACACTTGGGGGAAAGGACACTTCAGCGCAGCAGAAATTATCTATTATAATTAACATATTACATTTAGGGTATCAAATAGAAAGTGATCATTTGGAATAAATCTAAAGACACTTATTTTGACAAGTGCCATGGCTTCATATTACTTTCTGGTCAAATAATTACCCTAGAAACTATTATCCTAAAGTGTCTTGGCATCTTTCCGCTGTTAAAAACAACCGGCCCGAAATGGAATTGTTTGTATAAGCACCCATGTGACCAAACTGAGGCTTAACTAACTGTAGTTTCAGCTCTCTGAGAAATGGAATCTCAAACCTGCCAGTCAGGAATCTTCTGATCAGCTCTAGTTCGGTAAACTGCCTAAAATATCCCTGCCATCTTCTTAAAGAAAGTAACCATTAACAGTCTGCTTTTTGCCTAGTATAACTTCCTTGTGCTTGCTCCCTCTGCTTAGAAAAAAATACTTTCATTTTGTACAGCCCCCTGGGACTTCCTCTCTATCTGGTAGATTGGACGCTACTTGATTTGAAATGATTTTTGCCCAAACTCTTACAAATTTTAATATGCCTCAGCTTATCTTTTAACACTATTATACATACTAATAAATAAAAATTTTATAAGAAAATCTATAACTCACAAAGAAATAACGAGAAAGAATGAAAGAGAAAAGCCAAAATAGTAAATATATATCAATATCAATATACATATCAAAATAGTAAATGTATATCAATATATATCAATATATATATCAATAAATATATATCAATATATCAAATATATATCAATAGGACAGAGCGTACTACCTGAAGTATAAGCAGACTTGAATTTTCCTACATAGGACTGCCCTTCTTCATTTATTAAAAAAAAAAAAAAAAATCCCTCCTGCCCCAAATTGTGGTTAGGATGCTCACCTACAAGGGGTGTCTGGGTGTCTCAGTAGGTTAAACATCTGACTTTGGCTCAGGGCATGATCTTGCAGCTGTGAGTCTGAGCGTGGTGTTGGACTCTATGCTGACAGCTCAGAGCCTGGAGCCTGCTTCAGATTCTGTCCCCCTCTTTCTCTGCCCCTCCCCCAATTGTGCTCTTTCTCTCTCTCTCTCAAAATAAATAAACATTTAATTTTTTTTTTAAAGAATGCTCACCTAGATATAACCTTTCCCAAACCATAGGACCAAGGTGCTCTTGGGACATGCGCAACTTTCAGGTCACATACTTAAAAAGAAGCTACTTGTCTTCCCTTCCTTCTGTTCTGGAAGACAAGTTGCAACCTGGTGCGGTCACCTTGGAACTGGGGGTGGAATCTGTGCTGTTGATGGAGAAGTAACTCTTCCCAATCTGATTATGTACCATCTTAGAATTTTATGCGGAAGAAACATAAATCTTCTGTCTTGTTAAAGTCACTGCTAATTGGCCTCTCAAAGTATTTGGGCTAGTAGTATTCTAATAAGAGTTAATATAAAAATATTGGTTTTTATTTTTAAAAAAATTTTTGCAACAAAATCCAGCCTCTTAGAGAATATCCGTGTACCTGAAGGTCTTGCTTTGACTGCTTGAATGAGAACTAAAAACAGCAGAATTAGTACAAAAAAAAAAAAAAAAAAAAAAAAAACCCAGAAGGAAAAGACATCTGTATTTAACTTTAAAAAAGTAAATAATCTTTATTTTTTAAAGTGAATTTGGAAGAGTTTAAAATTTTCATAAGCATAAAGTCACATTTATTCACAAAATCCTTTTGCATGAAGCAAAGGAGGATTTTCTAAGTCTATATGTTTTATTTATGCTTTTATTTAACCAAATGTACCACGTGCACCTTTAAATCTCCTCTTTCTGGGTTTTTTCTTTTTCTATAACTGAGGTCCTCATTTTCCCCATCTCCAAACCATTGTTCCAGCCTTCCTTCCTCTCTCTTCCTGCCTCTTTATTAGTCTCTTCTTCCTTTGTTTGGAGAGCTTCCCATACGAATTTCTTTTCTTTCACTTCACTGCTCTATCTAAATCCTTACCCACTCCTTCCAGAGTTTTAAGTCTATAACTCTAGCTGCTCCTAACCCCTTGTCTTTTCTCTTCTTCTAGTTCAGAATGTACTGAGGCATGTTTTGTAAATCTTCATTGTGCAAATCATTCCCTTTCTCAAAAGGCTTAAAAGTTAACAGCATACATTCAAACTTCTTACATGTTCTATTTCTAAAATCTGTTGGGATGTGCTCCCTTTTTTTCCTCAGGAGCAGTCCACGGAGCCCTCCCTCTCAGCTTCATCCAAAGACAGCTGCTCTTTATTTCCTGAATACAAAACATGTACTCACACCTCCATTTGCACGGTCTGCACTCTGTCTGAGAAGCCTTCTGGATGCAAACCCTCCCCAAGGCCTATTCCAAAACTCCAGCCTACCTCCTCTCTAAGATCATCAACTGTCCCAAGGGCTCGACCTCTCTTCTGAGTTCATGGGTTCTTATTACCTGTTTCATTCACCTGGACCTTCTATACTTTCTCATACTTCAAGGGCCAGCAACAGACAGCAGTCAGTTACAGTATATACCCAACCTACTGGACAGGAGGCAGTATGTCTGATGGTGGGCATTAAGGAAACAAGAGATAGGAGACCTCCTGCCTGTAAGACGCTTACAGACAATTTGGAAAGACCTATCATCAAAATTAAAAGAGACAAATCACAAATCAAGATGATATACAGCCCTTAGAATCCAGAAGTAAGGTTGTGAACACATTTAAGGTTATGGCTTTCGCTCCAGCCGCTGGGATTTTAGCATTTCATTTGTCATTCTTCTCCTGAAACTCAATTGGTTTTAAAACCATTCCAAGAATTAACATTTAAAGCTCTTTGAACTAATAAAACTTAAAAGACTATTAATATATATAACCTTTATGTTGAACAAACATCTCTCTCCACTGTCAATTCAAATTGTACCTTTTGGGAAGAGAATTTTTTGTGTCTGGTGTGAAAAGTGGAATGATTCCATGTTTTCCCCTTCACCTTTAGGTAATTTAAAAAATCACACAATCATTTTAGGTCATAAAAAATGTCTCAATTCATTGATAAAAATATCCAATGCCAAGTAGTAATTCACATTCTGAACCTGAATTCAAGTTGGATCCTCTCCCTCACATACCATGTGGAGATTACTGAAATGGGGTGGGACATAATTTTTCTTCTCTCCTTCTATCTTTCCTTCATTCTCTGATTTTGACAGCTGAGGTTTCTGAGCCTGCCCAAGTCAAAACGAGGCAGAGGTAGTGGGACAGGAAACTTCTTACTTACTCTCAGAGGGCTCACACTCTTTTGGTGTGGTGGATTCAGTGCTGATTTTCTCACTCCTTGCTACTCTTATGGATTCTTTAGAAATCTCACTTATTCCATTCTTATACGTGAAGTTTCCTTGACCCACAAAAATACACATTTTGTGCTTACTTATTCTCTCTTCAGCTTCTGGAAATTAGTTCCCTACCTATGGCTTCTTGTCTGCCGAGTTCAGTTCACCCATCTAGGAGTGTGGCTGCATAGGACATACACTGGTTTTTCTTGCCCATGTTCTATATATGGGCAAGTGGGGGAAACCATTTTTTGCTAATCTTAGCCTAAGCAGATTGCTGGCCCATCTCTTATCCTCTAGATTTCGAGGCATGTGTGAGAGATGCTGGCCAATTTGCCTTCATTCAGGATATCAAGCTCTTCTGGTCAGAGCTGTCAGATTTAGAAAATTAAAGCACAGATGTTCTATTAAATTTGAGTTTCAGATATTCAACAGATAATTTTAGTGTAAGTATATCCCATGCAATATTTTAAACATAGTTTTTACTAAAACATCATTTATTGTTCATCTGCAATAGCAATTCAATTTTAACTTGGGTATCCTGTCTGGAAACTCTACTCCTAAAGTAGTTCTGTTGATGTAACTCTCTTGATCTGAGGTGAGGAAGGGACTCCCCCAGCTCTCCACTTGGAAGATGAGTCACACGAATTTCAGTTACACTTTATAAAAGAAATCCTCTACCAATCTCTTTTCTTTGAAATATTTTAAATAATCAACTTTAAAGATGATAACTTTTCTTAATATTTCCTTTGAAAAGTTTCATCTTGGTTTGGTGGGGATGTAAGGATAAAAGGACTCTCATACATATCCATTGTATCTCATGGATAAAAATGTTAATTGTTGCCACTGTGTTTGTTTACAACCAGACAAAATTTATTAAAACAAACATTACATATTTTAAAATTTTTTTAAATTTTAAAAATGAATAAAAATTACACTTTAGGGACCCCTTTCCTGAGAATCATCATATCCATATAAAATGACACTAGTATAAAATGTTTTATAACAAGGATATCCTAGCAGTATTCTTTCAAAGAAGCTAAAAAAAAAAAAAATCAGTAAAAATTTAAATCACCATCAATAGAAGAATAACTGAATAATTTATTATACAAAACTCACTCTGAAATACTAAAGAGAATAAATTAGAACTATTCCAATTGATTTGGAGAGATTTCCATAAAGTACAATTAAGTGGGGAAAAGTCTAAATTCATGAAAAAGTACATCTTTCTGATAATACAATGATTCATTAAAATAGAAATGTCTATAATCTTCCTTACGAATAATGAATAAAAATATAGAAGAATACATATGATTGTTTATGACACAGGCCATGGGGTATAACTGTAAAGGGTTAGGGAATCTAGTGAAAGACAAGGTATTAAAAAAATAGGATGAACAAAAAGAAATTAGGGAAAGTGTGTATTTTATATATCTATGTATCTATTAGCACACACATATATAAAATATATGTGTGCATATAGCGTTTAAAGAAACTAAGATAAAATAATAGCTATCATTATTTTTTTGCTAAAAATAAGCTATTTTCCAGTGTAAAACTTTTACTTTCAAAAGCTCTTTTACAAAGTATTGATCCTTTCCATTAAACCAGACCTAGATCTGGCCTTTATTATTGATTGTAGCATACAACCTTTACCCCTAAGGCTTCAGGCTAACTTTGTATAAGTAAACTGTTCAATCATTAAAAATAGTTTAAATACCACAGACAGTAGCTTCAGTTCTTTATGAGCACATATAGTAACCAAAAAAAGTAACTTTACTGTAAATCCGAAAAGGCAAACAAGCTTATTTTCAGAAAAACAGTAGTTTGCAGAGAAAATCGAAACCATCCAACAGGAACTCCCTCAGTTTGCTCTTACAAAACACAAAACCTACAAACAGCATCTTTTCCCTCCTATTATATTAGAAGAGATGCCACTTCTCTTTAACGCACAGCCTTTAATCTGTGCTTTGAGATCTATTCGCGTTTCTATTCTGAGGATGCTTGTATTATTAATTATTCCTTCGAACTCCTATTTATAAACCAGTTCCTCTCAAATGGATCCCTTTCTCTAATATAAAATTACACAAAGTTTTCCTTCAACTCCATATTTGCCTCCACCTTATCACATACTCTGCTTACAGAAAAATTGTTCAGGGGCACCTGGGTGACTCAGGCTCAGCGTCCGGCTCTTGATTTCAGCTCAGGTCATGATCACACAGCTTGTGGGACAGGGACCTGCATCAAACTCTGTGCTGATGGTACGGAGCCTGCTTGGGATTCTCTCTCCCTCTCTCTCTGCCCTTCCCCCACTTGCGCTCATCTCTGTGTCAAAAATGAATAAACAAACATCAAAAAAACAATTGTTCCTGGTTTCATCTCTACTTCAGCCCATCACTCTTCAATCCACTCCAAACCAGCTTTCTCTCTCTTTTCTATAGTGAAAACTCACTGATACTACTATTGACCTTCATGTCACAGAACTCAATGGATATTTTTCTGTCCTCACCTTGTCTGATGTTTCCACAGTATTTCTACTGCCTGTGACATTTTCTTTTTCTTTTCTTGGTTTATATGTTGTCACCATCTCTTGGTTTTCTAACTATATTTCTGTTTTCTTTTTAATCAGATTTATATCCATGTTTCTAATCCTCACTATTTTAATGTTGCAATTTCTCAAGGCCAAAATATCTTCTTTTCCTTCAAAAAATTAGATCCATGCCCTTAATTCTCATCTATATGCTGATGACTTCCTTTTTTTCATCTCTGTAGTTCCAGCTAGACCTTTCCTCTGGGTCATACCATACGCGTAACTGCCTACTCAACATAACTCGAATGTCGAAAGCATTTCAAGCTCTTCTGTGACTGAACATATTGTCTTCCTTCAAAACCCTAGCACTCTCCTGCTCTTAGAGTATAGCATCATTATCCTCCAGAGACATATGCCAGAAGCCTAGGAATCATTCCTATTACCTCCCTTCTCTCATCCTTCCATACTTAATTGATCATTAAATCCTTTAAATGGATCCTCCAAATGTATTTGGAACTTCTGCTCTTAATACCATATCCCTTTCAATCAGCCATTATCCAAGCTACTCTTTTCTCTCTCATGGATAATATTTACAATAAATTACAATATATAAATTATTAGGGTACCTGGGTGGCTCAACCGGTTAAACATCCAACTCTCACACTAGGCTCAGGTCATGATCTCACTGTTCGTAAGATGGAGCCCCACTGTGAGCACAGAGCTTGCTTGGGATTGTCTCTCTCCCTCTCACTCTGCCCCTCCCTGCTCATTCTTTCTCTAAATAAATAAATAAATAAACTTAAAAAAAGAAGACAAGCTCTGTACAATCTGTAAATCATCGTATTTAGTCTTACCCTTTAGATCTTCCTTTCCCAGGGAAATATTTTTAAATCTCACAATCTAAATGAGGTTACTTTTTAAAAAAATCTCTTATGGTATTAGATTTCCTTCCCAATGTTTTTCTCACTTTTTAATTAACTATCTAGTCATGACTTAATCTGCTACTTGTAGCCTCTATGAGAACAAAGAGAATTTTTATTTTTTTCACTATTGCATTTCTAGCTGAAAGCCCTGAACATGGCACACAATCAGTACAAAACTTGTTTATTAAATAAATGAGAAAAATGGACACAGGATAATGTAGTGTTTGAGAGAACAATCTCTAGAATCAGAAAGCCCTGAATTTCGAAGCTGATTTTTCCCTTACTAGTTGTACGATCCTGGGCAACTTATTTCTCTCCTAGTTTCCTCATCTGTACTATGGAGATAGTAATTGTTACCTCATATGATTATTTAAAAAATCAATCACTAACATAAAGTAAGTACATTGGCCTTGGCACTGAGCTAATTGCTTTTACATGTATTATCTCACTTCAAATTAATACCATGAGGTAGGTGTTAACATCATTTTTGTTTTAGAGGGGAGGAAACAGAAACTTCAGAGGTTAAGCAACTTTACCAAGGTCACACAGGCAGTAAATGGAAGTTATGAGTAAAACGTAGGCCTATTTGACACCAAAGTCCATGTTTTAAGCCTTGTTGCCTTAGTTGTTCTCCTTCTACTAATCCAACGTGTGGCTCCACAGATTGTAAACACACTGCCTACTATAGTGTCTAGCACATGGTAAATTCTCCAGCAGTGGTACTTAATTAGTTTTCTCACTGTTATTATTGCTACTACTACTACTGTTTTGATTATTAGCACAGATTATAAGGCCTAGGAAGTGAAAATGATAGATTCTTATTTCCCTAGAGGATACATTTATATCATCCTAATAAGTACCCTGTCAATCCCATCTGTTACAGAGCTTGTGGCTTGCTTCTAAGAAGGTAAAGCTTTCTTCCCAGTCTTCAAGGACCCTCCAAATTCCTTCATGTCTACAACCTGCCCAATACTTCGAAAAGAGAGAAACTCACCCTCTTCTGACCTTGGTGCAATTTGAACTTCCACCAGTGAGAGGGTCATTAATCACAGGCTGTACGGCATAATTTCTCTTTAGTATTATTCATCTTTTAAGTTTAGAGACACTACAGCCCTCCAACTGCATTATAATTTTGCTTAACTCCAACAGTAACTTTGCTTTTACTATTTTGTTTTCCCTAAGCACCCGACCAAGTGCTTTGCACACCATTAGTGAGGGAACAAATATTTGTTAACTGATTGATTGAAAAGAGACAGAAAACATCATAATTGAAAAGCATTCTTTATATCCTCTTCAGAGACCAAATGTCAATGTTCAGATGTGAGTAAATCATGAGAGGGATGTTGTAAGTTCAGAGAAAGTTCACTCAGAGCAATAGTTTCTTCAAAGGCTTCTCACCAGATAGGCTAATTTCTCACTAAGCCTACTGATTTCCACAGAGACACTATCATAGCTTACAGAAATATTTCTGTATTTTTAAATTTATAAAATTTAATAGCATGGCTCTTAATAAAGATTTAATGACTAATTTTCCAAGGGCTATTGGCACTATTGATAACTATTCCAATTGTAATTATAGCTTGCCTTAACATAATCACAAGGGTAGCATAAAACAGTGAGTTAGAAAAATAAAAATATCATAGAAGTAATACATACCTGTATTGTATACTGAAGAAAAATTCTGGGATACTTGACACTTTAATAGATAAGCATTAGGTTTTTCTAATTGACATTAGAAAATAAGTACAACGTGCACACACACACACACACACACACATACTACTATCAATAAGCTCATTCACTGTACATTTTGACCAACAAATATTTCATTCTTTTTGTTCCTACTTGTCCCCATTGACCTTTTTCACTGTCAAAAAAATAACAGCTTCACAATGTTTATATGTGCATATTTATCCTATAAATTGATAAGGTCATTTGCCTACTTTTGAGATTGACTTAAAATCTTTTCTTATTTTATTTATTTATTTATTTATTTATTTATTTATTTATTTATTTATTTTTGAGAGACAGACAGACAGACAGACAGAGCTCAAGTGGAGGAGGGGCAGAGAGAGCAGGAGACACAGAATCTGATGCAAGCTCCAGGCTCTGAGCTGTCAGCACAGAGCCCAACATAGGGCTCGAACTCACGAACTGTGAGATCATGACCTGAGACAAAGTCGGACACTTAACCGACTGAGTCACCTGGGAGCTGCAGAGATTGACTTAAAATCTTATAATCGATATCAGACTATCCAGATTTCCTTACAATTGTGGTTTAGGGGTAGAAATTGATTGGAAAGAGGAAGAGAAGAGAGTTAGGATAGGCCAGCTTTGAAACTACACTTACCTGAGAAGTTCACTGATTTGTTTAGATGAAATTATTTCTTGGATCATCTTATGAAGGACAGATGCAGAATATAAATGGGAAGGACTAAGTTCCCCTCCTCCAGTCTCTACTACTTCCGCCTAATTTTTATCGTGGCAAACCAGGAACTATATCACTGAATAATTAACAGACAACATTCATATGCTTCCATCTTTCTGAAATCATTTTAAAAAATAAACATAGAAATGTTACCTTTCCATTTAACCTAATTTATCAAAGTTTCTTCTAGATTTTATTTGTACTTGAAGAATATCCAAAAATATATTTTTAACTATGGATATACATAAAAATTCTGGAGTCCTGAATTTTAGATAAAAAGCTTTCTTGCTTATCTTTTTCTATTATATCAATATATTTCCCAGTCATTTTGCAAAGTTACTTGGGAGGGATAAACACCTCTTCTCTGCAAGGATGTCTTTTAGAAAGTTAGACAAAATTGAAAGGTTAGAAACTTCCATTTTAGTCTTATTTTTTTTTTCTGTTCTCATGAAAACAAGGTTTCTCCAGAAATCTTTTCAATGCATTGTTTAATCAAGAAAATTAAGAGATAAAGAAATCTGTGGACCTTACAGAAACTAATAGTAATAAAGATACAAAAATGTTATATAATAAAAAAGGTACATCAGACCCAAGTCATGACAAAACCATAAGATATCTTGAATATATTTGATGGCAGACAATATTGTCACTTTGATTTGTAAATTATGTTGGCAAATAATTGTTTCTCTTCATCATTTTCCAAATGAAAGAACTGAAGTCCAAAGAGGCCTCATTACTTGTCCAAGATAAACTAGCCAGATATTAAATTATTCATCACTAAAATTAAAGTTTCTTAGTACACTTCTCATTGTCTAATTCCACAATGGTTTTCTCAATTAAAATTTGTTATTCTATAGTAATGTTACAAAGAAACATTAAATATTCAAGTTTTAAAAAGAAGTCCATGTTTCACCCATATTAAATACATTTCATTTAATGACTCATAGAGAAATTTAACCTATTACAAGCATTGTACAACCTACCATCAATTTCTGAAGTGTCTGTACATTTGCCTAACTTCTATTTTATTTTTAGAACACAATCTGTAGAGAAACATAGGAACTAACTCTATCTCGGGCAATAATGTAAAAGTAAAATAGGGTTTTATAAAGAATACTCTCTATATTATAAAAGAACATAAGTCCATAACATTTAGCAGAGCATAATATCTTCTTCTGGCTTATAACAGGTATTTGTCTAGAGGTATTCTATAGCATTTAGAAAACAAGCTGTGGTCATTTTCCACTTGTGATAATATGACAGATCACAAAGACACCCCCCACACACTAAAAAAATCCTTACTGATATAAAATATATAAAAATTCTGGTTATAGCTAATATCTTTTAAAATACACAACTAAATTTGTGAGAAGGGGTAGGAAATCTCCAGGGACCAAACACCAAAGAAGCAACAGAAAACCAAGATGACAAATGCAAATGAAAGCAAATTACAATAGCTGTTCTGGAAAATAGAAAAGACTTTAGATTTGAGTTGAGGGAAAGGGGACACAGAAAAGAAAGAAGGGAAGAATGAAAGGAATGAAGGAAGGTAGGGAGGGAGGAAGAGAGGGAAGAGGGAAGAAAGGAAGGAAAATATCAGGCAATGATGGCAGGGTATACAGATAATTTAAAGGGTGATGGGGTAGAGGATGGCAAGAACACTACTTTATATTGGTGGTCAAAGTCTCTGCATGTTGACATTTGCTGAAACATTGATCACATAAAAGGAAACAACTACACAAAAACCAGGCAGAAGAGCATTTCAGCAAGAGAAATCGTAAAAATATCATTATCTGTGATATTCATTTAGTCATTAAAGAGATAATGGAAGATTAACTAAAGAAAAACGTTCGAGATAAAATTTTCAGCTTAAAATCGTGTTTCGGGGGCTCCTGGGTGGCTTCAGTTGATTAAGCATCTGACATCGGCTCAGGTCCTGATCTCACAGTTCGTGGGTTTGAGCCCTGCATCAGGTTCTGTGCTGACAGCTCAGAGCCTGGAGCCTTCTGTGTCTCCCTCTCTGCCCCTTCCCCACTCATACGCTGTCTCTGTCTCAAAAATAAACAAACATTTAAAAAACATCATGTTTCAAACATCAAAATATATTTAGTATGATGTGTTTCTGTACTTATAGAAACAAAAGAGAAGCATTCAGAAATTAAAAAAATAATTGAGAAAATAGGCAAACACTGCTTTAAGTGGGCCTATATCAAACTAAAAAGCTCTGTAGAGAAGAAAATAAAATAAACACAATCAACAAAATGAAAAGAGACCCTACTGAATAGGAGAAAATATTTGCAAATTGTATGTCATATAAGAGGTTAATATCCAAGATATATAAAGAACTCATACAACTCAATAACAAAAATCGAAAATGGGCATAAAAACTTGGTATAAACATTTAGACACTTAGAATAAACATGTTTCTAAAGAAGATATTCAAATGGCCAACAGGTACATGAAAAGGTGCTCAACATCACTAATCATCAGGGAAACGCAAATTAAAATGACAATGAGATATATCCTCACACCTGTTAGAATGGCCTTCTTAAAGAAAACTAGAGGGGTGCCTGGGTGGCTCAGTCAGTTAAGCATCGGACTCTTGATTTCGGCTCAGGTTATGATCCCAGGGTTGTGAAATTCGGTTCTGTGTTAAGCATGGAACCTGTTTAAGATTCCTCTCCGCTCCCTCTGCCCCTTCCTGGCTCATGCACATGCACACATTCTCTCTCTCTCTGACTCTCTCTCTCTCTCTCTCAATCTCTCTCTCTCTTTCAAAAAAAAAAAAAGAAGAAGAAGAAGACTAGAGATAACAAATATTGGCAATGCTGTGGAGAAATGGGAACCTTGTACACTGTTGGTGGGAATGTAAATTGGTGCAGCCACTGTGGAAAACAGTGTGGAGGTTCTTCCAAAAATTAAAAATAAAAATACCGTATGATCCACCAATCTCACTTCCGGGTATATACCCAAAGGAAGTGTGAATAGGATCTGGAAGAGATATCTGTACTTTGTATTTATTGCAGAATTATTCACATTGTCAAGATATGGAAATAACATAAGCGTCCATCAGCAGATGAATGCATAAAGATGTGTGATTTATATGCAATGGACTACTAGCCACAAGAAAGAAGGAAATCCTGCTATTTACAACAGCACGGGTAGACCTTGAGAGCATTATGCTAAGTGAAATAATTCAGAGAAAGACAAATACTACATTGCCATCATTTGTATGTGGCATCTGGAACTCACAGAGACAGAGAATTGATGGTGGTTACCAGGCTCCAGGGCAGGCAGAGGGAAAGAGAATTAGGCATATGTTTTTTTTTAAGGTAGAAACTTGCAACCAGTAGATAAGTTCTGGAGATCTAATGCACAGCATAGAGATTGCAGTCAACCTTACTGTATTATAAACTTCAAAGGTGCTTAATTGTTCTTACCACAAAAAAGAAATAAAAATTATGTGGCATGATAGCAGTGTTTATTAATGCTAAGGTGGTAATCATGTTGTAGCATATAAAGGTATCAAATCAGCATTTTGTACACCTTAAACTTACACAGTGTTATATGTCAATTATATCTAGATTTTAAAAAGTGATTATATCTGGAATGGAATTATGGGTAATGCTCATATTATTTTGGGGTTTTTTGCATTTATTAAATTTTGACAACGTATTATTTTGAAATAAAAAAAACTAATAGTAAATAATTAACACCATTATTATCATTATTGAAAGACCGGAGTGATCAGTTTGCTCCATTACATTTATCCATTCCCCCGATCAAAATGCCGTTGCCTTTCTTTCAAAATGACAAACGTCTCTTTGGCAATCTTTTTGATTTGAGGTAAAGTGGACTAAATTAAAATCACAGGAATGAGGGAAATGGATATGCTCTAATCTCAGCTGTTATGTCAGTTATCAACTATCTGTTCCTGACTCCCATACTGAGCTTTTCAGAAATTTATCTCACTGCAAAATTAGCACCAGTGACTCAGAGCAAGATGAGGGGGGAGTTTCACCAACAGCTGTCTTAAGGTCATGTGATATACCATTCCTCAAAGCTCGCAAATGACAGTCATTAGGGATTTGCTTCAGATGTCCTAATAGATACCTTTTATTTTCAGAATCAAAGCAAATCTACAATTACTGGAGGAGCATGGACTCAGGCTGGCTTATGCTAGAGCAGCACGAGGTAAAGAAATCCAGTCTTTCTCTGTTTCCCTCAGGGGGACTACAGCTGGTGTACATCCCTTCTTTCTCTCTAGTCCAAGAGACTCATAGACCCAGTCCGGTACCCAATCCTGCCTCTCTCACATTCTGCAATGCACTCAGAAATTATGTTTACAGAGGGCTAACAAAATTGCAGAGTGACATCTAACAGCAACATAGAGAACATTATTTTTCTAGATAAAGGAGGTTATTTGGTACTCAGAACCATAGTTCATTGCTGTTTCGTGGGCTTAGCCTATGCTTGGAACATGAACAAGTCTAGGAAATAGTAAATCTAACAATCTGCAGAATCTCTACAAAAATATTACTGTTCTTTTCATTATTAACAAATGGTTTGTTTTGTCCTCTTGAGGTTTCCTACATGATTCTGTACTCAGTCCTATTTTCATGAATATTACAACATTCTTGTTGCCTTTATACAGGCTCTAGACCAACATCCTTACTTTCTTGAGAGTGGAAAAAAATAGATCCTGAAAGATACATTTCCTCATTCTGGGTACACAGAGAGATTACATTTTCCAACCACCTTTGCATTTAGGTTAGGGTCAAGATACCAATGAAATGTGAATCAGTATTAGGTATGTCTTTTCCTAATTGGACCCATAAAATCTCCAAGGACAGTCTGGCTCCTTCTTTCTTCTTAGGAGGTGAAGACAGAAATGGTCCAGACTCACTGTATGACAGGTGCCTACATCTTGGTGTCTGCTTGGAAGAAATCTGCCTAGGAGAGACTCTTGATGTATTTTAGACCTAAAGAAAGTAAGAAATAAGGATTTTATGATTAATGTGTAGGCTCTTAAGATTTGGGGTTAGTTTGGATACAGCAAGCTTCATTAACTGTCTTAATACACTGAGTCTGAGTTTTCTCATCCATAGTAGGGGCAATATTTTTTTATAGTTTATTTATTTTGAGAAAAAGAGAGCACAAGCAGGGGAGGGGCAGAGAGAGAGGGACAGAGAAAATCCCAAGCAGGTACCTTGCTGTCAGCGCAGAGCATGACCCAGGGCTCAATCTTGCAACCATGAGATCATGACTTGAGCTGACATCAAGAGTCAGATGCTTAACTGACGGAGGCACCTGGGTGCCTCCGTAGGAGGGTCAATATTATATACATTGCAGAGTTGTGAGAAATCAATGAGATAAGGCATTTAAAATGAACCAGAATGATATATTATCTTCATTAATGTTGTCATATAGCCTGTTCTTTGGGGGTTACTACACTGTCCGGCATGGTGAAATCATAGAGATTAGCCTCAGCTCATGGTTCACAGACCCCTCAGGTCTCCCCCAGCCTTCACAATTGTCTCACCAACAAAGGTATCCAACCCATCCCTTGGTCTTTTGCTCAAGACATTTCATTTGTAGATAGATGGTTCTTGTAAAACTACTTAGCAGGTGTTAAAATTAGTTTAAAAGGTAATCTTACCCACAGGGTATGTGCATCTTAATGAATAGTGCTTAATGAATGAGTGGCCTTTAAGACGGAAAAGATTGAAGTTCTAACTGTGTAATTAGAAAGAAGTTAGTAACCCTTGGGTGCAAGAGTAATTATGATAATTATGTGTTAAGTACTAAATATGCACCAGGCTCTGCACTAAACCCTTTATATTTATTGTCACATTTCATTGTCATAGTATGCCTATGAGATAAGCACTATTCAAGCCAATTTTCTAAATGAAGAGAGGGAAGTTGATTATGGTAAAGTGACATGCCCAAGGTCACACAGTAAGTGAGAAGGTAGACAGAGAGCCCTGCTCAGATTGACTGGCTGAAGTCTATGCCCCAACATCTTTTACCATGCTGCTTTCTGAGATCTGGGGATGGTTACACATTGAGTATTTGATAAATATCAATTCTCCTTATCCTTTCTTAATACTGTCCCTCCAATCATATCAGGTACAAAACCCTCAGTTCCACTTTGTGATTTGGACTGTACTTGTGCCTGACAAGTTGTATTTAGACCAAGTCTGTGAAGATAGGGAGTCTCAAACACTCCCAGATAAGACATCCGACCATTGCTTTTAACCAGAGGTACATAAAAACATACCTGTGAAGTTAAAAAAATAATGGCTTAGACACCATTGTTGGAAAAATATAATTAAAAACAAAATCTTATTCTAACCCAGAATGACTCTCCACAAACATAGCAGAGAAAGAAAACAAGTTTTTTATTGAATAAACTTTAAACCAGAATATAATGGGCATCTCAGGCAATCCTCTAAGGGAATGGCGAGACAAAAAGAAATATCACCCTTTTACATAGCTGAGCAGATACAACTCATTACATACATGTTCTCAAAATAAACAGTAACTAGTCCTCAAGTAAGAGGACAAAGCACTATTTGTCACACATAGTTCATCCTAAATCTTTGTTAGTTAATTGGCTTTATACAAAGGAAAAAAACCCCACATCTCTCCTACCTTTGTGACAGGAGGTGATTTTGTAACCTGGGGCAAGGAGCCCATAAAAGTTACATTTCTACCCTCCTATAGAGAGTGGGAGATAGGGACATTATCCTCCTGGATGCTTACATTTCAAAAGGATGGCTTACAGGTCCTTGAGAAAGACATCCTGGGTTGTAAAACTGGCAAAAGTCTTATTTAGGTATTAAAAAGATTTACATATATTTAAAAAATAAAGCAAGAATTAATGAGAAGTTTTCCAAAGTAAATACTTTCTAAGAAAAAGTAATTGAAGGAAATCTCTTACCTTACTTGCCACAGGGGGGAATTAAGCCTCTTATTTTTAATTTGCATTTGTCCATCCACCATTCCCTGTGAATCGGCTAATTTGTTCTGAGGTGGAACCTAGGACTCTACATCCTACTGAGTGATCAGACCTAGAAGAATAGGTCCATCACTGTCCACAGTTCCCCAGAAATAGATGTGAACAGGCACACAACAATCGCTCATTGACTAAAACAGAACATGTTCTGTAGTAGGAATTGGGGGACCTGAGTCACTAAGTAGTTTGAGTGAACAGAATATAAACTCATGATTTCATACCATTAAATCAAAATCGTTCTGAGAATCAGTGGCACAGGACACCAGAGTTGGGGAGAGAGAATCTCATGTATGTAAGTCAAGATTTATTTGACTTTGAGAAACAGAAATCCAGCACTAATTATTTGTACAATCCAGAAAAGGTTGAAACAAGTAAGGCACAACAGCTGCCAGGATTCATTCTCTCTTCTTGTTTCTGTTTCATTCTTTTTTATTGCAGAGGGAAATTTCCCTGCCAAGAGAAGAGACAGAACTCTCAAACACACATAGGGAAAATCAAGGCCAAGGCTAGGTTCTGACTGATTCGACAGGTAAAGATATAACGTGCCACTGTTTCATTGAGAGAGTTTGTTACTTACATGGACAGTGAAAAGAAGACTAAGTCAAAGGTGCCGACTACCCAGGAATGTTGTACCACACACCAAAAAGTGGGAGCCTGAAACAAAAGGGACCAAAAGAATGCAGCATGAGTTGTGGGATACCCTATTGCTGAGGTGCCAATTTGCAGTTGCAATTAAGTGTTTTTACATTTGCTGTTCTGTTCCCAAGGGTGAGGCAGGAAGTCCCTTGCCTTATCAAAACCGGAAGGGGATGAGAAACTGTCTCATGACAGCTCTCCAGGAAAAAGAGAAGGAGGAGAGAGATCACCTCATAACAGTTCCTTACAGGCCTCCCATCCTTCCCTACCCTGGGAGGCTCACAAGGCATTCTGCCAAGCTTAGATTGGCTGTAGGGCAAGCATTTATTTTCCTGTGTCGTCTTCATGAGTATGTGAAGGTCATCAGGGCACTATGGTGGAGCCACTGCCAGCAATAACCACTAATAACTACTGTTTTTATAAACATCTTGCACACTCTCTCACTGGAGGTACATAACCATAGGTACATAATTTAGAGACACATTTTCTTAATCTATGTTTTAAAGATATCCCAAAAAAGGGACTCATTGATCCAATGTAACTTAAGTGCCCACATTTGGATTCATCAAGAGCCTTGCACTATTGGAGATATTCTACCATGATCTAAAAGGAGCTAGGAGGGGCACCTGGGTAACTCAGTCGGTTAAGCGTCTGACTTCGGCTCAGGTCATGATCTCATGACTTGTGAGTTTGAGCCCTGCATCGGGCTCTGTGCTGACCCCTCAGAGCCTGTAGCCTGCTTCAGATTCTGTGTTTCCCGTGCTCTCTGCCCCTCCCCCATGCGTGCGTGCGCGCACGCACACACACACACTCTCTCTCTTTTCTCTCTCTCAAAAATAAATAAACATAAAAATTTTTTTAAATAAAATAAAAAAATAAAAGGAGCTAGAAAATAAAAAGTGTGTGTGTGTGTGTGTGTGTGTGTGTGTGTGTGTGTGTAAAACATATCCAGGGGCACCTGGGTGGCTCAGTCCGGTGAGCATCCAACTTCAGCTCAGGTCATGATCTCACGGTTCATGAGTTCCAGCCCTGCTTTGGGCTCTGTGCTGACAGCTCAGAGCCTGATGCCTGCTTCGGATTTTGTGTCTTCCTCTTTCTCTGCCCTTCCTCTCCTCATACTCTGTCTCTGTCTCAATCTCTCAAAAATAAATAAAAGTTAAAAAAAAATTAAATATCCAAAATCCCATGCCCACTGAGAGGATCCTAGTGATCAGCACAGAAGAGGAGTCCTAGAGACAAGATTCAAGGAAAAGCAGGCAATTAAGAATACAGTATTAAATTCAACAAATAGGGAATGGTACCTTCTTATTGTCTCAGAGTTTTGCTGAGGCCCCATAAATGAGAACCATTGATAATCAATAATTCACCCATCATCTTTCCAGATGCATCTCCACAAAACTTGCAAAGAGGTGGTGAAATCCAGTCCTGTGATTCCAACTAATTCTACCTTCAATCTATACAAGAGTTCCTAAAACATTTGCTGAACCGAAATAAACACAGTAAATCCTTCAAAAAGAATTATTAATTTTAAAGAGAGCTATGGGCTTTCCCTCCCTTCCCCAGCTCGGGAGCCAAGTTGCAAACCCATGAGAACCATCACAGAGATAGGATTTGACAATCAGCAGGAAAAACTGTGATCTCACTTTCTAGCTGGATGATTATAGAGATTTTGAACCTCATAGGCTCTCTCAGTGCTGTGATAGAGTATGAGAAAAGAGTCTAACTTGACTCTCCTAGAGTTTGGGCACTAAAGAGACAATTGTGATTTTCATCCAGAGAAGTCTGAGGTGAAGAAGGTACCATTGAGGCAGCCAGCATTTCCACTGCTGGCTGGGCAAATGTGAGTGTGTCCCATTGGAACAGTGTAAATAGAACCCTATTGGAGAGGACTGTGTGCTGTGGTGAAGAGGCCAGAGGTACACCCTTGGAAGGCAGGAGTGAGGCTGTGGTAAGAAGTTGACAGTATCATGCATTATCCAGAGAACAAAATGAAGACTGTTCATAAGAGGTTTCTGAAGAAGTGGAAAATGTCCCAGGGGAGAACAAGCTTGTTCCAAGAACAGAAGATATTAATTGCTAACACCAGTAATCCAGTGATTTGAAACTTTTTGATCAACCTATGGTTGAAATAGACTTCACATGGCAATTTGGTACACACACACACACACACACACACACACACACACACACACCTATCTTCAGAGAGAGGAGAGAACCATAATGTGTCCACAATAAATTAAATTCAATATATAATCTATAAAGGAATCTTGATCCTACAGTCTCCTAGGAGCCAGATGGAACAAAACTGGTGGAAAAAAGGTGGAAGAAGAAGAGTGGTAAAGCAAACCTTTACCTGCTGTTAACCTGCAGAGCCGAGTTCAGGCTTGAATTGGACCACAGATTGAAGTTATGGTTTTAATGTTTATTTATTTTTGACAGAAAGAGAGAGAGAGAGAGAGAATGAGTGGGGGAGGGGCAGAGAGAGAGGGAGACACAGAATCTGAAGCAGTGTCTAGGCTCTAAGCTGTCAGCACAGAGCCCAATGTGGGGCTTGAACCCACAGATTGCACGATCAATGACCTGAGCCCAAGTCGGACACTTAACCGACTGAGCCACTCAGGCACCCCAGAAGTTATGGCTTTATATTTGACTACAATTTTTCACTGTCTATTCTAACATCCTAACATGCTTGGAAAAACTATGACATCTGCCTGACAAGGATGAGCAAGGGAGACTGACCTCACCTGTTGGAAGGCAGTGTTTGGAAAAATAAAATAAGTTGTTCCCTCTTTATACCCCATTGAGCTCAGCACATGTAGCTGTAAACTTAGTTTCATAATAATAGCTACCTTTTCTTATGGACAGAATGTTTGTGTCCCCCCTCCCAAATTCCTATAGGAAAGTCCTAACCCCCAATGTGATTGTGTGTGGAAGCAGGAGCCCTTGGGAAGTAGTTAGGGTTAGATTAGATCATGAGGGTGGGGCTCTTGTGATGCGATTAATAGCTTTATAAGAAAAGGAACAGGCTCGATGTGTGCATGTGTGTGCGTACATGTACACCAAGGAAAGGAGCTTTGAGGTGGCTCTTTGCCAATTAAGAAACAGATTATCACTAGACACTGATTTTGCTGGCACTTTGATCCTGGACTTCCCAGGTTCTAGACCTGGAAGAAATAAACGTCTGTTGTTTAAGCCACCCAGTCTATGGTATTCTCTTATAGCAGCCCCCAGCTGATGAAGACACCCTTTTTCAAGACCATAAGTATTTGTCAAGTGTTCTCATAGTCTTTATCACATATAATCTTTAAAATAGTTAGTCATAAGGTAGTTATAGAGACGAGTTTGATGTTTTCAGCTTGAGTGCTTCAGTCTTCTGCTCTTCTGACCCTTCAAGGACAGTACTCCATGTCAACTAGTAGAAGTATTTGTGGTAAGAACTCAGGAGGAAAAGAAAAAGGACAACACAAATGCCTAGGATTAAGGGCTCAAAGAGCCCTTTTTGTATGCAGGTGAGCGAGGAAGGGTCACTGAAGAAACAGTTTAAGGAGGAGCCCCTGCATGTGAAGGCAAGGAACTAGAGGGAACAAAATAATTATGAGTATTTCTGGAGGTTATGTGTTTTCCCTAGTGGAGCTCAAGAAACTATAATGGACTTGAGTCTTCTGATGTTGCTTTTGCTTGCATGAAGAGGCTTCATCAGCCAAAATGAGGTAGAGCTGGGATTTGAATTCAGACTAACTCATAAGCTCATGCTACTCATTTACTTCAGTTTAGAGGTGCTACTTGGTATCTTCAGAGTTGTATCTGAAATTTATGTGTCAGAGAATAAGGCAGTATTTTCAGATTATTAAATAGAAAAAAAGTACATGGAATAGACAGAGGATTGACTGAGAAAGAGCTGTGCTCTGGATGGGAATAAATAGTGAGATATGTGTTTTAGTAATCCCCTCCACCTTTGACAATAACAAGGGAACACGATAGAAAAATTGTTCACTATCTCATATTAAAAAGCACAGAGTGATATAAACAGACATGAATGCAGAGCACTGACAATCCATAAATTGAAATAAGTATTCTAATTCTGGAAAGAATAAAAGCCTACATTATATGATTATGAAGCTTATAAACTTGGCTACTTAAAACTGTATTACACAAATTCATTTAATACCCTGAAGAATTCTGGATAGGTTTTTTTTTTTTTTTTTGTAATATTCTCTGGCATGGAAATTATCAGTGAGTTTGATAGTATAAACTATAGTAACAGGCAAACTGTTCTTAATAAGAATGTCACAGTATTGCACCGTTCAGATCTACTTAAATTAGTAGTGGCCTGGAGCTCCAAGGTTTTTTCTTAAGAGTCTTCACTCTCAGGTAACTTTCTTTTAATTGTTCATGTCACTGTACCTAAGAAATAGAGCTCTTAACAACACAGAAAGTTAGTACATTTTGTAATCGACTTCACCTTCTTTCAGAAAAAAACTCAAAGCACTTCCATATATATAATCTATACCACCACAGTAGCATGTTGAAATGAGAAACAGGAGGTAATCTCTTCAAATGTCTCTGGAATATTCTGTGAATGCTAATAGAGAAAGAATATGTATGAATAACATAAAAACTGCTATCCCGTGTTAAAACTCATTAGACCCACTCTGATGCCTGAAAGGACTCCTATACCTTTTTGATAAAAGAAAAAGATGTAAGAGAAGTTAGGACGATGCTTTCAAAACTGTCATTTCATAATCTGTTATAACTTTATCTGCGGCTAAGTTTAACTCAGTAGCAAGACTAGAACTTTAACCATTGTGGAAATACAGGCTGAGTTAATGTTGGCATGTAATAGTCATCCTCAAAACTTAAAACATTAATTAATCTGATAAAATCCCAACAAAGAAGCTGTGGTTTTAGGCCTGTGGGAAGATAAGAGAAGGAAAATCTTTCATGAGTTTTGTTGTGCTGTAGAGAGATCATCATTCACTTGTCATTTCTTTCTGAAAAAAATTTTTTAACATTTATTTATTTTTGAGAGACAGACAAAGAGATAGAGTGCAAGCAGGGGAGGGTCAGACAGCCAGGGAGACTCAGAATCTGAAGCAGGCTCCAGGCTCCTTGCTGTCAACACAGAGTCCAACGTGGGGCTTAAACTCATGAACCATGAGATCATGACCTGAGCTGAAGTTGGACGCTCAACCAACTGAGCCACCCAAGCGCCCCTGTCATTTCTTCTTTAATAGGGCACCTCCCCATCTTCCATTACAAACAGAATGCATGATGTTGTTAATTTCAACACTGTTTCCAGAATACGAAACTAAGACAACCATATTTTTCTCTGTGACACTAAGCAGTCTTCATATTATTTCATATCAAAAGATGAACAGTAAAAGGCATTGTTTTGTAGGTTATTCTCTCAATTTTAGAATAATTTGATTGTGTTTTAGGAAAATAATTATTTCTAAAAGTGTCTTGAGATTTTATTAACAATGTGTTTATTACCCTTCATTACTTTTCATCATTATATGTTAGTAGGGAAGCCTGGGAAACATGAGGTACAAAGAAAGAAAATATATCTTTTGCAAAATAATAATGATGATGATGATAATAATAATAATGTACCAAATTGAGAAATTCTAGATGTAGAAAGAACTTGAGAGAATGTTTGGTCCAATTGCCTCATTTGACAAAAAGGGAAACTGAAGTTCCAAGAATGTAAATAGCTGGCTTACCTCATTTGTCCAAGATGGCTAGCAAATTGCACACTGAGTTCAATGGTCTGTCAGCCATTTCACATTGTCCTTCTTTAGGGAGAGATCTTTTTTAAAAACATTTTTCTTTTTAGTAATTTAATTTATCTTATGAAGAATAAAGTCCTAGTTAAATTATGGCAGATAACTCTCCTTCCAACTTGACTGAAAGTTAAATAATCAGCTATCCAAATCAAGACCAAGCACTATTTTATTAATAGTTGCTTGTCATATCTGACCTTCTAAAATGACAGAAGATTTTTGTTGTTCCAAATAAATATAAAAAATTCATGAAAGTGTTTTTGTAAGTAGCTTATTACCTATAAAGGTATAGCCTTTTAAGACATCCTTTAATATAAAATATGTATAACTGCCTTATAGATTATTAATAGGCTCCCAGAATGTCTAGCACACTAGTTGTGTTAAAAAAAAAAAAACAAATTGGAATTTTGATCCCAAGTTTGTTTTAAATGTATTATTTGAGTTACGGGAGAATTTTCTTAAATCATTCATTTCTAAATGTTGATTTGCAAATATACCCATGCTGACTTCTGTTAGTAATCTCAAAAATAGATCAACCAAAATGATCTCATACCAAAGGGAAAAAAAATAAATGCCTTTGTAATCAAAAGAACAATCTTAGCTGAGTTGAGTGATTCAGGTCAATGATGTTAAATATGTCAGGATTAGTGTAATACAAATACAATAACACATTTCTGTATGTGAACTCAGATTTATCTACTGGGCATTTTTTTCATTAATGAAAGAATGTGAACTATGGCATCCATGACATAGATAAAAAGATGAAGATGTTAGGCCACTTCCTTAGTGGCTTCTAATATTATTCAAAGGATAAAAAATTTTCTAAAAATATAAGAGCAAATATATATCTGTAAGTGCCTAGTCAGAACTTGTTCAAAAATCTTCAAGATGAGTCACAGAGAGGTTTTCTTATGATGCATTTCTTAAGCACAGTAACCCCATTCATTTGACAAGTATTTAATGAACACATACTTCGTGCCAAGCACTCTTCCCAGTGCTGACGATACAACAATGAACAAAATTCCCCGTCTTCATGGAACTTATATTCTGTTGGAAGGAGACATAAAATGTATATAACATCTATGTGAGATGGTGATAAGTGCTGAGGAGGAAAAAAAGCAAAGTAAGGAAAAGAGTTTGGGACTGGGAAAGAGTGCTAATTTACATACAGATGTCTAGAGAAAAGTTCTCTCACCGGGTGGCATTTTGAAGGAATGAACTATTATAAACACCTGGACAAAAACACTTAAGTAAAGAGACAGCAAGTTCATAGACCCTGAAAGAGAAGGAGCTTGACCCAACTGGCACAATATCAAAAGGACAGTATGGTTGGAACAGGAGAAAATGGCATAGATGAGGTTGGGAAGATAACTCAGGCAAATTACGGAGGGCCTGAAGCTGCTCTAAAATCACTAGGTTTTACTCTGAGTTAGCTGGAAGGCATGCGGGGAGGGGCGGTTAGGTCCAAAAGTGATGTAAATATGACTTGTATTTTAAGAGATGAACCTGACTGCTGTGTGGAGAATAGTCTGTAGAGGGCATGAGCACAGCAGTGACCTGTTAGAAAGATGCTGCGGTAATCCACACAAGAGGTGATGTTGCTGGACCACAAGGACAGCAGTGGTGGTAAGAAAGGTGGTAAGAGTTTGATGTATTTGAGAGGACAGTAAAGTTTCACTATCGGTATCAATTTGCTATATGGAAGGCACAATAATGGCCTCCCAAGGTGTCCGGGTCTAATCACCATAACCTGTGAATATATTAAGTTACACGGCAAAAGGGATTATGGTTGCAGATGAATTAAGGTTGCTAATGAGCTGATCTTAAAATAGGGATATTATCTTGGACTATCTGGGTGGGCACATTGTAATCATATAGATCTTTAGAAGTGAAATAGGAGGATGTGAAGATGATATGGCTGTGACATCTGTCACCCCATTGATCACCAAAGTTGATTCTGTTGATCTGACTGTCTAGGCAGGTGTCCCCTTCCTCCCTCACCACTCCATGCACATCCCTCCCAAAGCTGAGTTCTTGGTCAAAGAGGTTGACAGTCCCTTGATAGAGGAACACTGTTCTTCAGTTAAGGGTACATGAGTAGCTCTGGTTCCCCTGCTAGTACCTTTAGAACTTTCAAAACTTGAGGAAGAAGAAAGAGAGAGGAAGAGGGAGAGGGGGAGGGGGACAAAGAAGAAGGAAGAGGAGGAGGAAAGGAAGAAGGAAAGCAGAAGAGTAAGTCATAGAAAGATGTGGCTACTGAAGAAAGGCACAGAGAGCTGCAACTTGGCTGCAGAGAAAGGTAGAGAAAGTGGGCCATATGCAGTCTCTAGAAACAGAAAAGGGCAAAGAAACAAGATTTTCTTCTAGAACCTGCAGAAAGGAACCCAGGTTCGACACCTTGATGGATCTATACCCAGTGAGACCCACCCCAGACTTGAAATCTCCAAACTGTAAGATAACAACTTTGTATTGTTTAAGCAAGTTTGTGGTGACAAGTTACAACAGCAATAAAAGAAAAGTTAACACAGATTAGTATGGGGTGTAAAGAATATTATTTGACTTTTATAACTCTTTTGGCTTGTACAGTGCTGATTTATTATTTACATAGTTAAATATGCTTTTTTACATCTTTTGAATATCTAAGTACACAAATGAAGTCTTCTGATTCAAATGTTGGTACCTACCAGTGACCTTTAATTCATTTTTCATTTTCAGAATATGAACACAAAATTTTATTAAATTTGATCATTTAACAAAAAGTTCTGTGAAGTATGATTGTGAAGTACTGAAAATATTTTTTAAATTAATGTCAGTAGTACTTAAAAACAAGCATTGTCTTTCCAGATTGTCAGCTTGCAAGCCTAAACCCTAATAGCATTCAGTGTCATATTAAGACAGGTTTGAATCTCTTTCCTCAGCATTGCCTTCAGAGCCTGTTTACAAATCTTGCAAGTAAAGCATACTATGAATTTACAAAATCTCCTATTTTTTTTCCTGGAAAATAAGCTAGCAAAATACATTGCTCACTTAACTTTATTTTTTATTTATATCCTTCCTATCAGATGAAAACCAATTGAGGCCGGATCACTCACTCTCCCCATTCATTTAAGAGATATTTGTAGTTTTATATTTGGTTCACTGGACCTATAAGAAAATCACTTTTGTCTGGGAGACCAAACTAGCTGTGTTAGTCCCTTAGCAATAAGTTCCAAGGCACGCAAACAACTGGAGAAGCAGGTTTTAGCCCAGTTGTTGGGACCCAAAAGAACAAAGCTATGACAGCTGTTGTTCCTGGAGATCTGGGCATACGTCGGAGAAATTGTCAATACTTGAGAAATGAGGTGGGATCCAACTCCTGGAAAAACCAGTAAGAACAAGATCAAAGATAGGGCATAAGGATTAAGTGAGAGATGTAGTTTACATTGATGCTTTGATCCTAGAGGCAGGGATTGGTGAAATTGAATTAATCCATTCAAAGCAAGGAAAGCCTCAGTCCTAGGGACTTATAACTGGGACCATGGTGGTGCTAAACTTGGTGACCAGCTGAACATCTGGGGTTTATATCTGACACACTTGACCCACTGTTTTGTTGACAACTAAAGGAACATGGGGAAATGGGCTACACAGAAGATGGATGGCTCTAGGATTTCAGGTCCAGGACCGTGACTTCACCTGAAGCCAATCAGACTGGGTGGAGAGATTTAAGGAAAAGCAGAGATAGCCTATCTTGCTGATTCTGTGGTTACTTCAAAAATTGTGTGGACCTGGGCCTACTTGGAACTGTGTAGGAAAGTGGGAGGGTATAAAAACATAACAAAGGGTTAAAATAGAAGAATGTTGGTTGGGTTAAAGTGGTAGAGCGAGAGGAAGCTTAATTCTAAAAGATGAAAGGACTAAACGTTCAAAGGGAAAAAGCATGAATTCCCAAAACCACCCTCTTTTTTCCTCCTAGGCAAAACTGAAGCCCTCACCCTCTGTCTACTTGCAATAGGAGATTTTCTTTTTTATTGTGCACCTATTCGTAGTATCTCTTCTCCATTGTTTGTACTTTTCCTTTCCAGTGCACAGACTAGGAGTTAACTTTCTAAACTTGCTAAATGAATCTCCTGATACTCTTTCAAAGAAATGTGCAACCTCGCAATAATTTAAGAGCTTCTCTTTTTCAGATGTACGTCAGGCCTTGCCTTGGGGAGTTCTAACTTTCATTAGAACTGGTCACATCAAAAAGTGGAGCTTATCTGAAATAATTAAGGAAATATCCAGAATATCTTAAGCAATTCCTCCAACTATTGGTACCAAAGCTGCAGACTTCTTGAAATCACTGCTCAAATAGATGATGTTGCTGTCACCCAGGATGGAGTCTAGATAAGGACACAGACTCTTGCCTTAGGCACAAAATTTAAGAGGGTGCTAAATAATTTAGTAATGAAGATGAATAATATCAAATAAAATCTAAATTAATACAAAAATTATAATGAGCAAAATATCAAATTGATGAGCAAAATATTGTTATTCTAAATAAAAACAGGTTCAGTACCTTAATCCTTTTTTTCTTCTCTGATGAAGGAATATTTGGCCTAAGAAATGAGAATGTACTCTAAATTATGTATGTACGGATACATTTTCTAGCAAAGAAAACATGAGATTTAGCTTATTGATTATTCCATATAAAAATGTGAGCATTAACTGCTAGATTTTGCTTCCAATGAAGCTATGAAATCAGTTGCTAATTAATAAGCCACTGAATGCCTGATAATTTTTATTTCATTTAACTTTCATTTTTACTTATCTTTCAGTTATCACTTATCCATACAAAAACATTTTGAATATTTATATGGGATGTTTCATCACCAAGTTTCCACACATGTGTTTCCCAAGATACACTATATATAAGAACTATATGGAATTTTTAAGGATGCTCTAGAGATAAAAATAAATTTTATGCATCAATGAAAATTATATATAACTTACTTGTTAGACATTCACCACTTCTATGTAACCCATCTGTGTCTACTGGAACTTAAACTTGACCCCAAAACCAACCCTAATGCCAGCTTTCTGAAGAAAGCTAAACACAAAGCATGTAGCTTATTGAACACTGGAAAGATTGTATGACAGGTGACTGTGCACAGTGTATGACAGGTCACAATCATTAGGCCCAGCCTTTCCTCTGAGCCCCAGGCACCACATCACATTTCTCCTTTGACTTTTTCTGCTAGAGTAGGAAGTTCAGCTCCTCTCTTCTCTCTCCTATCTTCTTCCAAAGGGGAGCTCAATGCCAGCATGAGTTGTCTTCTACTGCATAGCTGATAAAGAGATGAATTATCTTTTGAACAAGTAGATCACTTTTCTTAAGGATCTTCATGTCAGCTGTTAAAAGGATTAAAGTTTCACAATATTCCAGCATATTCCTTATAGAGAAGGCCTCTCCCCTTTAGGAGATATGAGATATGAATGCATAACAATTACCTTGGGTTCCTAGACCTACCTCATTCTTCTGCTTTCTGCGAACCTGCAATTTTTTTAAAGGATGGCTCCACTGGCCCCCCCCCACCCCCCCACCCCCACCCGGCTTTCCAGTCTCTCCTCACTGCATGGAACATTTTCCTCTCTCTACCTGGGACACATCTCATATCTCCCAACCCAGGCAATTTATTTCTGGGAACTCCTTTTTGTTCTCTCTGAAGCGATGCTCGCATTCAATGTGGGACCACTACATGCTAAAGATCTATAGCTGCTCTGTTAGCCAGTTTGCTAGCAGTTAGCCAGTTGTGCTGACTGGGAGTCAGACTTGCTGGCATAGTCTCTGACTAGATCCCCTGGCGTCTTTGGAGGAACTTCCTGGCCAAAGGCAGATGATCTGTGGCTCCCACCCCCCTGGGATTCTGCTCTTCTGCAATTAGACTCAGAGAGCATTATCACGGCCACATCAGTGTCAGCTCCCTCAATCTGAACCGTGCCTTCAATGGCAGTTCCATTTGTCCCACCCATTCTTACCATTCCATCATTGCTACTTTAGGAGCACTGCCTTTCCTATCTCCCTTCTAGAATTTAATTTTACTAGCAGTGAGAAATTGAGGGACCTTATGGTCTGTCCCGGAGCCTGCAATGCTCTTCATTGTAAACAGCTGCTTCAGCAACTTGCACTAACTGGACATAATTTTTCAGACTGTATCCATCAGCACCTCTATGCAGAAGTCCCTCAAGTCTTGACATATATGTTAAGGTACTTTCAGTGATATGTGTTCACAAACTTGACATGTAAGTCTCCACATCTGCCTGCATTATTGAGTAACTTTTTGACTGATGTCAGACATTCTACTGTAGAAATGGAGGTGTTTGTGGCTTTTGAAAGCATATATAATTCTTAGTGCCAGACTCTACACATTCTCTATTCATTTCTGTTGCAACGATACTTCAGAGGCTTTTCACCCCACCAACATTTCAATGGTGTGTTCCAACCACAATTCAAAACCTTCTTCTCAAGTTCCTGGCATTGGATTCTTGCCCTCCCCACCCCACCCTACCCCACCCCAAATCTCTAGAGCCTGGCTAGCAAAAGCTCTCAACCAGGAGCTCAAACAGTGGCCCTAATTCAGTTTTCAATAGCGGTCCAGTTACAGCTAATAAAGTCAGTTGAATCCCTTAATTAACCCAAGCATGTGTGTGATATATCCCCTTTTTTCTTCCTTGACACATTCCAATTTTCTAAAAAATGATGTCAAGGTTGGTTTAAACACAAATGTACAGCTGGATACTTCATCAAGGAGTTTCTTTGATCTATTCTAATAAGCTCACAAAACACTGGGCCTGTGAGACTCCAAGTGAAACACTCAATATCCAATCATACATTGTTCCAAAGGCTTTTCTGTAGCATCCCTCTGACTTTCAGTTTCTTCACCAAAGAGCAGCATGGCTCCTAGTACATCAATCTCCACTTCCTGCACCATTAGCCATGAGGAACAGGCAGTAGGGGCTCTATTAAGAGTGACATTTTAATCTGATGGGCATCTAGATGCCCTCTGTAGATAAAGTATCTCAGAAAATTCTCTAAGGCCCAGGTGTCAGATACCCCTTAACAGTACAGGTTCTTCCCCAAACCAGCTCTGCTTTAAAATACAGCTAGTTTTTAGTTTCTAGAGAATATCTGATCACATCACACATATTGAGATTTTTTTTTTTTTTTTAGCTCTACTCAAGTTTTGTGGGGACATGTCATTTATCTTAATTTTATCCCTCAGCCCCATTCACTAAACCTCTTCCGTAAACGAAATCTTACCCACACGTGGAGGCTGCACAGGCAGTGTGCTACATACAGCTGGAATTCAGGGAAGTCGTTTAAACTGGAGATAAACATTTGTAGCTTTGAGAGTTTACAGAGTAGAGAAGATTTTGAAGCCTGAGCTCTGGGGCATTCAAGATTTTAAAATTTAGGGAGTTAAGGAGGAACTAACAAAAGCAAAAAGGAATGAGCAGTCACTGAGAAGAAACTGGAAGCATGAAAAAGCCAAGGAAAGAAAATGATTAAACGATGCCATGCCAAATAATGCTGATAGGCGAAATGGAGTGAAGAATGAGAATTAACCTTTGTATTTGACAATAGGGTGGTATGTCCCTGGGTATCCTGACAAGAACAACTCCAGTGGAGAGGAGCAAGGCCTGGTTGAGGTAAGTTCAAGATAAATGAGAGAAGAGAAGCTGGAGACACAAAGAGAAGCAGAGATAGAAGTCAACAGAATAAGTAGCATCAATATAATTTTTTAATTGAGAAAAAATAACATACTTTGTAGGCTTATGGGGAGAAAATAAACAGATTTAGGAAATAGGGGGGAGGTTTTCTAGAAGGATGAATTTCAGAAGGTAAGAGAGCATGGGTGAGTGCACCAGTGAAAAAGTTGACCTTTGCTAAGAGCAGAGGTAGCATTCACAGTAATAAGAAAAAGGGCCCAGTGTATGGACTCTGAGGACCATATGAGTAGATTTGGTGATGGGCTGCAGTGGTAATTCTCTTCTGATAGCTTCTTTATTGTCACTAAAATGGGAAGAAAAGTCATGAGCTGAGAGTGACTAGGGAGTAGGAAGTTGGACTTTTAGGAAGAAAAATAAATAGGTGTGAAATAATTATCTAAGAAAGTAGAAAGATCAATGAACTGGGAATATGGACTGAAGCCAGGCAGCATTAAAAGCTCACTTGAGATTAGTAATCAAGAATTTAAATTGAGATGGAGCTATGGGATAAAAGTATGGAGTCATCCAGCTTTGTTTAGTTGTATAAAGTCAGGCATATATTAAGGGGAGAATTTGATTTAGTTAGGATCATATTTTGACCCCCCCCAAAAAAAAGTTGTAACAAAGTGAGAAAGGAACCAAAAAATTTAAACCTGTTTGCAATAAACTGATAATAATGATTGATGAGGAAATGTAAGCAGACTAAAGTGAGAAGTGAATACATGAGGCAGATAAGAGAAAATGTAACGAGGTAGAATCAGTGAATTGGAGGCTCTGTAAGTATTATGGTTTCTGGATTTGGGATTGCAAAAAAATAAGTCAGACCCAAAAAAGTGTCAATTGTGATGAGAGAGAGAGAGAGAGAGAAAGATGCTTGAAATTGAGATTAAGAACAGGATATGGTTTTCAATAATGAAAAGTTCTAAGTGATAACTTAAAGATGGGCAAGACAGTGTACAACAAGGTCATTGATGGAAGGAAGATCAAGGAACAAAGAAGCCATATAATTGTAGGTCTGCATAGGTCTTGAAATTTTCAAGAATTATGAATCATGTAGGCAAGAAAGTATGTGCTAGGAGCAAAGTGCTTCTGGGCATCAGAGGAAATGACTTAAACATTTACAGGAAAGCTATTCTTTCTCTCTGACATTTGCTAAAAAAAATGGATGATTTTTTTCCCTCCATATCAGTTTATATAACAAAAAACGGCAATAAATAAACTCATTCAGAGCAGGATGAGTTGAATATTGTTATTATTGGCTGCCCAACCAGCATTCATTTATCCCTTCCTCCTTCCTATGTAAACCCTGATTTAAAAATTTTTTTTTTCAACGTTTTTTTATTTATTTTTGGGACAGAGAGAGACAGAGCATGAACGGGGGAGGGGCAGAGAGAGAGGGAGACACAGAATCGGAAACAGGCTCCAGGCTCCGAGCCATCAGCCCAGAGCCTGACGCGGGACTCGAACTCACGGACCGCGAGATCGTGACCTGGCTGAAGTCGGACGCTTAACCGACTGCGCCACCCAGGCGCCCCATGTAAACCCTGATTTTATTGTGGTATCCACACATTCATACTGAAATCATATGCCAAAGGACTGGTGATATTATCTCCCATCTTCAGATGGTGCTTGATTTTATTAAGGATAATATAACTCTTGCCAATGATCGGTTAAGGAATAACATGTGACCTGACTTGTGCCAATAACATACCAGAAAGATTTTACCAGTGCTTCTAAGTTCCTCTTGGAATTTCTCTCCTTTCCCTGACCCCACCAAAGGACTTTCAGAAATGACAATACTTGTCAACTTGCAGTTGTTATCGTGTATGGATATGAAGCTTGTGACCCCCTTGCTATCAACCTGTATTGTGTAAAGCAATACAAGAAAAAGGAAGTCAAGTAACCACAGGTTATACATGTATATACCCTGAACAAGTCCTACCTCAGGATTTCCATTTATATTAGTCTATATAAATTTTCTTATTGTTTAAGGATAAGCCCTTGGATGAAGTTTTCTCTCACTTGGTAAAAAGAAGAAACTCAATTTATGCAGGGAATTTCAAAATATTATTATTTTTTGTTTCAAATGCATGGAAATATAAATGGAAACATTGAGGAATCTCATCTTTATGGAGTAAGTCAGATTTTTCATGGATATACTAAGTTACTGGTGATCAGAATTCTTCAGAATACCGACAGGTGTTATATGTACCTTATTTTAGGGAAGTAGAGTCTTTTATTTTTATAAATTAAATTAAGAACATTTTATTGCCTAGCATATGAAACAACAACAACAACAACATCCTGGACTGTAATGGTAATGAATTGATTGGAAACATGGGAAATTAATGGGAAGCATGGAAGCTGGAGATCAAAAACTTGTCACAAAATGAAACAGTTTCAAGCATACACAATAATCTCATACAAAAGAACAAAGTTCCAATAATAATAAAACTATCCCTATGATATTTTAATGACTACAACTTGTTCCCTTAAAAATAAGAAATCAGTTAAAAATAGAGTTTTAGCCGTGAAGTTCTCAAAGTTTCAAGAAAAAACTGAAGATACAGCATTCTAACATAATACTATTATGGTCATGAGTTTGCCATTATACCTAAGTGACCATTAAAATAAGGTAGAAAAACAGCCATACTGAGGAGGAAGCCAAACATGATAGTTTTAATATTAAAGTATACACACTCAACTAAGATGTATGGAAAGGGGAAAATAAGTCTTGGAAATAAAACAGATTTTTTGTGTGGAGTTAAGGAACACATTGATTATTAGATTACTCATATCAGTTATTCCTTGAAAGTGCAGCAAGACTAATCATCGTTTGCCATATGTCCATACAGATGTCAGATATGTCAATGAAGATTATTGCAGAAGTTTTAGGAATCATTGTTAGCTTTGGCATCTTTTCCCTTTTGCTCTGTCACAAGAGCAGTAAATCCCCCAAAGGGGCTTATTCTTCAGTCTAGATCTTAGAATGAATATGACATGTGGAATAAAGTCAGAGATAACCCACAACAGACACGTAAATGAGAAATAAGCCTTTTTTTGCTGTAAGCCAAAGAGCTTTGTGGTTGTTTGTTACTACAGCATGACCTTGTACACACTAATACACAGCATTCAAACAACATGTATACATATGGATTTAGACAAGAGATTTTAACTAATTGAAGGAAAATCCAAGTGAGGGTCAAAAGAAGAGACACACATATAAAAGAGCTGGTATTGTGTATATTATCATAGATTACAGCACATTGGAGAGAAAATTACATTCATATTAATCATCAAAAATACAAATGTATTTTCTTCTGCCCCCAGCTGCTCTTTATACTCTTGATCTTCATGCACAGATTCTTTCCAGACATTTCCAGAGATACCTTTGGGATATATCAAGGGGGATGCAAGGTTAGTCTTGTTGGTTATCCTGCAGCAACTACCAGTCCCCTCCTTTCTGGCTCAGCTTGCTGCACAGATGTCTTCTGTGTCTGCCAACATAAGGAAGATTATTTCCATAGCTAGTGCACACCAGAGGCCCTGACATTGCTGTCGATATCTCCTGTAGTTGTGGTGAGGCCTCTGATGTCAGAGAGCCAGGGAGCTGACGTCTGCAAAACAGCATGGGCTATGTCTCCGCTAAAAGTGTCAATTGTTAACTAAAAGTCTATCACCAATTTTGTTGAGCCCTTATGCTATCAGGTGCCCCAGAAATTTTAGTAAATAGCTCATTTTCTTTATTGCCCCTCCCCCCTCCCCCACTAATCTTTCTTTCTTTCTATTTCCCTCTTTTGCTTTGGTTTGTGACACTGGGCCAGATGACATTTTCACTAACTTTACTCTGCATTCAAAGTGGTCCCTTCTCTCCCCTGCTAGCCTATTGACTTTAAGCCCATTATCTTTAATTCATACTAGGGTAAGTTCTCTCCCACGTAGGTCCCCAGGACCTCATTTTCCTGGATCCCTGCCCCAACAACCCTCCAGTGGAACATGCCTGGAAATTCATTCAACTGATGTGTGTTGAAGGCCCACTCCATATCAGGCATGATGTTAGGTACTGGAGATGGAATGATGAATGAGAAAACAGTCTTGACCCTTCAGAAGATTAAATCTGTGCAATAAACTGAAAAGTAAACAGAAAATTGTTATAAGAGTGACTCTACAGTACTACAGGAAACTAATGAGGGGAAATAGACTCATATTTGTGGTTAGGGAAGAATTTCCTGGAGCAAAACATGTCTAATATAAAACCCAAGGCATAAGAGGAATTACACCATCAAGTAGCAGGAAGAAAAGCAGGGAGGCAGAGACAGCAGTATTTGCAAAGGCCTAGAACTGAAAGAGTGTGATCAGTTTGGAGAACTGGAAGTCAGACAACCTAGATGTCTCCATAAAGAGCGTAAGTGCTGTGAGGGCAGGAGAGTGTTGCTACATCCCCTCATGCCTGGTAGTTGCCTGATATACAGTAATTACTCAATAAGAATGAATGATCTCAGATTGTGAGGATCAGAAAGACTGATGACATATACTCTAGAAAGGTAAGTGGGAACAAGATCATGAGGTGTATGTAAGGCAGCTTAAGTATTGTGGCTCAGAAAGCAATCTATAACTATTGAAAGATTTTAACTATAGTGAAGAAGGACATGATTAACTCTGCACCTCATTGCAGTGTTAGAATGGTTTAGACAAATGACTAAGGGTCAGGAAAGAAGTTCTACTTAGGAGGTCATTGCAGTCATCAGCTAATTCTAGGAATAACTAATATTGATCTTATGTCTATTATGAGCCTAACCCTAATCTAAATGTTTTACTTGCATTATCTCACTTAATCTTGTGAAAAACCTAGTGATATAGGTAACATTATTTCACATCTTTTATGGAGGGGGATCATGAATCACAGAAAGGTTAAGCAACCTGCTGAAGGTCACATGACTAGTAAGGAGGTAACAAACAAAACCAAGATTCAAAACCACTTAGTCCCTTTCTGAACCTATACTCTCAATCTCTTTCTTATATTCTATATCACATGAAAAATGATAGTGATTTATTTAAAAAAGGGAGGGAGGAGTATTGTATTGGAGAAAAGTGTTATAGAAAGAGAGAGGTTAAGGAGGAGAAATTGACAAGATTGGGAACAGGATTAGATGTGTGCTGTGTGGATAAGGAATATAGAATCAAAGTTGACTTCCAAGTGTCAACTTCTAAGTGAGGAAGTACATAAGGAGTTTGAAAATGGGGATAAATTGGTATAAGACATGTTACACTGTAAACGTTTATGAGATCTCAAGTGGAGAGTTTGAATAAGTAGTTGTAACTATTGGTGTGGATGGCAGTGTAGAGTGGAGATTTAGATTTAAGTCTTCAATTTAGGATGATCATTAAAGCCAGGTTGGGCACACTCATTCAAAGACTATGTAGTGAGAAAAGAGAAGAAAAGATGGAAACCTAATGTATGTGAAAATTAAAGGACATCAAAATGGAGAATGCCTCATTAAAAAATAATAATAATAATAATAAGAGTTGGGATGCCTGGGTGGCTCAGTCAGTTGGGCGTCCGACTTCGGCTCAGGTCATGATCTCATGGTTCATGAGTTCGAGCCCCGCGTTGGGCTCTGTGCTGACAGCTCGGAGCCTGGAGCCTGTTTCAGATTCTGTGTCTCCCTCTCTCTCTACCTCTCCCCTGCTCCCACTCTGTGTCTTTCTGTCTCAAAAAGAAATAATAAAACATTTTTAAAAATTAAAAAAAATAAAGAGTTAATCCAGGAGAATGTGATGTCATAGAAACCAGGGGAATCAAGTGTTTTAAGAATGAGGAAGCAGAGATTCAGAAACAAAGACCCGATTGCCCCAAACAGAAGTTGCAGGAAGTCACAAAATGATAGGAATACTAAATGTCAATTTTGATGAATTGCCAGAAACACAAATGGACAAAAATGAGACTGAAAAGTTTGGAGCAAAAGACTTTGGAGAGCCTCAAACTTTTGAGAGCTTTCTCTCAAGGAACCCCACCATGTTCTCATAGTGGGAGTCCAAAAAATATCCCCTTGAGGCTCTGGCAAGGGGAAGGGAAGAGTAACGATATGAAACATCTCAGTTTTTCTCCATAACAAAGAAGGCTCTTGCCAGACTTGCTCAAGGATCTGGGAGCCATCCTTTTAAAGTGTAATCATCATAGGGGTGCTGGGGTGGCTCAGCCTGTTAAGCATCCGACTTTGGCTCAGGTCATGATCTCATGGTCTGTGAGTTTGAGCCCCATGTCGGGCTCTGTGCTGACAGCTCTGAGCCTGGAGCCTGCTTTGGATTCTGTGTGCCCCCCCTCCCCGACTCTGCTCTGGCTCTGTCTCTCAAAAATAAATAAAAGTTAAAAAAATTTTTTAATGTAATCATCACAGAAAATAATGCCCTTATCTTCCAGTTTCTGTGGGAAGTTAGGAGCCTAACTTTGGTGCTCCAACTTGTACAAGCACCTCCTGTCACGGAGACAGAACAAAGTTTACTTTTCATTTGGATAAGCCAATTGGAAATCAGATTGCTTAAGATCCACTCACCCCAGGTCTTTAAAAAAAATTTTTTAATGTTTTATTATTTATTTTAGAGAGACAGAGCATGAGCAGGGGAGGGGCAGAGAGAGGGGGAGACACAGAATCCAAAGCTGTCAGCACAGAGCCTAGTGTGGGGCTTGAACCCACAAACCATGAGATCACGACCTGAGCTGAAGTCAGACACTTAACTGACTGAGCCACCCAGGCATCCACACACACACCAGCTCTTTAGGTGTTCTCTTACTTTTTGTCAGAGTGGAGCTGAGTGTCCATAGTTGGTCTGTGCTTTCTCCCGTATCATTGGCAATAGTATCAGAATAAAATCAGTTTCCATCTTTAAATGGACAAATAAAAGAATGCCAGAGCAGTGAACAGTGTCAAATCCTGCAGAAATATCAATTAAAATAGTCTGAATCTATCCAGTAGACTTTAACAGCAAGGTAACTTAGGACTGTGAAAAGAAACTTTTTGGATAGAATGTTCCTGACAATGAGAAAATTCAACCTATCCTGGATGCTCCAAGAAATTCTGACTTAAAAAAAATGCAAAGAAATAATAAGAAAAGTCCAGTGTAAAAACAAAGAAGTTGAACTTAAATAACTTTTCTGTTTCAAGCACAGGCAATCAACATTAGCTAACTGAAAAACAAAATGGAAATTCTTAAAAGACTGAAGTGTCTCAGTGTTATCCAGGACAGAAATGTTGCAATACCTCTAAAGGATGGAGTAGGCAAGTGGGTCCCCATGATCCCTGCCTCCCAGTATTCATGTTCTTTTTAATCCTAACCCCTTGAGTGTAGGCTAGACCTAGTGACTCACTTCTAATGAATAAAATATGACAAAAGTGACAGAATGTCATTCCTAATATTAGGTTACAAAAATGCTATGACTTCTGTCTTGATCACTCTCTCTCACCCTCTCTTTCCCTCTCTCCCAGCTATTGCTCAGGGGGATATAAGTAGCTCTAAGTTTGGTATGTGGAGGTAGATGACTTGTTTCTTTCGTTTCACAGATCTATGGATAAAAGGGACTGTATCCAAGGAGTTATACTTATGGAACTATCTGAGGATCCTCATTTGCTCCTGAACTTGATTTATATAAAGTGCTTCCAGGCTTTGAGCTGATGTAATAAGATGAGACTTTTGGAGACCTTAAGAGAGATAGAGTATCTTCTGAATATGTTAGAGATATGGATCATTGGGGTCTGGAGGGTAACTTATAGTGGATACCATTAAAATAAGCTTCATTGATCTTTACCTCCTGGTGTTCATAGCCTTTGGTAATCACCTCTTCATAAATGTGGGCTTGTCCCCTTTTTTTAATGACTGAAATACAGCAAAAGTGATAGGATATAAATTTCAAGATTAAGTAACAAAAAAATTGTGACTTATGCCTGGTTCCCTGCATTTCTTACTCTCCTTCCAAGCCCTAGCACTGGGAAATCAGCTTTAAAGAAAGCGAGTAGCCCTATAGAGAGGTCCATGTGGTGAGGTTGGACCTCAGGCCACAGCCAGAAAGGACCTTGGGCCTGTGGATGGCCCCATGAGCGACCTGGGAGTGGATCTTCTGCCAGTCAAATCTTGAGATGACTATATCCACAGCCCGCACCTCGATAGCCATTTTGTGAGAGAGCCTCAGAGGCAACCAGGTAAGTCCTATTTGGATTCCAAATACACAAAAACCATAAGATGACATATGTCCATTCCATAAAATTGCTGTGTTTGGGAGTAATTCATTACCCTATTATAGATAATTAATATAAAGAAACAACAACCTGGGAGTATAACTCTATCTGAACATCCTCCTCATCTCTATTATCTGCTTCTTTATACCCCGCTCTCCGTGTACATCATGGTAAAAAATACAGATGCCCTTTGGGCCCAAATTCTTGGGGAGCTAACCAGCCACTTTTCAGTCAGTTGTCTCCTCCAATAATATGAAATATGCTCAAAGGGGCAGGATGCCACTGTGCACCTCCATACTCAGCTACCATTGCTTATGGACGGGGAGGCAGGTAAGTAAGGTCCTGAAAACCTAAGCACACACAGCCTGAGCATAGATACTAAAAGAGATTTCATTTCGAGTTTCTTGAAGGCATGTTTTTACAATCAGCATGACAAACATGTCCAAATATACATTATGTTGAAATTTCAATATTTCCCCAACCTAACAACTTCTATCATGAATTTTAAGTCATGTTGGATCATTCAACTATGTGGGTTTTTAATTGCTTTTCACATGCCTGAGGAAACTCTTTTTTGAAGTCAGAAATTATTGTCACTTTTGAAAATATTTAATACAAAGAAATACCAATCATTCCTGATCTGTATTTCAGAGTCAAATACTCCTTAAGGTAGCTTAGGTGGAAGTAATAGTAAAATTAAGGAGGGAATATGGCCTTCTCCACACCACAGGTAACAGATTTGAACTTATTATTTTGAATACCTCAAGATAATAATTGAGAAGCTATCATACTTATTAAAATATTCATTTATAATTATTTGTAATAACATGTAAGAACAGTGAAAAGTTGCTAGATAACTAAATCAAAATGCTCATAAGTTTAAAAGGATAAAATTGTATGATAGCCTAATTTTAAACTTGATCCTGGCAAAGTATTATAAAGTACAGGATACTAAATATAACAAAAATAATTGATAACATAAAAATATGGGTGGAGGCAAGAAAAGGGAAAGATTTGATTGAGGTATAAATTTTTTTCTTCTAAATCATTTGTGATGTGGTACAATAAAAACACAGGTACAATAACATTTAAAATGTGTGGTTAAAAGAAAGAAAATAAAAGAAAGGAGATTTAAAAGACCAAGGGGACAATAACAAACATCAAAATGTTAATAAATGATTTTTAAACTTTGAAATCTTTTATTCATTCATGTGTTGTACATTCACTCATTTATTCATCAGGTAAACATTCATTAAGACCTATTTTATGCCAAGCCTTTTTGATAAATTCTGAACAAGACAGATGCTGTACTTGCCCTCTCAGAGTATTTTGAAATTTTTTTCTTAAAATAAATATCTATATTCTGAAAATATGCAAGCCCCAAGTGAAAGAAGGAAAATGAAATTCTGGGCGATATATTTTGTAAATGTTGAAACATGTCTGGAAGTCAGGAGTACTTTTTTTCCTATTGCTATATCATTGATGGCAAGATTTCCAGCACACAGTAGATTAGGGAGTGTGAACGCCGTGACTATTATTGAGTTATTTTTAGGAATTAAGTATGCAGGAAATGCTGCAGCTTATATTTAGACACCTTAGGGATGCTCTTGTGTTTGGTAACCTAATTGAGCTGAGTTCTGTTTAAAGAGAGCAGACAAAGTGTAATATGCAACTTCACATTCACAAACAAATTTTAACCCAATCTCTACTTAAAAGATTTCCTATTTGTTTTTAACATAGAAGTGTCCTGACTTTTTAAACATAGCATGTGCTTGCATGCACACACACACACACACACACACAGGAAAGAAAAATGAAATTGAATGTTGTTAGCTATTTGTGTGTGATATTATGCCACTCTGTTTCCTTTCTACACAAGGATCACATTTTAATACTTTCAAAGATCAGTGAGAGCAGAAGAGTACATTTTCTGGTGTGAGTTAAGCAAGCAACTGGAAGGCAAACGTGTAAGCCATAAGTGAGACATTCCAGTCATCAACACTAAATCTAAATGTAGGTTATTCATCTCAAGTGCTTGTGCCACTCATTTATTCATTTATATGTTCCATGAATAGTTATTGGTCACTTAGTATACATCAGACATTAAAGGTAAGGGAATATGGTCATGCCAAGACCAAGCCCTTGCACTCATAGAGTGTATAATCTAATGGAACAGACAGATGCATGCATGCCTGTGTGTGCACACGCACACATGCACAAACTAATGTATGGTTCAGTTAGTGCTAACCACTCTGAAAACAAACAAAACAAGGTGAGGAGATAAATAGCGGTGGGATGCGGCCATAGCTATTTTAGAAAGGTTATAATGGAAGACTTCTTTGAGGAGATAGTCTTCGAAGATCATCTGCATAAAATGAATGGAAAATCATACAAAAGTTGGGGGAAAGAAAATTCTAGTGCACAAACTGTAACAAAAAAATAGGCTTGACATAGTCCTAGAATTGCAGGAAAAATGAAGGTGTATAGGACAGGGAGAAAGGAGGTCAGAGAACGAACTTATAACACAATATACACAGATATAATCCAATTAATACAAGATTTTGTAGGCCACTGAGACAGTTTTAGATTTTACTGTCAATGCGATGAAAAGCCATTGAGCATGACATGGTCATCTTCATTATTATCTTGTGGCAACATTTCAAATTCAGCTTTCCTGAAACTGAGCTCATTATTTTTCCCATCCCTCCCCTCCAAAGCTTTTATACCTCCTAATCTTTCTGTGTCATTTAAAAATCACGATTCTGTCCTTCATGCATATATGAAATATCATGACCACTGTTGATTCCTTCTTCTTCCTCACCTCCCTGACACTGTGTAAAGAAAGCTAAAATAGACATCCGAGTACCTGAATTCTTGTCCTTACTCTGTAACCTACTTGCTGAATGGCATTTAGCAGGTCACTCAACCTTTCTAAGTCTGTTTTCTCAGCTTAAGACAAAAATAAATAGATGGTTGTTGTCAGGATTATTATTTATGATGCGCCATGTTTCTCACAATCAATTTACAGATAAAGAAATTGAGAAACAGGTTGGCAAATGAATTTGCCTTAAATTAGGCATCTAGTAAGAGGCGGATTGGGGATTCGAAGGCAATTTTCTCACTGCAGAGGTGAGGCATTTAATACATATGCTATCCTTCAAAATGAAGTTGTGTACGAGAGTATGCTTTGAAATAAAAATCAAAGTATTGTCTTCCTCATCCATTACTTGACATTCTTGATAGCTCGTACTTCCTTCAGTTCTTATTCTAACATTCTGATTCATGTCTGTCCTGGGGATGAAGATACGGAAGATCCCAATCTTGCCCTCAACTAGTGTTAAACTTTAAATGAATCTTTACAGTGTTTTGCGAGAGACTTATTTCGATAGGGATGGAGGAGAGCATGAAGGTTGCATATATAAATAGGCATGTAAGTTTTAAGGATAGTGATTTTTATGCTGAAGTTTGCACTTGGTCTTAACATTTCCCTGGCCATGGCAATAGTGCAAGTCCTCAATGCCATGAGGAACATGAAAGCTGGAGGGAACCTTAGGAGTCAACAATTTCTGGGCAGTCAGTATCTACTTGCTGGAACCGCACTGCATGTGCTCACTGTTTATGCCATCCCCTTTTATATTTTCTTTTTTTTTTTTTTAAGTTTATTCATTTATTTTGAAGGAAAGAGAGAATGCTGAAGGAAGAGAGAGAATCCCAAACAGGCTCCGTGCCATCAACATGGAGCACAATGCGGGGCTCAAACCCATGAACCATGAGATTATGACCTGAGCCGGAATCAAGAGTTGGACATTTAACCAACTGAGCCACACAGGAGCCCCATTTGGGCCTATTTCTTAAACCTCTCCCCTACCTTCCTTATTCAGTTGTTTGTAATACTGACTTAGTAGCTTCCTATGTCTAATTGTATTTTAAATAATATAATGTCATATTTTATTTGACCTTTTAGGTTTTCCCTTAATACTCTTAAGTCTTTTTTGTTGTTTTTCCTTTACCCTAACTTCCATTTCTTCTTTCACTCCATCCATTGAGAGTGTGAGCCACTCCTTCTCTACCTTGACTGTGCCATCTAAAATTATACCCTGTCACTCTCTTTCTTCTTATTCTGTTTTATTTTTCTCCTCAGCACTTATCTCTGCCAAACCTACTCTATTCTTATTTATCATCTAACTCTCTTATTCAAATTTAGTAGGATTCTTTGTCTGTTTTTGTTCACTGCTCTCATACCAATCACTGCTGTGTGCCTGTTACAAATAAGGTGCTCAGTACATTTTTACTGAATTGAATGAATCTAACTTTTAAAAAATTTCCAGAGGTACATGCTCTACTAATGTGAGCACCATGTTTTTCTTTTGCAGGCTATGTTGCTTTCCTTCTCTGTTACAATAGTTTGTTTAATAGATTCTATCTTCAGGTGAATTTATCTTCATTTAAATATCTCTGAATGTGGGCAAAGTCTTAAGTAAATGTGCTATTTACTCTAAATAGAGTCGATATATTCCACTTCCATAGCCTGTTCTACCTCAATATCACTTGTCCCTTCCCTTTCAACTTTTAGTCGGAGGCCTGGCTCTTACGTTCGCCTATTCAGTAAACTGAAGGAGGAGTGGCGGAAGCTAAGACCACCAGCAGCCACAGCTATGGTATTATATATCTGTATTTTTTTTTTTGCCCTCTATATTTCTTATAATTCTGCCTGAGTCTTGCTTTGCCTATTGAGTTGCGAACATATGTTATCCATTTAAAGTACCTTATGAAAGTGATTTCCGTCTTGGGACAAACTGATCACTTCAGTGATAAGTTCATTTTGAAAGATGTGGATTCTTTTAATTTGGTATGGATATGCCTTTTGTCCTGGCAGTTTGTCCTGGTCTTTAGCTTTTAAAATAGCTTTAGAAAGTTCTTTTTCATTCTCCTGCTTTGTGCCCTTGTAGAGGACCAAATGGTGGCCCAAAAATGAAGAGTTCATGAACCTATGAATGTTATTTTATTTGGAGAGAGAGGATCTTTGCATACATAACTAAGAATCTTGAGACAAAACCATCCTTGAGATGAAATTATCTGGGTGAAGCCTAAATCCAATGACAACTGTCTTTATAAGAGACATAGAGAGAGGGAGGAAAAATGCCATGTGAAGAAGGAGGCAAAGATTGGCTTTTAGGCAACTACAACAGAACACTTGGAGCCACCAGTAGCTAGTAGAGGCAAGGAAGGATTCTACCCTAGAACCTTCAGAGGGAGCATAGCGCTACCTGCCAATACCTTGTTTTCAGATTGCTGGCCTCCCAAACTGTGACAGAATTAAGTTTCTGTTTGTCTTTAGCCATCCGATTTGTGGATATTTGTTGTGGCAGCCCTTGATGCTAAATATCGCCCTTCCATGTAAGGGGGCAATTCTCTCTTTGATTTGAAAGAATGATGTCATTATTAGTGAGTGAAGGCAGAAAGAAATCCAATGGAAAACTCTGGTCACATGTATTCTTTTGAAGTCCTTGCACTGAAATGTCAGCATGGCATGAATATGCCCTCAGGAAAGCAGCTTCCAAACTGAGTATTCCCTACTTTGCTTTGTCTGCCATGCCCCACACCCAATTAATCCTTCATTTGCTGAAACAGCACAGGGCTCTTCTATGCATTCTATGTGTTTTCTGTGTAGGCAGTGGTGTTTGCGGAAAGGTCCCTAATATGTCCTCGATTCTGCCTTCATTTTGTTTCAAATTATAGCATATTTAGCAAGTTGTCCAAGCAATGTAAGTGGAAGAAAAAAAAACAGCTTTCTTTAATTTTGAGGTTGAGGATTTTTTTTACCCCATTTTAAAATCTTCAGTTATGTTTTAGGAAGGAAAAGAGGTATAAACCTGCACTTACAGTTATGTCTTTTTTTGCAGTACTTTATTTTGCTCTTGAAGTCTAAGAAGATAGTTGATATGTTGGTTAATTGCTCTCCCCATTGTCAATGTTGTTCAGCATTTATATGTGTGTATGTGTTATTAGACATAAACATAAGTACCATAAACATAAATTCTTCATTTTATAAAATACCTGTGCAGCTAACATAGCAATTCTAACAGCATACACTTTAGCACTGATAGTTCACTGCTTATTAGGCATGCTTATAACCAGAGCTCCTTCCTGCCTCCCACAGGTTCATGGTAAATATCTCAGACTATTCTATGTTGCATGGAATTGATGTTTTGTAGAATGTTGGGGGTGATATCACTGGCTGCATATTCTATCTACTCTACATGACAACTCGTTGTTTTCTTGCAAAGTATAGATTCCACTGAACCATAGATTACAATTCCTATCAGAGGAGAGATCCCTAAAAAATACAACATGACTAAAAACATGTGATCTTATCAAAATATTTCTTTAATATCTCAAGTGCCATATTCCAAATTACATTCCATACTGGATATCGTGGATTTCTCTAAGGCAATGCAAATGAATGGAAACGCTATGGGGGACCTTTTTCCAAAAGGTCTCCCTGAAACTTGAGATGAAGCCTAATCTGATATGATTTAACCTCTTCATTAATGACCTGGAAAATGATGGGAGCCAACAGCCCATTAATTAAATTCACAGCTGTTTCTTAATTGGAAGTTGTAGCACATGCCAGCTGAGGACAGAGACTCTGAGGTTAGAAACAGGAGTATAGAAAATATATGTACCCAGTCTGGAAAATAATCTAAAAGCCAAATCCAATAGTTGAAGCTACTTGAGATGATGTTCATAGTTCAGTGATTCTCAGGTTGAAGATTGGGAGTACAGGATATGATAATACTACAATCCATCGTAAATGACAAGCACTCCAGCATAGGAGAGAGAGGCACATAGGAGGACACCACACAGCACACAGAGATACAAGTAGTGCTTTAAAAGATACACAAATCTCAAGTTACTCTAAATATAGAGGGTCACATTTTAAAACTAACAAGAAGAGATGGCTGAAAAAAACAGTGACTTGTAAAAATAAGAACATATGCGTAGCCTCGTAATTAAGTCAAATTTGGAAGAGTGAGATCACATGAACTTTAAAAATGCTCTCAATTTATAGGTGAACAATACAACACCAAGAAAACTCAGGGTCCTAAAGCAAAAATTTGACAGAACCTAAGCTAACATTTAAGTCTCCTGATTACTAATTTCTATACTGGATCCCTGCACCCACCATTACCAGGTCCAATTTGAACATCAGCATCAGGAGTGTGGAAATAACCTGATCCTAATATAGGGGATTCCTGGTAAGGAAGCTTTGGTAGAAAGTTAGAATTCCCCATTGCTTGGAGAAATAAAGGAAGCAGAGGGAGGATCAACGTAGGATGAATTCAAGAATGGTTGGCTGTGGTATCATTTCTTCTCTGCAGACCATTCAGTGATAGGTTCCAAACTGACTGGGGAAAAGTGGCAAGAGCGTTATACTAGGAATCAGAAGATTTTGTTTGGAAATTTGAACACTTATTTTAATACTGTGATTTTCAGTTTCAAATTTTGCAGTTAAGGTTGATACCTGGCGTTAACCACTTAACAAGGTCATGGTAAGGATCAAATTAAAATATTGTAAGAAGGATTCTGTAAGAGAGAAAACTCATGTAAGTTAAGATATAATTTGCCTGAATCCTAACTTAATGACATGTTCTAACCTTCCAAGCAGGGTCCGTTCAATTAAGGTCATGAAACTTCAGTAGCTTGTTTAGAAAGCCCATCCAGTGAAGGAACAGTTAGTCAAGGGAAGTAAACTAAAACAAGGTAAGGGACGGCTTCCCCGGAGTGAAAAGTTCCTGCATCTAACATCACTCAGAAGATAATAGGTTGATATTCTGTATGTATATTCTGTAAGAATACTAAAGATTTCTAAGTATATTGATTAATAAAATGCTCCAGAGAAAAATCAGCCCAGACTCAATGTCGAGGATCTAGCAAGATGTAGAGGGAATGGCAAAATTTTAGAATCAGAACAATCTGTGTTTGCACCCTCACTTCACTGTTCAAGGGCAATGTGACTTGGGAAAGTCATCAAGTTCTAGTTGTTTCACTTATAAAAGGAATGACAATATTATTAATGTCAAAAAGTTGTTCTAGAGATGCGAAGAACGTATGCACATTCTTCAATATTGAGCTGTACCTATGTCATAATTATTTCTATACCTTACAAAGCAGCTGTGGGAAATTTCCTTTCTGATATGGAAACACTCTTAAGGATTACATGCAGGTCAGCTTCTAAATTTATTTAAAACCCCAAGATTGAACCGAGCTGTCAACATTAATGAAAATAAAGACAATGGGCGCTGAATGTACCTAGTTATAATTCCACAAATGATACATGATCTTACTGTGAGAAAATCTTGCCCTCACAAAATGACAATATGTTGAGCGATTTCATAAGTCCTTTTTCACTTCTAATTTCTCTCGCTGTGATTTTTCTAAGTAAGTTAGTTAAAGGAACAATTCAAACCAATGTTGAGGTAGCTAGGGAAAAGACTTCAACTAACCTTTTGCTGTGCTATTAGTTCCATTAAAACCAACTTATTAAATATAGGCAGGTCAGGTCCAGGGAACAATGAAAATTAGAAATAATGTGTCAGATCTTTTGAGCCACGAAATAATCACAGCCATGATTTTCCCAAAGCTAACCATTCGTTTGCACCCTAGCACTTATGAATCATTATGTTATTGTTTTTCTCTTAATGTCTGCTATGCATCAATGGTCATAATGGATGGAGATTGATGGGGAATTGAGACTTAGCAGCAACTTAGCAATTAAAATGCTCAACTGGTCTTTGTTCTAGTGTTCCCTGGTGGATATGGCCCTGTTCATTAGTCTGCATGTTGATTATAGCCGGTGTGTGTTATCGATCTGTGTTTCCCAGCCCTGTGATTGTAGGAGTATTAAGCTGCCATAGGCATCCATAACAACTCATACCTCTGAATTTAATGCTGCTGACAATTATGCAATGAAAAAATTATAGTCAGCTTTTTTGCTGACTTAAATATCTACAAAAAATTTCAAAACCTGCCTACTTCAAATTAGTTTAGTAATATAAATTGAAAGCCTATTTTACATCATATCATTGATGTCATTCTCAAATTGTCCAGATACTAAAAACAAATTTTCTCATTGGCTTACTTTATAAATTTCAGGTGAGGTTTGTTTTTATATTCAATTATTAGTGACTCCATTATATTAGTTCTAAATTTCTTTCTTCTGTTCCCAACCTTTTCCTCTCTGTCAAGTAGTTAATGATGTGTAAACCAGCACTTAAGTGTGCTGAGAGAGCATGTTACTTCAAGGAATGTGATCATGAATCTTTTTATGAAATAGCTTTTTAAAATGTGGACAATTATCCTGAAATATATATATATATATATATATATATATATATATATGCTTTCTTAAAGCAAATATATCAAAATAATTGTGATATGAAGAATGAGGATGTTTTAAACTGCCACAAAATGAAGACTTAGTTTAGATCACAGTGATTGAGCGTGATTTTGTAAGACTTTTATTTAGTAGACTTTAGTTAACATCACAGGTGTTAAACATGAGTATTTGAAACACTGTTAAACTCATCAGCAGGACCTATAAATACTTTCACTTAGATGTTTGCTTTAATCACTGAGGCATTTTAATAATGTAGTTAATTTCTTGGGGTCCTGTTTTAACACCAGTAGTAACACCTACAACTCTCAAGCAGTTACCTTTCCTGGGGATGTAACATGGCCTTCGAACACGTAACTCTTTTAGAAGGAAGAGAGAGATGAGACAGTACTTAATTATTTTTTCAAAGTAAGGATAATTTTAGATTGAAGTAAAAATTAAGAACCCATATTAATGTGAATCTTATGCCTATATAAATAAGTATACTGAAATGTTGTTCTTCACTAGAATTTTGGAATTGTCAATTTTCACTATCTTGCTTGCCTCTACAAAAGTGAAAATGAATGATACATTAAACTGTTTTTAAAATACTGAAAACAGAGGCTAGAGGAAACAATAAACTACCATTCAAGAAGCAGCAACATTTTCTGAATATCGCATGTGAACTACTGTTAACACAATAGCTTATCCTAATACTTTTAAAAGTCATTCTGTCAAAGTCCAACTCCTAAATCAAACTGCTCTGTTAGATGGAAGGTCACTTCATAAAGTTAAGGTGGCACAAGTCATATTTCACATTATTTAATATTTAGGTTTAGAAAAGAAGTCTTAACTGGCCTAATTCATCCTGTTGAGTCATTTTATATGTTTCTAAAATATGCTGTATATTCCCTGGTTAGTCTTGAATATGCTCTTTGGAGTTATTTTTTATTGGGTTTTAAAAGACATCATAATTATATACTAAATTCAAGATTATCATTTAGTCCTGACATTATCAGGAGTCCACAGACCTCTGTTGTACATCTGAGATAAATTCACAGAGAGACATTGTGGAGGCAGTGCCGATCTGGTAGCAGGGCAGCAACTGCTCCAATGAGGTCTAAAATGAGAGACATCTCAAGACCTCACTTTTCAACAACAGCAAAAAATCACTGAGTTGCACGACATCGCTTGAAACCCTCCTTTCCCATCACCAATCTTGCCTTTTTTTTGAGCTACTAAATTCTCTCATTTGAAGACCCTGGCTAAAATTGCAATGTATTCCCTCTGCAGAGAAATAGATGAACTCTCTCCCACCCATTAGGCTAAGAAGGGAAAAGGGAATATGTACAGGTCAAGAATATCCTGCTGCAGGGGAGCCTGAGTGGCTCAGGCTGGTTAGGCATCCAACTGTTGATTTCGGCTCAGGTCATGAGCTCACAGTTTGAGATCGAGCCCCACGTAGGACTCGTGCTGATGGCATGGAACCTGGTTGGGATTTTCTCTCTGTCTCTGTCTTTCTCTCTGACTCTCCCCCTCTCAAAATAAACTTTTTTTTTCAAAAGAATATTCTACTATAGACGAGAAAGAAGTAGAGGAGACTGGAAAGATTCAGGGGCTCCAAGGATCCAGGTATGAAGAAGTGAGTAAGAAGGAGAACGAAGATATAAACAGCTTTGAGGTCAAAAGGAACAAGAACTAGAAAATATAAATTGATGTCCTACCAGAAGCATTTTCATTATTTGTAATTTTTTAGGTCCTCTCAAAGTTGTGCCACTCCTTATTTTCAATTTTTCATGAAGCAATCAAGATGCAGAAGCCCTAATTATCACTTAGAGCACAAAATCTTTATTCCTAATTTTGTTTACTCAGTTTTAGATTACTGTGATGACATTGGCTTCATCTTTTCACTGCTAGTGATAATGTTAAATCTCAGCTCCTCCACTTCAGAGTTATTTTAGTGTGAGAGTTTGAGCAAACACACAATGATTTAAAACATAATGAAAGCCTTCTTTTTGCTTACAAGTCAATACTGATTTTAATAATACTCTCAACTCCGATATCAACAAAAATAATATCTTTATTATTTCCTATCATTTACCCTCTACCTAGAATTTGACCTAAGTTCCTTTTATGAAATAATGATTAAGTTTATTTGCATAAATTTTATTTTAATTAATTTTTTTCATGGAATTTTAACTTACCATTCCTATGTACCGGTAAGCATCAGGTGAGTAGAAGTCACAGATATTGTTCAACTATACTGCTCTCTCAAAATAAATTAACTTTATGTATAATAATTTAATACACAAAAAAATGTAAATTTCAAGAGCAATTCCTATCTGAGAATCATGAAGTCCAGTCCAGCAATCATCTACTTCCTTTTACTCTCACCCCTCACCCACTCCCTAGAGTGCAATGAACGCCAGACTTGCAAGATATTTGTTGAGATTCTCATCAGCTTAAAAGAATCAGAACCTCTGTTAGTCATGATCTCTGTAGGGATCTTTCATCCAAAATCCCTGCAGTACCTTCCATCATAATGTCCTGGTAATCAGAAGCAAGAGTTATCTCCTCCTCAGCCTTTGAGACCCAAAACTCATGGATATAATTCCTCCTATTGAAGAGATGTTATAATAATTATTCCTAGGATCTCCTTGGAAACTGGAGCCACTCTAATTGTCCCCAGAATCTTTTTTTCTTTTCAATATTCTTCTCTAAGTCCCTATACATTTTTAAGCATCCAAACTGTCCTCTTGGGTGTCTAATCTCTTAGCATAGCATTACATGAAGAATTATCTAATTATCCTGTCTCATTTTTCTGGATACTATTAAGATAATAGCTTATGAGTCCTTGGCATTTTTTGGTGTGTGCTGGCTAATAATATGGCTCTTACTGCATCTAATGTTTCCTTCAACAGGGGGAAAATATGAACAAAGTTTAATAGGGAATGACAACATGGACCATTATGCCCCACATACGTTTTTCTACTTTATATTGTATATTATCAATTCCCCAGAGCTCTTTAACACTTATGAACCTGACTCTGCATGTACAAGTTGTAGCTGTGTAACATAGCTTTTTTTTTTCAGTGATTGATCATGAGCCTTAAAGCAGAGTCATGAAATGTATGGGGAAGTAGAATCTGAGTTATGTAGCTGCAAGTAAGTACTCAGCTAATGCAATTCATACAAAATTCACAAGAGAACTAATATAGCTAAAAGATACAAATCAGATCTCAGGCATTCTGTATAGGATAAATATTTTCATTGAAGACACATTTTTCAAAAAGCATTAGAAAAAGATCTGGTCTCCTAGCAGGCAGATCCAGAGAGAAAGGAATAATGTGTGTTGAAAACATAGGGGAAGGGACCTGGGAAAGGGAAAGACAGAATAGACTTATGATATTACTTACCATGATATCAGCAATGGAAAATAAATAGAAATAAGATGTGAAGTAGACAAGACATAAGGCAAGAATTTGAACACATTTTAAAGGCTTAGCAAAGCACAAGTGGCCAAGAGAGGAAGGTGATGATCGTCTTTACAACAGAAAAGAGAGGGATTAAAATCAAAGAGGCAAAACATTCTATTTGCCAGGATGAGAAATTTTATTCTACTGTTGAACAAATGGTTTTAACTGTAGGATAAAAAGTAGAAATAGTTAACAGGATTCTATAATGATTTTTACGAAAACAGAAGGTGATATCAACCCAAAAGTTGTATTCTGAAGTGATAAAAAAAAATAATAAGATTTTAGGAGTAGAAAACATTTGTCAAGATAATATCATAAGGCCTATAGGTAACAATACTGCATTAAACATGTAAAATCTGACTATCAGAGTAGATCTTGTGTTAAGTGCTCTTATCATTAATACTACTAATAATAAAGAGAGCAGGAGAAAATTTTGGACATCACGGCATTTTTATGGCATAGATTGTGATGATAGTTTCACCAATGTGAAACTCCAAACTCATTTATCTCCAAACTCAACAAGCTGAATACATTAAATATGTACAGCTTGTTGCATGTCAATCGTACCTAAATAAAGTGGTTTTTAAAAAAAGACAATATCATTAGTATACAAAAGTTAAATAAAAGATATTTTTAAACGGAACATATACCCTTCAATTAGATAACTCTCAGCACCAGTATGAATTTGACAAGGTATATCAGTTAGCTATTCTGGCATAGCAAACCACTGCAAAATTTAGTAGTTAAAAACAAAAAGTATTCAGGTGCATAGGTGGCTCAATTCATTAAGTTACTGATTCTTGATTTTGCCTCAGGTGGTGATCTCAGGGCTGTGAGATTGAGCTGCATGTTGGGCTCTGTGCTGGGTGTTGAGCCTGCTTAAGACTGTCTCTTACCTGCTCGTGCTCTGTCTCTATTTCTCTCTCTCTCTCTCTCAAAAAAAAAAAAAAAAAAAAAAAAAAAAAAAAAAAGTATTTGTGTAGTTCAAAACTATCTGATCATTTCTATTGATCTTGGCCAAAATCAGCTGATTAAGGCCCACATGCAGTTGATAACTCAGCTGACCGCCCCAGGAGGGCCTCAATTGAGATTATGTCTGTGTTCTATGTGGCTTCTCATCCTTCCAGCAGGCTAGGCTGAGTTTATTCACAAGTGTTAGCAGTGGTCCAAAAGAAAGCTGAAGCATGCAAGATGTTTCATGGCCTAAGTATAGAAGACAAACCATTACTTCTGTCACATTCCATTGGATAAAGCAAGACACAGTCTATTTTAGATTTAAGGGGAGAGAAAATAAACTCCACCCCTATATGTGATGGGCTGCAAAAATCACATTGGAAGGGGAAAGGGCAGGGAGATATGTGTTAAGTCACGCCAACCTGAAAGAAAGTGACATTCAATGACTGTAACTTAGTCTCTACTGGAATGGCTTAAAGAGTGGGCTGAGTGGGGGAGAGAGAGGAGACTAAAGTGGCTTCATTATATCCTATAAGAAACCTAGAATCTCAAGAAAACAGCAGCAGGGGCAAGGCTGAAAATGGAAATGCAAACATATTTATAGGAAGCTATTAAAATAGTTAAGTGAGAGAAAATAGAGAGTAGCAATTAGATTGAAGAGGTATTCAGAAGTAAATGTTTGATATACTGGAGTTTGGCATATATGGATGAAGGCCAGTGAGGGAGGAAGAACTAAAGAATATGGAGGGTGTAAGCGTAGACAACTGGGCTGATGTAGCACTACTCACTGAAGAACACTGCAGGATAATTGGTTGCCCTTTTTTTGTGTGTTTGAGGAATCAGAGAGGAGCTGTTGATAATCAGTAAAGTTTTGGGAATGTTAAGTTTTCATGCCTCTGATAATGCTGCATTTCAATGACATAGGAGAAATAGAAGTCAAACTATAAATTGAGTCAAGAATGGGAAATTAAGCAGAGACATCTTGTGCACATAACTCTTTTATGATGCTTCTCTGAAAACAGATGAAAGTTGCAGGATGGAACCAGAGGAGAATGAAGGACTGAAAAAATGTTTGCTATTTTAGTGTTTTCTTGTTTTTGTCTTTAGGATGAGATAGGCTTCAGAGTTTTTATAGGTTTGAGGGAAAAGGAGAAACTAAATACACAGGTGGCCAAAAGGTTGGGATAGGATTGGCTTTTGAAAAAGAAGAAAAAACAATTAAAAAAAATGTACATTAGATACTTTTTTTATGTGACAAGATCAGAAGTTGGGAGTTAAATGCCTTATAAGCTCTTTTCTCTACTCAAATGGTTTGGTTAGCAGAATAGAAGATTTAGGAAAATGAACAAGATATAGAATAGCTCCCTTGGGACATTTGGAGATAAAGCAGACTGGAGACACATAGAAGGACTATGAAAGAAGGCTGAGGGTACTCCTAAAAAGAGGAAGCTTATTTGTGTTGCCAAGAACTACCTTTGGCCTCTCCACAGACGTTACTACACTGAAATCTCTTCCTGGGGCAGGAAATCCCATTCTATACATGGAGAAGTGAAGGTTTCTGGAAGATGCATTAACTGATCACCCTAACACAGAAGGGCTGAAGGAATGAGGATTTCAATCCAGGTCTGTTTGGATCCAAAGCAGATCTTCTTCTTTTAAAATTTTTAATGTTTATTTATTTTTGACAGAGAGAGAGAGAGCATGAGCGGGGGGGAGGGGGGGGGGCGTCAGAGAGAGAGAGGGAGATACAGAATCTGAAGCAGGCTCCAGGCTCTGAGCTGTCAGCACAGAGCCTGATATGCAGGGCTCAAACTCACAGACTGCGAGATCATGACCTGAGCCGACCGCTCAACCGACTGAGCCACCCAGGCGCCCCCAAAGCAGATCTTCTTACATCACATTTCCCCTAAGTTTCAATTTTCTGTGGTTTTCTCCTGGTACTTGCCCACAACTTATGACTACCCAGCTCCCATCATTGAAGAGAAAGACCTTTTTCTTTTATCACAAGTAGAAGTCAAGGGTTGGTCCCCCATGAGGAACCATTTATAATGAGAGGAGGTTGCTGCCAGGACAGACACTGCTGTCCCAATCATCGTCCACCCATGGTGGGTGCCCACTCAGGCAGCAGACTTGTTGATCTGCTCTCTCTGACAATTTATTAGGAGAAATAAGAATTATAAGAATGCAATATGGGACAGTGGTGGGGTGCCATGCACCCCAGATATAGGGTATTTCCTTTGGGTAAAGGAGTATCTATGGAAGGTAGCAGGGCTTATTCCCCCATTCTAGTAAATGCCCAAGAAATCTTTCATGCAAGATGATCCTAGGGGAAAAAAAAAAAAATGAGCAGATGATGGAGAGTGTCAGAACAGATTATCCCCGAGTACTCCTAAATCTGGTGTCTGTGCAGCAGAAAAACTTCATTCAGGGGGTTCCTAGGGATCCACCCACTCATGTACTCCATGAGACAATAAGCATGGGGCACCCCACAACAGGTAACAACTAAAAAAAAAGATGACAACACCCTCTAGAGTTAGTACAAAAAGAAAAAAGAAACTTTAAAATAAGTTTGAAATCAAAATTGTAGCCTGGACTAAATTGGACTGTGCTTTTCAGAACCCAACAGAGCAAAAGAGCTGGAAGATCCATAGAAAATGATTAATGGCAGGAGCAGGAGGGACAGCAAATTATGATTAAACAAAGTGATTGGAGAAACAACCCAAACCACTTCTTATTTATACCCCAACTAAAAATAGGTTCTTTGACAAACAAGTAACATGGAATCCATAAAAACTTGAATAAATAGGACCTCCAAGATTTAACAGATGACATAATTTGGAAATAGCTTCAGCGTGAAAGTCAAGACTGAGGACTCATATGCCTAGAGATGGTATATGGCATGCAAAGGACAGAAATCATGATAACATTCATAAATGATATTTTTATTTGTTGCTTATTGCATAAGTTAAAGATGTGTTTTTACCCTCACTATTGTGTCCACTCAAAGAAACAGTTCCTGCATCTCGTTTACTTCTCATATTCTTGGTCGTTCATCTCCATGCCGGGTACAACTCCAATTTCTACTTCATTTAAAAGTAAATCTTCTCCATTTTATTGAAATCTTCTGGGTTTCTTTCATCAAGAAAATATAGCTAATTTTTTATGCTCCATTTGAAAAACAAAAACAAAAACAAAAAAACTTCCTATTCTGGTATTTCTTTTCTGGTCCTAAGTAGTCAGTCGAGGTTGAGAGATTTAAATGCGCTGAAAGAGTCCTCCAGTGGCCTCAAGAACACCCAGGAACAGGCTTAGAGCCACTCTGCCTCTTATGTGATTCTAATTTCTTCCCATCTAGATTAATTTTAAAATGTAAGTGCTTCATAATTCAGTCTTTTTATAATTAAATAAATAAATCCTAACTGAAAATCTGAAGATTATAAGGAGCGTAGTTCTTAACACAGATTGAGTGTCAGGTCCTTTATTGTGTGCAGTGAGATCTATAGCTAGATATCTGGCTTTAGAATGATAAAGAATTCCTCATAGAAAATCCTGGGGCTATAAAAAAGATGGTAAATACTGTAGTACCATGGAAACCAATAGATAGATCTGGGTTCAAATCTATGCCCCGGCACCTTCATTTCCTCAATTATAACACTGAGGCAATAATTCTTACTTCCAGAAAAATAAAGTGACCAATAAGGTATCAAATTTAACGTAAAACCTAGAACTTAATCGGGGCACCTGGTTGGCTCAGTTGGTAGAGTGTGTGACTCCTGATCTCAGGGTTGTGAGTTCAAGTTCTATGTTGGATGTAGAGATTACTTAAAATCTTTAAAAATAAATAAATGAAGGAACTTAATAAGTGTTCACTTTTTTCTAAACATTCATATATGAGGAGTTGTTACATTTATTCCTGTACTATTGTGATATGTTAGGAACATATTTATAAATGTGGAGTGCAATTTTACAAGTGAAATAACTTTACTCTGTGTTTTTGACCAGAACAAGGACAGAAGTCTGGGAAATCTCTTAAATTTATTTTCATCATTTAAATCTCCTTGGGATGCTTTTCTCCATCTGAGTTTCATGCCTTCCCCTGCCTTTGGATGTTGAGATAGATCCTATTTTCCAATCTCCTCCACCTTCTACATGTCTGTACTAATATTTTATACACCTATGAAAACAGCTATACCAATCGATTATCTCTCCTATCCATTTAGATTATAAGCTTTTTTTTTTTCATTATCTCTATTTTGGTGCAGGAGTACATATTATATAGCAACTTCCTGTTAAATAAATGTTTAAATAAAAAAAGTACTAGGTGGAGGAATAAATTACCTAAACTTCATGAGTGTTTACTGTGTGTCCAATCTGTGCTAAGTACTTTACATAGATTATCTCATTAAACAAAGCCCATGAGGTCAGAAAAATTATTATTGCTGTTTTACATGTAAGACAACTAAAGCAGAAAAATTAAGCAACATAACGTTACCACAATGGTGTGATGAGGTAAATGTGAAATTCATACACAGGCAGTCCGTCTTTGATATTATTGTATTAATCGTTATTATATTTTCTTTCTCTTTCCTACCCTCACTTCAAATCCTATGAGGGGACACTTAAAGAGAACAATTTATAGAACTAGGTAGACTGGCAGAGGCAAAATCTATGTTAGAGTATTAGAACACATATATGGACTGTTTTAATTGCTTATTGTTACCAAAAAGAATTACCCCAGACTTAGAGACTTAAAACAACATGAATTTATGGAGGTAATACATCTGAAATCTGTTTTATTGGGCTGAAATCAAGGTGTCAACATGGCTGTATTCCTTCTGAAGGCTCTAGGGGGAGAATCCATCTCCTTGCATTTTCCAGCTTCTAGAGGCCACCCATATTCCTTGGCTAGGGCCCCTTCCTCTACCTTTAAAGCCAGCAGTGCAACATCTTCTCTGCTGTCTGGCATCTGCTTCTGTTCCTTTGAATAGACTTTTGGTAGATGCTGCAGGAGAGACCTTAGAAGAAAGAGAGATAGTAGAGAAAGCCTCTATTTTCTTAGAGAATAAATCCATAATTGTAAAAACAAAGTTGGTATAAACATAAATGTTAAAGACACTGCTGGTGAGTGCTCAGAAGGAAATGAAGAACAGATTATTGGAAGTTGAAGGAAAAGAAATTCTTGTTATATAATGGCTGAAAACTTAGCTGAATTGTGGCTTTCAGTTGTTTGGAAGGCAGAACTGGAAAACAAGGAACTTGGATATTTAGCTGAGATTTCCAGAATGCTGAAGGTGAGATATGTTTTCTTTTTGCTGCTTACTCCAAAATGCTACAAGGAAAAAAAAAAAAAAAAGGAGAGAGAGAGAGAGACAGAGAAAGAGAGACAGAAAGAGAGAATGAAGACTTGATGATGTAGGAAATTCTCAGCTTATCCAGATTGCAAAAGAAGCTAACATTAGGAAATTCACTGTCAGGAAAACGTGCTCTGGAGTAAAAACCAAGTGTAGCTGGACAACCTTTTGCTAGCACCTTGGAAATATCAAGAACTCAGAGTATTAAGTCAAACAGAAGGTTCTTTGAAGTAATTAGTCTTGTGACTCATAGATCCCCTTCACCTCAGCAGAAGCCAAAATAAGAGATGTGATTTTCCAGGAGTCGCCTCTTGTCTAAGAGTGAATTCCTGTGACATAAAGTTGAGACTCATGAGTTTCTGAGAATGTTATACAGCAGAAACACTGACCATTTGGACTGAAAAGGATGGAGGGAGGACAAGATGAAAGCCTACTGAACTCAAAAAAACCTATAGGCAGAAAAGAGGATCATAAAACTACTCACCTATAAACATGTGTTACTCTTCATGCAAAAAGAAGGATCACTCAGGAGATGAACTGTGACCCCAGAGGGTGGAGTCACAAGCCCCAGAAGATCATTCCCAATTCTTGGAACCTAATGGAGTCCATCTGCTGGGATTTCAAAATGGCTTGGAACTAATAACTCTTTTTTTTTTTTTTTTAAGATGATTATTGGGGCACCTGAGTGGCTCAGTAGGGTAAGCATCTGACTTCGGCTCAGGTCAAGATCTACTGGCTCATGAATCCGAGTCCCATATTGGGTTCTGCACTAACAGTGTGGAGGCTGCCTGGGATTATTTCTCTACCCCCTTCTCTCTGCCACTTTATCTCTCTCTCAAAATAAATAAACTTAAAAAAAATTAAGATGATGATGATGATGATTAAATCAGGTTTAGTTTTACCTGCTCTAAATGAAAGTACAGATATTTTCTTTTCTTTTCTTTTCTCTTTCTCCCTCCTTCCTTCCTTCTTTTTTCCTTCTTTCTTTCTTTCCTTCTTTCTTGAATGGGAATGTCTATAACTGTAATCCTATCCTATTCCACCATTGTATCTTGGAAACAGACAACTTGTTTTCTAGTTTCACAGGTCTAAAGATGGAGATGAATTGTGCCCCAGGATGGATTACTCCCAGAATCTCACACATACCTAATTTAGATGATGAGATTTGGAACTTTTGAGCTGATGAGGCTTAGATGAGATTTTTGGACTTGAGTTGATGCTGAATGGGTTGAGACTTCTGAGACCTTGGGATGAGGTGAACATACTTTCATGTGGTATGGATACGAACCTTTGGGGCCCAAAGACCCCAAAAGTGTGAACTGTAGTAGGTTGAAAATAGTTTTTTCAGGATGTCCCCATATTAATCCCTGGGTACTGTGAAAATGATACCTTACATGATAGAAGTGTCTTTGGAGATTTAAGTTAGGATCTTGATATAGAAGGATTACCTGGATTATCTGGGTGGACCCAACATAATCATAAGAGTCTGCTAGAGAGAGGAAAGAGGATCAGAGTCCTTAATAGGAGTGTAAGGACAGAAGCAAATGTCAGAGAGAAGAAAAGGTGCTATACTGCTGACTTTGAAGTTGAAGGAAGGGGACATGAGCTAAAGAATGCAGACAGCCACTAGAAAGAAGCTGGAAAAGGCAAGGAAACAAATACTCCCCTAAAGATCTCAGAAAAAATACAGACTTTCCAATGTCTTCATTTTAATTTAGAGAAACTGACTTTGGACTTCTGACCTTTAGAACTATGGGATGAGAAATTTACTTTGTTTTAAGCCACTAAATTTGTGTAACTTATTACAGTACCAATAGGAAACCAAAACATGGTTAGCGAATTATCAGTTTTATTTGTTGTTTAGCAATATAAACATTTTTTTCCCTGAAGACTGAAATTAAATCAAAGATAAAAATGAATGTCCATCCCACATGAGCAATAGAGATCTAGCATACCAAGTTAAGTATCTTCCCTGCAGTCATGATATCTCTTGTAATTACATGCCACAGCATTAGAACACGGTAGACATGATGAGAAAATACTGGGTGTACAAGTACTTATTCTACTTGTTAAGTACTTTGAGAGATACAGTCCCATTAATATATAATAATCTGTAGAAATCAGTTGTTTTTAAAAAATATTTACTTTGCATCCTAGAAATCTGATAAAAATCACTTTTAAGTTCTAGTAGTTTCTTCATAGATTCCTTAATGATATCCTCTGTGAATAAAGACAGTTTTATTTTGTCCTTTGCATTACATGCATTTATCTTAATTTAATTTAATTTAATTTAATTTAATTTAATTTAATTTAATAATTTAATTTAATTTAATGTAAATTGCATTATATTACTGCCTAAGACCTCTAGAAAAAAATGAAAAAGAAATACTGAACTCAGACAGCCATGCTTCATTCTCAATCTTAGAAAAAAATTCATTTCATCTTTTGCCATTAAATATTAAATTACCTTTTCATTGAATGCCTTTTATTAAGGTGAGTGATCTCCCTTCTAAACAGATGTTGAATTTGGTTGTATGCTTTTTGTTTGTTTACTGAATTCATCCTATGATTTATTTTTTTTTCTTTAGTCTGTTAATATGATGAATTGCATGATTGCTTTTCAGTGATAAACCAACTTTGCATTCCTTGATAAACTACATGCGGTCATGATACCTTACTATTTTATATATTGGCAGGATCATATTGCTAATATTTTGTTATATTTTGTCAAGAGTTTTTGTGTCTATGCTCATAAAATATATAGATATGAAGGTTTTCTTTGGTTTGGCATAATAGGATGAATAGGAAAGTGATTACTTATAATCTATTTTCTAGAACATTTTCTGTAGAATTGGTACTATTTATTAAATGTTTAATAAAATTCACCAGTAAAGCCATATGGGCCTGGAATTTTCCTTATGAGAGGAGTCTTATCTGCAACTTCAAGTCCTTTGGTAGAAGTGGAGCTATTTCTTCCTGAACTTTAGCATTATTTTCCCCCCTAAGAAAATTGTTCATTTCATATAATTTTTAAGTTTATAGGCACAAAATTGTTAATAAAGTCTTTTTATTATACTTTTAATGTCATAGTATCTGTAATGGTATCACTTATTTCATGCCTGATATTGATAATTTTTATAATCTCCTTTTCTTGATCAGTTTAGCTAGAGTTTTATCAATTTTATTCTTTTTAAAAACCTGGCTTTTGACTTTATTAGTTTTCTTTATGTTTTTCCATTTCTATTCTTCTGCTTACTTTGGCTTTAATTTCCACTTTATTTTCTAGTTTGTTAAGCTGAAAATTTATATCATTGATTTGCAACCTTTCTTCTTTTCTTATATAAGCATAAAAGGCTATAAATTTTTCTCTAAGCACTGCTTACACTTCAGATTTTTTAAAATTTTTATTTGGTCACAGAGGGATTTTTTTTTACTTATAATTTCTTTTTCTTTTTCTTTTTTTTTTATCCATGGTTATTAAGAAGTCTGTTTGTGAATTTCCAAATTTTTGTTTTTGTTTTTTGTGGTTTTTTTTTTTAACCCAAGTATCTTCCTGTTACCAATTCTAGTTCAATTCTAATGTGGTCAAAAAACATGCTTTATATGATTTCAATTATTTTAAATCTGTTGATACTTGTTTTATGGCCCAGAATATGTTATATTTTGGTGAATGTCCCTTGTACATTTGAAAGAAATACTTTCTACTATTGTTAGAACATTCTATTAATGCTAAGTATGTCAGTTTACTTGATAATGTTGTTTGTCTTCTATAACCTCACTGATATTTTACATCTACTTGTTCTGTCAATTATTATACATACATACTATTGTCATTATGGGTTTTTCCTTATAATCTGGTCAGTGATTGCTTCATGTATTTCAAAGCTGTTATTGGGTGCATTTATGTTGAAGATTGTTTTTGTTTTTTAATTCAATCAAGGTTCAGATAAAAGAAGCAGAAAATGATGAGACAGAAATGGGACTTTTTTAGCAGAATATTTTTTTTAAGATTTCCTTAAGACAATTTGTAGTTCAATACTCCACCAAACCATACAGACAGAAACGTATTTTAATTGTCAGGATGCACTTCATTTTACAAATAAGCTCCCACTGAGTTATGAATGGTACAGAACAGGGTGCAGAGGGAGCAGCAGTGAAGTTTTTAAAGACATCTTTAGACGATTTCCTTGTTAGGCATTCTTCATTCAGGAAGTCTCCATGCATAAACTGGCTTTAATGTTCACAACCATATACCTGGCTTGGAGGAGATGGCTAGAAACAACACTTGCATAGGGAAAAATTGTAATTATCTTCTCAGATCTGAGACACTAGAAGGCATTGAAGAAGGGAATTGATGAGTAAATTCTGAGTTAATATTTCCAACCTTTACAAATAATCTCTCTTATTTTACAGCGTATATAGAGATCCCTCTCTGCCAAACAGTATTTTATTTATTGTTTGAAAAGCTTCAAAGGCAACCTGGCCAATTTTATTCCCAGGAGGTTGGTTCACCATCTGCTCCAGCAGTAAAACTTCATAGCACTTGGTAAATATCAGTCGCAGGCTATGTCTACAGAGCAGCAAAAAGAAGCAAAGATTTCATAATGCTCTAATTATTTTTGGTTACCAGATAAGAGAATTTGACTTGGAATATGTTCTAATTCACATTTGTTAATTGATAATAATCCTAGTGATTAGACATTAACCAAATTTTGACTTTTAATGATGTTATGTGACAAAAGTAGATTTATAAGAGACCTTGCCCTGAATAAAGTTTATGCAGATAGAATAATCCCATTGTATATTTATATTTATTCATCTAACAAATATGTACTGAACACTCATTATGTATCAGGCACAATTCTGGAAACTGGGATAGAAAATTAAATTAAATTAAATTAAATTAAATTAAATAATTAAATTAAATTAAATGTGGCTTATTTTACATTCTAATGTAAATATAGTCAATAAGCACATGAAAATGTGTCAGTAATAAGTACTAAAGGGTTAAAGACGACAAAGATATACTTTTGAAAGATGATAAGGAAAAGTTCCTCTGAGGAGGTGACACTTTAATGGAGATATGAATAAAGTAAGGGAGTGAACAGGCAGTTATCTGAGGGGGGAAAATCATCCTAGGCAAATAGAATAGCTGGTACCGAATCCTTGAGGCAAGAGCCAGGCAGGGAGGCCGGTGTGCCTCATGAAAAGAAAGTAAATAAGAGGAGAGCACTAGATGAACTCCAAAGTACCTGGGGGTGAATGGGAGGGTGAGATCACTCGGTGCCTTTCTTGTTCTGTTCCAAGTGTGATGGAGGATCATCGGAGAGCTTGAGCAGGGGAGTTATTTGATCAGGCAATTGTTTGATGTTTTGAAAGGATCCCTTGGGCTGCTGAGTGGAAAAGAAAACAGACTATATGGATATAGGCGCAAAAGTGGCAGCAGAAAGACCAGCTAGGAAGACATGGCATAGAGCCAAGTGAGGGAGGGTGGTGGCTTAGAATAGGCTGTAAGTAAAATAATTGAGAAGTAGTAGGATTTGGGATCTTTTTTGAAGAGCTGTTGCTACTAGGTCAGATGTGTGAGAGAAGGAAGGGTCCATGTCTCCAGGGTTACCAGGTCACTGCTGGCTGGGTGAATGGTTAGGCCAATTACTGAAATCAATATATCAAAAATGCTATGCTTACCTAAAAGAGATGTTGATCAGACAATTTGTAGAATTCTGGAATTCCAGAGTAGACTCCAAAGATATTAAAACAAAATTGGGAGTCACCAGCATATAAACATTTAAAACCATTTAAAACCATGAGGATGGGTAGAAAAGAGAGCTGAGGTTGGAGTCTTAGATTAGTCCATTTTTGGTACCCTGGAGTACTCTATCAGAGAGATGAAAGAGTGTCTACTGAGGCAGAGTGAAAACAAGAACATGTGATCTCCTGGAAGCCTAAGAACAAATGTGTTTCAGAAGAGAGAAGAAGTGATTAGCTCTGTGCATTTGCTGCCTAATGCTTTTTCTCATTTTATCTCAATACAAATCAATATGAGTAGAAACTAATGATTACATTTTATCGGTGGAAAAGCTAGAAAATTAAGGTAAAGTAAAAGCAGAAAATTCATAAAAAATATAGGGTTATACATCTTATTTCCTTATCATAACACCTGGAATCCACAAAAAAACAAACAAACAAAACCCCACCCAGATTCTTAACTATAAAATCAACAGAGCTTATAAAATAATAGTACCTCAGACGAGCAGCACACGTGTATATATATCTGCATTTTAGTTGCTGTGTTCAATGACAACAACAGAATCATTCTCCTTTATTTTTCCATTTCCAGATTATCAGTTATGTGGGTAATCTAATATATTTAGAAATGAATCATTCTCACTAAGAAACTAAAATAACTGGTTGGACTCCTTTCCAAATGCTCTATTCTTAGCTGATTAAAGGGGAAAAAAAATTTGAACTTTTATCATTACTTATGATTTTGAACACTATCTTCAAGATAAAACTACTCTGTGACAGTAAATTTATAGTGCCTTAGTCTACATAGAGCATAGAAGATATTATATTTCATTTTCTCTGATGTTAAAAGAGCCAAAACTAGTATATTCCCCTGATAAACACACTATCCCCACAGAAGCCAGTCTGTGCAAGTTAATTGCTTGGGCCTGACAGTGCAGAGAACAGCATTAATAAATGGGGTGTACTGGATTGTAGAAAGAACAGATGTGAGTTTTCTGCTCCACTGTTCGGTGAATTAATTCTCTATCTCTCCATTTATATACTGCGGTCACCATTGAAGACCTGTGTTTAAAGACTCTATGGTAAAGCACTCTTCATATGGTTTCCACTATTTCAAAAGTCTCCAGTGGCACTTAAAATTTCTCCTTTAAGGTATAGTCCTTTGTTACAGTGTTAGGAAGGGGGAGACTTTAACTTGAAATGCCACTAAAATATGGTTTTTGTTTCCAGTTGCTCTAAAAAACTCTTGCTTACAGACCTACTGCCTAGAGAAAGTAGAATGGTGTAATTACCTACAACTTTGTACTAGTGGAAAATGTAGTTGAAATACATTTTGTAATAAATTTTGCCATTTTACTTTTTATCTGACACAAAGGATGCACGTCTTTAAGCTCCTAGGAATATAGCATTAGCTAAGCGTTCAGAAGACTGATCCATGAAAAGAATGCCCATCTTTAAATATCACACTAAAGTAAAAGTGGTTTTTTTGGTCATAGATTTCATTATTTGAAGCCAAATGTCATGCAAACCTCATGTGTATTTATTGCTTCTCTGGGCACACACGAAATGCTTGTGAATAAAAAACATTCTGAGGATCTATTAAAAGACAGAGTTAGGGATATGGGAGTATGTTGCCAGCTCCTGCTATAGTCCAAGTGTCGTGCTAGGTACTGGTGCTACTCTAGCTCGCTCAATCATTACAACAGTTTAGTGTAATGATAAGCAGCTCTGTTTCTGGAAGGTTGCTTCTCTGATTAAGTTTCCTTATTTATACACAACAGAGAACAATTGTACATGACTCCTAAGATTAAGGAAATTATGTCTCTAAATTGCTTGGCATAGTCCTTACGTAGAAAGCTCTCTCTCTCTCTGTTAGGTACATACAACCTATGAATTAACTAGTAACAAATGAAGAAAAAAGTCTCTTCCTGTGTAACATGGCCCAGGTTACATAGACCATAAGAGGAAGATCTAGAATTTAAACCCAAGGCGGTCTGCCTCCAAATACTTATAATCCTCATGTGTATTGACTGCTTAACTGTATGCAAAGCTAGGGATTTACACGCACTATCTTAATTAAAATACAAATACTTGTGGCAAAGGTAGCATCATTCCTACTTTACAGATGAGGACCCTTTACAGATGAGTACAGATCAAATGTACTAAGTAATATTTCTAAAGTTGCCAAAGTTCATAGAAATAAGAATCAAAACCACATCAATTACAATGTAAACTCTTTAGAGGTGGGACCCATGAGCAGATTCTGTAACTAGCACATAAAGAGCATACATTAAATGATTGTGGAATGAATGGACCTGACTCAAAATGTGAAGCTTTTTACTGTTTCATCCCTCCACCATGCTCCAAGAAGATCTTTTCTAAAAGTCATGCTTCACTGAGTATTTCTATATATAGGACTGCAAACCAGTAACCTAGCTGCCAAGCCAAAATGAGATTTCAAGACTGCCACCAGTCCTGCAAGGGTGCAAGACAGATCCTCAATTTCACATTGTATTGTTTATGAAATAACTTGTTTTTAGAAAGAGAAAAGCCACCTGAGCAGAGTCAGAGACACAAATATGTACAGACTCCTAGTTTCCTCATCATGCCACTGAAGGGGCTGGGGCATCTCGAGGACATAACATGGATTCTGATTCAGTAGCACCAAGTAGAGTAGTTTTGAACTATCACCAATTTGTAGAAATTGTCTAGAAATGCCAGCTGCCAATTACCTGGAGACTTTGAGACCTGATAAGTATCGTGGCCTTCTTTATCAGCAGAGGAAAGTACTCAAAATGTTTAAAGCTACACTTGCATATAGCTGAACATGAGTCTTCTTGTACAATATCAGCTTGACTAATCATGGAAAATTGACTTCAATCCTAATAACCGTTGAACTTCCACATGATATAATTGGCTTCAATGAATTTAATGTACTACACTTTGCTCACTTATATTTTAGTGATCAACAAATTTAAACATGATGTCAACATAGTGTGAATAAAAATGTACATTTAAACATAATTTTACATATCATCCCATAAGAATTGGAAATTTTAATAAATACAGTATTTAATTTTGTTTATTTTCCTTCTATATGTCATTAGATCCCTCCCCCACCAAGAAAAAAAAATCTTCAGAGAGTTATTTTTAATGTTTTTGAATCCAGACATAAATAAAATGGTCTCTAGAGTCAGATGTAACTGTAGTTTAGGAAGATTCCCCACACAGTTGCACCAAAATACCCCAGCTCTTTTATTATTCAACTCAGACTCTCACTGATATTTGCCAAATAATACTGAAGCAGAAACAAAGTTAAAATAAGAGAAAATAACAGCACTGTAGAGATAAAATTAGCTTTCCCACACTTACAGGTAGCCAGGAAAAGGCCTGATATTCTTAAGATTCAAATTGTTTAATTCCAAGACACCGGATGGATGAACTAATGCCTCAGTACAACGTACATTGGTCAAGATATGGGCTTTCTGTTTAAAAAGTTGACATTTAATATTAAAAGGAAGCTGAAAGCAACAAATTCATTGGCAAGCTCGACCTAAGGAAAATACGAAAACACATCTGCTGAGAAAACATCTCATGTGGAAAATACAGAAGCATTATGAATGCTAAAGAAACACACTTAAAGTTTCAGAGCATTTATACTTTTAATAATACAAGAACATACCTTGCATTTGCATATATCTTGTATTTTATTTCCAATTCACATTTAAGTATGTTTTCATAAAAACTCCATTTTTGCATATGGATACCATCACTGTCATACAAACATATCATGTTCATGCTATTCCCATAACCTCTCTTACTCCATGTCATGTGAAAACCTTGGGCTTGCTAAGCCAGCCCCAGAATAAGAGAGGCAACAGGAGAGGCAGGAGAGGCAGGAGAGGCAGTCATGGGATGGTGACATTGTCAAGACAGAGGCTAGGCTGTAAAATAGACTTGGAGTTGAGAATCAGCTTTATCTTCTGCTGGCAGTGTGTCGTTGAGTAACGGGTTTAATTTCCCTAAACTTTTCCCTCATCAGTAAAATGGAGATAATAATTTCCATCTCAGGGAGATGTGGTGAGTTTTAAATGGGATCACAAATATAAGGAGTTATGCATACAGCCTCATGCATAAAGCCACTTAATAATTTTAGCCAAAAATATGATTGTGGCTGTTATAAATTATCAGGTAGTTCTTAGTAGTCAGCTCTGTGCTAACTACTTTACACATACAAGAAGATGCTGTAAAATATTTTAATTTTAATTAAATCTCCCTTCAACCTGTACTTAATATTAACCCAAGACTTGCCTCAATTTGGGGGTAAGACATGAGACTACTCTTGCTCCAAATGGAGGTTATCAATAGAAGATGTAGAGAACTAATGGTAAGTTATTGCCTTTTAGGCTTTGTAAACTCCCAATCTAGGTAAATGTTGGTAAAAACAAAACAAACAAAAAAGCCACCTTTTTATGTTTTTGTAGCACTTACCCCACACTCAAAACTCCAGTTCTGTCTCTAGTTGGGAAGAAAAAAAAAAAAAAAGAATTGTGGAGGGGGAGTGGGAGGAAGGTGGTCAGAAGTACAAATTTCCAGTTATAAGATGTTATACAGCATAGTGATGCTAGCCAACACTGCTGTATGCTAGGCAAGTTGTTAAGGGAGTAAAACCCTAAAAATCCTCATTACAAGGATAGGTTTCCTCTTTTCTCTTCTCTTCTTTCTTTTCTACTAATAGTACCTATATGAGAAGATGGATATTAGCTGAACTTACTGTGGTAAACATTTCACCATATATATATCAAACCATCATGTTTGCACAGTGATGTATATCAATTATTTCTCAAACTGGGGGGAAGAGAATAAAAAACTGTAAAGAAATATAGAGCTTGGCTGCCTGGATCTTGATGCACCTCTAAATTTGGCAAAACAAAACCAGAGGATACTTGAGGCCCACTTTCCAGCTGAACTCTAATAGGCCTACAGATGTGCCCCCAGGTCACATGGGTGTAGTTGAATGACAATGACTGCTTGGGATTTCAATGGCAGAGAAGATGAGAACTTTGTTTCCCTTAGTCTCTGCAAGGTTCAGAAAATAATCAAATCTTAGCTGAAGCTAGTAGAATGACATAAAATTAACCAATCTTTAACTCAATGGTGATACACTTTCACAAATAGTAGCTTGTACCAAGTGGCAAGAGGCCATTGAAACAAAGGCCAGTGGAAATAGAAGCCAAACAATTGTGTGTTTCCTTGGATACCAGCACAGGACAGATCAAGACCAAGAAGTGGAGTCTTTTCTTTACCAATAACACACATTTTTCTTTTTATAAGCCCTGAATCTTAGAAGCAACTCCAGGGATGAAGAGAGTAAGGAGAAACGATTCTATATTTGATTTCTAGCTCAAAATGATTGCAAAATGTCTAAGTTTTGCTAGAATGTATTGCTTGCAGATGTCGATCCTGGATAAAACTGGGAATCAAGATAGAAATTAAGTTCAGTTATGAGAAAATAAAGTTACTTTTTTACACACTTGTCTCTTTTAGCCTGTGAAAATATTGTGTGGTCTACATATGGAGCTCTCACAGACTGTGCAGGTTAGGTTTGACTACCATACAGCAAAATAATAAACCATGTGCTAGAGAAAGTGTGTGTTATTAGTCTAACACACACCCAGACACTGTGACCACAGTTACAGTAACTGTTACAAGGGTCATAGTGGGTCCTAGTTATTTCTACAGTAGTGATGTGGTTCTCAAACATGAAGGTACAAAAGGGGTTTATAAAAACTGCCCTGTACCTCTGAATTTCCAATCCTGTGGATCTTTGGTCGAGTGCACAAATTTGAAGCTGTTACATGTCTAGGTTATTTTGATACTGGTTAAGTCATCTTAGCAAAGCTGGTTCCAAGTAAAAAGGAAAGAGAGACAGACAGACAGACTAAAGTATATGACCAAGCATTGAAAGGATTACATATATACAAAATAGTTATTAGGTAGTAGTATTACAGTTATTCTTTAAGGAAATATATACTCATTGCAATTTTTAGAGAATATAAATCGCTAAGTTTAAACAATTGGATTGCCCTCTAAATATTTCTATTGCTGTCTAGGCAACTACAACCATAAATCACGAAAGTAATACAAAATTTATTAGGACAATTGTAGAAGGCAGGCATTACTTCAACATATAAATCCATTGTAATAGTAATTATTTTACAAGTAAAACACAATAGGAAATATGAGTTGACTAAATGAATGCAGAACAGCTGTTTTAAAACAAATATAAGAACGTAAACTAGCACTTTGGTCGACAAAATAAGGCATTTTACTGACTGAATAAAGCACGGACTGCTGCCTCTAAAAAGTCCATAGAAATTAGCTATTGTGGCATTGACCAGAAAATGGGTACTTCAAGCGTTTATAAATACGAAACAAATTAACTGTGGCCAGACCCAGCCATTCTGTCCCCCTTATCATGTCTTCTCTAATCTCCCACCTCTTGTAGGAAGAGAAGGGATTTTTTAAGCTGAGGAAAGCCACAGAGACTTTTTCAGCATATTAATACAATAATATTATTCTCACAGTTGCTCAATATTTGCAGACTGGGCAGTATGTGTGTGTGTGTGCATGTGCGTGCATGCATATTGAGGGGGTGCGTGTGTGGAAAAACTGCCTCCGTTTACCCAGGACTGTCAGTTTTAGCACTGCAAGTCCCACATCTCAGGAAAACTGAGTCTCAAGCAAACCAGAATAGTTGGCCACCCTATTTGTGGGAGTGGGAGCCAACAATACAAAGATAGTTTGTATTGTAAAATATTCTCCTCAGAATAACATGAAGACATTTGTAATAGGAAAGGTATTTTGAATAGTATTCATAAGTTGTCTTTCTTGCCTTTCTGAATGGAAGATTTTCAGTGGTTTACCCGAAGCATTCCTCTACCTGGGATGGAGCAGATGAACAGTTCTTTAAGGGAGAAGGAAAAAGTTTGAGATTTGCAGATGTGATTCTGGGTGAAGAAGCAGTATAATGTTTGACTTCAAATATGTAACTCAGGACTATTGGGACGATAGTTTTGCCACCGTCAATATTATGCCTTGAATTGATTGGTTTTCCAATCAGCCTGTATTCTTGAGAGAGGAACTGCAAGATTGCTTTGTTCCTGTTATACTTCATTGAAATAGAGACTGAAAGATGTGGAATACGGGGTTCGCCTCTAGCATAGAAATGATCTTCCACCAACCTTAAAGAGCCATGTTACTTTTGTGATATAAAGATTGTATGATACTGAGGAAGTGAAAAAATTTCTCCTCTTGCCCTGGGATATTGGCAAGAAAAGTGGGATATAGAAGAGAGACAAAGGTGAATATGTCCTGTCTCTAGGTACCTCTGAAATTGTGTCCCACAGGGTTAATGAGGTGTAATTAGCAGAAAATTTGAAGCTTGTTTTTCAGAGAACTGTTTCTCCCTAATCAGCTATTGTTTCTTTTCAGACTTTACCAACAAATACACTAGCCCTCTGTATAGAAGCCTGTTCCAGCCTATAAACCAGCAAGGTCCTGCATTCCTCAGCCTGAATGGTCTTAGAAGCCAGCCTATACCAGCCTGAGCTCAGCCACTACATCAATGTCTATGCAGATGAGCCAAGAAATGTCTGACAGTTACCTGTACTTCATTATAATGTTAAAGTCTGCACCTTCAGAGGAGCACAAGCTTCATTAACACAACATACAAATGAACAGACATGTTTTCTAAGTACACCTGTATGACCATAAGCCCACCTTTACATGCAATGACAAGTCTTCTCTTTCCAAATATTTATCCTAAACCCTACATATAAAGAACCTGCTTGCTTACCCCTGTTCCAGGAGTCACTGCTTTGGATATTATTCTTTGTGATTTCCTTATTTGCTGCAAAGAAAGATTACTTTGTGTGACGACTCCACCTAGTACAGTCTCTGTTGGTAACTCATCAAAGAGCCTCTTCATGTTAGTCCAGTTACACCACCAAGGAAGAGGGCAGAGTGTCCCTAATCTCTGATTAGAGTTCAAGAAGGAGACTATCTCACCAAATGCCTGTAGCGATCCCAAGTGTTGACAGATCAAGGTAATTGGTGGCACAGAGGGCCCTAGGTTGCAACATTCCCAAACCACCCTTGATTCCCATGTCTCATGGATGTGTTGAGAGTCAATGGATCTGCAAAGATATGTATTATGGACAAGAAAAGTGCCTCCTTACCTGGCCAGAGTCTGAGAGGATCTCCAGGCTGGCATGACAGATAGAGAATCTGGCAGATGCCCAAGGTTCTACAATTAGCAGAAATCAGGGTGACAGAGTACCACACGGCATTTTCAGGCTCAAAATAATTATAATAATGAGATCACCAGTTACAGACTTAAGCATCACAGGGTATCAGGGCTCTGATTACCTGACTACACATGAGTTTGCCTCAGCAGTCAGACAACACCAGACTTTGTGTAAAAAGGAACTTGAGCCTCTTCTTCTAACTCAAGTCCACTTAAGCCCCACTTGCCTCCACTCATACACTAGACCTTGCCTGAAGGGGAGAAGCAGGAGAAGAGGAAGTCTCCAAATCTGAGACACTGAAAAATGTCCAAGAAAGACTAAACTCTACTATAAGGGTCTATTTAAATAATTTGATATGGCCAAGCTTCAAACCAAATTAGATATTTACTTACTTACTTTCTACTCTCCAGAGGGTGGGTGTTCAGAAAGAAGTTCAATCATTCACTCAAAACAGTAGCTACTTTTCTTTTGTTGGTCTTGAACGTTCTTGTTGTAGTATAAGCGAATGAGTCCATGCACTGACCCTTTATCTTAAATATAGAATCAGTACTCTGGTATGGGAGAGGCTGTTAAATGTTTACCCAACTCTCTTTTCTCTTTTCCCTAGGCAAACAGCTGAACTATGTTTATAAGGCTACTTTGCAGGTCATGTCAGTAAATTCTAGCTAAATGAATGTGCATGAACTAAGAAATGACATTATCTAGTTGGATGATAATTAAACCTCCTCTACATACATCTTTCTTATTTCCTTTCCATTAGCTAGACACAGAAAACTCTGAATCAGGTGATATAACCATGGGCTGGCAGCATCCAAGCTTCCTGAATCACAATGTGGAGGAAAGCCACCCAGGTGGCTTTTTTTATTAACCACTTGGAATGGCTGAAACATGAACTTCTCCCAGTCTTCTGTGAGCTCAAGAAATTGTTCCACTCACAGCATCTGGTATTTTTTCCCTCATCATATCAAGTTCTCCTAAATATGTGCACAAATCAATCCTTAGCCAAAGACACAAGGGAACCCCAATGCGGATTTCTAAAGATCTTTATATATGTGGCTCCCTTCTCTCTAGTCTCCTGCCCTACAAAATTTAACTATCTTTGCCTCCTTGAGCTCCTATCTCTGATTCCTCAGCTTGAGACAGGGCTCTGTATGGATCTCACCTTTCTCCATTTTTGTCTGGAAACCATCTCTTGGAGATAGCCAGAGACATAGTAGGATTCACATTACTTGTTTCTTTTCTCTTAAAGATCACCAGCTTCCTCTGCTTATTGTCTAGTAAATTAAAATAGCTGCTTCAAGTGTCTTCCCCCACCCCCTACTTTTTGTTTGTTAACAGTAGGAGGCTAAATACCATCTTCTTTCTTTGATAGAAAGAAGTGGGAGTCTTAAAATGTTACATAATTTGAAATGTCTATTTTATCATGGACATCATAGGTTTTGTGCCCAAAAACAATTCATTAGAATTTTGCTAACCTTTTGTGTTTATGTAAAGTGTGCTTTCGTTTCCATTTGAAAAAATGTAAGTTTTCTACATTAGTGAATAAATACATAACTGGTCAATAGTTTGAAGTAACTTAATGTCAAATGCAGCTTTTTACAAATATTTTCATACAATTCTAACAAAGACATGCTATATATTTTAGGATTATGTTTAGGCTTGTAGTATATAAAAATCCTTTATGAATGTTCATTTGCATTTTTAGTTGTTCTTCACTTCTGGAAGGAAGGAAGGAAGGAAGAAAGGAAGGAAGGAAAAAAGAAAGAAAGAAGAAAAAAGAAAGAAAGAAGAAAAAGAAAGAAAGAAAGAAAGGGAGAAAGAAAGAAAGAAGAAAGAAAGAAAGAAAGAAAAGGAAGGGAGGGAGGAAGAAAGCTAACTAAATGGCTATAAAGTTTCACAGAGAAGCTATTAAGACTGTAAATGCATTATCAAAAAGCATTTTCCATTTTATTACATTTATTTTTCTTGACCTCAGGGCCAAGATTGTTGTCTCTTTCGCTGCTAGATTCCTTAGCTCAAAGAGAGCAACTAAGAAATTTCAACATGTCTCTAAGTTACATATGAAAGCCAAAATAATTTTATTAAATGATGGGGCTCATAATAGGCTAGTTCTTACTGGTAAAGCTATTGTGGTAGGCAGAATTCCAAGATGGCCTCCAAGACTCATACCCTTGGTGTACACGGCTAGTACTGTCCCCTTGAGTATGGATGCGGTTTGTGAATATGGATGATTAATTTACATTATATGCAATGGTGAAGAAGTTTTGCAAATGTAATTAAGTCACTAATCAGTTTGATTTTGAGTTAAGCTAAAGAGAGGTTATCCCAGATGGGCCTGACCTAATCAGGTGAGCTCTTTAGAGGCAGGTTTAGGCTTTTCCTGAGATAAGAAAAATTGTCTTATTGTCCTAGAAGTAAACTGCTATGTTGTGGGAAGGCTTATAAAGGACTCACATTATAAGGAACTATGAGAGTCTTCAAGTTGCTGAAGGTGGTGGTTGAAGAAAGAAAATAGGAACCTCAGTCGACACCCAAAAGGAATTGAACTTTTCCAATGATACATTAGCTCCAGAGCAGAATGCAGTCTCACCAAAACCTTTGATTAGATTTAAATTTGCTTTGTGAGACTCTTAGCAGAGGATCCAGTTATGCCAGGCCTAGATGTCTGGCATATGCAATAAGTTTTGGTATTTTGTTATACAGCAATTGATAACTAATATACCTCTATTGGCTAGTAAAATATGAAATACTTCTACCAGTTTGAACTGGTAGAAGTCCTCAAACTCCTAAGAACTCCATCACCACCACTCAGTCATCCAGGCTATCACTGTTCTTAGACCTATGGAGACATTCCCACAATTCAGCAACTCCAGGACCTTGCTTCCTCAATATGGCAGTTTCCCTTCTGATTGGGCAGTGATCAGGCTTACTGATGGTTAAATATTTTTAAAATATCACTTAATACATTATATGGTATTTAATTAAACACTATATCTTGGATATATATTACCACTTTATATATCTAAAAGGTACTTCAAAGAGTTGTAGAAATGGTAGGGTTTAGAACAAAAGAAGTACCTACTTCATGGAGATTGCCTGTGAGCTAGGGAAGATATAGAAAAAAAGAAAATCAAGTTAGCAAATAAGATTTTTGACAATGATAAATACTAGAGGAAATTAGCAGGGTCTATATGACACAAATACCTGTTTCATGCCCACTTTGCCAACTTAGTTTCCTGAACTGCTGTATTTTGTCACCACTGCCTTTTGGGCCTCTTTTCTGATTTGATGATGATAATGACGATGTACTTATATAATTAAATATAATATAATTATATAATTAAAATATAACATAGCGTTATAATATAATAATAACCATCACAAGTATGCACCTAGCATTTTCTCTGTGCCAGGCATGGTGATACATTGTCTTATTGAATCCATCCAACACCTCTGTGACTTAAGTACCCTGTGAAGTGCTTTTCTAATATATATAATATAGCAAGTGTGATATTCAAAATATTTAACAACCAGTATGACATAGTTCTGGCTAAAGTGATGAAGAGTGATTGGCAGGCAGAGAACTTCTCAAAAAGGTAGAATCTGAGCTAAGACCCAAAGATTGAAAATGAGCCAGCCATGAAACAATCTATATAAGATGAGGTCATTGGGGCAGCTGAGTGGCTCAGTCGGTCAAGCGTCCGACCTCAGCGCAGGTCATGATCTCCAAGTCCCCGAGTTCCAGCCCCGTGTGGGTTTCTGTGCTGACAGCTCAGAGCCTGGAGCCTGCTTCGGATCCTATGTCTCCCTCTCTCTCTCTACCCCTCCTCCACTCATGCTCTGTCTCTGTCTCTCAAAAATAAAAAATAAAAATGTTAAAAAAATAAAATAAATTAAAAATTAAAAAAAAAGATGAGGTCAGAAAGGTAAACCTTGTGAATTTAAAACCATTCAAACCATTGTAAGGATAGAATTTTATTTTTAAGTGAAAGAGGAAGTCTTTGAAGGCTTTGGAGCAGAAAAGTGACATAATTTAATTCACTCTGTTCCCTGTGGCTTTGGTCCATAGCATCTAATAGCCAGCCATGACATATTTCCAGGAGCTGTACCTAGGAAACTCCTTTACCACTCTTTTCTCTGTCTTCCCTACCAATGGTGTGCCCTTATGGCCTCTCAAGTGAACAAAATTTAGTTAACCTGTTGCTACTTATCTTACTCTTAACACCTTACTTTTTAGGAAAGTTTTAGATCAACCCATACAGCTTCAGTACTTGCTACATTTCTAAGCATATTGATGAGGGATCTTCTTAACTCCTCACACCCCTACTTCTTGGGGAAGCTGGACAAGCTGTTTTAGTAAAATAGCAATACAAGAATGTATGTTGGCTACATAGAAACAAAATTAACCACTGCTCTCTCCCCATCGTTCTTTCCTCAGGTTTCCAATTTAACGCAGTACTTTGATGTCATATTTTGGGCTAGTATCTAAATCACACAAGATTTTCAGACAGAGGTGGTCAGCACATGACCCAAAGGGGTTCATATGTAATGATAGGTTTTAGCCGGCTAGTATGGATGACAATTTTGGACTATGTGTGTTCCCCCAGTACACTTTTAGCCTGGAGCAGTACTTTACAGAAATGTCCTGCTCTGGCAGCTCATGCTGAGGTCTGCATGGCACATGGAAACACCCACTTCATGCCCAGAGCTTACGAACTTAGTTTCCCAAACTGCACTAATTTATCGCTGCTACACAAATTACCATTCCTCATAAATTCTTTGCTTCTTGGCTTCTCATTCTATAATTATGATGATGATGATGATGAAGTTTACAATGATGATATAATAACCACCACAAGTATGCATCCACTGTGCCAGGCATGGTAATAGTTGCTTAACACATATTATCTCATGTAATCCATTCAACAACTCTGTGACTTGAATACAATTTTAAGCCCATTTTACTGAGAAGAAAACTAAGGCTTACAGCCTAGAATATCTCATAGTTTGTGAGAAGCGAACCCAAGACTTGCACCCAGAATGTTCTGACATTAAAGCCCATAGCCTTGCCCACTCTGGACTGCTGAGTATTCTTGTCCCTCCAAGCCACCAGTGCTTTGACTTAACTTGATGTGCTTTTAGGCTCTCTTTGGTAATAATGCTTTCAGCTTCTACCTAGTCTTGGGAAAATACTTTCAGTATACTGCCTCTGAGTAACAAAGGCAGATCTCGGGTTTTGTTCTTGTGACTTACCCATAATGCATCTTACCATTCTTTCTTACTGGAAGCTACCTACAGTGGCTCATAGATCAAATGGAAACAATGATAATGAAAACTTTATAATGTATACAAACTGAGTTATTATTAAATTACTTTGTAAAGGCCAAAAGAGTTTTTATAAAAGGCAAGAAGTGTATTGCTTAGTACCTTCATTGTTCCCAGAAAAGGATTTAAGGCCATTAGAAATGTAATTTCAACTAACCTGCTGTTCTTTAACCCCACCTTAAAAATAGTCAGAGAAAATTAATTGAAAAGAAATTTATGTTATTAAGTAATACTGTTTGGATTTTCACTTGGTCAAAAGTGAATTATATTTAGATTGCATAGCCAAAAAACACTTAATAGTTTTGTAAAAATCTGGTTTTTCTCTAACCATAATGTTGGGAATGGTAAAAAAAAAAAAAAAAAAAAAAAAAAAAAAAAAAAAAAAGTTTTCTTCTTGTACTATCTTCTGGATTCCCCTAGTATTTGTACTTGAATATGAAAAAGTCTTCTCCTCTTCTAAGCTATGGTAAAAAGAATACTCACATTCACTTTCCACAGATGTTTTGAATTTCCTTTATGTTATGTACTCATTTAATCTGCTTTTCATAATTGGTTTATTTTGCCTTTTTTTTTCTTATCTGTCACAGAATAGCATTCAAGGCAATTTATGCTTCTTAACAGCAGGTAGTATGTACTTTGTGGCTAACCTTCTAATGGATGCAGACTTCAATGAACAAGATAGAAATATTTTAAAAAGTACAAATATTCAGATATCTTCTATCTCCTGGCTGACCACAGCACCCCAACTGAGCAATTATATTATTCCAAATGGAGATAATTCTTTAAATGATATTGCAGCATCACACAGTAAATGGCCCAATGATATTCAAGACTAACATTTCTTGTTCTTAAGCACATTATCTCTTCATCTTTATATATGCATATACCTAGATAAAGATAGACCTGACATTCTTGTCCTCAGAAATTCCTTTGTGAATTAATAGATGGAACTCTTTTCAGTGGTAAGCCCTAGATTTACAAATAAATTTAAAATAAATTAACAAGCAAAAAATGAAGGTAATTTTAAAGATAATTTTTTCCATTTTAATAGCAATAGTATATTTTGAATGCATTTTTGATAAATCTATTTGAAGTGTTTTCCTTATATTCTCTAAGCTGAATTTATTTTCTGACTGATTTGACCCATCATTTTATATTCTAAGGCGTAAGAATTGCTATAGGGGTGCCTGGGTGGCTCAGTTGGTTAAGCTTCCGACTCTTGATTTCAGCTCATGCTGGAGTCCAGCTCCAGCAGATCCAGGGGTTCCTGAAGGATGGATGGCATCGGCGAAAAAGTGAAAATAAAACAACTCTAAAATAAAACAACTAAAATAAAAAATTGTAATAAAAATGGACACAGACAACAGCAGTGTGTTGAACTGGCCAATTTATTGTAGCAAACGTGCCATTATATTTGCTAGTGATTTCCTTATAGCATACATCGTCTATGTTTTTCTAACATTACCTAATTTTAAAAATGTTCCTATGTGTAATCAACCTTTAAGAAATAACATGGCGATTTTCTCATAATGTTCCCACATACCCTTTGATTATTGATTAATTTCTTACATCATTCCATTATGCATCTGTGTTTATCTATAATTATCTATAGTCTATGAAGCATTTACTTTGCTGTTCGCATGAAAGGCCCTCCATTTCTCAACACCTCAAGTGGAACAGTTACAGGGACCTGAGCTCCTAACCACATGAGGCCAGAAGAACAATGTGTTTGCCTCCATCCGAGGTGCCAGGAAGGGGCCGAAAAAGCCTTAGAAACCCATGCCTCATACATTCTCAGAGATACAATGCACCTAGGAACCAATGAACCATTCTGTACCTTAACTGACTAGGTTCAGTCATCAACTGGAATGCCTCCGAGGGGCCAGGTGGGTCTAGGGGTTGAAGTCACCTGTGCCCAGAGATACACTCCTTAGTTGCCAGAGTGAGGCTTTCAAATCCATATGTCTCTTCTTTACAGGCCCTCTATGCTGGCAAAGGTATGAGGCTATCCTTCCTGTAAGTAGAGGAGTCTCCATAGGGGATGGCAAGGGCTAAACGTAAGGCTGCACAATTTCTTGCGGAACCTTATTTTCTTCCCTAATGGTTCTTTTCCCAGGGGGCCTGCCGAGGGCAATTCCCCAACAGACAACACCCCAGGTAGTTTTAAGGCCCAATTACCTAAAAGCGGGAGTACAAGAAGCTTCACTGTCAGTGGGCCACCTTGCAGTCACCAATCCGTCCACAGCCTGGGCCCTGACACTCAGGCTGGGATAGCTCGGCTTCCAGCAAGCTCAGGTGATGATCTCACCATTCATGAGATTGAGCTCTGCATCAGACTCCCTCCGTGCTGACAGTGTGGAGCCTGCTTGGAATTCTCTCTCTCTCTCTCTCTCTCTCTCTTTCTTCTTCTTCTTCTTCTTCTTCTTCTTCTTCCCTGCTCACACTCTCTCTACCTATCTCAAAATAAGTAAATGCACATTTAAAAAAAAGAATTGTTATACGCAAAGAATATTTATTACAAATATATGTTCCCTTCTATTTTCTTTTGGGTATGCATATCCAAGCAATTTTTTAAAGACTTGTTATGGCTTAAAACACATTAGAATAATGGTGACAGTTTATTTATTTATTTTTTAATTGAGGGCATCTTGAAAATACTTGTTAAAGTACAGGACAGGAAGTATAGGTGGCAGTGAGAGGTATAAAAATTTTCTTATTCATATGCATTTATATTGTACTAATCATGTTATCTATTCATGGAATTTATATAAAGCCCAAAAAATGGTCTTTTAGTTTATTCTAAGTGTGCAATTCAACTACAGCTTAATTTTAATTGCATAGACAGGAACATAAAATTTACATGACTTTTCTCCAGAGTGATATAGACTCTTGGATATACAGTGACTTGGATAAGCTTACTTTGCTATTTGTTTCTGTACATACGTGAAAAGGTAGGTTTTACTTTTTTTATTAAAGCGCATTGTATTGGCATTTTCTCATATAACCTTTCAATTCTCCAATAAAGCTGATACACATAAAAAAATATGTAGGAAAGTATCCCATGATCCCCTTTTAAGAAGATGTTTAAAAAATCCGGTTAAGCAAATTTACAGCTAAAATTAAAAGAAATAATTGTGTGTATTTCCAATTATTTTACGATCTCTTTCTTCTATAATCTTCATAGTTAGAGTGCCAAGATGTTTTGTATCAGTTTTCTTAGTTTTTACTCACTTTATTCTATTTATTTCTATTGAAGTCTCAAATGCTACTATTCATCAAGTTGTTTCCAATTATCTAATTACTCCTCATTTTTACAAGCCAAATTGATAAGGTTATCTACCTTATGTTCTATTGGAAATTTGTCAGATCTTAGTTATTAGTGTTGGTAGCAAAGCCTTCCCTATGGACAGTAGAATATGGTTTAAGGATGATTGGAGTGGCTTTGGGGGACAGGAAACTATTTCTTTGTGGCTCTTGCTGCCATGAATTCATGTTTTTAAATAAAATCAGACTAAAATAAATTCCACGGAGACCTGTGAAGGTAACTCAAATTATTAGAAATGTAGTGGGTGGATTCAGATAGCTGGGTAGAAGTTGGAAGTATCTGTGAATATTCAACATACTTAATGAAATCATGGGCTCCAGACTCAAACTTTCTGGACTTGCGTTCCAGCTCCACCACTTACAAACTGAGCAATGCCCTCAACTTCTTTGAGCCTAATTAGTAAATGAGGGTGATATTAGGTACCATGGACCGTTGCTGGTGCTGGAGAATATATCAGTAAAAAAGCGTAATTTATGAGTTCGTAGAACTCACATGGGGGAGAGGATAATAAATAAACAAAGATAAGATTAGGCAAGGTGTGATTAAAAACAGAAATGATATAGGATAAAAGAAGAAAGTAAAAGTACAGGAGTGTGGGGATGCTGTCAATGTTTTAGAAAAGATGGTCGAGGAAGATCTCATTAAGAAGATGGGATCTAAAGGAAGTCTGAGAACAAGGCATGTAGATACTCTGGAAAAAAAAGAAGTCATTCTAGGGAAAGATTAGGAAAAGGAAAGACCTAAGCCAAGAACATGTGTGGTGTGTACACATAGTAGCAGGGGAGCCAATGAGCATTCAGCAAAGTGAAACAGAGGGAAATTAACAGAAAGTGAATTTTAAGAGGTAGAAGACAGTGAATGGGATGGTAACAAATTACACAGGGCTTTGAGTCAAGGTTAAGATTTTGAGTATTACCTTGAGATGAGAAGCCACTGGCAGGTGTCCTAAAGAGCAGTACAAACTTGTTTGTTTTATAGAACAGCCATGGCTTACGTGTTGCAAAAGACTATATGAGAGAAAGAGTAGAAACATAAGGGAGACTAAGAAGTGAAATAATTGTAGCTCCAACTAGTTCAGTAGCCCAGTGCACATGCTGAGAAATGATCGGATTCTTGATATAATTGGAAAGTAGATCTAAATGAATTTACTAACATATTGGCTATGGGGTGGGAGAGAAAGAGGAGGGATTTTGTCTTAGCATCTGGAGAGGAGAAATTGTCATCTACTGAAATGGTGACAATTAGAACAAGAGCACTGTTGGTGGAGAAGTTAAGGGACATGATATATTACAGAGGTTAAAGACATATTTTAAAGGTGCCCACGGGTAGGTATTTTCTTACAGAAGACTGAAGTTTGTCAGACAGGAATGTAAATCTGGAATCGATCAGTGTATAGCTATATTATCTGAGGTCATGACACCAAATAACATTGTCTGCGTAGTTGTGTTGATAGATAATGGTTCTAAGAACTGAGCTCTAAGGCATTCCAACATCTGAAGTTACAGAAGATCATAGACACCAGCAACTGAGCAATGACCTTAACTTCTTTGAGCCTAATTAGTCAATGAGGGTGATATTAGGTACCATGGACTGTTGGAGGAGAACTTAAGAGAACTCCAGAGGATTAGGGAATAAGATATTTCAAATGCTATCAGTAGATGAGCAATGGGAAGTGACCACTGAATTTGGTAACAAGGAAATGACTCTTGACCTGTGCAAGAGAAATTGTGGTAAAGTGGTGGGGACAAAAGCCCTATTAGAGTGAGTTCCAGAGAAAGCGGAAAAGGAGGAACAAGAGATGGTAGCTCTTAGCTAACTTTTTCAAGAAATTTTGCTACAAAGGAAACAAGAAAAAAGTAGGTAGAGGAGGATGTGTAGGAGAGTAGGTAGAGGAGGATGTGTGATCAAAAAATATTAAAAAAATTTTTTTAACGTTTGTTTATTTTTGAGAGACAGAGTATGAGCAGGGGAGAGGCAGAGAGAGAGGGAGACACAGAATCCAAAGCAGGCTCCAGGCTCTGAGCTGTCAGCACAGAGCCGGACATGGGGCTCAAACTCATGAACTGCGAGATCATGACCTGAGCAGAAGTCTGACGCTTAATTGACTGAGACACCCAGGCACCCCAAGAAATAATTTTTAATTCAGAGATAGTTGCGAATATTAAATGAAATAATACATGTAAGGAAATAGAATAGAATAGAGCCTGGCATGTGCAAGCTCAGTAAATATTAGCTATTATTGTTATTGTTGTTATTAATTATTCACTAAAATTCTTTTCATAATAACAGTATAAAGTTAACTCTGTCTGTCCTTTTCCTTTTCAATCTCTGAATAACTAAGCAGTTCCAGAGTCATGGAAATCTTCAGAAGACAGAGAAATTGCCTTGACTTGTCATGACCAAAGTCAGCTGAATCAGGGACAAGGAAATAGAGATAATTCAAAACCATGAGTTATCAGATAATCCAAACTCTATACTTTTGCTATAGATTTCAAACTTTGCTGCATTTGACACTGTTAACCGCCTCCTCCTTCATGAAGCTCTCAGCTCTCTTGATTCTATGACAACTTGTGACTGGTTTTTCTGCCTTACTGAACATTTCTCTAAATTGTCTTCTCCCTCTCTAAGTGTAGATTTTTCTTCAACATTCTGTTTTCACTCCTGGTCATTTCTCTCTCTCCTTCAATGATCTCAACATCCAGAGAGGCTTCATTCTGACTATGTTCAACATGAATGCATTTTCTTAACCCTACATTGGTTCTTCCTTCTTTTTGCATTGTTACAGTTGAAAACATTATCATCTTATCTGGTGGCTACAAAAGATTTTTAATCATTTTTAATATCTTTCCCTTTCACTCACCTTTCAAATCCAGTTACTTGTCTGGCCCTATGGTTGTCATCCTCTTGTCTATTTGTTTAAGCGCCTTCGACTGCTGTTGATTCCCAAATATGTTTCAAGCCTGATCCTCTCTCTAGACTGCTAGATTCATGACATCTCCAATTGAATGCCTAATCATCACCTCAAATTGAACATCCCCCAACTTGCCATTCCTCAAGTGTCCCTGTCACAGTAAAAGCACCTCTTTCCATTCATTACACCAGTCTCGAACGTTGTAGTCATCCTCGACTATTCTATTTCTCTAACATCCACCTCCAACTAATCAGCATATCTTTCAATTATACTATCAGAATGCATCCAAAAACATCTCAAATCTAAACATTTCCTGCCACTTCCACTGCCACTATCATTATCTTTCTTCTAGATTACTGAAATACCCTCTGTGGAGAACATGTGTTAACCAATATCTTATTCTGTCCTACTGCGGGTACAAAGAAGTTGTGCTTTCCTCTACCTGCTGTGATTTGCCTTGGAAAGAGAACTATAGGCAGATTATGATTTGTTTCATTTTCAGGTGAAGTCACTTAATTGTAACTGTTGACTCTCTACATCTTGTTTTCCTTTCTTTTTCAATTGTAGAAATACTTGTTGAAGTGGAGGTGTCATAAAATTGAAGGAACCTTTGATACTACATGGAGAGTGTCTTCAAACCACAGCACACCTTGCATGTGTCATCATCTGGCCTGACTAATGCAACTGCCAAATTGGTCTCCTTGATAAGTTCTTGCTTTCATATCCCTATAGACTATTTTTTAACAAAGCTGCCAATTGCTCTCTTAACGCATAAAATACCATATCAGTCTTCTATTCCAAACCTTCTAATGGCTTCTCATCATACTTGGAATAAAATCCAAAGCCATTACCAACACCCTCTTGGCCCTGAGTACATAATTTGGTGCCTGCTTATCTTAAGTCTTTCTGTGCTTCTGCTCATTCATTCTTTACTCCATCTATTCTGGCCTTCTTTAATTCTTCAAATATCACTAGTATGTTCCTGCGTGGGCCCAAAACAAAATGTCATCTCTCTTATTTCTGCCATCTACTCTCTGGTCTGTTGCATCCATTGGCAAAACTTAATGAAAGCTCAGCTGTTGAGGAAGTCTGGAAAATGTCGTTTGCAGACTCCTAGTTTTGGTAGTACAGGGAAGAGAATAAATGAACAAATGTGAAGCTAAGAACCAATAAACAACTCTCTAGTGCCCTTGGCATAACATAAATTGCACAATAAATATTTATTGAGAAAGCAAAATGAGTATGTCCTCCTCAAAGTTTCTCCTATTAATCAGCACCTGCTCAGAAGGTTCTGAATAATACAAAGAGGCACAAATAACGGTGATGGAGGTGGTGATCTGAGAATTGTGTACTAAGTAGGTACAATATTCCTGAAAACTCATAAGGAGCAAGCCAACACAATAAAACTCTATTCTTGCCAGTGAAAAGTTGCATTACACAACCTTACTGACTAATACTCATATTCAAACTCCCTTCCTGAAAAAGTGAGCTATGGCACTGGCCTAAAGCTGGAGTCCTAAGATCTAAATCTGGAAGTGATGATGGAGCTGACATGAGAGTCACAGGGCATAAACTGTGGCAGCTCTAAATGTGGCAACCAAGGACAGAGCAGGAGTTAAACCAAACTGGTAATAAAATTCAAGCATCAATGTCATGAAATTAGGTAGTGAGACAGAAAACAAGAGCCAGGGATCAGGACAAAAACTAGTCACCAGGGTTATAGAGAAAAGTCTCAGAATAAAGGACAGGAGGCAGAGTTTCAAAAAATTCCTGTGGATCTGGAGAGTAACTCACAATTGTGTTCTGAAGAGAAGCTGTGTTTCTATATTCTATATGGGGAAGAGCATACATGCTATAAAATTGGGAAAACACATGGCAGATGAAATTTAATTAATTTATTGTGATTCTATTAAGTTCTAGACACTATGATAAGCAGTTTATATGAATGCATTATCTAATTTTCAGTTCACAAAATCCCCCAAAGTTATTCACGATCTCAATTTTACAACTGGGAATAATGATACCCAGAGAGGTTAAGTCACTTTTCCCAAGACACACAATTTAGTAAGGGATACAGACAAAAACAAATAATGATTTAATTTAACAGCTCATAATCTTTCCCAGTAGCTATATCTCCTGCTAAAAGCTACTAACATCAAATATATTACACATATAGGACACACACATACACACACACAGAAGAAAAAAACATTTTATCAATAATGCAAAATATACTTACAACTGCCTTTGGAACATATATAGTGAACTGATTTATCTTGCTAATTAAGTCTCTTATATTAATATTATAATGTACTTGTTTGCCCAGCAGCACATTCCAAGCAATGAAGGAAGGCAGGAACACAATGATGTTGGCTAGTGGGAACGCATATTTGTGATAATAACTCACAATGTACACAGGGCTAATTAAGAAAAGATTCCATTTTTCTACGTCTGTTTTATCAAAGCAGTATTCAATTTGCGTTAAAGGTATATTGATGTTAAAGTGCCCATTGGAATTTTCTTCATGCTCTTAATCACTCTTATGAGATTTAAAAAAAAAACACAAAACATAAATTTGAACTTTTGAATTCTATTGTGAAGATACTACAATCAGGTGCTATCAAACCAGTCTTTGGAAAATTTTTTTTTAAAAAGCTGTAGAAAAACACATCAGTTTACATTCCACCTTTTCACTCCTTTTCACAATGTGTAATGGATTAAAAACAATGGGCTATCTCTGAAAGAAACTGTAAATGTAGCATTTAAATCAGCAACGTCTATTTCCAAGCACATTTTTCTGGCAAAGCCCCAGAGGAAATACAATCAAAAGGCCGAATTTTACACACAATTTAAAGATGTAAATAAAAAAAAAGGTGACTTAAGGAAATAAGGTATTTTTCTCTTAGATCTTGACAGCAGGTAACATTTTACATGAAAATTGTTTTGTTATAAAAAGCTAATGTATATAGCAAAGATTTGCAATTGCTTCTGCTCAATTTTCATCTCCTTTGTTGACTCCCACATGGTTTAATGGGCCTACTATCCTTTACTCTTCCTGGAGTGTTTTAACATTTTAAGGGCACTTCCTCACCTCCATTCAACCCACTACAATTTGAATCTGTCAACTGGCACTGTTCTACCAGAATTTCTAGGTGCTACATATTTAAGGAGTGCTTGACAGTTCTTACCTAATTCAACCTCTGAAAAGCATTTGATACTATTGACCATTAACTTGCCTTTGAAAGTTTCCTCCTTTCAGTTCTGTTTTAACATTCATCTCTGGTTTTCTTCCTTTCCCTCTGATTGCTCCTTCACAAAATCTCTTGAAGCTTCCCCTTCTTTCTTTGTCAATGCTCTAAGTGTTGGTGTTCAATGAGATCTACTTCTCAATTCTCCTTTATAATTCTTTTTTGTGATCTTATCCACTCTAAATTACATTTCAAAAATCATATTTCCAATCTTGACTTATCTGGTAAACTCTGGACCTTTTAATCATACTGCACATTCGATAATTCCAGTTTAACCTCCATATAAACAAAACAAGAAGCAGACCTATCATATTGCCGAACAATCTGCTCTCTCCCCTGTGTTCTGTATCTTATCCAATGTCATGACTATTCATGTAGTTTTCTTAGTCCAAAATTTGGCAGTTGTCCTTAACTCTACCCTCACTTCCAACACCCACCATGCTCAAAAAAGAATTTATATAAATCCTGTCATTTTAATATGTGAAAAAGTTTCAATTCCCTCTCTTTACCACCTCTCTTACCTACTTTCACTAGAATTACTTTAATAGCCTTTCTTTTTTCCCCTGATTCTGGTCTTGCTTACCTCCAGTATAGTCTCTGCCCTTTATTAATGAGAATTCTCATCCAGTAGGTTGCCTTTTTGTTTAGTTTCCTTCATTGTGCAAGACTTTTTAGTTTGTTGTAATTCCATTTGTTTATTTTAGCTTTTGTTGCTTGTAATAACTTTGTAAGGTGATGGATGATAACTAGGCTTATCATGGGGATCATCTTGTGATGCATAACTATTGTGAATCACTATGACATACACCTTTAATAGGATGTTGTATGTTAATTATACATCAAAAAATGAAAAGAAAGGGGGGTGGAAATCTTCTCATCATGTCACTGTCCAGCTCTTTAAATATTCTACCAGGACCTTGGGTCTTCTGCCAAACTCTCAGGCATTCAATACAAGGTCTTTCATAATCTGACTCCAGCTAACCTCTGTATCAACTTCCATCATAATACGCGATCCTAGTATTTTAACAGTAAAAAACCTATCGAAGTACATAGTTTTTTGGGTGCACCATTGTATTCTTTCTTATTTGCTTGACATATGCTGCTTACAAAGAATACTATTTCCAGTATGTCTTCTTATTTGGTTCACTTACCCTACCCTTACTTCTTTTACTCAAGTGTGAAGTTTCCATGATTCACCCTTCCTAACAAGCACACACACGCGTGCATGCACACACACATACACAAACACACAATTTGGGCCAAGTGCTCTATCTCTAGACCAGAATTTTTTGACTTCAGAACTGTTGATATTTTGACAAAGATAATTCTTTGTTAGGAGGCTGTTTTGTACAGTGTAAGATGTTTAGCGACATCCTCAACCCTACACACTTGATTCCAATAGCGCCCTTGGACTCCAGTTGTGACAACCAAAAATTTCTAGAGACATTGGCAAACATTCCTTGGGAAGGGGGTGGCAATTGCGTCTTGTAGAGAACCACTAATCTAGATTTTCACAGCTCCCTGTTCTTACCGTCAACAATGAGTATTTGGTCTCTCCTATTTTGTATGTTTTCTAAAAGCATAAAGAAAACAAATTTCTCATGCAAAATCAGAGTAACCTAAAAATGATAGTATACAGAAGTAAAAATGTACTTTTGTACATGGATGCAAAATGTTTAATAACAAATTGAATTTAGCAATGAATTAAACAAAAATATACCATTATTAAATCAAATTAACTTTATAACTACAAAAATCCTTCAACAAATATCAAGAGATCAAATTAAAAATTCACTGTATTTGCTGGTCAAAGGAAAAAATATGATTATTCCAGTAGATACTGAAAATTTATTCAATTTTTTTCATTTCTCTACTAGTACAGTACCTTGTTTCAAACTAACATTTTCCCCACTCCCAGCCAAGAACAACTGTTACATTATTCTGAAAGTAAAGCAAAAACTATAACATTGAATAAGAACTCTATGAATGTTTATTTTAGTTGCTTATCAGACATGGTAGAAGAGAGAATTCATGAAATGGAAACGAGATCTGGGAAAAAATATGTATGCATAAGCAAATAAAAAAGGATAGAAAATATGGAAAATTATATGATAGACTCATGGAAATGGTGAAAAAGATTAACAGAAGGAGATGAAAGAGAAAATGAGGAAAAATCAACATTTGGTAAAATAATGGCTACAGGTATCAAGGCAGGTATTCAAAAGTTTTACAATACTAAATATGATATCTTTTAAAAATACACAATACAATGCCTAGGCAAATTGTATTTAAAATTTTAATATTCAGTAAAATAAAGAAAACAAGAATATGGAGCAAAAATATATGAATAATGATCATAAGAACAACAATGAGAGTGATAACAAAAACAATGGAAGGCAGAGAATATTGGAAAATATTCAAATTGCTAAAAGACAATGACTGCTGACATTGTATTCTAAATATACACAGACACTCATGACTGGAAAATTAAGACAAAATAAAAGTACTTTTAAGAACAAACACTACAAGAATTCTTTTCCATAGATGTACACCAAAGAAATACCAAAGGGAGATCTTTAGGAAAGGAAACAATCTCGGACAGAAGCATGGAGACGTAGGAAGGGAAGAGCAGTAGAAAAGGTGAATATGAAGATACCTATTAAATATTGACCATATAAAATTATAATGATAATGTTTTATGGGAACTAAAATATAGGCAGAATTAAAATGCATGAAAATAGTAGCATAAAATGTGAGAGAGAAATAATGTAGTTAATGAGTTCTATGATCATCACCTTATCTGGGAAGTCTTCACAGTAATAATTTATATCTTAATAGATAAAGAATTCATGACGTTATCTTCAGGTTACTCACTATAAGAATAGTAAAAGAGTATATAACAATCAAATACAGCTAGAATGTAGAACATTTAAAAAATATTTAACACAGAAAAGCAAGAGACTAGATAGGACAAAAAACAAACAAATTGTATGTTGATAGATTTGGTTACAAATACATCAGCCAATAGTTTCAGTGAATTTGACTAAATAATTAAAAGACAAAGATTCTTAGACTTGATTTTTAAAAACATGCAAACAATATGCCTGTAAGAGTTAAAATTCAAATATAAAAATATATAAAGGTTCAAAGTAAAATGATGGGAAAATTAAGAGAATGAAATCATTACCAGAAGGAAATGAGGGTAACAATATCAGTATCATACAAAGTAGACATAAAGACAAGAAGTATTGATAAATGAAAAGGGGGATTTTTCATAACATTAAAAGGCAATTCATCAGGAAGATATAACAATTTGCAACTAATAATCTAGTCTGGAAAGTATAGAACAAAAATGGGAAGAAAAAGAGAAAAATTAATAATCAGACTGGAAAATTTTAATAAACCTCTCAGGGGCACCTGTATGGTTCAGTCAATTGAGTGGCCAACTTTGGATCAGGTCTTGATCTCACAGTTTTGGAGTTTGAGGCCTGAGTCAGGCTCTGTGCTGACAGCTCAGAGCTTGCAGCCTGCTTCTGATTCTGTGTCTCCCCCTCCTTCTGTCCCTCCCCTTCTTGTGTTCTGTCTCTCTCTGTCACTCAAAAAATAAAATGTTAAAAAAAAAAAAACACCTTTCTCAGAAGAGAATAAGCTAATCAACAAAACAAAGCAAAACAAACACAAAAATAAAAATACAATTTAAAAAAAAGTTGAGATATAGATCATTTGAAAAATGCAATTCATAAATTATTTAAGTGTCATATTTGGGTCACTATACCTGCAACTCCACAACTGAAGAAAACACTTTATTTTCTTTCTTTCTTGTTCTTTTTTAATGTTTGTTTATTTTTCAGACAGAGAGAGAAAGAGAGAGTGCATGAGTGGGGAAGGGCAGAGAGAGAGGGAGAGAAGAATTGGAAACAGGCTCCAGACTCTGACCTGTCAGCACAGAGCCCATGGGGCTCTAACTCACAGACCACGAGATCACGACCTGAGCGGAAGTTGGATGCTTAATAGACTGAGCCACCCAGGCGCCATGAAAACACTTTATTTTCAATTGCACATTTACCAAAACTAACTATAAGTTGGACTATATAATGCAAGAATTCAAAGAATTGAAATTATGCAGATTTTGTGGCCAGTCCCTAACAAAATTGTTAAAATTCAATTTTAAAAAGATAGCTAGAAGCCAAATATGTAAACATAAAGCAATATACTATACTTCTAAATAAGAATCCATTGGTCAAGGAGGACATCACTAGAGAAATTTTAATCATTTTGAAATGAATGATAATGAAAATATAACATCGAAACTTACAGAAAATAGATAAAATCATGCTCAAAAAATGTTTGCCTTATGGGGCCCCTGGATGGCTCAGTCAGTTGAGTGTCTGACTCTTGGTTGAGTCCAATTCTTGATCTCAACTCAGGTCATGATACCAGGGTCATGATTTCTAGCCCTGTCAAGCCCCATGTAGAGATCCACTCTGAGCATGGAGACTGTTTAAGATTCTCTTTCTCTCTCTCTCTCTCTCTCAAAATAATAAAAAAAAATTTTTTTGTCTTAAATTTATATATGAAAAAGAAGGGCTCAAAGGAGTGATTGAGGTATTTTTCTCAAAAAGTTAGAAAAAGGGTAATAGCAAAAATTAATGCAACTAAAGGAGTTGCCTTTAAAAAATGAATATTTACTATGTGAATGGAACTGGAGGGTAGTATGCTAAGTGAAATTAATCAGAGAAAGAAATCACATGACTTCACTCATATGAGGACTTTAAGAGACAAAACAGATGAACATAAGGGAAGGGAAACAAATATAATATAAAAACAGGGAGGGGGACAAAACAGAAGAGACTCATAAATATGGAGAACAAACAGGATTACTGTTGGGTTTGTGGGAGGGCGGATGGGCTAAATGGGTAACGACCACTAAGGAATCTACTCCTGAAATCTTTGTGCATTATATGCCAACTAATTTGGATGTAAATTTTTAAAAAAATAAATAAAAAATCAATTAAAAAATGGACATTCAAAACTTTTATAAAAACTTGTAATATCAATTAAAAATAACTAAAAAATAACAAAATCATGAATTTATAACTGTATCATGACAGACAACACAAATATTAAAAAGATATTATAAAATCATATTACCCAAAATTTGAAAGGTTAGAGAAGATTGACATAATCTTATAAGATATAATTAATTGCATATAAAGAAATAGAATTTGTAATTAAAAATCACACACACACACACACACACACACACACACAAAATCTAGGCCAGAGATTTTCTGTAGATATTTAAAGAATAAATAAAACAAATCTTACCCAAAACTTACCGAGTGTAAGAAGAAGGAGTGGGGGAGGAGGAAGGAAGAGTTTATACTTTACAATTGGTTTGATAAGGACAGAATAACTTTGTTAACAGAATCTGATAAAGATATTACAATAGAGGAATGTTACAGGACAATGTCTTTTTCAAAAGCAAGAAATTTTTCTAAACACAGTATTAGCAAATCAAATGTCATTATATGCTAATGGAATACTATATCAAAACCATTTTTTAATTTTTTCCAAAAATATTAGGTTTGCTTAAAGTTCAAAAAGCAAATGAATGTAATTTACTACATTAACATAATAAAGAAAAAATAATAATAGATGCAAAAAAACCTGATAAAATTGAATACTCATTAATAATAAAAATATTTAGCAATCTAAGAATAGAAGGGAACTTCTTTAAATGAAAAAGGGCACCTACAAAAAACCATGTCTCAAGCATGGTAAAGTATTAAAACTTTTTGCTAGAAATTCGGACTGAAGTAAGGTTGCCTTTACAAGCTATCCTTACTTCTATTCATCATTCTAGAGGTCCTAGATAATACAATAAGACAGAAAAAGGAAATAAAAGGAATAAGAAATGAAAATAAATAAAATTGACCTTGTTCTCAGATGACATGATCATATGCTTATGAAAATATATACACACATACATACATACATATGTTGGATAGCTAGATAATAGATAGGTAGATAGATAACAAAAAGATAATAGAGATAGATAGATGATAGCATTTGTATACATATAAATGTTAAAAGCATAGAATTAGCAACTTGTGGGGTTCTGGCATCTGAATGTTAATGTGAAGTAAATAAATATGCATACCATTTTAAGTAAATTGATCCAAAGTGAGATAAGAAAGTAATTCAACTTCCAGCTTTTTCTTTCAGCAGCTTATCACTGGACATGTGGAGAAGAAAATATCATCCATGTAGTTGTGTAGCAAACAATATATAACTAGTCATAATAATGTGAACTCTTTTTAGTGCTCTTCAGCTTAAAAGTCAATCTAAAGACAAAGCCTTTAAGACTGATTATAATGACAAAACAGAATGTAAACTATACAGCAGGAACAAAGGGTTGTGTTTTGTTGGATCTCCCTAGAATGAGAACCCGAGGACATGGATTTGAGTGCAATTCCTTTACTAGGGAAAGAATCCCAGGAAATACCAACAAGAGAATGAGGAAATGAGACGGAAGGAAAGGAAACCAGTAGAAGGAACATTATTGATCACATTACTTTCATGGACATCTGAGCCTCAACCCCGGAAAACTCTAAGAGACAGTGTAAAACCAGCCTCAGAGTTATTTTCTACTGAGGGACAGGAACCTGGGGCATTTTTGCTCCAAATTCCGCCTCTATTTGCTAAGGCCTAATACTAATGACCTGCCCTGTGGGAAGCCCAGGTGTTTACAGGAGACACCATCAAGTATGAGGACAGGAGTGCTCACGGGCTATGCGAGTGGTATCAACAGCTTCTGCTAACGTCCCCACCTTCCATCACTCAGATCCACCCACACCCCAAGATAAGATCCCTATGTGCCACCTCTTCTTCAAGTTAATGGCCAGTCAAAATTTCTTTAGGAAAGAAGACTTCTAAGTTAAAAGGGTTTCTGGGACAAGCTGCTATCCTAGGTGTTCATCTTTTCCCTCCTCTAGCATTCATCCTAGATTCCCCTCCCCTTTGGACAGCTTTCTGCTCTAGGTTTGTTGCTTGGTGGATCTCCCACACCTTCATTAGGAGCTGTCTGAGTCCCTGATCACCTTGCCCTTGCCAGGTCCTGGTCACTGAAATTGCTCATTCATAATTATTAGTGCCCATAGAAACAGTGAAAGGCAACTTGCTGAATGCCCTGAGTCCTGAAATACTCCTCGCTGCCTCAGTGTCTACATAATAATAAGGCCAATTACTCCTGCTAATGTAGTAACTCCTTTATTTGGCTGCTGAACTCCTGGCATGAGGAGCCCAAAATGACTGCGTAGCAGCTTTAGTTTAAAATTTAGTTGAACATTTACTGTGTCCTTCGCTGTAGCTTTCACCCTACTTCACACCCTACTCAGGCACCAAGATATTTAGTCCCTTAAGAACCTAAGTGCAGGTACAGAAAGCACAAATTCTCTGGATAAATAGGAGTAATGAGGAGTTGAAGACTTTCTACTTCCACTGTTTGTTTCGTAGACCCATGTATTTTGGCTATTTATAGTACTGCATCTTGAAGGACAATGTTCTAATATTGTAGAGTGTCTTCCCCAAGCTGACTCCTTATGTGCACTTTTGAGAGGCCCTTCCAACATTCCATAAGATTAGCATTTCCTGGGGCGCCTGGGCAGCTCAGTTGGTTGAGCATCTGACTTTGGCTCAGGTCATGATCTCACGATTTGTGAATTCCAGCCCTGCATCAGGCTTACTGCTGTCAGAGCAGAACCTGCTTCGATCCTCTCTCTCTCTTTCTCTCTCTCTTTCTCTCTCTGCCCCTCTTCCACTTGTGCATGCTCTCTCTCTCTCTCTCTCTCTCTCTCTCAAAAATAAACATTAAAAAAGAAAAGATCAGCAAATCATGACCTGTCAATCCCATGGTCAAATGCCCCTTGTGAAACCTCCTTAATCTCAGAGTGAATCCTTAGTCCTAGGTGATGGTATGTGGGTATCCCTTGACAATAAATCAGACACTCTGTGAGCCCTTGGACAATTCTGCTAGCTATTCTGAGACACTATTGGTAGTGATACATATCAATCTCAGTAAAGATGAACTGCTGTCAATATAATCGACTAGTCAACAAGTGACTGGTTGCATTCGTAAAAACATGATGCCACATGGAGGGTTTAATGTTAAGTTCTGTGGCTGACTGGCCGGATATTCAGTGGTAGATCGCCCTTGCTGAAAGAGAATTCATGCTATTAGGCTCATAGAGAGCCATTATCCCAGCCAACATACCTTCTCTGTTCATGAGCTAGTCATGCAGTACTAACATGGAAAAACAGAGGCTGGCTAACATATACTAGACAAATAATTCTGCCCATGTGGTTTGAGTGCTTCTCTGAAATTGATACTCTGTAGTAAGAATTGTCATAAAACAAAAAAGACCCACAAACATTTGTACCACTCCCACATGTGTCCATCAGCATGCCTCTTCCCCATAGCCTCTGGTCTCCAGCATTCTGCTCTTACACTTTCTGTTCAGGGATAGAACAACCTGCAAAGCTATTCACTTCCAGGAGTTTTTGTGTCTTGACACACTTCCTTCTTCACGTAAAGCTGATGACAAGGGATATTGAATGAAGTTCTGTTCACTAGGACAGTTTTTCCATCACTAATATCTTTCAGGACCACCCCAAGTGATAGTAGTATGGCAGATTTCCTTTCTTCATTTGCACCAACATATCAAGCAATCCATCCATGATTCAGGCCCAATGGTTTTGCAGCTCCAAATGGTTTTATAGCTCCATTTGCTGGCCTTAAGCAGTTCTCAAAGAGGATGTACTCATAAGTTTAGAAAGAGTTCCTGTGGGGTACCTTGGTGACTCAGTTGGTTGAGCATCTGACTCTTGATTTTGGCTCAGGTCATGATGTCACAGTTGTGAGATCAAGCCCTGAGTTGGGCTCTGAACTGGGTGTGGAGTCTACTTAAGTTTCTCTCTCTCCCTCTTCTTCTGCCCCCACCCTGCTCATTCATGATCTCTCTGAAGGAAAGAAAGAAAGAAAGAAAGAAAGAAAGAAAGAAAGAAAGAAGAAAGAAAGAAAGAAAGAAAGAAAGAAAGAAAGAAAGAAAGAAAGAAGAGTTACTGCTACAATGGTAGGTGACAGAATCTCTGGTCAAGAAACAAATGTGAGGTCCAGGGACCAGAGAAATAACTACACTGCACGTCTGTAAAGTGGACATGGACTGACTTCACTTATAACGTGGTCTCTATACATCCCCTTCTATAAGGTGGCCAGTTGAGGTTTAGGTCTTCTGGTTTGAGTGTCAGCTCAGAACCTGTATCTAAGTGCTCTCCAAAGATCTGAGTATTTCTCCTTTCCCCCATGTATGTCATTCTATTAAAAGGAAAGGAATCAGAGAAAGGCTATTGAATGTGCCTTCTATGTATATTCCTTCTTCCATCTCTTCAGTCAATAACCCAGAGCCTGGAAACTGTCTAGGGTCCAGAAACAAGAATTGTGGTTTTCCATCACTAAGGCTGCCATCAATCTCCTTCTCACTTGCTCGTTCTTGACCTTCTTTGATTATGTAGGTCAGGGTCAGCAAACTTTTTCTGTAAAGTGCTGTGTAGTAAATATTTTATGGCTTTGCAGGCCATGCAGTCTCTATTGCACCTACTTGACTTTGCCACTATAGCACAAAGTAGCCATAAACAATAAGTAAACAAATGGATGCGGTTATGTTCCATAGGCAAATGACTGTCTTTGACCTACAGGTTGCAGTTTGCTGACCATGAGACAGGGTCATTAGTAGCCAACCATCTATCTTATTCATAACAGATCTATGGTCTATAAGCTAATGTAGATCTCCCAAAGTAGTCCTCTACATGCCATTCTGACCTTGATGCCCATCATAATTATATCTACTCTTCTGCTGATGGTTAAGTGCTGCCACCATATATCAAATATGCCATAATTTTATTATCTATATTGACCCCAGAGAGATGAGTTCTATACAAGCATTTTCTATCAACAGAAACCTACATAGACAATCACCATTATATTCCTCATCCACACTGGTGCCCTTCTTAATAGTGAATTCCTTACCACCTTGGTAAAAAAAAAATGTGTTCTCTGAGCCCTTCCATAAAACATAGTCAGATGGTAATTTTTTCAAGACTTACAAAATAAATTCATTCTAACATGTTCGGTTTTCTGAATCTTTTACCACTTGTGCAATAACTTTGCTAAGGCAGTTCTAGCAAGTTTGCTTTGTTTACTCTAATCTATCATTCCAAACTTCAAAGAGTCATGCCAAAAAAATGATAGGACCAGCTCATAACCCTATTTCCATACTGTTAAATCCTGAGTTATGAGAGACTACCTCCATTATCATTGTGTATACTACCCTGTCTTATGTTCCACCTTCTGACCTATACTCCTGGTACAGCATTTTAAGACTCATCCTGAGCCATGTTATCCCATTATCTGGTAGTATAATTTAACCAGATCCTACTGCTCTTTTGGTAAGTCACCCCTTTCCTCTCATAAGTTACAGTACAGATGGTCCCAGACTTATGATGGTTCAGCTCACAATTTTTTGACTCTACAATGGTGCAAAAGTAACACACATTCAGTAGAAACCATATTTCACATTTTGAATTTCAGTCTTTTCCCAGGTAAGGATATGCCATAGGATTCTCTCCGAGAGGCAGTGAGCCTCAGCTCCCAGTCAGCTATGCAATCATGCTGGTAAACAACTGATACCGTTACAACACTTCTGTACCATACAACCATTCTGTTTTTCAGTACAATATTAAATCACATGATATGTTCAACATTTTATTATAAAATATGCTTTGTGTTAAATGTTTTGCCCAACTGTAGGCTAATGTAAGTGTTCTGAGCACATTTAAGGTAGGTTAGGCTAAGCTATGATGTTCATCAGTACGTTAGGTGTGTTGAATGTATTTTCAACTTACAGTATCTTCAACTTATAATGGGTTTATTGGGACATAAACACATTGAGGAAGATATATTCTTCACTACTTCAGCCAAGCTGAGACAGGTCTATTGATTGGTCTAAAGGGAAGCAGGGAAAGATCCTGAGGAATGTATGCGTGCAAGCAAAGAGAGGCTTTCTCCTTTTGCTAAGAAGGTGTAGAACTACTGCTGACCTAGAGCAACTGTGGAAATATGGGAAATCAAGTGTCTCAACTTTGTTTACCAAAATATATTCATCCAGCTCTAAGGGTCCCACTCCTTCCCTCTCAGGTCTTGACTTTGATGTAAGAAGGTGAAATAACAGTGCCACTCTGAAAATCAGGTTTTGGACCTGATTTTTAGCAGATTCTATCCCTTTAGCTTTAAGATTTGAGATTATCTTTATTATAACCCTGGAGACCCTCTGGCATTTGTACAATCCCTTTCTTATATGGTAGCTGACTTGAGCCTTTCATATTCTTCCTTCAGGATTTCTATGGAAGCTAGCCATAGCAAATCAACACCAGGATTCATATAATGATTATTTTCCTCATGTCTCACAAGGGCTAGAGCTATGACATAAGCCAATGCATCCCCTTCCACTTGTGTCTCATCACAATTTGTCACAGGTAAGAGCTTTAGTAATTGTGATGTTAGGCACATTGAGGTATGCATCCATCCACTATCAAGCTATAAAGCAATTCTCAGGAGTTTGCTTACTCCAGGTCACTTTCTTCCCTCCATAAGGTTTATGACAAGGTGGGCTGAATGAAGTTCTTCCCATTAGGAGGGTTTTCTCTCACGGCTGTCTTGCAGAGCTACCTCTCAGTGGTAGTAGTGTAGCAACAGTTCTTTTCCCGCTTATGCCAACATATTAAGCACACCATCCCTGACCCAGGCCCAGGTGTTTGCTCCTCCATTAACTAGCCCTAAGAAGCCATCACTGTGATTTTATGGAGAGTTGGTGATGGCGTTCTTCTGACTAACTGATTAGCTCTTCAATTCCAGAATCTCACATTAAGAGGTAAACTTCTGGTACTACTTCTCAACAAACGTACCCTACGTACCCTAAGGAAAGAATCTGAGGGCAAGCAGCTTATTTGAGAGTTATTCCCAAAAAGCACTGGCAGTGGAAAAAGGAGGTAAGACAAATGAGGAAAGGAAGCCAAATAAAGAGTGTGTTATCGAGTCACTTGGGTGGCTCAGTTGGTTGAACATCTGACTCTTGATTTCAGCTCAGGTCATGATCTCAGGGTTGTGAGATCAAGTTCTGCATTGGGCTCCATGCTGAGCATGGAGCTTGCTTAAGATTCTCTCTCTCTTTCTGCCTCTCGCTCTACCTCTGACCCCCCCTCCCCTGCTCTCTCTGTCTCTCTAAAATAATGAGTATGTTATTGATATGGGAATTAAAATGCAATCTTGCTAGAGAACTCTTGGAGACAATGTAAAACATGTCTCTAAATTACTCTTCCCAAAGGGGAGGAAAACTGAAGTATTTATCTTCAAATTTCATTCCATCCTTGGCCAAGGATTGCTCCTGGAGTGGTACCTCCCCCGGTATTTCCAGAAGTCCTGAATGTAAATGGAGAATCCCTGAGACCTACAGTGGCAGGAACCTGAAGTCGGACACTGTGGCATGTACCAGCACGGTGAGTGATAAGGGGATATGGGCATGGTGTTAATTCTATATGCTGCATACAGTATAGCTGATGGGAAGTGAGGAAGTTATGGACACAGGAGAAATTTTATCTCAGAATAAAAAGCTAAGATATTATTACCTAGACACTCCTAAATGCCATGGCTTAAAAGAGATAGCTTGTTTTCCTCTCATGTCACAAAGTTCCTAGTCAATAAATGGTTCTTCTCCATGCAGTCATTCAGAAGCCAAGGATATGACAGTTCTGCAATATTAAATATATAGCATCAAAGGCCATACTGAAAATCACCTTCTCAGCCAGGGAAAGGGGAAGAGAAGAGAAAGCAGAGATTTTCTCATAAGCAACTGTAGCTAACATAAGCAACCTGAAGCTAACAGACATCATTTCCACTTATGTGATATGAGCAAAATCTTTGTCACATGGTAGCACTTAGCAGCAAATCTGTCTGGCAATTGTTCATAGCTGGGAAACCACAAAATCTTTTTTACCATGAAAGAAAAGGAGAACAGATTTTACGGTCGTTTCTCTCTCAGAAGGTAAGAGTACTTGAGGAGATTCTAAATACTGATTGAAGTTCATGAAAATTAGAAAGCGTTATAAATATATAATTCAAAATTACAAAATAATCAATATGACTATCAAAAATGAGGGGAAAAGGAAGATTGTATGTTAGTTCTATTTTTAATTTTTTGAGTAAACTCCATACTGTTTTCCATAGTGGCTGCACCAACTTACATTCCCACCAACAGTGCAGGAAGGATTCCTTTTCTCCATGGCCTCACCAACCCTTGTTTTCTCGTGTCTTTTTGACAAGAGCCATTCTGACATGTCAGGTAATACCTCATTATGATTTTGATTTGCATTTCCCTGATGATTAGTAATGTTGAGCACCTTTTCTTGTCCCAGTTGGCTATTTGTATGTCTTCTCTGAAAAAATTCATTTTCAGTTCCTTTGCCTATTTTTAAATCAGATTATATTTTGTTATTGAGTTATACGAGTTTTTTTAAAATATATTTTGGATATTAACCACTTCTCAGATACATGATTTGCAAATATTTTCTCCCATCCAGAAGTTGTTTTTTCATTTTGTTGATTGTTTTTATTTTCTCCTTCTCCTCCTCCTCCTCCTCCACTTCCTCCTCCTCCTCCTTTTCTTCTTCTTCTTCTTCTTCTTCTTCTTCTTCTTCTTTTTCTTCTTCACAGTCCCACTTCTGGATGTATATCCAAAAAAAATGAAAATAGGATATCAAAAAGATATCTGCACTCCCATGTTCATAGCGGTGTTATTCATAATAGCCAAGATATGGCAACATCTGTCAACTGATGAATAGATAAAGAAGGTGTTGTGTCTACATACAATGGAATATAACTCAGCCATGAGAAAGAAGGAAATCTTACTGATTGAGGCAACATGGATGAACCTTGAAGGCATCATGCTGAGTGTGATAATTCAGAAAGGAAAATACAAGATGAACAAGATGTATAAGTTCTGGGGATCTAACACACAAAATTGTGATTATAGTTAACAATACTGTATTGTACTTGAAAATTGCTGAAAGTACATCTTAAATGATATCATCACAAAAAAGAATGGCAATTATGTGATGTGATGGAGTTAGCTAACATCATGATAGCAATCATATTGCACTATATATGTTTCAGATCAATATTTTGTACACTTTAAACTTACACAGTGTTATATGTCAATTATATCTCCATAAAGTTAAAAAGATATAAAGTACTTTTCCTGTTGACAGTTAAAAAAAAAAAGAGAAGAAAGAGAATCAGTATAAATAAGCCAAATACTCATGTTTCGTGAAAGGGAGTTGATAGTGATTGCCCAAAGATAATAATAGAAGTTCACTCATATAATTTAGTGGCTTGAAGGAACCACCAAGGGAATTTTTAACAAACAAAAACGTTTTTAAAATAGATGCTTTTAGATAGGGGTATAGGAAAGGGAGGGTAAAATTTAATTTTTACCACTGCTTTAAATACAATTAAAATGCATTTTGAAAATATAGACAATGTAGTAGGTCTTGACTGACTGATCTAAAATAATTTCTAAAATATGTTATTAACTGGTAAAAGCAAAGTACATAATAATTTATTTAATGCAATCCCATTAGTGTAAATAAGAGAGAATTTATACAAACACACACACATCCAAAATAAACAGAATAGGCTTGCTTAGGCTTACAAATAATTTTAGAAAGCTACATAAAAGATTTTCATAATGGTTATCATCAACAAGTGAAATTGCTGGCCAGAAGTTTGGATTCAAAAAGGAAATATTTCAACTTTTATGATTTTTTTAAAACCACTTCAATTCATTACTTTTGTTTATATAAATTTTAAAAATACTCTTACAGGAAAAAGAAGCCCATGAGGCCAAAGAGTCAAGCACTCTTAACCACATTTTCTAGCCATGTAACTTAAGCTGTGAACTATTTTAAATTCTGTCTCCCATCAGCTGGAATCACTGAGTTATAACACTACAGACTTGCATTAATATGGGCAGAGAAGAGTACTCACCTACCTCACATTTCCCATCAGTGCTGAGTGACTTCTATCCACTGAGAACAAGACAGTTCTAAGTTAACATGCATTCATTCATCCATTTATCAATTCATCCATCTCCTTAAAATTTCAAGTCAGAAGCAGCAACAAAATCATTAGAAGCAGCTGATGAAAACATCACGATGGTGATGGATGGTGGAAAGAGAATTTCTGTAGACAGTAATGTTTCTGCACAGGTATTTGCATTATTTAGGGAGACTCTGCCAGCTCTGGCCAGAGTTGGAAGAGGGTCTTAGTCTTTGTCCAAAAGGTTTACTCTTTTTTATCACAATACCTTTAGAAATAATAGCGCTCTGGGGATAAATATTACAGAGAAGAGTTTTTATTAATAATAATTCCTTCTCTAAAGCACTTTAATGAATGTGATTATTTAAGTATGGCAGATGTCCTGATGCATCTGCTCACATGTACCCACTTTGCACATACAAAGAGCAATAATGACCACTTTTGGTGTAATATGCATTCATGAGTTATGTTTTGAACATAAGGTAAAATTTCCATTCCCACATAATGAAACTTTTTATGATGTAATTATTTTTACTTTTCAGCTGGCTCGATTCACTTTTTTCTTCAAAAGTGATCAAATGTGCCATATAGTTGATGCACTTAGGTCCCTGTGGCCATTTAAAACATCACTCGGATTCTACCTTTGCCTGATGCTTCTGATCACGTGGATGCATTTCAGGTTGCTCTTTGAGATATTTATTTAAGTCTTTTAAAAGCCTGGCACTGGCTGAATTCCCACTCTATCCCTAGAGTGATAAGATAGGCTTGCTGCTGAGTAGGGTTGTGCATTCTGTTAAAACAAGACCACAGTTGCAGAGTTCCACTCTTAACTATCAGGGTGATGGAGGACAAAGGAGAACACAGGGGAAAACAAAACAAAACAAAACAAAACACAAAAAAAACAGCAAACGTGCCTAAAATTAAAATGGCAGGAGGTGATTCAGAGGGCCATCCAATCTGAGGCTATCAGAGGCAGACATCAGAGTAGAAGTATGGAGAAAGAAGAGTCTAGAGCTAGCTAAGTACAAGAAAAAGAAAATTGGACAAAAAGGCCAAAAGCGGTCTTAAGCAATTGTCTAAAATAGGTGTCAGTCTGCTATCTGTGACAATATCTACCCAGGTAGAATCACTGTGTGCAGCTCTTCAGCTTGTACAGTGCATGAAAATAGCAGAGGATGCAAGTGGGGACTACCCCTTCAGGTCTCATTTGTGCAAGGGCTCTGTATAGGCTAGTGGGGTTGGGCTCAGGTTAAGCAGCCAAGCATTCACTTAGGTGCATTATGGCTTTTAGACACATCCCCTTCTCTAACCTCTAACAACCTGTCCTCAGTCAAACAGCAAGTGCATAAAAATACACAACACCTTAGACAAACAAGAGCAACATTGAAAGAAATGAGGCAAAAGGTGGAAGACAAATCTAAGGTTGCAGAACAAAGAGTGGATACCACCTTGAATATGACTCAGGATTTTTGGTGGCTACTTTCCCACACAATAAAAAAACATGACCAGGCGCGTAATATTAGAGTCAGAACCCATGCCAATGAAACAATACAACATTTATTCCTCTGTTTTTTTTAATGATGCGATTGCATCATTTAACCTCTACAAATATGTATTGAGTTCCTACTGTATATGTTCCAAGGGGTATTCCAGAAGATGCTATGGCTTTTGCTCTCATGGAGTTTATTATCCAGTAGGCAAAAATTCAGTAATCCCACTGAGATAGGCTTTCCAATCAAAAAAAAATTAAAAAGAATGTCTTGGAAACATTTAACAGTGGAAGCCGGCTGGGAAGAAGGGGTGTGCTGGTATAGGCCGCCCAGCTTCTTTGCAGGAGTAGGTGACATTTCATGGAGGGGCATAAAGACATTTCATTATATATAAGATTAGTGCATAGCTCTTAAATTTTAGACAATTTAATAAGATAACCAATGCCCCATGGAAATTTGAAAAGTGTTTGGATACTCCAAATTTCAATTGACGGTAAGAAATCTAATTACAGCCACTAGGGAGGGATCACTTTCTTATGAAAATAGAAAAACGGTTTCATAGAAGGACAAGGAGATACCACACCTGAGCTGAGAGGCAATTCTGCTTCATTCCAACTTTCCAATATTTTGTAATAAAGAAGCCCATCTTCTTCCCACCATGTCTGGATTCCAGAAGATGTGGATTTGAATCCCATCACTTTACTGGTTACTGGACTCTTCCTGCAAGAGTCATCATCTGTGAAAAATGGGAACAAATAATACTCATCAACAGTGAAGAATTAGATGAGAAAATAAAAAAAATGTGTAGCTCAAAATGCACTATGTGCTCTTAAAAATAAAATGAATTATATCCTTGGTCAGGAGTATTTCTTTTGATATAATTTAGAGGAAAAACTGGCCATAGCCATCACCAGTGCAGAGACAAGAAAACTTGAGGTTCCCTATTGTCTGAGACTTCTACCTAGCCACAGGACCAGTGCTCCCCACTTCTCCCTTTGCCCTGTGGGGCCAGGAGAAATTAATTAATTCTGTTAATGTATAGTTCAAGTCTGAGCTGTCAATTTGTAAGACAAAAGGGAGAGTGGAAATATGACCTGCAGGTTAATATTATATTGCTGCCACAACAAATTACCAAAAGTTTGGCTCTTTCAAACAACACCCATTTGTTATCTAAATTGTCTGTGGGGCAGAAATCCAAGCACAGTGTGGTTCTGGGGGTTCTCTGCTTAGCTTCACAAGGAGGAAATCAAGGTGCTGGGGAGGAGTTTCCATAAGCTCACCCAGGTAATTAGACTATTTTCTTGTGGAAAATATAATTATTTGGTTATTTCCTTGCAGTTGTAAGCATGAGGTATCTGTTTCCTTGCTGACTGCCACCCCAGAGCCTCTCTCAGTTACCTGAGACCATGTGCGTTCCTCCTCACATCATCCTTTCCATCTCCACACCAGCAGTGGGGTATTGATTTCTTTTTACCTTTGAAGAGCTCTGACTTCCCCTTCTGCTTCCAGCTGGAGGTAGTTCTGTGGTCCTAAAGCTGATGTGATCAGACTGAGTCCACCTAGATAACCTGTTTAAGGACCCTAAACTTAATTCATCAGGAAAGTAAATAATATAGTCACAGTTTCTGAAAGAATAGGGTATGGACATCTTCGGGAGGCCATTATTCTGTCCAAGTCAGTTTGGTTTCACTATGGGAGCCAAAGAAAATGGTTTAGCTATGAAAGAAGGGGAAGAGGAGACACGTGATTAAAAATGACTCGGGGTGCCTGGGTGGCTCAGTCGGTTAAGCGGCCGACTTCGGCTCAGGTCATGATCTCACGGTCCGTGAGTTCGAGCCCCACGTCGGGCTCTGTGCTGACAGCTCAGAGCCTGGAACCTGTTTCAGATTCTGTGTCTCCCTCTCTCTGACCCTCCCCTGTTCATGCTCTGTCTCAAAAATAAATAAACATTAAAAAAAATTTAAAAAAAAATGACTGACAGGTCATCTGGGTGGCTCGGTTGGTTGAGCGTCTCTTTATTTTGGCTCAGGTGATCCCAGGGTTGTGGGATCAAGCCCCACATCAGGCTCCATCCTGAGCATGGAGCCTGTCTGCTTAAGATTCTCTCTCTCTCTCTCTCTCTCTCTCTCTCTCTTTCTCTCCAACAGCCCCTCTCCCTGCTTGTGCACTCTCTCTTTCTCTTTCTCTAAAAGAAAAAGAAAGAAAGAAAGAAAGAAAGAAAGAAAGAAAGAAAGAAAGAAATGACTGACAGTGATTGACTGGATATAAAGAAGCAAATCTGTTGGGTTTTTTTTCTGTTTAGCAGGGTGTTTGGAGTTTGTTTTGTTTTTAGCTTGAATTTGAATATCTTTAAGGACATCACACATATACTTATGAGTTCTGTATTTTCCAGCATTCTTCATGGTCTGACTCTGCCCTGCTGCACACGATTATCTTACATCCCTTGCCTCTGAAAGCATCTGTGCCTGTAAAGTCTGAGTAGAGGTCCTGCAGGTGAGGTCCACAGGAGACAAATGAAGAGCATAGAAGCAGGGCATATGGGGGTCAAGCATGTATTTGGTTAGGGGAAGATAGAGCATCATAATTCCAGCCATCCCATCCCATGAGGATCTGAAGGGTGCTAGCAGACTATCCTGTGTAGAGTATTCTCCAAAACAGCCAACCAAAAGATGGCCCCTATCTTCAGTGATTCTATCATCAATTCCCCTGATACTGTTCTCCTCTAGAAAAGAATTAGGAGAATACCTAATATATATACCTAGTATATAGCAGAGGCTCAGGAAATGGTGGTTATCTCCACTAACCTGTCTCTCTTTCCATAAACACCTTCCTTAGTTTCAGTAAAATGTCTACAGAGGAAGATCTGTGTGCTTGGCATCTGTCACACTGACAAATTCATAACATGAATAATTTCACAAGAAGCAGTACAGTGACCCAACAGTTAGGGGCACAGGTTCTGGAACCAAGCTGCCGAGATCCACACCTTAGCCCTACCATTTATCAACTGCATCCAACTTGGGGAATTATGTAACTTCTCTGTGTTTCGCTTTCCTCACCCACTAGTGTAATGGAACCCACCAGTGTAATGGGAAAACAAAGGTTTTTATGAGAATCAAATAAGGAGATTATCAGATATATGGTAGTTATTCAATATATACTGAATATTATTACTATTAAAGCATCTTAATAGTTTTTTATATCTGTGATTTTTTTAAAGCCTCGGTAATGTATTTGTGAAACATAAAAATGTTCTAGAATTCTGTGTTTTAGATTGTAAAAATGTACTGGCTTCTCACTAGGGGCTCAGTATTCCTGGCGGATATACAAGTAAACTGATCTTTCAGGAAGTAGTCTCAGTGGGGAGGAGGGAACAGGGGTAGGACAATAGATCTGAATGTGTGTGGAGAGGTGGGGATATATTTGACAGAGATAATACAACTTTGTGGCATTTGTACCTTAGCCAGAGGTAGATTTTCATGAAGCTAATGAAGCTTAAACTCTGGGAAAGTTCACAATACAGTTCTTTCCCAAATGTTGGGAGGGAACTCAGCAATGTGTGAATCCGTTTTGTGCTGGCAATTTTGTAATTATTTTCTTTCTTTTTTCTTCCCAGCTTTACTGAGGTATAACTGACAAAAATGTGAGGTATTTGAAGTGTGCAAACTGATGGTTTGTTATATGTATACATTATGGAAGGACTCCCCCCATCGAGTATTTACCCTTTCTGTGTGTGAGAGAGAACACGTAAGTTCTATTCTCTCAGTAAAATTCGTTGTACAGTAACTCCTTCATAATCATTGCCGCATTATCTTCAAGGGCAGGGACCATTTATTTTCTTTATTGTAACTTCTAAACATACCACATTTCTAGCATATTGTATGTTTCAATAAATTTTTAGTGTAGAAATGATTCACGGAATGAAATAAATGAAGAGAGATTAAAACACCATTGCATAGAGGTTACTCCTTATGCGTAAGCCTTGCCCTCCCAAGAAATATTTCAGTAAGTGTGTCACTGACAAGTGTCATGTCTTTTCTTGCTGTATTAGTCTCTTGAGTACTTATCACAGTACAGAGCACATTGTAAATACCTCTTAATTGATTAAATATTGTCAACAAGGGCAATCTAAAACACACTCCATTTAACTTCTCTGATAGAAAAGCTAGAGAGTGCCACAGAGAAGAAAATAGGGACAAATAAAAACCAGCATCTACCCAGAAGGTAGAGGATTGGCCTCCTTCCTTAATATCTTTAAAAAAAAAAACACTGATTGCCCAGTTTAGGGAAGAGTATGTCTGTGATAAGAAGCCCACAGCTGTTTTTATCTTGTAGCAAAAGCCAGTTGGAGTCATTAGATCCTTTCATAGATTAATCTAATTCAGGATTTTATCTTCCCGTGCCTTGGAAATACATAATTGTTTGCATTTATATTGATTTCAAAGTATATAGTTCTGGGTTCTGCACACAATATATGTTGGTATAACTTATATATTCTAATTGCAGAAAATTGTAAGTAAAACTTTAAGAATAATTTTTAGAATATTAATTTAGAATATTTCTAAGCCCAGTGTAAGTTTCAAAAAGTGAGAGTTGGTGTTCTTTATAGCTCTTCTAATACACTCATAATCGATGTTTTTTTCAAAAACTAAAATGCTTTCTCTTAAACACCCATATATTACCACTGAAAGAGCATGGAAGAAAAAGATCAAGCTGAGAAAAATACGATCAGGGTTTATAGAGGTACATGCCAAATATAATCATTGGAAGTATTTAAGTATGTTTCTATGTAAACATATTCTGAAAGAAATGCATTTTGTCATTTACTTCTCTAAAGCCTGGCACTTAATGAAATCTAAGATTACAAGCATAAAATTAGCATAGCATTATTGTAAATTAGGATAGCAAAGATATGGGCAGCATCACATTATGAGATGCCATTAGAGAAAAATGGGTTTCCACCTCCAGGAAATATTGAGCATTCTCTCTCTTACACTGAAATGAGAAGTAATCATTATCAATATATATTTTTTGGAACCACAAGTATATTATTTGCCAAACTTCCTTTCCTCCAAATGAAGACTGGGCAAATCACCGCAGTGAAAATCACCTTGAACTGATGAGAGATTACATGCCCTCTGTCTGCGGTAGTAATAATCACGGCTACCATTTACCGACTGTTAATTCTATGCCAATAACTTTGTATACATTATTTTAAAATCCACACTATAGCTCTAACACCCAGGCATTATTATTCCCCTTTCTCCAGTTGATTTAACAGAGGCTAAGAAAGTTTACGTTGTTCAGAGATACAGGGTTGGCTAGGAAGGTTCAGAGTCAGGAATCAATCTGAAGTTCCAGCCTAGCTTCCATCCACTGGGTCATATTTACTCTGGGGAGAAATCTCAAATCCCCTAGGCTTCTATCAACTCTGTCGTCAGGAAGATTTCTTTCCTCATAACTTTCCATTTCCTCTGTAAGTCTATTTCTTCCAATTCTGCCCCCTGAGGAGAACAGCTGGTCAGTGCCCTTCTAATAACATTAACTGATTCACTGAGTAATTGAGTAATTTTTCTTATGAGAGATTTTTAAGCCCTAGAGAACCAAGTATTTACTCATAGAAGGAAAAATACCTACATTGAACTAATCCAAGAAGAATGTTCCTTAGCATCAAGTTTCTCCTATATTTTCAGCATGTGGGGGTTGAAAAAAAAAAAGTAGACAATGTAAAAAAGCAAAGATATTTTCTTCACTTTTTCCCTCTTAACTATGATCTAGAACTTGCTGACTACAGACAGAAAAGTTGATGGAAACTCAAAAAATATTAAGAAAATACCCACGCAAACATTTTTAGTGTTTACATCCCAAACCAAATTGTCAAAAATTGCTTAAAGTATTATAAAAAATATTCACTATAATATTATCTGGTTTTAGATGAGGCTCCTCTCCTCAAATTTATCATCCAATAATCACTTTGCAATTATTCTTATTTCATGAATATTTTTGCTGGTTCTTTCCGTGAGCTCTCTCATCAGACTCATTTAATGCCTCACTATGGTTTTACTCATTAATCTCTGCCTCTCCTTTGAAAAATAATCTGTGTTTAATGGCCACCTTATGTAATATGCAACAAGGCAGGACTCTCCCATACATTTCAAAAAGGGCAGCACAGAAATGTGTCAAGAGACTTACCTTTGCATCAAAATCCCATTTATTCAATTACCAATCTGGGGGATTTTAGAACCTTATTGTAACTTTTTTTTCTCATAGTGACTCCAGGGATTAGAATTCTGAATCATTCTGCTATTTCTCAAGGTATTACCAACATCAGCAGAAAGATAAATGGCATTATAAATTAAAATAAAATATAAATTTTAAAATACATTTAAATCACTAAATGCATAGAGCAGGACAGTTCTTTGGTTCTCTCAAGGTATTAAGACATGACTGCAGCTTCTAACATTTACCAGACATGGTAATGAATTCAGAAGGTAAGATTTTTTTTTTTTGTATAAGCATCCTTCTGAGTTCTACCTGAACCAGAGTGGCTAGACTGAATAATTCATGATAAATTATCTATAAATAAAAGTAACCAAAAATTAATATGTTAGAGAGGAGATAAAGAAGAAATTAATCTCTTTGGTGAATGAGTGAATGAATGAATAAATGACTATTGAAGTAATTGGTTTAGTTATTATTCCAATCTGTACTTTCCTCCCTTGTCCCTTCCCTGAAATTTCCAGAAAATAGTAAGACCACAAATACATAAAGGATAATCCTTCAGAAGTTAATGCACTTTCCTTACTTCTGTTTTTCAGTTCAGTGTATTGATCTTCTATGTATATTGAACTAATGTGAAAATTGGTGCTGATGTCAGGAAAATCTGAGTGTCAACCTTTCTTTTAATATTTCTTGAGTGTACACAAAACATCTATGAATGAAAGTTTCCTACTAGGAAAAAGAGGATAATAGTACTTACTATTCAGGAGTCTTGGGAGGATTAAATGATACAATGTATAGTAAAAGCTTAGTACATAGAATTAATTCAATTATGGATAATGTCCATTACAATGGGCCCCTCTAGGCTTGGTCTCCATTGCAAATTTAGAGTAAAATAATATCCTAGGTATCTGTCATCATAGTTCAGAAATATGACTACCAACCTTTCTTGAGTTCAATTCTTAAGAGTAATAAGATGCATTTGTTCTTGAATTACTCCTCATTCTTCTTTATCAAACCACACATGCATCAGCAAATCCTGCTCATTTAATCTTTTTGAAGTATCCTGGATCCAATATCTCCTTATTGAGACAGGGAAACCAAAGGGACTCAATGAGGGGGAAAGTTATTGCAGTTGTTTTTTCCTTTCCTTCTTATTTGGCTTCTATTCTCAGTAGGACCTGCACCCAGCCCCGCTCTACACATGCCTCAGAATGAAAATAGTGTATGTCCTCTGTGTAAGGGTCACAGTTAATGATTTCTCTAGAATAGATAGTATCTAAAGAAAGACCAGATGACAATGACCAAATGAAGCTATCATACACATATTCCAGACCACCAACACTAGAAATATCAATGCCAAGACCCCTAGCTTTAGGAAATAAGGGACTTGTGATGAACACCTGGACCTTGTCCTTGTTCTGACCAGTTCCTGGATGCCTGAGAGGACATGTGCACGAGACCACATTGTCAATAAAAACTCCAGACCCCAAACAAAAATGAGACGTACTCCTTTCCTTTCTGAGTCTCCTGGAGACTCAGTCTACCTGTATCTGCTCTGTCTTCAATAAATTCTTTCATCTCCTGCAGACTCAAATTTGATTTCCATACTGTGTGAATCAATGGACCCTCTTGGCTGGTCCTACAAGACCCCCTCTGGGTCCTTGGACCCAGCCTGCCAGCATCATCATGACCACCACTAATACCAATCTGGCTGTCACCATCATCTCTCACATGAATTGCCATGACCTCCTGTATTCATTTCTTAGGGCTTCCGTAAAAGATAGTGCCACAAGCTGAGTGGTTGAAAACAGCAGAAACTTATTCTCTCATGTTATAGAGGTTTAAATTCCTAAATTAAGGTGCCATCAGGGCCATACTCCATCTTTAGGAGAGGATCTAGATTCTTGCCTCTTCCTACCTTCTGGTGGTTGCTGGTATTCCTTGAATCATGCAACATAAGTCCGATATCTATCTCTGTCATCTTATGGCCTCCTCCCTATGTATGTCCAAATTAGCTTCTTCTTATAAAGACACCAGGCATTATATTAAACCATTCTAATCCAGTATGACTTCATTCTAACTTGATTAAATCTGCAAAGACTCTTTCCAAATTATATCATATTCATAGGTATCAGGGGTAGGGGGTAAGGACTTCAACATATCTTTTGTGGGGACACAATTCAACCCATAAGACTTCCTGCATTGTCTCTTTGCTTTACCTTTGACACCTTTAAACTATTTACCTAATCACAGCCAGGATGTTTCTCATGTCAGATCATGTCCCACCTTTGTTCAAACTCTCCAGTGTTGCTCTGTTTCTTTTGAAAAGAAAGAAAGAAGAAAGAAAGAAAGAAAGAAAGAAAGAAAAGAAAGAACTTAAAAAAGACAAAAAGATTCACCTTGGTCTCCCCATACCTGCCCATCTACACCCACTCTGGAGCCATTCCTCAATACTCCTCTCCCTGGGACTCATTCCATCCCAACTCCTGCCTCAGGGCCTTTACACATAGTATTCCATTTATATCATATATCATGATTCCACGTATGTCAAGGGAGCTCCCTTCAATTCCCATAGCTTCATGATATACACCCTTTCTTCCTTCAAATTTCTGCTGAAATATCATCTTAACAGAGACCTTTCCTGATAACCCCATAGAAATTAGTACTATACATTGATTAACATTAGTATACTGGTTTGTATTTCTTCATTGATAGCACTTGTCTCTAAAGGCCATATTATATATTTATGTGTCTAATATCCAGTTCTAACCACACATACACACACACAAACTAGAACGTAGGCTCCAAGAAAGCAGGGACTTTGTTTTATTTATTCCTGTACCTCTTGTGCCTAGAACGGTGTCCAACAAATTATAGAATATCCAAAAGTAAGGCAAGGAACTTTCCCATAGAAAGGCAAGTTGCATTTTTTGGAAATATGGTTGATTTTGACCAGTTTGACATTTTTCATCTAAGAAATTCATATCAGCATTGCTGATTACCTTATATATTTTTAGTTCTTTGAATTCCTTTGAATATCTTATAACATCTTACTAGTTCCCTCATTAATTATCTTTTAACAATATCCACATTGATAAGTTTTCTAGAAAGGAATGGGGATGTGAACTGAGTTTGACAGTGTAGATATGTACTGGAAGAGAAGGGGGCACAAGACATGCGGGGACTTACAAGTGAAGAAAGCAACAGAGATTTATGTGTAGTAATCCCTGTTAACTCATAATTTTCAAAAAGGTAAAATCATGACTCTCATAAAAATCTAAAATGAACAAATCAATAATTTTATTTAGCTCATTAATGAATGTGGAAACTAGCAAAATGAAAACAAAAACAAAAACAAAACGCAATAGAGTCTTAATTTTCATAAACCCAGCTCTCTGCTGCCACCAAGACTGTTTGCATTGCTATGGACAGGAAATACCATTGATGCATAATTTGAGTTGCATTGTCATCTGCCCTCTAAATGTCCATCTTTATCTCCATAAAAGTGCAAAATACACCAGCCAAAAACAATCAAAGATATACAATCCATAAAAAAAAAGAAATCCTAAAGAGTACCCTAGATAACATCCAGTATTCTTTTGAAAGGGCATCTAGTGATCCTTTCAAAAAATCTTTCAGGATTTTTCTAAAATTAGCAAGCAGGTTATGTTAAGTACAGAGGCTCACACGTTTCTGAGAGAGATGATTTGTTTAGTGAAATGAAGGGGTAGTCCGGCTGGTGAAAGATGTTATTACAAGACAAGTTGGGATTTTATGTAACAACTTATGAAAAATTACTCTAAATGAGCAGAGGAGTGACTTGAAAACACTTCGAAAAGAATCATTTTAGCAGAGGTGTGTAGGAGGTGGAGGGGAGGCAGGGAGAAGAAAGGAAGCAAGGAGGTACACTTAGAAATGTTCTGTGGGAATTCATCCCCCACTTAGGCCTGGGCCATGCAGAACAACCCAGGTAAGATTGAAAGATCTCTGGGTTTGGGGATGGAGAAAATAACCAGTTGAATTGTTTAGGGGAGAGAAAGTTTCCTTGGAATTCTTTGGAAGATACATGATTGTGGAAGTCTTTATATTTTTATTTTATTACTATTTTTAATGTTTATTTTTGAGAGAGAGACATAGCGTGAGCGGACAAGGGACAGAGAAAGAGGGAGACAGAATCCAAAGCAGGCTCCAAACTCTGAGCTGTCAGCACAGAGCCCTATGCAGGGCTTGAATTCTCAGATCCTGATTTACTGACCTGAGCTGAAGTTGGACACTTAACCAACTGAGCCACCCAAGGCACACTGATATTTAAAAAATGTGCACATGTTAACATTTGACAGTTGATTTTTCTGCATGTCTATTACTCTCTGACAACATGCTAATAAGTTGACTTTTCTTTTGTATTCAAAATATTGCATTCACTTTTTATTTGAGCCTTTGACTTTGTGGTTTTCTTACCTAACACATTTTCTCCCTAAAATGTTTTCCTTCCCGATCATGTGAGAAAGGCATACATCTATAAAATATTCAAGTGTATCTACTCCACTTCTGTAAAAGTATTTGTGATATCCTTTCCATGATGGATGCAATTTAGATGTCAACTCTAGTGCAATTTATTAATATAATTTCACTAATACTTATTTAATACCTTATTTAAATACAGTATTGAATGATAATTAAAACTCCTACAATATTTACAACAAGCTTAGAGAACTCTATCCTCTTTCTGCAAGATTTTTCCCCCAGCTTTACTGAAATGTAATTGATATACAACATTGTGTAAGTTTAAGGTATACAAAATGATGATTTGATATGTGGATATATTGCAAAATGATTACAATAAGTCTATTTATGTGAGTTTTTTAATCAGTACTTCAATTATATTTTGTGTTTATGTGTTTTACTGGATTTTATCTGGTTTGCAAAAGAGAAGGAAAAGCATCATGTTTTTTCAATATTAGAAAACAAAACAAATCATTTGGGTCATTTAATCTACAGCAACACATGTTTAAAGTAGTTAGGTTACATCCTGACTTAAGGAAAACCAGATACCAGGGAACACCCATCATAACTGCAGGTGAACAACTGAAGTTCAAGCCATGCCTCTGATCTCCAACTTGAGAATGCTTCTTTGTCCACTTGGATTTTATAGAAATTAAACAGTGGTATTTTAAGAAAATGCCCTTTTTGTAGCTTGACATATTCTAAACAAACATACACGCTCTAAAAATGCACATCCAAAGTTAACCTTTTGAAAATTCAAACTGTACTGAGGACATCATAAATGATTCACCAGTGACAGACTTATAGGTAATTTTTATGACCTGAGCCATGAATCGTTCTTTAGTTCTTGATTCAAGTGACTACTTTTCACTATATTGAGCCATGAGCTTCAAAAATAAACCTTCTGCTGATAAGGAGATTTACAGAGAACAAAAAAATCCTGAGTCAACTATTTATCTGGGACCAAATTCTGTGAACTAAGCTTAGTTCAAGCAAGAGGTTTTCTAAGCAGTTCATTTATTTTAATATGGTACAAGCACTTTGGACTTATACTGTAGCTTATGTTCACAGTGCACTGACAGAAGAGGAGGGGAAAGGCCTGGAGGTAACATTTCATGCATTCTTAGAGATAAGAATTGAGCACCTGCTTGAAGCAAAGCTCCATGCCAGATGCTCCAGAGATACACAGGTCTAGTCTGCAAGAAGCTTATCCCTATTATAGAGGGAATAAAACAAGTGCACAGATCATTATGTTATGACAAATTATAATATAAAACAGAATATTATAAATATTGTAGGAAGGATACAAATGTAAACTTTTTTAGAAATTACAAAGACAGATAAAGTACACTGGTTTTCCAGGGGAATGAAAAAGACTTCATGGTATTTGAATAGAATGGTGTTTCTCAAACACTTGCATGCATGAAAGATGCCTGTGGAGCTTGTTGAAATCTAGATTTCTGGACCATCCCTCGAGTTTCTGATTTATGCAGTTGGTCTGCATTTCTAACCAGCACCCCGGGGGACTGTGATAGAAATGGGCCAAGTAGTGGTTGTAGTAACACATGGTTAGAGCCTTAAAAGATAAATAGCATTGAGAAGGCCATGATGAAAGGAGAAAGTATTCACATTAAAGGAATGATAGAATAAATAAGGAGATAGAAAGGTTTGATGTACTATCTGATCTCTGTGGGGGATCAGAATGCTTTCTCCCACTCCAATTAACCTATTAAAATAACAATGGTTTTTGATGAGCAGTTCTAGAAAATAGAGAGACTTGGAGTTCAGCACTAAAATGGATTTACTATCACCATCCCAAAAGCAACCCTAAATTGCCCAAAAGTTGATGAAGAGTATGCAAAGTATCAGTAAGAGGTCTCCACATGGTTAGGTGAGCTCATTTAAACAGCTACAGAACTCTTGAAAGGTATTACAAAGCATTCACGAGGGAGGTCAGCAAAGTTATGAACTCTTTTTGGAACAGCATGCGGATACTGGTTTTCCTTTGGGTGTGCTCTGAGTAACTGCTCTATTTTGCTGGTGCCAGGCTGGCTCAACTTGTCCCTACAATCAATGGCCAGTATTCATAAACATGTGCCAACGATTGTCATAGTAGCACAACTGTGCTATTCCCATGGCCAACGGCCAGTGATCGGGAGTTTCCTATGTCCCGTGACTTTGAAGTCTTTTTGTTTGTTTTAATGTTTATTTATTTTTGAGAGAGAAAGAGAGAAGAGTGTGAGCAGGGGAGGGGCAGAGAAAGGGAGACATAAAATCCAAAGCAGGCTCCAGGCTCTGAGCTGTCAGCAGGGAGCCTGACGTGGGGCTCGAACTCACAAACCAGGAGATCGTGACGTGAGCCAAAGTCGGACGCTTAACCTACCAAGCCGCCCAGACACCCCTATGTCCTGTGTCTTTGGACATAAGCTCAGATTCCTTTATTCACATTTTACTCTCACATTCCTAATTTACATATTGTCTGCCCTCACACAACATTCTGCTGGAGAAAATGTTCACAAAGTGGGGAGTTCCCCAGGTGAAATCTGTAACTGCTCCCCCCACCCCATAGAGGGCAAGGGGAGACTGGAGGAAAAGGCAGGTCACTCTGGAATTAGCCGGGGAACTTACTTCCATGGCTTGTCTTGGGCAACTGGAAGACAAGGAGATTTCCACACCAGCCAGCCAAAATCCTCAAAGTTTATAGAGACCTTCACCAGGTTCAGTACCGTATTCAGTCAAGATGGTCTCAAAAGGCTGCATCCTTGAAACAGCTCCTAGTGTGAGAATGCGACGGGGGCATGCATTCCAAGGACAGAAGAGAAGGTGGGAAGCTTCTGATTGCCTGGGTTCAACTTGCAGGTCAACCAGCAGTCCCGTCCTCTCCATGACCTCCTCCAAAAGAAAAGCAATCTAGTATTCCTTATCTGTATTGGCATATGGCTAAAGCAGTAGAGGTGGGAGCTAGGACTGGAGGAAAAACATTGTATGACTGTTTTTCCTCAAGCTCCAGCCCCACCCTCCACTAGGGTTCCTTTTTTTCAGTGCAATCATGATCTTGCAAGGAATTCCAAAGTTATAAATGGCATCATCTTCTTGGGTAGATTTATGTTTTGTGGTAATAAGGTAATACTGTGAATGTTTTCTATATGAAGATAATTTTAGAAGGCAGCAGGCATGCAAAGTCAAGTGTACGTCAAGTTGAGGGAATATTAAATGGAAAATGCTCTTTTTTACCACGGAATCTTCATTAACGGTGGGAACTTCTCTTTATGGAAACAATATGGACACTTCAAAAAAAATTGTACTTCTTGGTTAGTTCAGTTCCTCAACTAAAATTTCTTTTTCCCTTGTGCATTTTGCAACCTTTTGGCAGCTTTATTGTTGAAAATCCAAGGTACATTCATAATTGCACCACAGTAACAGGCATTTATCATTGGCAAAGGTTCCCTACTGTAAATGAATTACTGTAATAGATGTGTCATGAAATAGCATCTTATTATCCCCCTCTTCTTCTACTTTCTCCACCAAGCAGGTCAAAGTCGATAACAAGTGTTACTCTAAAGTGATATTTTTGAGCAAATTAAAGGAATGGAGTGAGCTTTAAAGCTTTAGCTTTGCAATATTTTAAAATGATCAACGCTTTTTATTCTAGTTCTGCTTCTAAATCCCCCAAAGCATTTCTTGCTCTGTGCTGTTTTTGCTCATACTGGAAAGCCATTGGTTTCTATACTGGCACTTAGGTTGTTCTCAATCAAGAAAATGTGATTGAGAATTTATTATATTTGAAGTTGCTGTCAAGAAATGGAAAAAGATATTATCTCTACCTTTGCAGAATGTATAATCTAGTTGGGAAATAAAACATATTGATATAAACTATCAAAGAAGTGTGAAATGGATGGTATAATCAGTAAGGACTATACGCACTAAAAAAAGAGAATCTATTCAGAGTAGAGAGATTTCAAATTGACCCCCCCCAAATTTAACTGTGAATAAATCAATGTCTAATGTAAATTATAAGATTTCTAATTAGTTTTACTTAAGTTAGTTAGAAGACATTGAGAAAGAATAAAATCCACCCTATTTCTCTTCAAAAAACTTTTGTAAGATATGAGAGTAAAAACACTTCTTGGCTATGCAGTATGTTGATAGCTGCCATTTCGATGTATCTAAAGTAAGAAAAGTGAGCCTGGGTGGCTCAGTTGGTTAAGTGTCCAACTTCGGCTCAGGTCATGATCTCACGGTGCATGGGTTCGAGCTCGCGACAGGCTCTGTGCTGACAGCTCAGAGCCTTTAGCCTGCTTGGGATTCTGTGTCTCCCTCTCTCTCTCTGCCCCTCCCCAGCTCACATTCTGTCTCTGTCTCTGTCTCTCTCTCAAAAATAAACATTAAAAAATAAAGTAGGAAAAATGAAGTTATCAGTAACATGGTAACATGATACTTTGTCATCTTTCATGAACCCCTAGAGGAGGTAGTGCATAGTCTATTAGCAGAGAAGTTCTGCCCAAATAAGTCTTACAAAAATATAGACTAACCACTCGATCTACACATCTAATCAAGTGAGATACTGTTAAGTATCAGATCTGCTGGCCCAATGATTTGTGATGAAAAAAAATTCCCATCTCATGATTTAAAAAGGGATAAAGTTGACATGCTCCTCATATATAGAGAGAAGTTATCCATTGTATTGACAAGGTCAGAATCCCCAATTCTCACACGACAAAGTTTAAGAATAAAAATATTATATTTACACGAGATTTGGCTTACCAGTATTCATACTTTGGGCCATTAATTAACCAAGAGCAATGTAGATCCAGTTATCTTTTCAAGGAAACTACAAATTCAGGCATGACTAGAAGTATCATACTTGATACATGGCACATGATATTCTGCTTGATACTTGCAATTTGGCCAATCTGTACAAGGTCTATATTACCAAATCAAACTCTCAGGTGATGATCAGTATTACAGTAAGATAAACATCTATAGTCAAAGCAAATGAAATGTTTACACACAAAATACAGACAAAAGCATTTGCCATCACTCAAATTATTCAAGTAACAAGAATGACTAGAAACTTGACACACAGGGACCCTTATTTTATTTTTTTTATATATTTTAAAGTTTATTTATTTATTTTTGAGAAATACAGAGATAGAAACAGAGAGAGAGAGGGAGAGAGATAATCCCAAGTAGGCTCCATACTGTCAGCTCAGAGCTCGACATGGGGCTCAAACTTATGAAACCGTGAGAACATGACCTGAACCAAAACCAAGAGTCAGACACTGAACAGACTGAGCCACCCAGATGCCCCTTCAGAGACTCTTATCTTAAAATGAATTTGTAACAAACACACAGATGCTCATCTATACCTTTAACATTAGAGTTCTTATATTTTGTTACTAACCAGAAAAGTAAATGTGATTTTTTTTTCTGGTTCCATTTATCCAAAGTTAGGTTTCGGTATTTCTTTTTGCCCTCAAGAGAATACCAGTTTCTATGTATCCAGAATCTTATTTGACAGTTCTAGAAACTCATGTCACTTTCTATTGAACCAAAAGTAATAATATCCCATTTCAGTCTAAATCTGTCTTCTAAATCACCAGGTACTTTTTCATATGCAACAAGATGAGAATTTTTAAACTAGCAAATTGAATAAATTGAGTCTAAAAGATTGGAAAATGATTTTAATATGTAATGTGGGACTGTAATTTCAATTTTTTTTTCTATGTGGAAATATGCTTGGTTAAAGTTTTCTTCCTCTGCTCTTAACTCTCCTCACCTTCCCTCTCCATCTACAACACACACACACACACACACACACGCACACATACACACACACTTAAAACATCTAAACTGTGGGATGCCTGAGTGGCTCAGTGGTTACATGCCTGACTTCAGCTCAGGTCATGATTTCCTGGTTTGTGAGTTCAAGACCCCCATCAGCCTCCCTGCTGTCAGCATGGAGCCTGCTTTGAATACTGTGTCTCGTTCTCTTTCTGTCCCTTCCCATCTCTCTCTCTTTCTCAAAAAGAAACATCAAAACATCTATACTTGTGTTTCTTACATGAAACATTCCATTTATCTCAATTATTTTCACTCAAATATCAGTGGAAAATGCTGAGGTCATCCAAGCACTGGAACACCATGCTTGTATAATATGTTGGTGCTGCACTTAAACTGCCTGTGGGTCCCTGGATGCTTGCTACATCTTTGTAATACCTCTGTCTCCTGAAGTCCACCACCATCTTAAAGGTAGCAAGACTGCTTTCCAGTCCCTTTTTGTGCTGAATTTTGGTGTGTGTCTACCTAGTAATGTTGAATAGAAGCCATTCCTATTAAAATTTTAGCTTTAGGATTTCTACACAGATCTATGCTCATTAACAGTTCCCTCTATTACTTTACTTGGCAGACAGTTGGAATTCTTGGGTAGACCTGAATTTGTCAAAAACTGTCTCAGTGAAGTTAGTCATCATACAAGTTTTGATGACTTAATAAAAAGCTACTAATTTAGAAGGACTTACTCAACACCAAAATTTTCTTTCTGCATGTAAATTGGCTCAATATTAAATCACATTAGGACAATTACATACAGGGTAAACGATGGAGAAGAAAAAAATAACAAAAGTGGAGACACAGGGGATTAGGGTGCTTTTTTGTCAGATATGACTCAAGAGTTCTCCAATTAATTCGGCCTCTACTAGCTTGCTAAAATGTTCCAGAGGTGGCAATGTTTCCAGTTCCCTTTTCAGTGAAAAAATGAATTCTCTAATTAGCCAGAGATTTTAAGAAAGGAAAGCAAAATTTAACAACCCAAGGGAGGCCAAGAACTAAAGAACTGGCGAATGAGCACAGAGTCAGGAGCACAACCAAGCAGTTTCAATGTGCCCAGATGCCCTTTGGGCCTTGTTTGACAATCCCAAGAACACATGTCACCTTCTATTATGCACACAGATATGGTAACAGCTCAAAACTTTTACTATTCTTTTTGCAATGTCAAGTGAAAATATAGCGTCTATTTCTGAAGAAGGCTCGGTGCTCAGCTGGCAGGTTGCAAAAAGAGAGAGAAAGAAGGGGGGAGTAAAAGAAACTGGAGAAGAACTAGTAAAGAGAATATTTCAGATGATAACCATTTATAATAATAGTTTATGGTAAGTTTATTTCCCTGATGTAACAATTTTAACCTGGGTGTCAAGCCTTCACTCCAATTTCAGGCACTTGCAAAATGAGCAGCAGGAAACAATTGTTCTATTCAGAAGGGCAAAGATACAGTCATTTTATGGAAAGTCCTGACAATGGGCCCTTTCTTCACTTTAAAGCAAAATAAAAGTTGAGAAATTGTTATTGTAATAGTAGATGTGGGTATAGTCATACTCATTAGGACTATAGAGAAAAGGATGTAAGACAAAGTGGGTGACAGGAGAATGTCAATGTCAGAACACAGGGAAAAAGAGACATCTACGTGGATGGCATGGAACCACTCAGCTTACTGCACCGTGGCAGTGACACCTTATGGCAGTAAAATCAGTTGTTCAGACTTACTATTTGCTTCTGTTAAGCTAATTCAGAACACATCTTTTGACTTAGTATTTGGTGAAGAATGTCAAACAATAAGAACAACCGCTTAGATTTCTAAAAATAGGTACTTTGGGTAACATCCTATAATTAGTGCTTAAGCAACTTAATGTTGCATTTGGTATCTATCTGCCGCCCAGAGGTTCTTAACCATGACTATGTATTAGAATCATCTGGAGACTTTTAAAAATGCTGACGCAGATACCCCATGCTAGAGATTCTTTTTAATTGGGTTGAAGTATGGCCCAGGCATCAGTATGTTTTAAAAGCTATCCGGGTGACTTTATTATAAAGTCAGGTAGAGAACCACTGTGCCAAGCCAGAGTTTCTTAAGCCATGATCTAGATGAATTGCATCCACTGGAATCACCTATAATCTTTACTCAAAATGTGGATGACTACATTGCACCTATCACCTACTAAGATAGAATCTCTAAGGTTGGAAGTCCAGGAAGAATAGCTGTTTTCTGGTTTTGGGGTGTGTGTGTTTGTTTTGGTCTACAGTCATACCACCCTGAATGCTTTTGATCTCATCAGAATTCCTTCTTCAGTTTCCTAATGATTCTTAGAGAAAATTCCTGAAGAGTCTGTAGAACTTGATCCATTTGACAGGCTCTTCAGGTAAAGATGGCACCCATCTACTACTTCCCCAGTTGATATTTTACAATAACCATTTTCTGATTTATATGATTGTTCTGCAGTACAGTTTTCATTGGGGTAGAGAAATGCACTATATGTGATATGTATGTATGTATGTATGATACAGACATGGAGAGATATCATATATCTCTATCTGTGTGATGCAGGTATATGCATCTATAGACCTCCAGTACAAGTGTATATATATATACATGTAGACACTGGCTATAATACAAATAGGAATAGTCTTGATTATGCCTTTAAGGGCCTTCCATTTCTTATTCTCATTCCCATGGCAGAGGAGGATTTCCTATGGCTGTATAAAGTATTATGGATAAGGCTCAAATGGGTGGCTACGCAGAGTCAAATTTCACACTCTCTGCACAACCCATAGAAACAGAAAAACCCAGAGACATTGGAAAAATATTTTTTGAGTACTTCATATGAGCCCTGATTATATATATTTTATAGTCCTGTTGTTATTAAAAACAATTCTTGAAATTCAAGGATCCTGACAGGCTTTCCAATGTGGAAAACCTATTGAAAAGCAATTTGAAATGCATTGCAGGTGAAATCACTTTTACCAAAGTGCAGATCATTTAATTTATTCTAAAGGCATATAATTGGAAAAAAAGACCAAATAGGTATTTTTTTCTTTTTACAATATTGTATAAATACATACTTCTTTATTCTAGCTTGAGTATGTGCATAGTTTTGGAAAAGTCCATGTCAGAAAAGAAAGTGACTTTTTTCTTTTTTCATGGACCTCTACAATATGTATAGTCTGAATTTTAAAAATGGGTTCTTAAGTGAAAACAGAAGAATAAAAAAGCAGAAGGTATTATTTATCTTGGCCTTGCCTACACATGTCAGAAAATTAAGACAGTGATGAATTACACATTACTGTACAAAATTTTATTGTCAGAGGCAAAATTCAAATTTGTTCTGTTTAAAATACAGAAGACAAATTTTCTCATTTAGAAAAATCCATTTTGTTAGTGCTTGGTTGTATCGGAATAAAAACTTCATGTTGAATACATACTGATTCAATTTTTAATGAATAATTTTAAAGTCATACCATAGAAAACATTTATCTGCTAAACTAACACAAATTTACTTATTTGGTAAATGCTCTAGTAACTTGTATTTACTAAAGGAACAGTTACTGTTTCATTTCTAAATCATAAAATATTAGAAAGAAAGAAAGAGTTTCCTTTTGGCGTATTTTATATAAGTTTGTCCATTTGGGCAATGGCTTTATGAAAACGAACTTTGTTGCTGAATTAATTCAAGTTTATTAGAAATAGCCCACATACTATTTTTAAAAGATTATCTGGTGAATTCAGTTGTATCCAGTAGCCACTTATGAAAGCTCAAAGGCAGAATGTCTCGTCTTGCTCCAAGTAACTGGACAGTGTGTTTCATAAGCTTCATAGAACTAATGTGTTTCATTTTATAGTCTGAATTTGTTTTCAATGACTATCAAAATGTAAAGGGACTAAAATATAGCAAATGAAAATGGCAAGTATATTCATACGTGACAATGTGCAGGTAGCATTTAAAAAGGTAATTTGAGATTACTATTAAACCATAGTTTAGAAGGTAGAATACATTTGAGGAGGAATTCATTTGAAAAATATTTCGTACTTGAGAAGTGACAGATAATAAACTTATTTTAAATAAAAATGAATAAAGAAAAATTAATAATGAATGTTCTCACCCAGTAGGTCTTAGGTTATGTGAAGGTGGGAACAGAACAGTGTCCAAGAACAAACGTAATATTGTGAACCTAGTAGGGGTTAAAAGGACAGCAACCGAATGATTAAGTTGGAAGACAAATGCACTGCACATTCAAGGCAGATGTTCTTTACCGTAATATCTGCTATAAAACATTTCACTCTCTCATTTACTTACATGACACAATAAAAATGTGTGCGATTAGAAGTAAGTTGACCTGTGCAGAGCTAGGTCAAAGCAGTTATCTTAAAGTGTATCCACGCACAGCAGGCCAATGGAAAAGGTAACTTGAAGTAAATTCAGCAGCTGCAGTCCATCTACACAGTACCAGGCAGAAAGAGAGAAATAGTTCCCTGATCACTAAGCAAAGACTTCTGGCTAGACTAATAGGTCACCTCTACAAGCAGGACAGAGGTTTAACCTTATCTTTGGGTCCACTGGTAAAGAGCTTTTCAATCCATCCTCCCTTTGTACTTATTTTTCAAGGCTCGTTGTTTGCATTATCTAATTATCTGTTATAGCTTAAAACCCTGGGCGCCTCGGTGGGTCATTCGGTTAAGCGTCTGACTCTTGGTTCCAGGTTGGGTCATGATCTCATGGTTCCTGAGATTGAATCCAGGGTCACGTTCTGTACTGACAGCATAAAGCCTGCTTGGGATTTTCTCTCTCTCTGTCTCTGCCCCTACCCACTCATTCCCCCACCCCTCTCAAAATAAATTTAAAAAAAACTCACTATGCAACACACTAATGTAAAGTGTTTTGATGAAAACTTTTATAGGCCATATGAAGTAACTTTGTTAAGAAACGAGGGTCAACCCAGAATGCATTAACATTTTTTTCTCAATTTAGTCAATGACAATGAAAAAGTAAGCAGTATTCAAATTGTCTATAGAGACTGGTCTGTATGGATAATCATTATGTTTCCATGCATGTAGGAGGCAGATTAATGACTGATTTGAGCCATGTAAGGCTTGGTTTGCAGGGTTTTGAATCCCACCTAATACCTATCACCAGTTATATAAACTGATCCCAACCCTTAACCGTCTCCCCATTGATAAGTTGGAACTAATGATATTTCAGTTTAGATGAGATGATGTCTATAAAGTGCCTGGCATTTCATAGACACTCAAATTTTTGTTCTTTTCCTATATTTTACCTTATTTAACATTAATAACATTAATATAGCACACAAAAAATTTCAGAAAAAATAAAAGATTGGATTTTCCTTTTTTCTTAGTGCATTAGTACATGAACTGGGAATGTGCAAAAGGTAGGCATCTTCAATGTCCTATCCTTAAATTACTAAATATTCAAAATAAAATCCCTTAATGTACTATGTTTCCAAAATCTGAATAAAATCATACTGCCTGCTAATAGGGCCATTTGTGAAAAACTTATCTTAAAAATAAAATGCAGGGGCGCTTGAGTGGCTCAGCCAGTTGAGCATCTGAATCTTGTTTCGGGTCAGGTTGTGGTCCCATGGTTGTGGAATCAAGCCCTGTTTGGGCTCTGTCCTGAGCGTGAAGCCTGCTTGAGATTCTCTCTCTCCCTATGTTCCTCTCCCCTCCCCTTCTAAAAATAAATAAATAAATAAATAAAACAAAATGCATATATTTATACATATGCAGTATACTTAAAATTAGGACATATTTTCACCAACTGCTTATTCTTAATACTTAAGACTGTTTAAAAATTTTTTAAACTTTGAAATAAAATTTTATAAAATCAAATTGAAAATAAAAGCCTCTGGAGTTCCCTTTTGTTAGTATTTTCCTGAATAGAAACTACAATAAATGAAATATTTTAATAAAAATTCCTTATTACTTCAAAGCAATAGAACTAAAGGTTACTCTTATTAAACTAAAATTTAAAATTCTAGAATATTTTATAAGAACATTTCTGTACTCAAAAGTTCCCACATACTAATTTGAACAAATACATTATTGCCTCTGATAAGAATTGTTGAACCTGTTTTCAAGAATATATGATTAACTTAAAATTAACACATTGTGAATATACCAATAGTATGTTAAAAGCATTTTTAAAAACTTGAACTACTTTTCTAGGGTAAACATTCTTCCTGTAACCTACTGATATTATTAAATTGCTCAAATAACTTTTCTTAAAGATAAATTCTATCCCAATTGATATCCTAATTATAAAGTTTAAACCATGTAGTTTTATTATATTTTCTAAACATTACACATTTTCTGTAAAACACAACTAAGTGCTGTAAACCAAACATTGAGAAGTACCCTAAAAGTTTTGAAAACAGTGTACAAAAATACTTGCATTATCTATATCTAAAAATAATTTAGTTTTTCTTCGATAGAATGTAATTATATTTCATGTTTGCTCTTATTCTGATTGGTTCATGATTTATGTTTGTTTCATTTATTGTAATGTGAATTCTGCTCTTCCCTCCTTTCCCTTCACAAAGTGCTTTGTGAAATAAAATGTGTTCAATAAATATTTAATTAAATTGAATTTTGTCCTATATAATTAGCAGTGTCAAATGATAACAACCTGGCCATGACTTCAAGTAAAAGAAGAAAACAAAACAGGTGTAGGAATCTTAATTTCTCATTCTATAAACTTTTACTACTCCTTTCACATGTATATGTGGTTACCTCATGGTCATCCTGAGAATAATGGAGGTATTTTAGGTCTTCAATTTCTTAGAAAAAAAATCCTTAAAATTCTAATAGCCAGTAGATTTTAATTAAATATATCATTGTAAACTTCTTTAGGAATTCCTTTTCTGCATCTAATCCAGGACTGCAGCGGCACAAACACTGTTTTTTCACAATTCAGTCTGCATAGATTTATAAACATTTTACCGAATATTATTTTCACTGATTTAGATGGAAACCATTTTATCTGTGGTCTGACCATCTGTTACTACAGATAGAGCCTTTCAGAGAAATATGTGTAAAAATAAAGCAAATTATCACCATTTTAAAGTCATATTTAAACAGTAGTCACTGAAAGATAATAAAAGGAAACTATAATCAATGAACCATATTTTTGTAACAATATTGGGCTGCTTGTATGGACTAAAGTGAACTGCTGATGAATATTTCACCCAGTTGTTTGAATCATGCAAATTAGAAACACAGACTTTGAAAAATAATATAATTACTGTAGACATATTTCGTCACATATTTTAATGCTGCTTCTGGTATTAGGAAAATCTCCAGCTAATGCAACGGATAGAAGTATTTCAAAAATGCCTTTCTAGTTTAGTGGTAGGAAGGTTTCACTGAAAGCCCAAGGTTACTGTGCCTGTTCCCCAAATAACAACTGTATCATTTTAAATAGTTCACATTTCTACTCTGAACCTCAGTTTTCTCATCAGACTATCAGGGCTAACATAAGTTATTATGTTTTTGAAAAGAGCCAAATTAAACAGCATGTGTAAAGCTCTTTGAAAATGAAATTCAATTTATAAATACATTCTAATCTGAATAAGCTTGTAAGATATTAAAGTTATATTTGTAAACAGTACTGCCACAAAAAGCCCAGTCCTATAATATAAATTATCTTAGAGATAATATAAACCAAAGTCAGTTTAAACTGCAGTTAAAATCTGGTTATTGAAACTCAGGAATAAGCCTACAATTGTAGATAGTAACCTTAGAGGTTGTGCTTCTCTACTTTTTTTTTTCATCTTAAAGATTTTAAGAAAATCTTAAGGAAAAATGTGTAAAAATGGGGAAAAGTTTTTATTTACAAGTTAGTTAGTGATATTTAATATTCAGTATGGTAAATAATTTAGTCCTGTCTAATTGGAACCAAATTTTGCTGTGGTACATATATTGGCACAGTAATATGGTAAGCCTAAGTACTGAACACTTTCAACAGTTTGTTATTTCATGCATATATAGGATTTGTAAAGCATACAAAGAAGAGAAAAAAGATAAAAACTCTATGTAGAAAATAGAATTTTATAACTACATTTTACAGAATATTCCAAGAGATATCATTGGTCATTTTATTATTTTGAAAATATTACTTATTTAAACAACTAAAAAACGTTAAAGCCTGATATAATCTTCAACATTGGAAAGGACAAATTATTGAAAAATATGTAGAACAGAAATCCCATCTCAATGCCATTGATACTATTATACCGTTTAACAAACATTCTATGAGGTATTGAACATTGCACATAATTTACACATTTAGGATTTGACATTGTAGCTAAACCAGTTGTTCAAGGCCACTAAAATACTGAAAGAGGATTGAGATTATTAACAGTGGGGAGGAAAAAGAACTATAAAAGCCTTTCTAACTCAAATCTGGAAATATGATTTCGCTCAAAAGAATGTCACAACTAAGAATTTTCAATAATTCATGACACAAAATAAGACATCCACCTCTAATTTTTTATCTATTTATCTCTATTACATGAATCCAATGCTCATACAGTACATGTTTTGGACCCTTACGGCAGTGTGATATTTATTGTTGTCATGTCTCAGAACTTGTCCCTTATGGAGTTTACATATGTGTAAGTACTAGTTAAATTACATGACTTCTGATAGGTGGGACGACTTTTAGATTTAATGCTAAGTATTACTATGTCTCACTAAATCCACATAGTGTATTTAAAATTCATGTGTTTTAATTGAATGAAGTGCTGAAAAATTTAGGTATGAGTAATAGATATTAATTGCTAAAAAGCTAAAATTCAATTTTAGGTGATACTTGCTCAATGGATTAGGAAATTGCTACTTTTTATTAAACTCAAAATAAATCTATGACTCTGGTTTTAAAACACCTATTTTTTTTTTCCCAGTGTTCAGTGACGATTAGAACAGCTCTTTCTCAATAATTTGCAAGGAGACGTGGAAGAGTGGAGAACCTCAGGAAAATAGAAAGCGGTCCACAAACTTTTAGCTTAGGTCCAGTAGTTGTGCTGGTATTTTATAATGGCCAACTTAAAATATGTTCATTTTGGAGCATCTAAGCAACGTTTGGAGAGCTGGACTACTGGGTGAGAATGCCATGTAAAATAAGCACTTGTGTTACATAACACACAGCCATGAGAAGGGCTACTTAAAATTCCCTGGCGGAAGACAGCTGTCAATGCCAAAGGAAGAGCTTTGCTCAAGGAAAGTGACTTTCATCGGAACGGACGGCACAACTGGCATCAAAAGTCATTAAATGGTATCAGACGTACTTGAGGTGCGGTCACTTAACGGAGGATTAGATCGACACAGACACAAAGACCAACACACACGAGAGAATTTTCAACCCTCTGGACCACCCAACATGAGATGGAAAAACAAACAAGATGGAAAAGAAACACCTTCTCAGCGCTGAGAATTCTTAAGTGTGCACAATTGTTTGATGCAATGGGAAGTTTGACCAAAATGATGACAGAATCCATATTTAGGATACGAGGCTGCCACTTTAAAGAATTAGAAGAGTGTTTATACATAAATTTTGTTTGAATTCATTTTCACGTAGTAGAATAGACCACTGTTCAGGAAGTAGATGAAAAAATCTATAACAGTTGAGAAATTTAGTCAGGAAATTGTCATGAAGAATAGCGTTGAGATATATTCTTTTAAGCTTTTTCAAAGTTTGCATAAGTTTATAAAAAGAGATAAAGTTTCTTTGAAGAGATCCTTTGCACAAGTGCAGTGTGCAACATACTATATACATACAGGGTTTCCCTATGTACATATACATATGCATACACTATCTATATGCCTTTTTAAACGTATACACAGCTTTAACTCGAAGAAAATGAGTTAGTAACACAGGAATCATTGCAAGACAATCCAAGTGCTGAAATAAGTGACACTGATCACTTCAAGGGCTGTTTTACCTCTCACATCGCCCAGGACTAAGAGTATAATTCCTTTTTAGTTTTTCTTTCATCGCAACACTGATTGTCATAGATAATCTTTGTGCTTTTGTATAATGCCCATCCTGGATGTAACAGATATTCACGTACAACATTGGACATTTTAAATAAGCATGCTGAACACAGGCAGGACCACACAACCATGCACAAAATATTCTGAATATGTTTTTCCAAACTGACTGTAACATCAACATGCACCACTATCATATTTGGTCCTGTACAGCAAGGAATGTACAGCTGAAGCAATCATGGCTAGTTTCACTTGCAAGAGTTTCTTGAGAGAAGAACACCCAGTAGAGAAACAAAACGGAATGAATGAAACAAACAAAAAATCCCCCAAAACCAAAAATTAAAAAAAAAAAAAAGTCCTCCCACACGTTAACACTGAAAATCTGGCCATTTTCCACATAGCACATTTTCCTCATTCCATATAAAGCAGTTTTCTCCCAAAATTCTGAGTTGAATTGTTTATAATAGAGCTACTAGTGTCTCAGAGCTTTTCCCAACCACTGGAAGAGCTCATCCTGATAGAGCATTTTCCAGCGCACATTGGCTTCAACGGTCTCCACAGCTCTCAAGAAAGAGGCAGCAGCTACTCCATCGTAATTCTTCATGAAGTTCTTCAGCTGAAAAGAAACATTTTAGAGTAGTAAACATACATGTCTCAGAGAAACTCATGGCCAACATATATAAACAAGATTGTATGTGGAACAAAGTGCCACCACGCCTACGGAAGGCCTACCTAATACGTGAAGCAATCTTACTAACAAAATGAAATATGAGAATTGCATCCATTAGGTGTGAGGTAGTTTCTTTTGGAACTGGAAGGAAAAAAGAGTGGACATTACAGTTCAAAGAGCTCTGAATTCAGCTTCTTGTTTCATAGACAAATATTAAAAGAGATGTGTTTATATTTTCATATATGTTGAGGGGATTGTGGCAAAGGCTAGTTTTAATTATGAATCATATCCAAGGTACAAAATAGCCTTAAAAACTGAATATGAGGGTTAAAGTTCACTCTTTGTTGGTAGAGATAAAACTATTCCTTATTTTCCCCCAAATAAACAGTGTAAGGGCTTGACATTATCTTTGGTGGCAAGGGATTACCAGTTATCAGCTAGTGGAAAAAACTAATGATGCTATATGAAAACTGGACGGTTAATGACATTGCAATCACCTGAGTAACTCAACTTAGAAGGAATGAAGCAAGAATGTGGACTCATTTAGCTAGAGACGTTGAGCATTTAATTAAAATGTTATAATTTTAAAATGCATTGTTCTTCTTTTCATGGAAAGATTTTCTCTCGAGAGTTCACATATTCTGGGGATGTTTAGGGATTTTGTTTCAAGATTAAATACTAGCAGTTTTTCTTTCTGTTTGATATATCTTAAAAAACTGGCAACCAACCAACAATCGCAATGCTAATAGGCGAATGTGAAAAATCAACTTGCAGCACAGAAACATTATGTGGTGTAATTAGTGTGGGGTGTGATTCATCACATGGTGGGTGCCACATGGAAGATATGCCAGGAGGGAAATGTAGTGCATCAAGATTGACTCAGGGACAGGGAGATATGGGGTGGGGAGGATGCAATTAAAATGGACTTTTTAATATCTTTCTGCGTTAATCTAGAAAGTGGTTCGCTGGTAGTTTGGTTTGTTTATGACAGCATTACTTTGATTACCTGATACGATGGGTTTTCTCAAAGTTTATCCTCTACTTTCCTACAAAGCCTTGTGCCCCTGCAGCATTAGCAGTAGGTAGCCATATCTCAGAGCTATGTCCTTTATAAGACTTCACAATCACTATGCTTTTATAACCAACATGTAAAATATCCAACATATAACAAAGATTTGTTGATGCTACCCTTAAAACTGATTTGACATTTTACCAAATTTACACATACTAAGCAGAAGAAGGGAAGACATTGGAATTCATTGAATATCTTCTATATATATATATATATATATATATGCCTGTAACACGCTCACACATATCTTCAAAGGAAGTTGAATATAAACATTTGAATCATATTTTTAAACTTTAACTGATTAATCCAATAATTCATTTGTATTGATGTGTTTGGACTCATTCAGTCAATATTTCTAAAGCAACAAATAATACATCATGGTCTGTTTTGAATTATATTTTATTATAAAAATATGTATATTGCCATGCATATTACATATGTATATTACAGTGGTATTATTTACGTAGTATATGTCAATCAGGAAAAAAATTATATCTACTCCTCTTGAAATATATTCTGTGCTATTACATACTTTCCTAGGCAGTACTAAATATGCCAGATAATGGTAAATGACCCTTTGGAAACCTTGATTCTGTGGAACATGCTCTTGGCCCCTTGATGAAATAGACGGCAAGACAGCCTGAACACATGAAGTAAAACTCTTAAGTCCTCCTCAAAGACAAACTATGGGTTTGAATATGAATGAGTTATTGACACAAAGAGTAGGTCAGATTACCCTGCAAAAGAACTATCAATAAAAAAATGTTAAGTGGTGGGTCCCCAGGGATTCATTTCCTAAATCACTATTTAAGTGCACTAAATAACTTCCTTCACGAGCTCAGAGAGCCTGAGGTAAATCATCTGAATCTTAGGAGTAGCTTATTCATCAGAACACATAAGGCCCAACTCTCCATAGCTGGCATAAATTGATCTCATACCCATATTCTTCCACAGCCTTTCTGACAAACGCATGGTGAGAACAGCCATCTAACCGGACCTGGGGTGTGATGATAGCACCTTCCAGACTCCTGCCTGACTTTATAGGGCCTGGGGTAGATGGAAGGCACTTGGCATTCCAGTTTGCTTCTTTCTGCAGCTCTTTGGTAGATTTTCTGCTGTTATTAGCTTTTATTGTTGTGTTTCCTAAATATTTATGCCATCTTGTGCTTTTATTTGAAAATGTTGCAAGTTTAGACATTTTTATAAAATAGCATTTAGTAACATGTCAGCGTTGTTTGTGCTTCCCGTTCTTAGCCTAAAATTTCTAGACAGGTTTGTTAATTTCTCTATTAGAAAACATTTTAATATTAAAAAACCTCTTATTTTAGGGTAACCTAGACCCTAAGCATCACGAAATAAATTATTTGGAGAGTAAATTACACAACATAATATACTCTCAGTGACTATATAAATGAATTGAAGTAGCTATTGCCCTATTATGAGGTTCATATTTTCAACATTAAAACTGTAAGTGGGGTGTCTGTGATGCACAGGATCTATGTTCTTCCCCAGCCGTGTTGTAGATTAGGTTCAAAAAGGCAGAAAAACGAGTGCTGGAGAGAATTGCTTAACAGACATTAGTATGAAAAACTGTCAAGGGCCTCCGTGGCTCCCTCAGGTTGTACTTCCATTAGTTTAAAATTAAGGAAATAACACACTGTTTCATGGAGAAATATTGTTCAAATTGCTGGAGCCATGTAATTAGAAGGAAATTGCCAGTGTCAGGTATGAGAATGCAGTTTTGGGGAAGGGAGTTCGGGACAATACACATTTCTTTACTGAATGCCCCTAAGGCTGATGGGGATCATTAAAATCTCAACTGAGTTTTCAGAATTCATAAAGATGCTGATTCCCTTTTGATCTAGATACTCTTGAAAATAAGAATATACCCTATCCAAAGGGAGCATATTGGGTTTTCTGTTTCTGAGGCTCATTGGTTATGAGAGGATGAGTCTGGAATTTCCTAACCCCTTTTATTTTAATGAAAGGGGGTTATTAACAATACAAAGTAAACCCCCATACCACTCAACAACAGTGGTCCCCAATCTTAAACACAATGATTAGATAATGAAACTCTGGAAAAGCCTCAGGCAGCAGTTGTCCAACTAGAAAGTCAGCACGAGTAGCTAGATGGTGAAGGGATTCGTTGCTTATGCCACGGACAGTATCGTGAAGTTAGCTGCTTGCTGGATAATGGAATAAAAGCCACAATTTAGTTTCAGTTTTGAAACTGCACCTTTCATTATAGGGGTATCTTGGGACATTTCAAATAGCAATTAAATCAAATGGAAAAATATGAAATCCATGTGTGAAATAAATAAAACAAAGTGGTCGGCATATGATAACATCAAATTAATATCCATTTATTTTTTATTAAATTTTTTAATGTTTTTTATTTTTGAGAGAGAGAGAGAGAGAGAGTGAGCACATGAGTGGGGGAGGGTCAGAGAGAGAGGGAGACACAGAATCTGAAGCAGGTTCCAGGCTCTGAGCTGTCAGCACAGAGCCTGATGCGGGGCTCATAATCCCAAACCATGAGATCATGACCTGAGCCGAAGTCAGATGCCCAACCAACCGAGCCACCCAGGAGCCCCAAATTAATATCCATTTAAAAGATGTTTTCTCAGAGTACGTGGGTGGCTCAGTGGGTTAAGTGACTGACCCTTGATTTTTGGCTCAGGTCATGATCTTATGGTTTGTGGGTTCAAGCTTTGTGTCAGGCTCTGTGCTAACAGCATGGAGCCTGCTTGGGATTCTTTCTCTCTCTCTCTCTCTCTCTCTCTCTCTCTCTCTGCCCTTATCCTGCTCTCTCTCTCTCTCTCTCTCTCAAAAATAAAACAATACACATTTCTTTACTGAATGCCCCTAAGGCTCAAAATAAATAAATAAGCTTAAAAAAAAGATATTTTTTCATGGCCTGGGTATTACTGAAGCAAGGGAATTATGAAAGACAGTTTGAGGAAGAAGTGGGAGAGGGAACAGATGAAAGGCTGCAAGAAAGGGGCAAAGGCAAAGACGGGAGAGAAGACAGGAGAAGGAAGGGAGCAAAAACAGAGAAGGACTAGGGGAAGGAAAGGGTGGAAGAGATTTTTCACTTCTGTGTTCGACTTCTCAGGTTGTGAGTAAATGAATCTTTCACTCACCAATTATTGAATGTAAAATCAAGGAATTAAAAGTACTTCCTTTGAATACAGAGAAAATTGGAAGCAATCATTCATTCAATCGTTCTTTCTTTCTGTTTCATATGGGTATGAAAGAAGTCCTTCCCATTTAGCTTCCTTTATTAAAAAAAAATATAGTAAAACATGTGCTACGGCTTTCAAAACCAAATCCTTTAGGGTTGGGAACACATAGCAGGGATAAAAATTGAATTTCAAATCATTACAATCAGAGACTTAGCTTAGCTCCTAGTGTTGCAGGGATCCAAGTGAGTGAATAGGGGACAATCGTACAACATTGGGCAATATTAGAAGATGTTACGGATGGTGCCAGGGTTGATGCTTCTGGGGAAATGCTGCTCAATGTGATTATCTCTGGGTCATAGCCTCAGGCGTTCTGTCAGTGAGAGCTGAGGAAGCTATGATTCTCAATGCCAAATCTCAGGCTATATTTTACAACGGAGTTGCGCAATGGACGAAAAAGTGAAAAATGGTCGAAGCCCAGCTCATCTGAATCATTTCAAAGTATCTATATTTTTTCCTCCCTCCTACATATTTATTCCTCCCCATTTTCCACCCCTCTGTGTTACAAATGTGAGTTAATGGTCAAAAAAAAAAAAAAATAGCTGATTTAAATTTCCATAGAAATAAACCAGATAAAAAAGGAAGGAAACATTAGATACACTCCAAACTGGACACTAATCCTTTAAAAAATTGTTTATTTTCATCAGTGAAATTCATGTGTAATCATATCAAGCAGAATTTTCAGCTATTAATCTCAAGATATATTGTCAGACACATTCTCTGTCACACATATGAATTCATTTTATTGAACAGACTAGATAGCATGAAGCATTATTATCACATCCAGTTATCTACTTCCTGTATAGGCCTGTCCACAAAGCAGTGAGACCCAAGTTCTGTACCTTAACACCAGCCTTGATCCTTTGTATCTAAATACTGAGTCATTGTGACAGGATAGTTCTGTTATTTCTAAACTGGGTTGTTCCTCAACTGATTGGATCAAAGATTTCTGGAGTAGAGTCCCCCAGTTTGGGAAACATTACATTTAAACATTTCTCGAAGGCATTTAATGTTTAATATAATAGAAATACGTTTGCAAATAATGAATTGAGTAAAGTCTTTAGCATGTATGTGTGTGTGTGTGTTTTAAAGAAATGGATATGAATCTGTTGAAAAAATAAATGTATGCCTTCATATGTTTATAAAAGAAAAGCATTAGAACTCATATTAAAATATTTACCTCTTTGAGTTCACTTTCAGTATTAAGAAATTCTGTAACTCCACTAATGAGTTTAGAATTCATAAATAATGCCTCCCCATACCTGGAAAGATGAAAAAAAAAAGGCTTTATGTTAATATAGGCAGTAATTTAAGAAATATTACTCTAAAGATTTTTTTAGAATACTTTTCAAGGGCTCCATTTGACTAATGTTATCTTATTGCCATTAAGATCTCTAAACATTTCAAAGTCATTTCTCTGGGTAGCAAGGGAGGTGAATAGAGATATGGCTGTGGGGCACCATCAGATGCTCAATCAGATGCTCATCTGATTTGGCTCAAAGTATTTTAGAGAGGTCCAAATTGTAGTAAACAAAAACAAAAACAAAACAAAAAAAAGAACTTAAAATTAGATTTAGTAATTATTATTATATTTTCAATCTAAGGACTAAGGAAGAAATTTTTTAAAACTTTCAACTTAAAGTAACCTAGTTTACTATAAGAAAACAAAAATCCCAAAAAAGGAAACGGGACTGTAAGATAAACTTGGGCATTATTAGTATGTCACACAGATCCTTTGGTCTGGTCAGTTACAACTGACATTGACATTCTCCTTTTTCATGCTTAAAAACTGAGCCAAATTTCTTTGAAATGCTCCCAAAATATTAGCATTTTTTTCATGTAGGCATTAAATTAAAATATTGAGTTGTTTATTTGGATTGCATAATCCTTGTACCACAGATATAAATTCCTGACTCTTGACCTATAGAAAGGAACAATTTGTGTCAGTGTGTTGGAAGGGTTTCTCATTTTACTGATCTCTATTGTGCTAAGGACACCTATCACAGGTTATCTTTTAGGACTTGTTAAATTGACAATATCTTAAGCCTAATTGTTACAGATGGCAAGGAAAAGTGGGGAGTATATGTAGTTTTCCAAGTGTCTGGCTTGATTAATTGGTGGATTATTTACTGAGGAAATGAAGACAGGAGGAAAATGATGGGTTTAGCTTTGCAGGTACACCTCAGCAGCAGGTCCAAACAGACAACTCTCTTATCATAGGGTGAAGCTTAGGTGAAATGTCTCAGTAAGAGATATAGATTTGGGAGTGACTGAAACCATTAGAGTAGATGGCAACAAAAGCCAGGGAGAATCTTTAGCGCAGGAAATAAGGAGCATCTTGGACAGTGCCTCCATGAATTCCAGTGTTCTAGGATCGATAGAAGAGTAGGGATGAAGAAAATCCTATTTTTCAACACTTCCATATCTGTAGGTATGTTGAAATCTCAAACTTTCTATCTTTAAGTTAGAGATCAGGGACTCTCAGTGAGACAAAATAAACATATCAAGAACCAAACGTTTTTTGGTAGGGACTAAACTATACATCTACTATACTGAACTCTGATATACAAAACCACTCCCTAAAGAAATTGTGTATTGGCAGATATTTAATACTCCTTAAAGTGAACTGCTTGTATATACTAATTTCACTTTCTGTCTGATTATTCACTACATTATATGCATGACAGCAAAGCAAGTTCTAATCTTCCAATCATTCCAATTTCTGAGCTGTAAATACAAAAAAGTCAGTGTGTCTTCTAGGAATATTAGTGCTTTCTGACAATGAAATATCCGTAGATAAAAATGTGTTTTAATAGGATACATTCATTCAAATTGAACTATTTATACAAGGGCAACTGATAAAGTTGTTTGTTAAAAACAAAGTTTACACACCAATTTTTAAGAGATAGAAAACAATAGGTCTGCTTACTATATGAGGACATTTAAGTTTGAAAACATGTGGCATCTACATGCCCTTTAATAAATTAAATTTCAAAATGCCATACAGATTGTCAGAGTAATAAATCAACATTCATTACAATATATTTAAGTACATAATGAAATATTTTCTTAAATTGAGGCTGAAGAATTCTCACCATGAAACAAGATGTCTCAGGAATGAATTCTACTGCACCTAGAACTATACAATGATTCAAATCATGGTTTCATTTCAGGTGTTTATGGTATTTATATTTAAAGGAAACTCAAACAGGGGCGGCTGTCAATTAAGCTTCTTACTCTTGAATTAGGCTCAGGTCATGATCTCTCAGTTGGTGAGATTGAGCCCCACATCAGACTCTGTGCTAACAGTGTGGAGCCTCCTTGGGATTTTCTCTCTCTCTCTCCCTCTCTCTCTACCCCTTCCCCACTTGTGCATACCCTCGCTTGCTCTCTCTCAAAACAAATAAACAATTTAAAAAAACTTTAAAAAAAATAAAGGAAACTTAAAACAATTCTACAGCAGTAAAGTTTTCTTGTTATATAAATAATAATTGTATCTGATTTATAAATCATTTTTTCCACAACACATTCAGAATATAGAAGTTTTATGATATTTCTTCAACCTTAGACAGTTTAACAGAGTTTCCACAAAAACTGTACTGCTAAACCTTTTTAGTCCCACATTTCTATATATAATCGCAGTTTTTAATCTTCAAAACATGAATAATGCTATAGAATTGTTAAAATAATTCTGAGTTTCCCAGAAGTGGCAACACCCATATTAGTTGACTATTTTAAAATCTAATTCTATTATCTAAGCCTTGGTTTTAACACAAAAAGTCGGGTCTTTATGTCTCATATATCACCTCTAATTTACTCACTCAAGTACCAATGAACTCTTATTTCTACCTGGTATTTAATATCTTCCATTTGTCTCTAAAAAACTTCCAGGCAAGGTCTCGGCCATGTGGATTTCGAGCGACATGGATTATCACATCAATTGCATCTTGATCCAACACCACCTCAGAATTTAGTGATAGATTCAGAAGCCTTTAAAGATAGAATTGTAGGAAAACTCTTAGCCCAATAACTTAAGCATTTTTATAAAACTTCAAAAAATTATATGCATTAATTTGTCATATATTTCAAAAGAATAGACCAGTGTAGACTTTACCAACACAATTTATCAATAGAACAACTTTCTGTTTATAGAAGGGGGAAAAGCAAGTTCATAATATTTTAATTAACTTGTTAATTAAATTCTGAAAAAATCTTGCAGGTGGAAAATCACAATTCTCTTTTAATGACCTAAACTTAGTTTTAAAAATCTTTATAGTAAACATTTCCTTTTATAATGAAACACTGTCTTACTGTTTAGGTAGAAACAGAGGTATATCTTTCAATTCAACTAGCTTTAGTCAAGTCAACATGGCAGTTTTCCTTAGCTGTAGAAAGTATATTTTAGAGTAACTACAATATACTCAAGGAAACACCATCAAATTCACAATAGGTTGGTTAATAGAGAGTACTTTTATTACACAAATAGATTTAGAAAATCAATTGACCCACCTGTTTAATAAGTTCCTATCATCACTGCAAGTTAAGGCTTCCAATAATATTTTCTTCTCAGAAACTGCTGTGGTAGAGTGGAATTTCATCCAGATGAATTCCCAGACATCCTCATCTAATAGTGAGACTCCTGTACAGTAGACGATGTCTCTAACATTTAGTGGTATTCTAAAGAAGCAACCCATGGTGGTTTTCTGTTAATGAAAAGCTTCATAGCATTTAAACTAAAGACAGATGTTGCTTTACTACAGTCAATTTTTAAAAAGATGATTTTGCTAATTAGTTTCTACCTGAAAGAGAATGATATTATATAGTAACAGTATTCAAAAATATTGGCAAGTGAATGAATAAAATAACGTACTTTATGTAATGGTAGTTTTAAATGCAATTTTTGTTTCCACTCTTGATACTCTATTTAAACAAAGCCAGAACACAAATGCTTAAAAAAACAGTGCAAAGAGGATGCTTTGTATTTCCACAAACAGTAATATACTTATCAACCAATGATCGTGCTGTCATAATTGGTAGACCCAAGAATGACAAGAAAGCCCAGGTTGAAGGGACTAATTTGATTAAAACAAACACTTTGTCCTAAATTCTTAGACAAGTCTCTCTAAAATTATTTTTCTCAAAGAGCTCTTCAAGTTTTGGAATCCAGAAGATTATCAATACAGGTAGTAAACAGATATAAGTAGTAAATTTTAAGAAAGTAGAAATTTCTTTTTCCTTACATTTATAAAAGTAACTATAAAAGTAGACTAAATTTTGACTTTGACTTCAAAATAAATATTGCAGTGGGAAACTGAGTGGATTTAATTAGTCTTGGCCATTTATAAACTGTAAATGTTCATGTTTACTTTACCATAGCTATTTTTTACTAAATATTGTTCTTTCAAGTCTCAGAGTATACCTCACATTTTAAAAACCGAATTCTCTGATAGATCACTCCAATATTTACAAAAAGTTAAAAATGCATTTCTGCTTTGTGTCACATTCAGTGATCTATTATTTACATTTCTCACTTATAATTTGAATGTGGCTAATAAGAAGTGTTTTCTCTGGATAGCAAGATAAAACAATCTCTTCTAAAGATTTAGGACCTTTGGTTGCCTGGGTGGCTCAGTCGGTTAAGCATCCAACTTTGGCTCAGGTCATGACCTCACAGTTTGTGAGTTCAGGCCCCATGTCAGGCTCTGTGCTGACAGCTCAGAGCCTAGAGCCTGCTTTGGTATCTGTGTCTCCCTCCCTCTCTGTTCTTTCCCTGCTCATGCTCTGCTTCTGTCCTCTTCAAAAATAAATAAACACACACAAAAAAATTTTTAAATAAATAAATATTTAGGACCTTGATGGTTAAAACACAGCTATGGTTGAAGGAGTATTTGGAAAACAGGAGGAAGTGCCTGAATGACTACCAGTAAGATAAACTTAATCTTATTCTGTTAAGCAGCTAAGTAGGGCTCCAATCAGAATATTGAAGATTGTGTATCAGGACACCATATGTTTAGATTTGCTAGAAGTATCATACAAAATTAATTGTTCCCAGATAGCTAAAACTATATCATTCTGTCTCTTTCAACACGTAATTTGGAGTGTTTGGAGAAAAGTTATTTTAACCTTGCTGTCTGGAGATTTTTTTCTTTGTGGCATTAGAAGGCAAGCACTTTGTTTGGTTGTTTTGTTTTTAAAGAACCAAAAGGAACACAAACATCAGAAGAAACCAGCAAAGAGCTTCAGAACTCACTGCCACCGCATGTAATCATGGTAGATACATTATACCCATCTTTACTAGCTATAATAAGAACGTTAAGAAACCTAGTCTTTCTCTAAATCAACCAATAATTCTCTTGGCGCTGAACTAGCCACACTGTCACCTCTAACCTCTTTTTTAATTAATTTTTAAAACACAGTTTGATCAGTCATCTTTGAGAAATACATTGGCAAGAGTGGATTTCCAACCGTAAGTATCCATTCTGTTAGCCAGCACTGAAGTGATACTTGTTAAAATGCAGCCTCTGGGTGACTATAAAGGCATAGGCTAGCGGGGTACTTAAGGAGCTGCTGTATGGCAACCTGGTCATACACAGAGCAAGGAGGAAAAAAAATCTTAAAAGGGCACTCAGCAATAAAGCGTTGAATATAACGACAGACAGATCACTCTGAAGGAATCTAATGAAAGTTGTCTGTCTCAAAGGAGGTCTTTAAAAGCAAAGCTGCCCAGAATAGGGGCAGGTTCTGTATCTGAAGCTGCAGACGCAAACCAAGAGAAAGACCCCATAATTTGGGTTTGTTCTGCCAGAAGCTGCAGGTCAACTTTCAGGCTTGCCAGCAGCTGTCCTTCCATGCACAGCAGATGTATCAAATTTGATTACTATGAAAATGAGACACACATATGTTTACATATATAATCTAAACCCTGTTGATGGTCCATTGAAAAACAGTGCTCAGTTTCAGCTGCAAATCCCCAACCTCTCAGGAAAAAAAAAAATGGCTCTATTAGCAGCTGCTAGGCATATGCATTGCTTAAGGTTCACAAGGCTCCTTCCAAGGGGAAGGACAGAGCTGATTAACCACAGAATACCGCTCTGGTTTTTCCAGCATCTCTCCCCACGGCATCGGCTCCCTATCTTCCTTACCCACCCACCAGATAAGGAGTCAAGGTATAGTTCACAAGATTATTGTACTCATCACTGAAGATAAAACAAGACTGGTGAGACTTGAATTTACTAAGGGCCTTGGTTCCCAATGATTTCCATTGTTAATGAAGCCCCCTTTGTTGCTAAATTTGTAAAGATGTTCTAATAGCATTTTAGCAAAATGATTGCTCTGGGGACAGTTTAAGATCTCTTTGTATAAACCAAAGTCATTAGGAACAAATGGAGAAGCTCATTTGTTTGGAAAGCATAGGCTGAAAACCCCACAGAACCCATAGTTATGAGCAGTACAAATGAGTTTTGTGAGATCCTTCATACCAGGCTTGCAGGGAGACAGGGATCCTTTTCGTGATCATGGAAATTGTCTATGAGCATGTGAATATCCCACAGTCATTTATTTTTAACTGCTTCCTCAGAAGCAAATATTTTAATGGAATTTTATTATCTGAGAAGGAAAGCTGTGCTTGTTTTTCTGTATGTGTGGTATACATAGAGAGGAGCAGACCTAGTCTCTCTAGCTGCCTTTGTAAGAGATGAACAGAGTAAGCCTTAGCCAAAAGTGTCTTTATCTTTTCTAGGATATAACATTGCAGAAATTATTACCTAATTAGTATAACTTACACCATATTTTTTTTCTATTCTCATTTTAAACAGGATCATGACGGAGTTCATTTGTACAGTACAAGTTTTGAAAGCATAAAAATTCTAAAAGCCTAAAAAGTATCACCTTGAAATAATCTATTTTGTATTTTGGTGATATGTTTAACCTTTTTTACTTTGCCAAAAGCAAATGCACAAAAACAAAATGCTTTGGGGTAGGAGTTAAAACAATTAAGTAGGTAGAAAAATAGAGGCATGCAACTTTTATAAGATTTTTTTTTTTTTTACTGAGTTAAATAATGATGGTGGAATGAGACTAGTATTTTAAATCTTAGTAAATTGGAATTTTAATTATTAAATGGAAAATTGTGAAGTAGGTTGATAAATTAAGATAAATAATTAGAAAAACTTCCAAAGATTTTGCTCTAAAAGTTTTCTCTGCTACATTGTTTTTTTAAGGTAAGAAATCAGGGGCACCTGGGTGGCTCAGTAGGTTAAGCATCTACGCTTGATTTGGCTCAGGTCATGATCTCAAGGTTCCTGGGATTGAGACCCACATGTGGCTCTGCGATGACAGTGCAAAGCCTGCTTGAGATTCTCTCTCTCCCTCTCTCTCTCTGCCACTCCCCAGTTTGCACTCCCGTGTGCTCTCTCTCTCTCTCTGTCAAATAAATAACTAAACTTAAAAAAAAATATTAAACATCAGGACATACCTACAATAACAATAAGGGACTGGTTTAAATTAAGATATAAATAGTTACTAAGAATAATATATTATAGAGTAATATTGAATAATATGGTAAAATACCTTATTTAATATAATGAAATATATTATTAAGGATGAGTATAATACATATATAATACCACAACTTTAAAAAAAAACATAATGTGTACATTAGATTAAAAAAACTAAAAGAAAATGGGGCGCCTGGGTGGCTCAGTCGGTTGAGCGTCCAATTTTGGCTCAGGTCATGATCTCATGGCTTGTGAGTTCGAGCCCCACGTCGGGCTCTGTGCTGACAGCTCAGAGCCTGGAGTCTGCTTCAGATTCTGTGTCTCCCTCTCCTGCTGTGCCCCTCCCTCATTCATGCTCTGTCTCTCTTTCTCTCAAGAATAAATGAAATATTAAAAAAAAAAAACTAAAAGAAAAATAAAGAGACTATTAATATTTGCTTTTGGGTTGGGGAATTATAGATAACTAGTCTTTCTTTTCTTAATTCATATATTTCAAATTTAACCATTTAAGAAATATTACAATTACTTTGAAAATATGATAAATAAATGAGTAATTACACTTGTAAAGACACAAGTCTGTTACTATTAGAGTAAAACATATTCCAATACTGAAAAATGTTGTTGAATAATATGCAAAAACAATTCTGATAGTACAGTTAAATATCTCCCAGAGGAAATTATATTTGCCAAAGGGAAAAAGACATATTATTTTAAAATATAATTTTGATGCTTAATCATGATATGGGTCTATTTCTAAGCAGGTTTTCAGTAGACCTAATTGGACCAATAACTGCCTCTAGGACTGGGCAAGTCAAGGTCATTGCTTTGGGCTTCATCTTTCACCCTAATTTGATAAGGCTAGAGTACAAGAGTTCTAAAGTCCCTTCCTGCTCTGTTAGTACAAGATTCTTTTCATTAGCGATGTGGATTTAATTATTTTCAAAAACAATGAAAAAAATTTCTGAAATCACTCTAAGAGCCCCTGTTTATTTCAGTGGCACCAAACATGAATATAGAGTGTGGCCTACCATTTAACTTATTTTAATTAATTTGCATTTAATTAATTCATTTGAAAAATCGCTTGCCTAATCTAAAAGTTAAAAGATAGCTGTGGTTGAGGCTTCCTCACCAACATTCTGAATCTTGTTTGACCTTTTAAGTACTAGCACTTTTACTTCTTCCTGAGTAATCCCTGACTTTAAAATATCAGACTGAAAAATAACCTGCGTTTACAAAGGTCTATCCTGTTCACAATAGTCCCTATTGCTTCTCTCATTCCATCTCCATTCCTTTGTCCCTTGGCTGCTCCTGAGAAAACTATCTTGAATAAAACTTAAAGCTGTTTAGAAAGAATATGTGACTTTTTTGCACCTAAGCGTCAGTTTCCTCATTTGGAAAATGGGAAAAATAATTCTTTACAAGGTTATTACAATAATTAAATGCGATAATGTTTATCCAGTGCAGCACAGGGCCTGGTACCTATCAGGGGCTCAGTATGAGTGTTATCTAAATGCTGTGCATAGCCAAGTGCAAGGTACATAGAAAATTGTCTCAATATGTGGTAATGACATCCCCCTCGTCAGTTTTATTACTGTAAGTAGTAGTACGAAGTGGCAACAAATATCTCTCTCCATCTTTCCCGAAAGAGTACAGGACTAAAATGAAAGCAGATATAAAGTTTTTAGACAACCTCTCTACAAGTGAATGAGTAATTATAAAAACATGACTGACAATACATGAAGTTTAAGGCATTACAATAAAATACACTTTTAGAATCCCACCTAACTTGACCGGTATACTTGTCAATCAAACGTGCCACTGAATCCATATAAACACCCTGGCAACCAGAAGCAGTATTGTTTCATAGCATCTCTTCTCTACTAGAATCCTAGCAAAGGGAGAGCAGAACCCAGGTGAAGTATGAGACCATGACGGGTGGGAAGAACACTAGGCAGCAACGCGGTTGGCCAGCACCCTTCCCACAGCAGCGAGGGTTGCTGTTTTAGGGGCTCCGCCCACTTGTGTCTGCACGGTGCAAGTTCATTCCTATTGCAACTTAGGCATAACAAAAGAAATGCTAAACCAGTATTCATGACCTTTTAGTCCTCAAAAGATAGAGTGGATAAACCTGGTGGATAATAGGCCAACCAACGATATTTAAAATTCCTGGGTTCTGAAATGTTCAATACCTATTTATATTTTAATTTTGCATATTTGCAAAGAGGTATATGCTGTTCTTTCCTGAAGAAAGGAAAAATGATTGCTGAAGGGGGCTCATTTTAACTGTTAATATCCTGAATTTATCAAAAGATTATATTTTAAGATAACAGCACTCCTTTAAAATGACTTTTATAACTAAAATAAATGTACTTTAAAAGTGACATTCACTTTACTTAAACTGAAAAAATATATATGAAATTACACTTAAAATTTTTAAGTCCCATATATAAAGTAGCTCTTATTTCTACAGGGTAGGAAGGAAGAGGTTTGGTGAGGGTAAATATTTAGGCTATAAAACCACTTTTTAAAATATAATTGTTAAAGTACAAAACGTAAGAAACTAGGTGGCTCAGACAATATTACAATGAGGATAAAAAGAAGGAGACATCAAAGAAAAGGTAGAAAGAAAAGACACAAGTGAGAAATGTACAGAGAGGCCAGAAAATTCAGCACAATGATGACAAAGACAGGCAGTGACAAAGACCTACAGAAAAGTCAATGGGAAAAAAGCAAATAATTAGAGAATTTGCGACCTGATTTGATTAAACTGTTTCTTTGGCCTGGATTTTAAACACTCTACTGAAAAGCCTAGAACACTGCTATTTAACATTTCATAACTCAGAACCTCATGACATCCAGAATCAATTATACCCATGAGAGCTCAAAAAAAATCAAACTGCTTCCTAACAAAAGTAAAAAAAAATAAGATACCTCTGATGACTCACTCTGAAACAGTGAGCCTGCTAATATAAATAGCTCTAAGAGCATAACATCATTTAAAACTTTAGAGGTATACAATTGTAGTAGAAGTTGTGAAATGGCTGATTAATTGCCCTATTTATAGACGCTTGTGTTAAAGATGAAATAATTGGGGGCGTGTGGGTGGCTCAGTCAGCTAAATGTGAATCTTGATTTCAGCTCAGGTCATGATCCCAGGGTTGTGAGATTGAGCCAGAGTAGGGCTCCCTGCTGGGTGTGGAGCCTGCTTAAGATTCTCCTTCTCTCGCTCTCTCTCTCTCTTTCCAGCTCTCTCTCTGTCTCTCTCTCTCTCTAAAAAAAAAAAAAAAAAAAAAAAAAAAAAAAGGCAAGATTAATGGTTTCCTGATTATCAGGTGCCCATCATCCATGGCTTCTCAAAGAATCTGCTCTGTCTTGAGCTGTGCTCTTTAAGTTTCTTTCATTCAACTATGGTCATAGCACTGTAAACCTGCTGTGATAAGAAGTCTAAATTTACATGTGTATAATGGTGTTGTCTGAATCATGATGATTAGGAATCAGTACATTAACTAGGAAGACAGGAGATAATGATGGGAATGACACATTAGTAACATCAGCAATCCATAAGCACTGTTCTCATTCAAATCATGACCCATGCCTGAGTGTTTATAAAAACCCCACTGGATGACACTGGGCTCCACCTTGACAAATAACTCCTATTGCCCAGGAATAATTTATAGCAACATTCATTGTCTTTTGTATTCTTCATAGAAAGGTTGGAAATTACATAGATTTATTGTATCCATCGAAATACTACATCTATAAATGTGAGGGCTTGTGCAAATGTGGTTTACTTTCATTTCTAATGCACTATCAAGGTCACTGAAGTTAACAAGGCTGATTCTCCAGCCCGGGGAAGAATCAACTATGACAATTTAGTTAATTTTTTTAGTCATAAGCACTAAGCTGTCATGGGTAGGCAATAAGTAATGTATTTTTCTCACTAGCAACATCCCCAACTAAAAGTAGATTTTTACTTCAGTCAAAAGTAAAATTTACTATTTGTGTGTGTGTGTGTGTGTGTGTGTGTGTGTGTGCACACTAACCAACATGTAATTCTGTAGGTTTTCAGAGGCTTAACTGGTAGACTCACTAACAACAACAAAAAAATGCTGTACTTTTTAAAAATACAGAAGTATTCTTATTTGTATCAAATCCTAGGTACTCTAGATGTTCTTTAACTTCACTTTGACCTTTCTGTGAAAAGCAGTGAAATCCCTGGTAAACCTCACATGTGTGTGTGTGTGTGTGTGTGTGTAAGTGTGCGTGCACATGCGTTAATGAATAAGGATAAATTTAATTAAATTTGATAATTAAAAATAGTTAAAAAGAATCTATTCCTGTTATATAAGGTAATAGAAAATTATTGGGAAAAAAAACAATAAGCTGGGTCCTGGAAGAAAGGGGAATGGCAAAAGTGAATGATAAAATTACAAAATAAGGCCAAAAGGCATATTTTGCACTGGCAGATGATAAATATAAGAAAAACATACTTTTGAAAAGACACAAACTGGGGCGCTTGGGCGGCTCAGTTGGTTGTGCGTTGGACTTCGGCTCAGGTCATGATCTCACGGTCTGTGAGTTCAAGCCCCGTGCCAGGCTCTGTGCTGACAGCTCAGAGCCTGGAGCCTGTTTCAGATTCTGTGTCTCCCTCACTCTCTGCCCCTCCTCCACTTGCGCTCTCTCTCTCTCTCTCTCTCTCTCTCTCTCAAGAAATGAATAACATTAAAAACAATTTTAAAAGACACAAATTTTTTGATTTTCTGAAATAACTGAAATGTATGTATTTACATGTACATGTAACCGGCAGGTACTCTGCATACACAAGGAAGCAGGGCGTATATTGGATGCCTGCCCTCTATATTGCAGAAAAAAATAAGTAACATTTATTTATATATGAAAATAAAATAGAAGTCACTCAATTTTTTTTATATTTGAAATTTCAATTATAAGAAGAATCTCAAGTCATGAAAAAGAAAAAAGAAGAGACTCTTTCAAAATATTTAGAAGGGATCCTAAGAAATGAAGATGGGTTTTTTGCAGTGAATTTTAGGGATATCACTACATAATTATTCTATTTTCATACCACTGACCATTCCCATGTATTTTACACATTTGCAAAAAGAATTGGATGAAGACTGATGATAGTACTTTTGTCTGAATTTTGTGAGGAGTAAGAAGTGCCTTCTCAGTATCCCGTTCTTGATAAAAACCTGAAGGATGAAGTTAAGGAAAGTTAAAAGTTCAACTGTGTCTCTGTGCCATTCCTTGATTTTCCATCAAAGAAAGAATAACAATGCAAAATGTTGATTACAAACCAAGTTTCAAATATGAGAGGCTGAAGATGTGTGTATGCATTTACTAGAGCTTTCATAATCCCTAACAAATTACCACCAATTTAGTGGCTTAAAACAACAGAAATGTATTCTCTCACATTTCCTATAGCCAGAAGTCTAAGATCAACGTGTCAGCGGGATCGCTTTCTTCTGGAGGCTCCACAGAATCTGTTCTATGCCTTCTTCTAGCTTCCTGTGCCTCCAGCAATCGTAGCCATCCCCAAGCTTGTAAATGAATTACTTCAATTTCTACCTTAGGGCTTACCCTAAATCCATGTGATCTCATTGCAAAATCCTTAATTACATCTGCAAAGACCCTATTTCCAAATAAGGTCATATTGATAGATAGTGTTTAGGATTTAAACCTATCTTTTATTAAACTTTTAAAAATTTATTCTTGAGAGAGAGAGAGACGGCAGGGAAGGGGCAGAGAGAGAGGAAGAGAGAGAATCCCAAGCAGGCTCCACACTGCCAGCACAGAGCCTGATGTGGGGCTCAAACTCATGAACTGTGAGATAGTGACCTTAGCCAAAATCAAGAGTCAGACGCTTAACTGACTGAGCCATTCAGGTGCCCCTAGACACATCTTTTAGAGGCCACCCTTCAACCCATGACAGTGTGTGCATGTGCTTTTATTTTTCCTGTTATGGCCAAGAAATTACAAGTCATCAAAGTTCTTTCTCACTTTTAGATATTTTCAAATATATATCAAAGAACAATATTTAATGCTTATAAAGCATTTTTCGTCAGCATTATCACAATACTAAGCATTATCACACTATCATTAGAAAGACTAACATGAATTATTTTCATTTTCATTTTGAGATAGAATGAATCATATATATAGAATCTATCCTAAGTCTTAATCACAAGGGGAAAAAATAAAAAGGGAATATTGTTATTATTGCTGAAGTGTTTCTCAGTGTTTATATTATTTTTGGAAAATGTAGAGGAAATTTCTTCTTTATTGTGGTTGGTAGCAGTTGTAATAAACCCGAACCGGAATCCGTTAGTATAATCTACTCTCAGTGAGTAAGTAAAAATGTTTTGGAAGCTGCAAATATTTCTGTTGGTGCTCCAGCTCTGGCTTAGTAAATAATAATGATCACTACTGTGAGTTAATCAACTTTGCTCCCTGTGTTGTCCATGTAAATCCATACTCACTTAGCACTTGTACTGTGACAAACAGGCAGGTGGTTAAAATAGAGCCATTCTATAAGTGATCAATAAGCATATCTTTTGATAGATGGCACAAAAGTTCAATAGCGTTATGCCCGAAATTGGTATAATATCAGGCAAACAATATGAGCATGATAGGAAGATTACTATTGGCAGAAATGGGGGCGAATACCAATCATACTGGAAAGAAAAACAGTTAAATTAAATCAAGTCACGTTCAAAAGCATGCTTTTGTAAAAATTAAAATACCTTAAAAAATATTATTGACTACTTGCCTCTACGCATGGCTGTAATATATATATATATACGTATATATATATATTTTAAATTTAAATGTTAGGAAAAAGTCAAAAGCGTCAGGAAAAAGAAAAGAAGCATAAGATTGTTTCTGAATTTTATATTAGAATATAAAATCGTTAATGTATTTAGATTAGAAACTAAATATGATGATAAGAAAATGAATAGAAATACGCACTTAATGAAGTTATATTAGCTCTTGAGGCAAAGTCCCTGCCACACCAAAAAGTAAATTAAAAAAATACATCTAGATTAGTTAGTCCCTCAAGTAGGTAGGTCATTTAGTCGAATATTTTTCCCATGATGGACTGAACTCAACTAGCATGTACTGAATTCTCCAAATGGCCAGGAGAGGTGGTACTTTCAGTGTGATTCCAGAGAAACTTAGGAAAAGATAGATAATAAGGCCCTTGTTTCTATATAGGTGTAGCCACTACTTAAGTAATATATGACCTCTACTTATACAAATGACAAATCAGATAGGATTGCTGGTTATGAAGAAGATTTCTAGTTTGACAAAGGAATTCACACTTGTATTAATTCAGATAGCAGGCACACTTCCTACATTTCATATATGAGTTTTCTTCTATGTAGCTTTTCCAGAACACTTTTGTTTGGTAACACACTCCAATTTTAGAAGAGAGAATTCCTAAAGTTTGAATGAAGGTGCATAATCAATTAACTGGGATTTTTGCTCTCCTCAGCAAATATAAACACAACAAACATGATTAACTGAAAAAAAATTGCAAGATTTCTAAGGGTGTCCTTGGGTCAGTACATACTCTGCCTAAACAGCTAAACTTTTGGAAAGTACCAAGACTTTAGTCTTGAGAAACAATGTTGAAGAAGGCCATTCTCGTACACTATGTCTTTTGTTTAACATCTCTTTTCTCCCTTTGCCTGAGGAATGTGTGTTTTTCCTGTAGGCGTCAGGTCAGCTGTCACTGCCAGAAAGTCAGTCTCACTGACAGGTCAAATTGTCCTTTTCTTATAAATCTCCCTTCCAGCTTCTCAATACAGTTAAAATCTTATAGTGTTTCTTATGACATCCGATTAGTCACACTCTACTCCACTGGGCTATAAGCTCCAGGAAGGCAGAAACCGTTTCCTTTGGTTCATCATTGGATCTCTGGGGTCTTTCAGAATGATGCCTGAGATGCTCAAGATATAAGTGGTACTTGAGTCAAGTACTGTAAGAGTCTGAATTAATACTGATTAAGAATACGTATGACTATGGAAGAACTATGCTATACTACTTTATTTTAGAAATAAAGCTGAAAGTTAAAAACCAAGTCTGCTATCAACCAGATACACCATTATCCAAATGTGGACCCAGGAACCTGGTCCTGTACCACTGCATCCATCATGATGAGTGACGTAGCATGTTAAATATGTTGTGAAGGATGGTGATGATTTTTATGGTAATTGTGAATTATTCCAGAGATTATGACCTGAGCCGAAGTCGGACGCTTAACTGACTGAGCCACCCAGGTGCCCCTGCTTTGAGTTAAATTTTAAATACACATGAGAAAATCATAAAATCTATTTTGAACTAAACTTATTTTATAAGGCAAAATAGAGTGCAAATAGTTGTATTTTTCAAGGAGAAATGAGTGAAAGTAAAATTAAGAATTATACAGGTTTCTGGGGACATTTATAAGAATAAATTCTACACATATTTTAGACTACCATTTTTACATATTTATATCTACAGATAGATCTCCATCTTTAAATATATTGTATTTATAGTGAAAAAGATTAATAATAAATTTAAAAATATGAAAATTGGTAGAGGAAATAAAACAATTTTAGAATACACTGGAAATGTTAAGCTTCAAGGGCTATAACTCATGTCTGGATTTTACCCAGCTGGTGTTCAATATTGTGATTTCTCAATTCTTCACCTTGAACTCTTTCCCTACGTTATATTCTCTCCCTAGACAAATTAATATATCTCTCATTCTTGCCATTTCTACCCACATCCTAGTCCCATGGCCTTTAAAATGAGGTGTTCCTGTCTCTGCAGGTAAGACTTCTTAAAGAATATCTTTATTCATTATCCCTTTAAGGCTATAGGTAGTGTTACAGCAATTAAGTTCCACATTCTAAACTTTCATATAGATACTTCTCTTTTCATAAAAACCCTTCTTCCACTTTCCCTCATTTTCCAGGAGAAAGACATATTTCTCATTCACTCATCTTGTATCTTCTGAGGATGCATTGTACTGCAATATCAAGTAAAAAGTCAAAATACTGATGCTGATATCTAGAAAATGACTTTTCAATTTTTGTTTTAATTCTTTGTTTCCACAAAATCTGAAGAAATGCCCAAGCAAATTGTCAGGTGATAATTTAAAAATTTTGGTGATCAATTCCTATGTAATTTTTGGCACAACACTCGGAAAGACAAAAGAAGTGTTACATTGCTATAATATAACACCTTCCATTCCTATCTATTTAGTTTTCTGTATAAAATTTCTCGGTAATGGGGTGCCTAGGTGGCTCAGTTGGTTAAGGGTCCGACTTCGGCTCAGATCATGATCTCACAGTTCATGGGTTTGAGCCCCATGTTGGGCTCTGTGCTGACACCTCAGAGCCTGGAGCCTGTTTCAGATTCTGTCTCCCTCTCTCCCTGCCCCTCCCCCACTTGTGTGTGCGCTCTCTCTCTCTCTCTCTCTCTGCCTCAAAATAAGTAAAACATATAAAAAAAAGTTCTTAAGTTTCTACTTTAACATAAAACATGGTGAAACTTTTCTTATTCTAGCAGTGAGTAATATTTGTTTGTGAATATATAAACTGGGAAATAAAAAGGCCAATCTCAAATTTTACATCTCTAACAATTTTTATTTTTATGTTTGGAGATTATTTATCAAAGTTTGCCATGTGTTTATGTTGATCAATTATATACAAGTAACCATTATAATGAAAACTCAATTTAGAAAAAAAAATTAACACAGGATTTTATGACATGAAAAAACTATGTGTATGTGTGTGTCTGTATGTGTGATATGTGTTTCTTGTTGCAGAAAAGTATGATAGGGTGATCCAAAAGGATTTTCTAGCAAAAATATCCTATATTAGAATACAATTTGGTGAGAAAAGAATAATATAAAATGTGTGGCTATTAAGTAAGAACATAAATCATATTTTTAAATGGCTAATGGTAGGTATAAAATAGCTAGGGTGTTTCAACTCCATTGGATACATTTAGAGTTTTGAAAGAATTTTGTTGAAAAATGTCTATTTACACTATACTGAAAGGTAAATCCTTGCAATTACTTTCACATATGGTGGAGAGTTTTTGAGGTAGACTTAAAAATGTTATCTTTGGCAATTCATATGTGTAAACGTTTGAGCTCTATTGGATTATTCTGGTGAATTGTCATGAATGCCTTCCTTTTTCCCCCTTTATATCCAAGCAATCATTAACTCCTCTCAGTCTTCCTTCCTCAGTCAAATATATCCATGTGGCTTCATTTCCACCACTAGCTCTCAGGGCTGCAAGGTTTCCCTGTCTCTCTGATCTAGTCAAATCCCCTATGACAGTCTCTCAGAACACCACATGTTTCTTGGTTGCGCTTCTCTGAGTTTCATTTTTAGTTTTGTATGATTACTCTGAACAATCCCTGTCTCCCTCCTACACTCTCTCCCTGCTCCCACCACAAACCTTTGGGGTATGTCACGGCATGAACCACATATTCCCAGTGCCAGGTAAGTAATGGGGCCGGCATTAGTTGAATGAAGGAACTTTGCCTTCCCAGTGTCTAGCATCTAGCACAGTTCCAACACAGAGTAGCTGCTCGATAGATACTTACCGAACACATGAATAACTGAAGACATACCCTTTAAGCTTTATAATAATCAAATAACTACATACCAATAATCAAAGGAGAACCAGAAGTTGACAAATCATAAGGAAGATGTATGATTTTATGTTCATGCACAGTAAGTATTAAATTTTGGACTGTTATATCTGATGTAAGCACTGATGATTTGGGGGCACTGCCCTTGCTTTAGAAACAAGGTTGAGACTTGGAGTAAACACTGACTCCTCTAAAGCCACAGCTGTCTAATGACAAACTAGGAGCAAACCTGATTCCTCACCCCTGCCCCCCACCCCCCTGCCCGAGGTTTGGGCAGCCCTGTCCTTTGCATTACTCCATACAGACTCCCTGCTGGGTTCACCTGTCTGCGAAATGCTTGTGCTGGTAACTGAGCACTAAAATGGCAGGTCTGGCTGGTATAACTTTGGCTTATGAAAACTTATCACAGGACAGTTTATAGTAAGAAGAATACAAAAAGCATCATAAAGAACAAAGGGAATAGGACCATAATAACTTGGGAACATGGACAATAAGTTAGGATCTATGTTTTTAGGGGAAGAAAACATGAAGTTTCTGAACCAGACACACAGACCGTAGCAAAAAGAGCCTTTTGTCTGTCCCCCTTTGTGTTCTCACATAAGAAAAGTGAACATTGATGGACAGAGGGAGACACAAAGGAAAAGACCTTAACTGGAGCTCTTTTCCTGTGAGATACAATGAGCTATGCCTGATGGAGGGACATGAGCAGCCAATTAAAGGGAGGGTGTACAAAGAAATATTTACCTAGAGGCCAAGCCAGGCAGTATTTCTTAAAGCAAGAGAAAAACGGCAAACGTACCCAATCTCTATGGTAATATTTTGTTCCGTATTTTATGTTACAGGTCACATGCTTATAACCCCAAAACTTACAGAGAAGATCTGATATTGAAGCATTCTATACTGCTCTATTCTATACCTATTCCTACCTTCCCCATTGAAAACTAACACCACCAGGTTAGCCACTGTGTGGCTCAGTCCGTGGTTAAGCAGCCAACTCAGCTCAGGTCATGATCTCATGGTTGGTGGGATCAAGCCCCATGTCAGGTTCCATGCTGAAGGTTCGGAGCCCGCTTGGGATTCTTTCTCCCTGCCTCTCCCCCACTTGTGCACATGTGCATGTTCTCTCTCTCTCCCTCTCTTTCTCTCTCAAAATAAATAAACTTAAAAAAATAAATAAAACTCATACCATCTATTACACAGGGTATGGTCAAAACAGAGGGCAACTTCAAAGATGATTCATGTTTTATGATTTCCTATAAAAGCTAATTAATAAGCAGACATTCTTTTATATAATTCTCATGACTTGTTTGGTTACTAATATTATTGCCATTTTTCAGATGATGAAACCAAGTGATTTTCCTCAGGTCGTTCCATGGCACAGCTGAAATTTGATCACTGGTGTCTTTGACTTTGAAGACAGTAGCCTTTCCCTATACCTGTAGTTCCCAAAGCATAGTCCCCAGGCCAGCTGATTCAGCATCAGCATCATACTGAAACTTGTTATGGATACAAATGGTTGGGCCCCATTCAACCTACTGAATCAGAACTCTGGGGGTGGGGCCCAGCAAACTGTTTCACAGCTCTTCCCAATGATCCTTATACATGATCAGATTTGAGAACCACAGGCTGATTCCTGAGCACTACCTACATAAAACTGTTGCTTATACTCATTGTAGAGAGCCCTTGAGTTCTGAGAGTCCTTTCTTTGTTTTTTAATCCTTTTTTGAACATATATTACTGATATATGGTAATTTGATATACCACGACAGAATCACATGCAGTCTGGGAGTGGAGACCCAGATCCACTACCTATTGTTATATAATCTTGGCAAGTCATACAGCCTGTGTGAGTTTTAGATTTGTTTTCTATAAATATGAAATAAAAAGGAGATCATGCACAAAAAACAGTTAGTCCAACACCTGAAATGTACTAACCACTCAATACACAACTATACTTTTCATTATAATCATCATCATTAAAGACAATAGTATCAGTAACATAATTAATTGCATGAGTAGTGAAGTTTATGTATTATGTATGTTGCAAAGCACCAGAGAAGTTCCTCTACTTTATAATTTTTATTATGGAATGGCCTTAACTTTTCCATTTCAAAATAAATGTCCAATTCATTTCAATTCAATATGCGTTTTTGATAGCCCATAATATATAAGGTATTCCACAGTTTCAGGATATTTTTAAATTTTTATTTATTTATTTTGAGAGAGAGAGAGACAGAGAGAGAGAGAATACAAGTGGAGCAGGGGCAGAGAGAGAGGAAGAGAGAGGATCCCAGGCAGGCTCCGCACCATTAGCACAGAGCCTGAAGCAGGGATCCATCTCATGAACCGTGAGAAATCAAGCTGAAATCAAGCTGAGTCAGACTTTTAACCCACTGAGTCACCTATGTACTCCCAAGATATTTTTTAAGTAAAGTGATGATACCAGTTATCAATTGAGATGTTAGGGAATGAATATCACTATTTATTGAATACTTTTTAAAACTCAATACTTGGGGCACCTGGGTGACTTAGTGGGTTGAGCGTCTGAGTCTTGATTTTGTCTCAGGTCCTGATCCCAGGATTGTGAGATCGAGCCCTGTGTAAGACGCCGTGTTGAGCGTGGATCCTGCTTAAGATTCTCTCTCTCTCTCTCTCTCTCTCTCTCTCTCTCTCTCTCTCTCTCTCTCTTTCTCTCCCTCCCTCTGCCCCTGGCCCTCACCCTACCCCTGAAATGAAATGAAATACTTTAAATCTTTACTCTGTATTGGCTTAAAGCTTTAAATATTACTTTTTGACATTATTTGAAAAATAACACTTTATCACAAAATTAAGAGGCTGTGTTATTGTGGACACACATTTAATTTAAGGTTAAATTTTTTATTAAATAAAACCCCATATTACCATATTGTCATCTCTGTATGGTTAAACTGTACAATCCCAATAGTGTTTTACTACAGAAATTTTAAATAATAATTCACCTGCAGTAATAATATAATCCCTATATTTTACTCAGTGAAGCTTATGCCAACTATTTCTTGTTTATTTGTACCAATCAGTGAAAGAAACCAATTTCTGTCCTTTTTATTATGTTTTTTATACATAAAAAGGCTATCATCTTGTCTTTTTTTTTTTCAGAGTGCAATTTTCAGGTCTCACAACCTCCTCTTGCAGCTCGTGTTTTCAAGATCTTTTTATCATTTGTATTGTTCTCTACTGAATGGTTGGCAATTTGTCTCTTTTCTGAAATGTGGTGTTCTGCTGAACTCAGTGCCCAAATCACAGCCTAACAAGACCTGAATGTAGCTCATCCATTTTTATGCATGACATCACCATTACAATTCAACACACTGGAGCATTTGAATATATTAACAGGGACCAGAATGTCGACTCATTCAATTTATCATTCACTGTAATTCTTGAATTTTTCTCTCTCTCTCTGCTGCTACCATCCTCTAGCTTTTCAATGCACATTTTGGTTCCATTACCTTTCCCTGCACCAACTTTCAAATCCATTCTATTTTCTTAAATCCAATGTCACTGACTTGACCTACCTCCCCAGCATATCAAGATGAGGTCGTAAAGTAGCACAGCACCCCAGATTTGCAATCTCTGCTAATTCCATGACTCAGTGTCCTTTTGGCCTATTAGCATAAATATACAGCATCTCCCAGGGCTTTTTTTAAAGATGGTTTTTAATGTTCCCATTAAACACAAACAAGGAAACAGACAAAACTGCCTGGTGTATTACTTCAGGAACATTTAAAAAGAAACCTTGTCTTCTTCATTGATTCAATTTAAGAAAGTTAAATTCATCATCAACTACAGGATTACACTATTGTTTTAATATTAAGCTGTCAGCAAAAAAAAATACAGATTAAATCTCTGATCTTCACACACAGGTGAGTACCAGCCAGCCTTACTGCAGGAGGTCACTTATGTATGTAGTGACATGTCATATGGTTGGCTGAGCAAATCTTAGTAAACGCAGAGTTAGTTCCACTTAGTATGTTTACTTACCCAGCTGTAGAAGAAAGCAAAGCAGAGAATATAAAAATGATGAAGGAAATAACAAAAGAACCATAAAGTATTAGACCCCAATTTAATTATTTTACCATAAATAAATGGCACAGTTATCAAAACTGAAATGAGCTGACAACTTCCATGTAAACTTTCATTTATAAGGGAATTTTGGGAGTGATGGATTGTTCAAATTCACAAGTCAAAACATGCTGCACTCATTAAACTAGACATCAGTCCATGTGCCTTCCTTCTGCTTGGGATCCCCGTCTACCCACCGTAGGGACTCGGGCACTTGCCCCTGCCTCCAGCCTGCCCTTGTCCATCCATCAGGATCCTGGTCACTCCTCAGGAGGATGAATGTGATTCTTCCAAGGCAGCAATCCTCCTTTCTTGGTGTTCACACCCTGTCCTAGCTCTTGCTTCAAAGAACAATTATCTGTTTATAGAGCTGTACTTTCTCATTTTAAGCTCTCCCTCTTCTCTTTGCTTTCTGCCACAAGCTGGTATTGAGAGTTGCTCAGTAAAATTTTGCTAAATACATGAACTATTAAAGAAAATAGCATTTTCTCAATAGCTGTAGTTTTAAATGTACTAAGTGGGATGCCTGGGTGGCTCAGTCAGTTGGACATCCAACTTCAGCTCGGGTCATGATCTCATGGTCCGTGAGTTTGAGCCCCGCATTGGGCTCTGTGCTGTCAGCCTGGAGCCTGGAACTCACTTTGGATTCTGTGTCTCCCTCTCTCTCTGCGCCCCCCAACTTATGCTTGCTCTCTGTCTCTCAGAAATGAATAAATGTTAAAAAAAATTGAAAGGTACTAAGTTATAGTAGGCTTAAATACTCTCTATAGAAATGACATTAATGCAATGGTGAATGTGTTATTTTAATAAAATGTTAAGAATACATTTTAACTTGGGTAAATTCATTAAAGGGTTAACAAACAAATATTGGGTCTGAGAAAAGGCATGTGTAGCAAAATGAAACAAATAAACAAATGAATAATCAAAAAATGGAAGAAAATAGAGACCACAATATTTAAATAATATCTTTCAACTTTTCTTCTCATATGTATTTATGATTATGTATCTTATTATGGATGTATTGATTTTGGATAAATTTTTATGTGTTTATCATTCAACTATATGCGGTAGAATTAAAGAAGGTAGTAGAAAAAAAGGAAAAAAAGTTTCCACTTTACTATTTTCAAGTTTAATAGTTTTCAGAAGACTTCACAAAAAGGATAATCATTAGTAAAAGTTAATAAATGAAAATGTTTTTGTTCTAGAGAAGACTGGTGACAGATTTAATCACTGTCAAGTACATGATGGATCAATTGAAAGATGATAGTGATAAAATATTTTCCTTCTTGGCTCAGGGTAAGACCAGAAACAGTTCACTTAAAGAGCAAAAAGGACCATGATAAAGAAGGTGAGATAGTAGGACAAATTATTCAGTATGCAGTGAAAGATTTCTTGCACAGATTTTTAAAGTAGGATTGCTATGCTCTGATCTGGAGTCAGGTAGATACTACATTTAAACCTAGGTCACTTTCGACAAGACAAAAACCAATTTGTTTCCTAAGCAGGTTATACTCTCTGTGGTTCTCTATGCTCACCTAGACCAAGTCCCTTTCTCTGTTCCCATGGAGTCATCCCAGACACTCAGATCAGGGACAAGCCCATCGTGGCTTGCAAAATAGAACCACCTGAATAAAACTCTCCCCTAGCTTCCACCCCTCTGAGCTCACTCTCCTTAACACAGGGGCCAAAGACTGGGAAAGAGCGATTATAAATTGCCCAAAGTGTAATAAGAAATGGAACATCAACGTCCTTGGAAATATAAAGACACATAAGAAGGGTTAAAAACTGTAGTGAAAAGATCATGATCCTCAATTTTTTTATGCTTAATATTCTTTTCATTAACATTAACAAGTGACATTTAGAATAATATTTTTTTTTTATCAAAGGCAGTTCTATCAAACAATTTTAACATCGCATTATGTACTAAAATCCTATATTGTGAAATTCCAAGATAAGACACAGGTTTGAGGTCTCTGTCAAGGGTCACCAAAAGAGTAAAGATCTTTTTTTATAACCTTTTTGGTTTTAGTTTTTAATATTAACGTTTGTTATGCTACTTCACTTACATCATATGCTCACAGTGTTTTATGAATAAATACCACAACCTTTGTAAAGAACCTTAGAATTTGGCCTAAATAAAATGATTTTGTTCTCATGGAATAGCAAAGCTATCCAAATTCAAAATAAGCTGACACCTTATCTATGAGAATAAGGGCCTACATTAAGAAAGTTAGTTTAAAACTCTACAAAATGTTCCAAAAATAAGTGTATTGTGGCTTTTGTGCTGTTACCTTGTAAGCTGTGAACCTGAAACACGGCTTTGCAGGGTTTTTCCTTGTCTTGTTTTTCTCCAGTTGATAAAAGCAATGTATCAACCGAGAATCTGAGAGCAGTATTAAATCATATCAGAAATATAGGATTTGGTTCAATTTACCTGTTCCTGTTGCTGGAAATCCAATCTGAAATAAGTGTTGATGCCTGCTGATGACAGTGCTTGTTGCCAAAACTGCACGCCAGCATTATAACTTCTCGACGTAGCTCTCTAGGTACCATCAAAAGGAAAAACAATTAAAATGCAGTGTTATTATCCGGAGAGAAAGGATAACTTACTACATAAACCATAGAGAAGTAAATAATCAGCACAAAAATAATTTTCAGATACAGAAATCCTATTTTGCTAAGGAAGAGATGGTTAGGCAGAGTAGAAGTTATGCATACTAAAAAGTCTTCTCTGGAAACAATAATACAGTGAGGGGCACGGGTTCGAATCTCCCCTTTACTAATAAAGGATGATCTTATATTAAAACACGACAAAGACATGCTTTTGTTCTCAGTGCCAGGTAGTGGAAACTGTGCACTGATGAGTACATCAGCAGGCCTCCCAGTAAAGGGAAATGAAAGATGCAGAATGAGAGACAGATCATCTCATGCTGCTGAAGTCACCATGGTACTACAAGTATGCTATTGTACAGCTCTGGGGGAAAAGAAGCGAATAAGAAAATAAAACAGTACTCATGTTGGTAGGATGCTTGAACAAGAGATCCATTAAAATTGTTTTTTGGCCATCCAAGCTTGATGTATGTTGCTGCAACTTGCTTTAAAATATATTCCTAAATGGGGGTTAGAGGACATAAAGATAATGTCAGTCTCAAACGTCTCCATGCTGATAATTAAAATTATATAATAAGATTAAAATATTTTCTAAAGAAGCCTTCTTTAAAATATCAGTAAAATAATGGGCATGATAAATGCTCTACTTTTATTCAGCTTAGTATTTCAAATATAGAAAATAAGGATAAAATACAATCGCAATGGTGGAAGACTACTTCTTATTTCCTATTGAATGATTAAGTAATTTGCACTATTAAATATTTTAGATGACAATTTTTATAGCACAACAAGGAAACTGAGGAATATTGATAATGTCATCCATGCATGCACATGCACAAATGTGGGTAGATACAGCTTATGAAAATAAGCACCAAACTTTTATGCATTTCATGTCAACAGAGCACATCGAATGCAAAACAGTTAGGTAAGCACAGCCAATAGCCTGGCATTGTTGAACCTGACATACTCAGAACGCTCTGCAGTAAAAAATATGGCATTTCAAAGTCAACAATCCATTGAGCTAATGATATATTTAAATATTAGAGAGCAATGTAAAATATGCTCTCCTCACTTTAATGTGGTCCTTGAATTTTGTCAAAGGAATGAAAGCACTGAAATTACAGTAAAAGCAATTCTCAACTTTTACTGAAATTGAGGTGTCTGACATGAAATATTATTCCAAAGTACAAATATACACAAAAATGTATTTTACTTTTATAGAAGTTTAACATTGCAATGTCTCTGTGTTGAGAGCAAAGAGAGGTGTAATAAGTCTTTCTCTAGCAGATAAAAGTTATACCGTAGCTGTAAAGACACATTTTGTTTTGCATGTGCGTTTTAAGGGATTAGACAAAACTAATGACAATGAACAGGCAAGCCAGGATTATTTCAATTAAAAAAAAATATTAAAACAGAGGCATTTTCATGCAGACTTAGAAGAAGAAAACAAGAAGCAACTCTGATAGCCATCAGACAATTTACAGAGTGCTAATAAATAGATTTCATGCCATGGCAATCTAGTCTCGAGTCATTCCAAACGTGTAGGCTAATCAGCACAGCCAGCGTGTCATAAAAAATGGGATGATTTTACAAAACACAGGGCAGGCTGCTAAGATAACTGAAGGGAACCAAAGGGTGCTCAAAGATGATAGGAGGCACAGAGACACAGTCTCATATGCAAAGCCTCGCTGTGATAAGAAATTTAGGAACCAAAAACTCATTAGCCATAGTTAATCCTAATCTTATTCAAAATGGTTATTAAATCAGATTAGGCGGTGTCTACAGTGCAGTTTGCGTTTATCAGGCTGCAGTTTAGGAAATCTGGTCAGGTAACATTTTGGAATGTTTGTCATGTCTTCATGTCTATTTGGATTATCTATTGTTTGCTCTCCTGTATCCCCTTGGACCCAATTATGAATGGGCTTTCGCCTCAATGTTGATCTTATCCTTGTTAATTAAGGAAGTGAATTGAATTCACTATGCCCTTTTGGATAAAAATAATGACTAAGAATCTTTACTGAAACTGTCTATATTCTGTTAAGATCTTTGGGATCCCTCTACCCAGGGTAAGTCCTTTGTGAACACAGAGCCCTTTAACTCTTGGAAAGTAAGTTAGAACTTTAAGGATTTGCCATGTATATTTGTTCTTTTTTTTTTTTTTTTTAATATTTGTTCTTAAATTCTGAGTCATGTAAGCTTAATTGACACTTTTAGGCCAGAATAAAAAGTAGCTTGTATTAAATTTTTTCTTCAAGTAATTATCATCAGTGTTGCATGGAAAATCAGGACAAAAATGGTAACACAAATTCGAAGAAGGAACGCAAATGACTCAGGATCAGTTACATAAAGTAGATAATGAGACAACAGTTCATCATCTGAAAATAAGAAAGAAGAAAATATGTCTTTTTACATTGAAGACACTGTATTTCTCCATGCGGTCCAGTAATTTATCTAGAGGATAGAGAGCTCGGCTGGCAGCATGCCAAGGAAGAAAATCCTTCTCCTCAGACAGGTATCTGATAATCTCCAGGGGGATATGCTGAGGCAAAGAGCCAGCTCTGTACAGTGAAAAAGTTAAAGTTAATTATTTGCAGGAAATATACATGATGATGCAAAACTGAAGATTTCACTTATGCAAATAAAAGGCAGAAAGCAAGATTCATCACAGTATAAAGAAGCCATACCCAGGGCCATAAAAATAAAATTACTCACTTTTTAAATATAGTCCTACTTAGGATGCCATGTACCTTAATATATACAGAGTTAGAGAGTTAAAAATTTACATACACCAAAATATCAGAATGCATATTTTTTAAAAGGAAAGAATTCCGGAATTTAAATAAAATCAACTCTAGGTACTTTCCTTCACAGAAACTCTTCAGAGGCCATATGTAATTGAAAATAATTGATTACTGAAATGCAATTTCAGTTTCTCAATGCATTCTCTTTGCTCTTCATGTAGTTCTGTGTAATGATATTTAACACAGATTGTTTTCAAAAGAATAATCAAACTAAAGTGGCAACTTACAGTCTTGACTATCTCTGTCATATTATGATATGAGCATTTTTCAAAAGAAATGGTTTCCATAACACCTATGAAAACTTCAGTTAGATTTTAATAGAGTCCAAATTCCAAAAAAGTTAAAAGACTCAACTCTCCCATTTATTATTTTTCCTTCAAAATATATTCTTTGTCACCTTGGGGACCCATGTCAGATTCTTCGGAGAATATGAAACTGTAGCTTTTTAAGATGGTCTGAACACATGTTGCCTATATTTAAAGAGGGTATATCCAAAAAAAGGATCCCAAAAGAAGTGTATATCTCTACTCTCCAGGAGGTTGCATATAAAATCCTTGCAAATCAAAGCAATATAAATGACAATCCACAGTACATTAAAAGATGGGCTCTCTTACCCTTGATGTCCCTGATGCATACACATAGTTGCTGGATATTTTTTTTACATTAATAATCAATTGAATGCAAGGGTGCCTGGGTAGCTCAGTCAGTTAAGCCTCTGACTTTTGATGTTGCCTCAGGTCATGATCTCACGGTTTCCTGAGTTTGAGCCCCACATCAGGCTCTGTGCTGACAATGCAGAGCCTGCTTGGGATTCTCTCTCGCCCTCTCTCTGTCCCTCCCCCACTTGCGCCATCTCTGTTTCTCTCAAAATAATAAATAAACTTAAAAAAAATAATCAACTGAATGCAGACTTTTACCACATGGACCAGGTAAATATGAAAGCAACCGAAGCCTGGTTATCTCCTTTATCTACATTTCACACCATTGTTCTTTTGTAGAATCACAAAATTAGATGGACCTCTAAAAATAAACAAACATTAAAAAAAAAAAGGTAAAAAAGAAAAACTAATTCTGAAGACCGTGCTTCAGTTTTCTTTGAATTTAAAAAAAAAAAAAAAAGGATGTGTGTCACTCTAATGATTTGGGTTCACTCATGGTATAAGATCATCAACCACAGTTAATGTCTGATATAAACATGAATGGCGATAATAACAAATGCAACAATAATGTCAAATTTCCACATAATTTCAACATTTCCTGATGTTTGCATGATTTAGACCACAGCTAGACTTGTGCCACTTTCTTTTACAGTTTCCATTTTATACATCCTTGAAGAAAGAGCATGAGATTAGGCTCTGGCAATGACAATTAAATAAGGAACTATCTTTTTTGCTAGGGTGGCATCTCAATAACACCATTAAATTTTGCTTTTAAGAGTTTGTTACCCACCAAAAAGGCAATATATTTTTTAAAAAATAATGATTTGGCTTTCCTCCTTAAAGGAAACATACCTTCCAATATTTCAGATTTTGTCATTCATTTCCCCTGAACTTTTAATTTAAATATTTATTGGCATGGCGATAATAAATTTATAATCCAAATGTCACGAATTATATAATTTTAGATTTGCAGCAGATTTATCTAGAAGCCATTATTTTTTGTTGAAGAAATAAGAAAAATAATGTAGTAATAAAAAACACCCTTTACTAAGCAGTGAACTTATGGATCTTCAAGTGAATTTGGAAAATCTGGAAAGGTGTTGGATTTATTTTATTGCCGATTTAAACATATTAGCCTTATGTCAGTTATAATTTATTGTGTTTTACTTCATCCCTGTAAATGGATGGACATTATTCAATGACTTATGCTTTGTAGAAAATATGACTACAAAGTAAAAAGATGACAAATAATGTTATGGAAGAGATGGGTTTGAGAAAGAGCCAGGAACTGCAAATGCTTCCTGTAGAATTAGACAAACAAATTCATCTTGCCAAGTCTCATGTTCCTTACCTGTGCAATAAGGGTTGAACTAAGACATCTTTTTTTATCACCCAAAGCCTTTTATCCTAACCTACTTGTCTGCAATTTAAACTGCCAAAAAAACATTATAATAATATGGTCATACTTTATTTGTTTAAAATTTTGAAAAAAAATTTTGTGATTTTATATCCCCCCTTCTTCACTTGTCTAATATGTATAAGTCTAAGAGGCAGGACTTGGATCTAAGTTTTAGAATATATCTGACATAGTATAAAGGAAATTAAAGCAAAGAAAGCCTGATAGAAGTTCCGAATAATGACAAGCCAAATAAAGTATTCATTATATAGAGAAATAGAGCAAATTCTGATTTGAGTCCTTATGGCAAAAATTGCCAACTTCTCACCATGCTTTCCTTTACTTCCTAGGGTAGATTATAATCCCACTTTCTTGATAGTTAGGTATGGTCATATGGTAACTAGCCAATAGAATATGACTATTCATCACTGCCAGGGTTAGCCCATAGACATCTCCCATTAGCTCCTCAATACTCTTTTCCCCTAAACTAAATCTTTCAGGGTGACCTTGGAACTCTTTTATTGAATGCGTCAGAAACCCACCTGGGTCTCTGGATGACTGCCTGCCCCGCTACCAGTTTTCACACCAGTTCTGCTATGTAAGCAGGAAAAACACTTCTATTGTGTTTGATCCAAATACATGCTTGGGTCTATTTTTTAAAGCAGTTAACCTTCTCTAATGCAGCCCTCAAATAGAATAAGAAACAGATTACATTCAAATTGCTCTCATTTGTGTTGTTACAAACATATGTAAGTAATTACCTGCTACATAATTCAATACACTTACATTTAGCCTACTAGATCAAAATATGTAGCTACACTCAATTGGATAAGATGATCAGCTTCATTACAAAATTAAGACTTGTAAGAGATAATGTTGGTGAATAAGTTACCTAGTTTAGATACGTGTTTGTGTAATTGGCTGGTAATGATATCTGTGATTACTACTACTGATAATGCAATCAATATGGGGGAAGTGTGTGGAATCCAATGAATGCAACACTACATTAGCTCCAAGTAATCAGCCTAGTAGGGAGCACATTTAGGGTTCTCATGCTGAAATGTAGTTGCCCTAGATTTGCATCATCACAGAGAAAGGCTGTTAACAAAATAAGGGGAAAATAGCAAACCTAAAGAATATTTCATGTACAATTAATTTTGTTTTACTAATATTTCAGGAAGAGGTTGTAGATGAAATCTATCTTCTGTACTAGTGGGGTAAAGGTTGGCATAAGAAATAATTTAGAAATCAAAGAAAAGATAATGGGGAAATGAAACAAATGAGGAAAGTTAGAGAAATAGATAAAAATTGTCCATATGCACCTATATAGTTCCTCCACCCATTCCCCCTCCCTAAACACACACATACCCTCTTCTTCACTTTACTGGAGCTTGTAATGAAATATATCTTCAGGCATATAATAGAATACTTTTTATAAGAAGAAGATTAAAACCAGACTATATTACTAGATGTTGAAATGCACTGATCTTAGCTGGCTTTGTTTTCACCTAAGATCCAAAGCTACTTTTTTTTTTAAATATTTTTTTAATGTTTATTTATTTTTGAGAGAAAGACAGGGCACAAGCAGGGGAGGGCAAGCGAGGGGGAGACACAGAATCTGAGGCAAGCTCCACACTCTGGCTGTCAGCACAGAGCCCAATTCAGGGCTTGAACCCACAAACCACGAGATCATGACCTGAGGCAAAGTCAGATGTCCAACCAAGTGAGCCACCCAGGCGCCCTCCAAAACTACTTTTTAAAAACAGCTCTGAATTCTGTGAATGCTAACTCTTAAACCTACTGAGATGGGTGGCCTGTACACAAATAACCTATTTTGTGAGTTTTCTTGAAAAGCACTTGGCTTCTGGGTGCTTGAAACTTGGGAAAAAATTAAAAGCACAAGCAGACTCTAGAGCATCATAGTCCAGATTTCACTAATTGAATACTCCTTTAAAACCAATTAATTGCCTACTCTATATTTCACATTTTGTACAGAAGACACTCTATCTCGCTTTTAGGGCACAGATTTTTTTTTTAAGAGAGAGAGAGAGAACACGGGGTGGTGGGGGCAGGGAGGGGCAGAGGGAGAGACAGAATCCCAAGCAGGCTCCATGCTGACAGCATAGAGACCATGGGATCTTGGGACCCTGGGATCCCAGGACCCTGGGATTATGACCCAAGCTGAAATCAAGAGCCTGATGCCTAACAGACTGAGCCATCCATGCATCCCTAGGGCATAGATTTTTAAAGCAGTTGCTAAAATGCTTAATTAAAACATTTACCATTGTATCTATTATTTTTCATTATTCATTATTAAAGACTTTAATGTGTTCTTTGTGGGAAGATTCCATGATGGAGACTGGAAGCTCCAGCAGTTCTCAGAGTACCATAGAATGAAAAGAGAAATACACAGGGGAGGTATCTCCGTCAACCAACAGTCTATTTGGTCAGTTCACGGAGAAAATAAAGATATGATTCAGATACTGGTGAAATGTTATATGCAGAGATGGAAAGGAAGTTACCTTACGCAGCCCCATAAAATTAGAGCCTCAAAAAGTTGCACAATAGAGTTCTCTTGCCCCTCCTCCTGTTTCTTCTCTTCCATGAAGCCTTCTTCCACAACTGACTAAGGCACTTATTTCCTGGGCTCACATAACATCTCAGTAACACCTCTATTCATAATAATTATCATGATATTAATCATAATTTTATCATAATACTATCTTTCTCACTCACTGGACTTAGCTCTTTAAGGACATGAAGCATGCTTTGCCTATCTTTGCATCACCAAAGATAGCCTAATGCAGAATTTAGTACAAAATAAGTACTCAATAAATGTTTTTATATTAAATTAAGTTATGGCAATAATGTCATTGTTCTTAAAAATAGGATTATTTTACAAGTATATTAAAACTTAAACATGACCATAGATATTTATTAAATTAAGCATTTTCTAAAGTTAAAAGATACCAACATCATGGGAAAATTCTATTGGAGTGAAATTTATAGTATTTTTTGGTCATCTTGTTTATTAATGGCACATATGATAGAAGATAAGAAAGCCAATGCTATCTAGCTAAGTAGCTTTGAATAAGCTAGTCTATATCCAAGTAAAATAGCTTTTAGCCAGAGAGAAAGTGGAAGCATTATATAAACATCTCTGTCCTTTTTTTTTTTTTCTGATTAGCAAATTACTTTCCTATTCTCCTAGAAGCAACAGTATTATTTTATACTATGTTTTCAAATAAATTGATGGTGGGAGCTTGGGTTACTCAGTCGGTTAAGCATCCAGCTCAATTTTTGCTCAGGTTATGATCTCACGGTTTCTGAGTTCGAGCTCTGCATTGGGTTCTGCACTGATGGCATGGAGTCTGCTTAGGACTCTCTCTCTCCCTCTCTCTCTGCCCCTCCCCCACTCATGCTCGTTCACTCTCTCTCAAAATAAATAAATAAGCTTTAAAAAGAACTAAAATAAAAGTAAATTGCTGGTGGGTTTGGAAATCTCTTTCTCCTAGGTAGTAATTTGACAAGGATGAACTACGTGATCTCTAGGGTTCCTTCTTCAGTAAAGATATAATGATTAAATCCAGAAATAATTTTTTGCCACCTGCATAGTCCCACTACCACCACCAAACCAAGCTTTCCTATCTACACACACTTGTTTCTTTATTTCCAAGTATAATTTCTCAAGAAACGAGCCATCATCTAAATACAGGAATCCTCTGGACACTTAATAATGTTAGAAAGCAGAGCCAATGTTTAGTTATTAAATGGAAGGTAATGATGTTAGCTATTCACCTGAAAAGAAAAAAAACCCCTAGGTTTATGGCCACAGTTAACTATTTTATTTTAAAGAAAACTATCAACTTATTTTAAGTCATTGTATATTGAGGATTTACTCTATGGGATGGTATTATGGAAAGATGGTCTAGGAATGTTCATTTCTTCAGATTGCCCAGTTTGTTGGCATGTAATTTTTCATAGTATTTGCTTATAATTGTTTGAATTTCTGTGGTGTTGGTTATGATCTCTCCTCTTTCATTCATGATTGTATCTCTTTGGATCCTTTCTCTTTCCTTTTGGTAAGTCTGGCTAGGGGTTTACCAATTTTGTTTATTCTTTCAAAGAAACAGCATTTAGTTTCATTGATTTGTTCTACTGTTTTTGTTTGTTTCTATGTCATTTGTTTCTGGTCTAATCTTTATTATTTGCCTTTTTCTGCTGGCTGTAGGCTTTATATGCTGCTTATTTTCTAGCCCCTTTATGTGTAAGGTTAGGTAGTATATTTTGGGACCTTTGTTTCCTGAGATAGGCCTGAATCGCAATGTACTCTACTCTTATGTCTGCCGTTGCTGCATTCCAAAGGGTTTGAACTGTCATGTTTTCACTTTCATTTGCTTCCATGTATTTTTTTATTTCTTCTTTAATTTCCTGATTAACCCATTTAGTCTTCAGTAAGATGTTCCTTAACCTCCTTGTGTTTAAGGGCTTTCCAAATTTTTTCTTGTGGTTGATTTCAAGTTTCATAGAGTTGTGATCTGAAAATATGCATGGTATGATCTCAATCTTTTTGTACCTTTTGAGAGCTGATTTGTGACCCAGTATGTGAGCTATTCTGAAAAATGTTCCATGTTCATGTGAAAAGAACATATATTCTGCTGCTTTAAGATGAAATGTTCTGAATATATCTGTTAAGTCCATTTGGTCCACTGTGTCATTCAAAGCCAAATTCCTAGAAACTCACAAACTACCCAAACTGAAACAGGAAGAAATAGAAAATTTGAACAGTCCCTTATCCCAAGGGACTTCTAACAGATGTTTCCCAAGGGAATTCTAACAGATGTTTAAAGAAGAGTTAGTGTCTATTCTTCTCAAACTGCTCCAAAAAATGGAAATGGAAGGAAAACTTCCAGACTCATTTTATAAAGCCAGGATTACCTTGATTCCAAAAACCAGACAAAGACCCCACTAACAAGGAGAATTATAGGCCAATATTCCTGATGAACTTGGATGCAAATTTTCTCAACAAGATACTAGCAAATCAAATTCAACAGTACATTAAAAGAATTATTCACCGTGATCAAGTAGGATTCATTCCTGGGCTTCAGGGCTGGCTCAAAATTTGCAAGTCAATCAACGTGATACATCACATTAATAGAAGAAAGGATAAGAACCTGTCAATAGATGGAGAAAAAGCATATGACAAAATACAGCATCCTTTCTTAATAACAACCCTCAAGAAAGTTGGGATAGAAGGAACATACTTTCACATCATAAAAGCCATATATGAAATGCCTACACCTAATATCATGCTCAATGGGGAAAAATTGAGAGCTTTACCCCTGAGAACAGGAACATGACAGGGATGTCCACTTTCACCACTGTTATTCAACATAGTGTTGGAAGTCCTAGTCTCAGAAATCAGACAACACAAAGAAATAAAAGGCATGAAAATTGGCAAAGAAGTCAAACTCTCACTCTTCACCAATGACATGATACTCTACATGGAAAACCTGACAGACTCCACCAAAAATTGCTAGAGCTGATACAGGAATTCAGCAAAGTCACAGGATATAAAATCAATGTACAGAAATCAGTTACATTTCTATACACCAATAATGAAGCAGAAGAAAGAGAAATAAAGGAATCAATCCCACTTACAATTACACCAAAAACCATAAGATAAATAAGCCTAACCAAAGAGGTAAAAGATCTGTTACCTGAAAAGTATAGAAACCTTATGAAAGAAACTGGAAAAGACACAAAGAAGTGGGAAATCATTCCATGCTCATGGAATGGAAGAACAATATTGTTAAAATGTCAATACTACCCAATGCAATCTACACATTCAATTCAATCCCTTCCAAAACAACACCAGCATTCTTCACAGAGATAGAACAAACAATCCTAAAATTTGCATGGAACCAGAAAAGACCCTGAATAGCCAAAGTAATGTTGATAAAGAAAACCAAAGCTGGAGGCATCACAGTTTCAGTCTTCAAGCTATATTACAAAGCTGCAATCGTCAAACCAGTATGGTACTGGCAGAAAACAGACACATAGATCAATGGAACAGAATAGAGAACTCAGAAATGGACCCACAAACATATGGCCAACTAAATTTCGGCAAAGCAGGAAAGAGAATCCAATGGAAAAAAGACAGTCTCTTCACCAAATGGTGCTGGTAAAACTGGACAGTGATGTGCAAAAGAATGAAACTGGACCACTTTATTACACCACACACAAAAATAAATTCAAAATGGTTGAAAGACCTAAATGTGAGAAAACAAGAGAATCCTACAGGATTCAAAATCCTACAGGAGAAAACAGGCATCAACCTCTTTGACCTCAGCCACAGCAACTTCTCACTAGACCTGTCTCTGGAGTCAAGGGAAACAAAAGCAAAAATGAACTATTGAGACCTCATCACAATAAAAAGCTTCTGCACAGTGAAGTAAAAAAATTAATAAAACTAAAAGCAACTGGGGCACCTCGTGGATCAGTTGGTTGAGTGTCTGACTTTGGCTCAGGTCATGATCTCACAGCTCTGAGTTCAAGCCCCACGTCGGACACTGTGCTTACAGCTCAGAGCCTGGATCCTGCTTCAGATTCTGTGTCTCCCTCTCTCTCTGCCTGTCCCCTGCTCATGCTCTGTCTCTCTCTGTCTCTCAAAAAGAAATAAACTTAAAAAAAAAAAACTAAAACCAGTTGATGGAATGGGAGAAGATATTTGCAAAAGACATATCAGATAATGGATTAGTATCTAAAATCTAAAAAGAACTTATCAAACTCATCACCCCAAAAACAAGTAACCCAGTGAAGAAATGGGCAGAAGACAGAAATAGATACTTTTCCAAAGAAGACATCCAAACGGGTAACAGACACATGAATAGATAGATGTTCAACATGATTCATCATCAGGGAAATGCAAATCAAAACCACATCAAGATACCACCTCACACCTGTCAGAATGGCTAAAATTAACAACTCAGGAAACAACAGATATTGGTGAAGATGCAGAGAAAGGGGAACCCTCTTGCAATGTTGGTGGGAATGCAAACTAACGCAGCCACTCTGGAAAACAGTATGGAGGTGCCTCAAAAAATTAATACCAGCAATTACACTGTGAGGTATTTATCCAAAGGACACAAAAATGCTGATTTGAAGGGGCGTATACACCCAATGTTTAGAGCAGTGCTATCAATAATAGCCAAATTATGGAAAGAGCCAAAATGTCCACTGACTGATGAATGGGTAAAGAAGATGTATTTATATACAATGGAATATTACTTGGTGATCAAAAATAATGAAATCTTGCCATTTGCAACAACATGGTTGGAACTAGAATGTATTGTCTTAAGCAAAATAAGTCAGTCAGAGAAAGACTTCCAATCCTGGAATCGTATGATTTCACTCATCTGTGGAATTTATGAAACAAAATACATGCACATAGAAAGAGGGAAGGAAAAATAAGATAAAAACAGAGAGGGAGGCAAACCATAAGAGACTGTTAAATACAGAGAACAGACTGAGAGTTGTTGGAGGTGAGGTGGGTTAAATGGGTGATAGGCATTAAGGAGGGCTCATTGTGATGAGCTCTGGGTATTATATGCAAGTGATGAGTCACTAAATTCTAATCCTGAAACCAATACCACACCATTTGTTAGCTAACTTGACTTTAAATAAATAAATTTTAAAAATTTTTTTAAAGAAAGATGGTCTAAGTTTATTTTAGTTTACTATCCTTAAAAGCTTCAGGATCAGTACTACTATGAACACCCCTGCCTTTTTTTTATATGAAGAAGCTACAGCTTACAGAAGATAAGCAATTTGCCAAGCTTATTTGGCAAATAAGTGATAGAGCTGGAACTGAAAACCAACACTGACAAGAAAGCTCTCACTGATTCTACCACATGAGACCGCCCCCCCAAATGCCACTCTGAACTATAGTTAAATGCTGTCTTTCTCCCTTCCTTTAACACCTGTTTACACATCACTATCATAGCACTCACCATTTTAAGTCTTGTACAAAAGTAAATAGATAACCCTAGCCCAGGTGCTCAGAAGGTGAAGTAAGTGATATTAGGAACAGGAGGATTATGGGGGAATGACTTTAAGGCATCAGTGAGGACACCTGCCTGTGTGACAGCAGAGAACACACTGAGCAAATCTGGCGGGAGAGGAATTTTGGCCTCCTGGGAAACAGCAAGGCCAAGAGTCTTAAAACAGGGACAAATTCAGGATGTTGGAAGAATAACAAGGAGGCTTTCGAGGCTGGAGTGGAGTGAGTTGGGGAAGAGCAGGCTATGACGAGGTTACAGAGGCTGGTATGCTAGATCATGAAGGCTCTTAAATAAGAAGGGCTTCAGACTGTTTTTCTATGGGTGATGGAAAGCCACTGCAAGTTTTTGACCTGGGAAATGACATGATCTGAATTTATGCTCTAAAAGGGTGACTCTGGCTGCTGTAGAGAGGAAACTCGAATATGTCATGTGGTCCTCCAAGATGAGAACAGAGTGAAATATGATTTCCTAGTTGACCCTCTCCCTCTCTCACTATACAGACTAATCTTATGAGAAAAACATATACCTAGTGAAAGAAGTCAATGACATGAGAACAGACATAATGATTTTTTTTAAGACATGAGATTTGTTTTAGAAAGAGTTGGTTATGCAGGTATCAGGTAAAAAAAATATTCCAAAGGCTGGCTTATCCAGGCATTTTTTACTGCTAATTGCTAACACACACACACACACACACACACACACACACACACAAACACACACACACACACACCAAAAACAAAAAACAAAAAACAAAAAAAAAAAACAACAAAAATCAGATGATATGGGAAAGGTCACTGAGAAATAATTTAGGCAATGAACACATGTTAAAAGAATATATAGCTATATATATGAAGCTGCACATTCCACTTTGGGTTAATTAGCAGAATTATTCCAGAATTTAAATTCAGAAAAATAGCATGAAAGACTACCAAGAAAATAATCCACATAGCTTATGATTTCCATGGAAAATACAATGCTTAAATTTGATACGGAATTCTGCTTTACTGGGCAGTGAAATTGTCCAATGTTCTACACAGCCACTTGGGAGCAAAAAGAATTTAAAAAATCCAGCAGGATTTTGCAGAGTTTGAATTTACTGACATCAAGATATCAAATCATTAACCTAAAGTCCATAAATCAATGGAGCTTCTAACTTCCTATTTGGCTGCTTTTTAGCGAAATGTATGTGAATTATAGGAAAGAAGAAAAAAGAAAAACATGATTGAAACCAAACCAGTTAAAAATAACTGGGGGACGCCTGGCCGGCTCTATTGGAAGAGCATATGACTCTTGATCTCAGGGTAATGAGTTCAAGTCCCATGCTGGGTATAGAGATTACTTAAATAAATAAATAAATAAATAAATAAATAAATAAATAAAAGCTTTAAAAAAATCTTTAAAAAATAACCAGGTATATTTCCTCTTGTCTAATATTGTCAAAAGTTTCGCTTTTTGTATAGATTTTATTATACTGTGCATAAAAGTTTACTCGTAATTTTACTTGTAATAATTTTCTTGTAATTTTCTTGTAATTGTAAAATTACTTGTAATTTTACTTGCAATAATTTTCCATACTATTAGGAATTCTTCATAATTACTTTTGGATTAGTTCTAGCAACACTCCATTGGAAAGATAAATGTAGTTCACTACTGTTGAGCATTTGGGGCATACATAAGTACAGAGCTATGAACATCTTTGTGCACAATGCTTTTATATGTTCTGGATAATTTTCTTTGGATGGAACAGCCAAATTGGAATTATCATGCTAAAGTTATGAAATATTGTGGATCTTGGCAAATCTAAGTTCACATTTTCAGGCTTCACCAATCAGCAACTGGTGTATGAAAAAGGGAAAGAGGTAGACAGTCGCTGTAGTGACCAGCACTGATTTAGCATTCCCTGGTGTGTCAGTTCCTGTGCCAAGTGCTACATGTGTATTATGTTATGAAATCCTCATGTCAATCTTCCGAGCTCAGCAATATCACTATCCCCACTTTACAGATCAAAATTGAGGCTCAAAGTGTTACCTAACCTCTCCAGGATCATATTGCAAATTTGAACCTGGTTCTATTGCTGTTTGAACCTAGTCTTCCAGCACCAGTGTTCTTATCACCATTCCAAAAAGTCCTGGCAAGTAATTTTGTATTCCCTCTCCCATCTTCTAGTAAAAGGAAAGAGTGAGAAGAGGAATATAGGGGGCGTCTAGTGGGAGTAATCCTTGGAGGCCTTGTGAAGGAAACATAATATAATAGAACATATGGGGAAGGAGAGAGCAGTTTGGTCTATGGCTGTGACTTTGAAATGGGGGGTTTAGTGGGTTTATTGTTGATATAAGATTTTAGACTTTGGTCATTTGGGACCACTTCCACCAAAACCACTTTTTCACCACTGCCCCCAATTCCCTGGGATCCTTCAGGACCTTGTCTAATCTCGGTTAAACAAGGAACACCCTCAGACTGGACTCTGGCCTGGAAAGACTGACTCAGCATCAATATATCTACCATAAAGAGTATGCATTGCAACAACATTTTCCTTTCAGAAATATTGGTGATGCAGGCAAAACTAATAGAGTGCTAGGATGTGGTCTACAAAAGAAAGGAGGGTAATCATATAAAATTATGGTCTTTAATTCAAATAAGAGGAAATATTTCAAACTACAGAAGATTTTCCATCTGCAAGTCTTACAGAAAAGGAATAATTATGGCTATGGGAAGTGTGTGGGTCCTAGACACAGACTGAGAACGAAAGAATGACGACTTGAATAATGGCATATGGAGCATGGGGGAAAATGCTCTCTGGACATAACTGTAGGGCAGACTCCTGGGGCCTAGATGGTGTGCCTCAATTAAAAACCTCAACAAGAACTCTAAAAACCAAGTCAACCCCTCTCCCAATTTTTTCATAGAGGTATGGTTACATAGATGGGCCATTATAATTCTGTACATAATTTTCTAAACATACAGCTAAGGTCTGAATTTTCGATTGACACCAAGGTGAATAATTAAGCAGGAAGATTCAGTCCAAAATGGATGCATTAAAACAAAAACAAAAACAAAAAAAACAAAAACAAAAACAAAAACACTTTAGAGAGTGTAATCTAGCCATGAAGAAGAGAGAAATGACTCAGGTGCAAAGGGTTTAGAAGAGCCACCAAAAGTGATAAAAGGAACCTAACAAGTGCAAAGTGACAGAAACTCATTAAGTCTGGGCTCCCCAGCCAACTTGAAGAAGCTCCTGGCCAGAGTTAGAACATTTTGAGTATTAGTAAGAATAAAAACTGCAATGGAATTAAACATATCAAATATACTTAAATCCATAGGACAGAATGGTTCTTAACTAAAAACAAAACAAAATAATTGGTCACTATGGAGCATGCTAGAGAACTGGCTCATTATTTTTGAAACTGAAAAATACAGGGAAACATCAAGTATTTATCCTGCCTTTCCTTAAAAACAATATCACTGGGTCACCAAGTAGTAAATGAGAACAAGTTTCCCTTGAGAGAACTATTTTGTTTATGAATGAAAAAAGAATAAATGAATCCCCATTTTGCAACCTCGAGTAAATCAATAGATTTTGGTATTGAACAGTAAGGTCTGCAAATGTCATAAAAAGACAACTATTTCTTTTATGTGTTCATAAAGAGTCAACTGTGAAGTAAACTGATAAAATGTAAAATTGATAAAAATGTGAACCTGTAATGGATCAAGGCCCTGGATTTGACTACCAATTTATAGGCAATAGAGAGGACAGAAGAACACATAAAGGTACACAGTGGGGATGCAGTAACTGACATGTAGACAAAATCTACACAGTGGGAATTGTGTAGGACAAACAAGCTCATTCCTCCCCAAATAACTTGGAAAGATTTTCACTTTTAAAGGTCAAGGGGAAAATCAATTATTTAAAAGAGATTGAAAAGATACATCAACCGATCATAGAGCAGTAATATCATTTGGCTTCTAATTCAAACAAACTGTAAATATATATACCTATGGCACTTATGAAACAATTGACCATTTAAATAATTAAATGGATTTTGATATTGTTGAGGAAATGTTAACTTTAGGTCACCATGTTTACTAATGTCATTTTTTAAGAGATACATAGTAAAAATTATTTTTATGAAATGATATAATGTCTGGAAGTCATTTCAAAATGGTATGAAAAGTTGGATGGAGATGTGGCTGAAATAAGACTGACCATGAATAATTGCTGATGCAGAGCAATGGATACACTCTTCTACTGGTTTTTGTATATGTGTGAAATTATTCATAATAAATAGTTAAGAAAAAAACAGATGAGGGACTAAGTCTTCTTTTTCTGTGTGCAGTGTGCATCATAAACCCATCACATTGTCTATGTTTAAAAATATTTGCCGAAGGGGTGTCTGGTTGGCTCAGTTGGTAGAGCATGCAACTGTCAATCTCATGGTTTTGAGTTCAAGTACCACATCGGGTATGAAGCCTACTTAAAAAAATAAATAAATATTTGCCAAATAACAAACTCAAGGACGGCAACATTTCTAGTCTTGCTTTTCTGCCTTACAAAATGAGAGAAATGGTATTTACCTCCCAGAGTCACTATGAAAGCTAAAAGACAAGAAATCAAAGAGTATTTTATAAACTGTAAAGTGCCACAGAAACGTGGAGAGCCTTCAGGCTGAAGAACCAGAATGAGAATTCAGCAACCATGTATTCTGCATTTGTATTCTGACCTTGATTTGTTCCTCACACAGAGCTACTAAACTCATGGATAGATCCCAGCGCATTCATTTTCCCCTTAGGGACAAAGTACCAAATGGTAGTGTAATTGCCAAGGGAAAATTATTACTCTGTTCTGAATTATTTCTATCATAAATCCAAAACCAGTCAAACAGGCTCTGTCACAAAAACGACAGGGTTGCTGTACAGTGATGAGAATCCCACATACAAGTGCCCCATAAATCCGTGAGTATCACAACCCTCCAAAGTCATTCTGACTCATGTGTTTAAATCAGAAGTGAGAAGCCAGGCTGGCAGCACGTTGGTCAACACCGGGGAAACAATGAAAATGAGGTGATTTACTCAGCCATCAGTTAGAGAAATATCCCATCATCTGTCTTATGTAGATTGTACAAAATGTGACAAGCATTTTTGTTTGTTTTTCTTTCCACATTTTCTACTCAACCAAAGAAGAAAAAAGTCTTTTTCATTTAGTAATGATAACAATCATCCACATTTCCCTAAATTCAATCACAACTGCTCTTAGCATGTCAAAGAAATGAGTTCCAGCAACAGTAGTGCATGATAGAAAGGGAGAGAAAAGGACACAACTTCTCTGTGTGCCAGACATTGTCCCCTTCTCTCCTCTTAGTAAAATAGTCATCTTTACTTATGCTGAAATGAAATATCTAATCTAATTCTTTATGATTTAAAGTGATATTTTCCTGCCTCTCAGAATATTATACTACATTCCAAATTAGAGTTAAAAGCCACTCAGTGGCATTGTAGATGAAATGTGGAAGGTAAAAATACTTTTTATTACCGGTGAGATAGAGAAAGGACTTCAACTATATAATTCATTGTATATATATATATATATATATATATATATATATATATATATATAAAGGATTCATATCTTGAAAAAGAAGAGAGCTGTACCCACTTGATATCACCTTTGGCGAGGCAGGCATGTTAAACGTTTGGTACTTTGTTCCTGTTCATAAGGGAGCTAAATGATCATCTAAAGAAAGGTGTTTGTTTATCAAGGATAAACAAATTTGCTGAGCCACAGGGGATAAAGTAAACAGTGGCACTGAAACAATATGATTAACTTATTTGACAATTTGTACCCACAAGGAGTTCTGGATTTATTTGAGGAAGTTTTCAATTTTTAGAATTAAAGTATATTAAATTCTTTTAGAAATCAGCTAAGAACTGTACATTATTATAATAGATAATTCTTCTCCTTTGGGACACTGACATGTAGACAAATTATAGAACCTCTGGGAACAGAGGTCAGGGCGATACGTAGCTTCCTCAAATAGCACATAGTTCTCAGTCTCTCCATTTTACCTTCAACTTCCAGGGTCACAAAATTCTGAAGATAATAGTATTTATATAAAAATATTTAATTAATCGTGGATCCTCAGCTCAGAAATACAGGACCTTAACCTTTCCTTGATTTTCTTTAATGCTGATGATGTTCAAATAAAACTTAGGAAAAAAAGTAATGATAATGATGTTCTAACTCCTTAATGATGATTAACAATTAGAGAACATTAACGGTATAGATTTACTGTGTTCTAACGATGACACTCATTAATTTTAATAACAGTCCTATAGTGAAGTCCTTGCTTACTGTCTGAAAATTTACCCATCATTACCACTTGGAGGAAGTAATTTTTTAAAGTTGAAGCATCAATGAAAATACAAAACAATAAAAAAGTGTCAGTTAATTTACATTATTAAAAAAATATGACTATAAAAATAAAATACTATCTCTTTTTAATAAGAATCATGTGTTTAAAATATTTTATATTTTGCTAAAATGATCAAGTTCAAAAATATTATTAAAATTGGTATAAAATTTTCAAAATTAGAAATTTGTCTCAAGTAAGAATACTAATTTCATGAGCAAAAATTCTGAATCTTAAATTAATAAAAGTCATTGTCATTATTATTTAATGTATAATTCTAGTACAACAATAATTTTCATAAGAATCACATATTTAACATTAAAGTGTAGGAATTTAAAAGAAAAATGACAAAGTGATGGGGTCTTTCAAAGAATTTGTAGTTTTAGGAAAATGACAGAAAACTGTCACTCCATGTGACTGAAACACTCTTTAAAACCCTACATCTGCTACTCTGTTTTTTCAAAAGGAACTTCATCTCAATTAAGCTCTCTTGAGATAATTTTTCTTATTGATTTATTCACGGTTAAATCTGCATCAACTATTTCCTGATAAGAAAGATGAGGAAATAATCAGACTTATACTTTCTACTAAACTCTGTGTCTCCTCTGGATTTTCTCTTGCTGAACCATTTCTAAATTTTCTCAGTTTAAAGATTTGCCTTCTACTTTGTAACCTTAATTCTCTTGTTTCTTTATCCTTGTTCCATGTGCAAGGGCACTCAAGCCTCATCACCATTCATTTGTAGGCAAAGGATAACTTGACTATAGAAAAGATTTGTATTCTATCCACTGGAATATTCTTGGCTTATAGAAATCTGAGTCAGTCTGAATTTTCCACTTGCTAGGGAACTTGTTCTGTTTAATTTTTAAAGTTCAGTGTATTTATCAAGATATGCCTCACTGTTAATCCCTCTGTGTTTTTTCTTAAAAGACAGGGTACTCTTTCAATCTGCATGGTCAAGTCTTTATTGGAAGAAAGCTACTCTTTGTATGCCTTCAAATTCCTTTTAATTGTGTTCTTTTTAATGAATATTAAATGCATCCATATCCACATACACTAACACACACACACATTAGATGTGTCTTATTTACATGATGATGGTTACTGTTTTTCCCATTTCATTTATCTCAACTATCTCAGGCTTGTTCTCCATGTCCCCCGACTGTTTTCCCCTGTATCTATGTAATTTTTACTGCTTCTCACATGGCTTTCTTTCCTGCAATGCCAGATCACTTTCATCCTCTTTGTTGCCTCATCTCTTTATGATTCTTCTTCATGTTTTCTTTAAAGTCTTATTTCAAAAAACAAATCCCGCAAAACCCCCACATTTCTTTGTTTTAATTCTTTGAAATCACATAGGTGTGTATATTTGAATTATTTACTTGATGCTCTTCTTCTGTTGTTACTATGATTCTTAACTATCATTCTTATGGTATCTTTCCATACTTCCATGGAGTTAAGTCTGGTTAATGTTCAAACAGCACTCATATTTGAAAAGGAAATTCCCATCCAGTAAAAAGCAGTTGCTGTTAAGTTGTGGCTGAAGAGCAATCATGGTGAATAGGTTGGAGCAGTAGCAGCTTACATTTAGGGTTGTTATTTCAGACCTGGTTCTAATCAAATCAGTAGTTCCATCTGCTTAGGGGCATATTTCTGCTCCGTAGTCCCATTTCGGAATATGCCATACAGCTGTGTGATTCATAGTTCGACCTTGTATATTGCAGGTTCTCATTGTGGTGATTTAGCTTTTAATTGTTTCTCTCCAGCTGTCTCAATTAATGGTTGCCAAGCCAACTGCCATATATATTTCTTCCCCACCCCATTTCTGTCCCCTGCTTTCTGAAAAACTGGGGGTTTGCATGTCTGCTCTTTCAGGCCTAAATGTGTTGCTTGTTTCTTCATGTAGAGAAAGATCCAGCAATGTGAACTGTCATGGTTAAATAAAATAACAGATTTTGTTATTCTAAATAATACAGTCCCTCTAAGGAGTTGCCTTCCATTTTTATAGATTTCTGTGTCCCACAGAGGGTCTGCAAATATCTGTAAATACTGTCATCTATTTTCAGAATTATTCTATATTTGGGCCCATAATTCATTGTATTTGTCAGTCATTTTTCTTCCCTTTGCTTTCCTTCCTTTCCCTTTATTTCTTTATTCTTTCTTTCTTTCTTTCTTTCTTTCTTTCTTTCTTTCTTTCTTTCTTTCTTTCTTTTTCTTTCTTTCTTTCTTTCTTCCTCTTTCTTTCTTTTCTTTCTTTTGTTTTGTTTTGTTTTCTTTTCTTCCTTGTTGCTGGCAGTTGGTGTTGAAGCAGAAATTGATATATATTTCATTTCCTTCAATTATACATTCTTAAAAAACAATTCAGAATAAACAAATAAAAAATGGTCATGGGAATGACCAGGTCCTAGGAATGCTGTGTTGAAACAAGTACTATCATCTATTTCTGGTACCATATTCAATTGATACCTGTGGAGTACTCACCTTGCTCTTGACCAAATCCTTTCTTTTTTCATCCTGAGAACATCCTGAGAACATCCTGAGAATGACTAGACTTCATTCATCTGATTCCTTAAAAATTAGGTATTACCATGCAATTGATTTCTACAAGGGGAAAGTAGGCAGAAGCTATGTGAGTCTTCCAGACAGGCAACTTAAAGCCCATTGTGTGTTTCTCCATTCCCTGTCCCTTCTGTCTTGCTAGCATGGAGACAATCCCAAATTGACCTGGGGCTATTTGTTAAAGAGAACAACCCTGGGTTGGGTCATGAAGGAGTTTTACTTGATAGCAAATCAAGTAAAGATATAACTCAAGAGAAAAGCCAAAGGGGTGTGGTTCTCCTGTTGAAAAGCGATGAACTCAGGATAATCCCCAAGTTGAAATTGCCTGGAATAAAATAGAAAGCCCACTAACTTTTTAAGAGTTCTACCAAAGATGCTACAATCTTGGACTAAAAGATTGTGTAACTGTTTAAGATCTGAAACAATCCTTATGTACTCAAACTTCTATAGGCAGGAAGTGGGATATAAAGCTGCATGGCACCCAAGGAAGGTATATGACCAACACTCACCTCATATATGTCCAGAATGGAAAAGGAAAAGTTTCCCAAAGGGCAGATGCAGAGAATACTAAGAAAACTTGACCAGGAAGCTGTGCTCAAAAGGCAAAATCAAATTTATTGAAGAAACTTTGCTCATCCAAGGAGTCTTTCACAACAATTCCAATGACTTCCATGTTACCCCATCTTGAATGGCAGGTTTTATTGTATCCTTGTACTATCACTGAGAATTGGTTGTGTGAAAGACACCACCTTATTAATTCATAGGTTTCCAGAGTTGATATAGAGATCTGTGCTTCAGTTGGAGATGCTGAATTTTGGACTTTGGTTTGTATTCAAAAGACAAAATTTCAGAAGGTATCATTTGGTTCCCTAGTTTGCTGATGAAGAATATAAAACAAACTTAAGGAAATTAGCATTTCATTTGTTAAAAAGAAAAAAAATAGATGGCAACCCCATTTACTCCTTGTATTTTATCAGGTGAAGGCAACATTTTCTTTAGGATTTTCTAATACAGAAAAACAGCGTAGGACTTTAGCTGGGCCATTTGGAAATCAAAAGTGCATAAAGACAATGTTGATTCCAAATAAATACAAAAATACAATCACTGATATTAAGCTCTGGTAATTACTAAGTATAAACCAGTGGATTTTTTTTTCCACCTGCTCTGTACATGACACAATCCATTTGTGGAGGACAGAGTTGGTTAAGTATATTTCATTTTGTTTGGGCAATTAAAAAAGTATTACTTAATTTTCTGCAGTAAATGGTGTTTATAAGAATACTGTATTGCAACAAAAAGAAGAGATTGTAACAGGATTTTTTTCTCCTTTTATCTCCTCAATTATGTCATGTAGATTAGGAAAAATAGCACACTAGCAGTTTTAAAGAAGCCAAATATATAATTTCTATTTTATATATATTATATATATAATATATATAATATACAAAACCCTCTGACTTTTCCTAATCAAAGTAGAAGTTGCTATTGACTCATAAATGCAATATTAAAAATACCACAAAAATTATTATAGTTAAAAAGGAAATCCATGCACTATAATAATCTAAGCATGAATCCAACATAAGAAACTCCAAAAGATTTCCAGTTCAGTGAGGCTTAATAGAGAGAGGAATCTGTATTTCCAGATCATCAGTAAATTGCCATATAGCAATGTAAAACTAGAGACACATTATACTCTCCAGAGTAACAGATTTGTACTTTCTTATAGAGCTCTCTCATTAGTGATTTAATTCAGCAAAATATGGTTTAAAACTGAATCACATAAAAAATGAAACTAGTTAGCCAAGGGAACATTTTAAATGATCTTTCTACTTTGGCAGGTCACTCTCAATAGGTAAAGCCAAAATTTGGACACCCTCTATGTATCCAGAGATTTGGAATCTGAGCATTCTTCTTAATCCAAAACTGGGAGCAGATTTTCATAATCGCAAGGAATTCCTTTTTTAAAACTTAAATTCCAAAAAGATATTATCATTTTAACTTTCTCATTCTGGTCTCTTCATGTCCACTTTCCTCTTCAAAAATGTGTTTGCTTCAGTCACTTTATTTTGAGGTCTCCTTGAAGATTATCCTGAAATACCATTGACTGCTAAAAAGCTTGAGGTCAAGAGCCAAGGAGGACCCTAAGCTCACCTAGTCCTGTGGATATATCTAGATATCACTCACATCAGTGTAAATAACCCAGAAAATGATCTGAAAGCTGGTAGAACAAACTCCACAACTAAAGTTAGAGAAGAGGCCACATCAAAGTGTGTAGGATAGGCAGAGACATGGTGGAGGAGTTAAATAGATCATGGGCTGTCCACAGGAGGGAGGAAGCTGCACACATGGAGAAGAGAAGCAGACTATCACACAGGGAAGTCTACATGGGGAAGAAGAATCCCAATAACATTTGGCTTTGAAAACCAAAGGGGCCAAATTTCATTGGTTCTTAAAACCAGCAGGATCTAAAGCCTGGAATTTTAAGAATCAGCAGGCTCATTTCTAGGAGACCCTAGAGGGCAATAGGAATCTGAGTCTCCACCCTTAAAGAGACTACAGAACAAACAGCCTGAGGAGATACAGCATAAAAGCAGCAGTTTAAAAAATGTCTGGGGCATACTAGAGCAAGAGCTATTTACTAATCACAGATCCTGTCCCAGAGGAGCAGGTTTCCCTGAGGAATTTCTCCCGGAACAAAGGAGCTCGCAGGTGCCATTTCCCTCCCCTACTCTCCAACATAAACACAGGGCCACCTGCAGGAATCAGCAGGGCATGGAAATTCACTATTAAACTTGCTTACACAAAGCCCTGCCCCCACCACTGCTCTTTGGTGGGTCTGCCCTTTCCAGTCATATTTGCCTTAGCCCTGGAGCCACAGGTCCCCTCCCTCAGTAGACCAGCACAAACTTTGCCAAAACCTTGCCTCTTGACTCACACACTTTGTGGAACTTTGGTCTTGGTGATGGTGGCAGCAGTGGGCCCTGTGCCACAAAAGACCAACATGCACCTTGTTAAAACTGGTCTACTAACACTACAGGGACTAAACACTGCCCATAAGAAGCAGAGAGTCACTGTAGATGACTGGACTGAAGGAAAAAGTGCCCAAGACCAGAGAGCAGGGCTCACATAACACACATAGGAGATACCCCTGAGGTGCTAGGTTCTGGTCAATAGGAGACACTGGATTGTGGGGCACTATAGGACCTCTTCTTCATAAGGCCATTACTTTCCAGAGCAGGAGACACAGCTCACCTTCCTAACATACAAAAACTGACAGAGAGAGTGAGACAAAATGAGAATACTGAGGAATATGTCCGAAATGAAAGGATAGGACAAAACGACAGCAAGAAACCTAAGTGAAATGGATATAATATGGTTGGTAGAGAATTTAAAGTAATGATCATAAAGATACTCACTGGGCTTGAGAAAAGAGTGGAGGACATCAGTCAGACCCTAAACAAAGAGATTTAAAAAAAAAAAAAAGAACCAATCTGAGATGAAGAACACAATAAATTAAATTTAAAATACAGTAGATGAAATCAAAAGACTAGAGGAAGCAGGAGAAAAAAAAAAAAAAAAAGATTTAGTGACCTGGAGGACACAGTAATGGAAAATAACCAAATTGAAAAGTTGAGAGAGAAATGAATTCTGCAAAGTGAGAATAGACTTGGGGATAGCAATTCCATCAAACATAGTAACATTTGCATTATAGGAATCCCAGAAGAGGAAGAGAGAGAAAGGGGGCAGAAAATTTATTTAAAGAAATAATAGTTGAAAACTTCCCCAATCTGGGGAAGGAAATAGATATCCACATCCAGGAGGTAAACAGAACCCCACCCCCAACAAAATCAACCCAAGAAGGTCCACATCAAGACACATAGTAGTGAAAATAGCAAAAAACAGTGATAAAGACAAAATTTCAATGCAGCAAGAGTAGAGAAGACAGCTAAATACAATGGAAACCCCATAAGGCTATTAGCAGATTTTTTTTTTATTTTGGCAGAAACTTTGCATGACAAAAGGGAGGGGCATGATATAATCAAAGGAAAGGAAAAATCTGCAGCCAAGAATACTCTATCCAGCAAGGCTATAATTCAGAATAGAAGGAGTGATAAAGAGTTTCCCAGACAAAAACTAAAAGATCTCATGCCCACTAAACCAGCTCTATAAGAAATGTTAAAGGGGAACTCTGAGTAGAAAGAAAGACCACAAGTAAGAATAAGAAAAGTAGGAAGCACATAAGCAGTAAAAATGAGTATATCTGTAAAAATCAATCAAGGGACTCAAAATAAAAGCTTGTAAGGTATGACGGTACATGCCTAAAATGTAGGAAGGAGAGGAGTAAAAAGTGGGTTCAAACATAAGACTTCATATACATTGCTATATGTAGAATATGTTATTTATGAACCTAATGGTAACCACAAATCAAAAATCAGTAATAGATATGCAAAAAAAAAATAAAGAGAAATGAATCCAAGTATATCACTAAAGAAAGCCAGCAAACTGTAAGAGATGAGAGCAAAAGAAAAAAGGATCAGAGAACTACAAAAACAACTACAAAACAAGTAACAAAATGGTGATAGATACATATCTATCAATAATTACTTTGTAGTAAATGGACTAAATGCTCCAATCAAAAGACATAGTGTGACAGAATGGATAAAAAAACACACAAGACCTACTTATATGCTGCCTATAGGATAATCATTTCAGACCTAAAGACACATGCAGATTGAAAGTGAGGGGATAGAGAAACATTTATCCTGCAAATGGATGTGAAAAGAAAGCAGAGTAAGCAATACTTATCAGATAATATATACTTTAAAACAAAGACTGTAACAAGAGACAAAGAAAGACCCTATACACAATCCAACAAGGTGTAATAGTTGTAAATATTTATGCACCCAGCATAGCAGCACCCAAATATATAAAATGGTTAATGACAAACATTAAGAAACTAATTAACAGTAATACAATATCAGTAGGGAACTTTAACACCCCACTCATATCAATGGGCATATCATCCAAATAGAAAATCAGTGAAGAAACAGTGGCTTTGAATGACATATTGGTTAATGCGAAAACATTCCACCCTAAAACAATAGAATACACACTCCTTTCAAGTACTCACAGAACATTCTTCAGAATAGATCACATATTAGGCCACAAAACAGGCCTCAACAATTTCAAAAAGATCAAAGTCATACCATGCATCTTTTCTGACCACAGTGCTATGAAACTTGAAATCAACCACAAGAAAAATCTAGAAACAGCACAAATACATGGAGATTACTGTATAACATGCTACTAAACAATGAATGGGTCAACCAGGAAATAAAAAAAAATAAATAAAAAAGCACATGGAAACAAGTGAAAATGAAAACACAAGTCTAAAACCTTTGAGATTCAGCAAAACCAATTGTAAGAGAGAAGTTAAGAGCAATAATGGCCTATCTAAGCAACCTAATTTTACATATAAAGGAACTAGAAAAAAAAAAACAACAAACAAAACCCAACTTCAGAAGGAAATAAATAACAAATATTAGAGCAAAATTAAATGATATAGAAATGAAAAAAAAAATCAATAGAATAGATCTATGATACCAGGAGCTGTTTTTTGAAAAGATCAACAAAATTGATAAACCTTTAGCCAGAATCATAAAAAGAAAGAAAGAAAGACAGAAAGATGAAAGAAAGTTGAAAGAAAAGAAAAGAAAAAAGAGAACTCAAATAAACAAAAACAGAAATGAAAGAGGAAAAATAACTACCAAAATCACAGAAATATAAAGGATGGTAAGAGAGTATTAAGAAAAATTACATGCCAAGAAATTGGACAACCTAGAAAAAATGGATAAATTCCTAGGAATAATATAACATCCCAAAACTGAAGCAGGAAGAAATAGAAAAATCTGAACAAACCTATTACCAGCAATGAAATTGAATCAGTAAGCAAAAAACTCCAAACAAACAGAAGTCCAGGACCAGACATTTTCACAGGAGAATTCTGCCAAACATTTAAAGAAGAGTTAATATCTATTCTTCTCAAACTTTACCAAAAAAAAGAAGAGGAAAGAAAACTTCCAAATTCATTCTCTGAGGCCAGTATTATCTTGGTACCAAAACCAGATAAAGACACCACCAAAAAAAAAAAGAGAGAGAGAGAACTACAGGCCATTATCTCTGATGAATGTAGATACAAAAATACTCAACAAAATATTAGCAAACTAAATCGAACAATACAGTAAAAATATCATTAACTATGATCACGTGGGATTTATTCCTGGCATGCAAAGGTGGTTCAATATTCACAAATCGATCAATGTGATACACTGCATCAATAAGAGAAAGGATAAAAACCATATGATCATTTCAATAGATACAAAAATGCATTTGACAAAGTACAGCTCCATTCATGATAAATACCCTCAGCAGAGTAGTTTACAGGCAACATACCTCAACATAATAAAGGCCATATATGAAAAACCCACAGCTAATATCATCTTCATAAGGGAAAAATTGACAGCTTTTCTTCTATGGTCAGTAAGAAGACAGGGATGTCCACTCCCACTACGGTTATTTAACATAGTACTAGAAGCGTTAGCCACAGCAATCAGACAACAAAAAGAAATAAATGACATCGAAATCAGTAAGGAAGAAGTAAAACTTTTACTACTTGCAGATGACATGATACTATATATAGAAAACCCTTAAGATTCCACCAAAAAACTACTAGAACTGATAAATGAATTCAGCAGGTTGCAGGATACAAAATCAACGCACAGACATCTGCTGAATTTCTATACACTAATAATGAGGTAGCAGGAAGATAAATTAAGAACAATCTCATTTACAATTACACAAAAAATAAAATACCTAGGAATAAACTTAACCAAAGAGGTGAAAGACTTGTACTATAAAAATTTATGAAATAAATTAAAAACAACACAAATAAATGAAAAGACATTCCATGTTTATGGATTGGAAGAATAAATATTGTTACACTACCAAAGCAATCTACTCATTTAATACAATCCCTATCAAACTACCAACAGCATTTTTCACAGTACTAGAACAACAATCCTAAAATTTGTATGGAACCACAAAAACCCCAAACAGCCAAAGCAGTCTTGAAAATAAAAGAACAAAGCTAGAGGTACCACAGTTACAGGTTTCAAGTTATATTAAAAAGCTTTAGCAACCAAAACACTATGGTACTGGCACAAAAATAGTTACATAGATCACTGGAACAGAATAGAAAGCCCAGAAACAAACCTACAAGTATATGGTCCATTAATCTTTGACAAAGAAGGAAAGGATATGCAATGGGAAAATGACAGCCTATTGAACAAATGGTGTTGGGAAAACTGGATGGCAACATGCAAAAGAATGAAACTGGACAACTTTCCTACACCATACAGAAAAATAAACTCAAAATGGATAAAGACCTAAAATGTGAAAATTGAAACCATAAAAATCCTAGAAGAGAGTACAGGCAGTAATTTCTCTGACACTGGCTGTAACATCTTTCTAGACATGTCTCCTGAGGCAAAGGAAACAAAAGCAAAAATGAACTATTGAGACCACATCAAAATAAAAAGCTTCTGCACAGCAAAGGAAACAATCAACAAAACTGAAATGTGTACAATGGGAGAGGATAGTTGCAAATGATATATTTGATAAAGGGTTAGTATCCAAAACATATAAAGAACTGATACAACTCAACACCAAAAACCCACAAATAATCCCATTAAAATGGGCAGAAGACATGAACAGACATTTCTTTAAAGAATACATGTAGATGGTCAAGAGACACATGAGAGATGCTCAACATCACTCATCATCAGGCAAATACAAATCAAAACCACAATTAGATATCACCTCCACTTGTCAGAATGGCTAAAAGAAAAAAACTCAAGAAATAATTAGTATTGGTGAGGATGTGGAGAAAAAGGAACTCTTGTGTACTGTTGGTGGTTAGGCAATCTGGTGCAGCTATTGTGGCAGAGAGTATGGAGGTTCTTCAAAAACTTAAAAATATAACTACCATTTGATCCAGTAACTGCACTACTGGATACCTACCCTAAGAATATGAAAACAGTAATTTGAAGGAATATATGCACCCCTATGTTTATTGCAGCATTATTTACAAAAGCCTAATTATGGAAGCAGCCCAAGTGTCTATCAATAGGTGGATGGACAAAGAAGAATATGTTTGTGTGTGTGTGTGTGTGTGTGTGTGTGTGTATAGAGACGCATGTATATAATGGAATATTATTCAGCCATAAAAAGATAATGAAATCTTGTCATTTGCAACAACATGGATGGATCTAGAGAGTATAATGCTAAGCAAAATAAACCAGTCAGAGAGAGACAAATATTAACTGATTTCACTCATGTGGAATTTAAGAAACAAAACAATGGGGAAAAAGAGCAAGACAAGCCAAAAACACAGACTCTTAAATATAGAGAGTGAACAGATGGTTACCAGAAGAAAGTAAGTAGGGTGAAATAGGTGATGGGGATGAGATCACTTATCTTGATGAGCACTGAGTAGTATATGGAATTGTTGAATCACTATACTGTACATCTGACTCATACAGTACTATATGTTAACTACACTGGAATTAAAATTTTTTAAATAAAAAAGTCTTTTTAAAAAAGGCATATATTATACTTTGTTAAAAAAAATGCTTGAGGGGCGCCTGGGTGGCTCAGTCGGTTAAGTGTCCGACTTCGGCTCAGGTCATGATCTCATGATCTGTGAGTTCGAGCCCCGCTTTGGGCTCTGTGCTGACAGCTCAGAGCCTGGAGCCCATTTCAGATTCTGTGTCTCCCTCTCTCTCTGCCCCTTCCCTGTTCATGCTCTGTCTCTCTCTGTCTCAAAAATAAATAAACATTAAAAAAAAAATTTAAAAAATGCTTGAGATCTATTACCAGATAACCCTAGATGTACGTGTCATGTCATTATTTGTGTAATGTTACTTGTTTCCTTCTTCCACATGTTTTTCAAAGATCACCCTAACTTCTCAGTTGCTACCTCTTCATGAAGGAGTAGGAGACTGCGAGCATTTCACACAGAAGTGATCACTCCCTCCTTTAAAACTACTTATATGTGCTCTTAAAACACCGAACATTTATATTAGAAAAACATTAACTACTTTAGATCAATGTATTACATTAGATAAAATCTTACATTAGATAATTGTGAGATCATAATCTCTCTAAATTCTAAGGCATTTGAGGATATTCTATTAAATTCTTCAGTTCATATGTTTAATACAATACACTGGTATAGTAGATTCCTCATAAACATTTACTTAATGAAGAAATGAAATATACACATTTCTAACTGAAAAAAAAAACGTGTTTTGTATGTGAATGTTGTTTTTAAGAGCTCCTTGCTTTCAACATCATGTATCTGCCTTTATTCAGATGTATTTGCATCTCCTTTATGCATTTAATTATCAAAGTCACTAAATTTAATGTTAACATGAAATCTTCATACTTAAAACTGCATGGTATATATTGGAATGAGTATTCTGGATTACAATGATATTTGCTATCAAAAGAAAGCGAATGGGGCACCTGAGTGGCTCAGTTGTTTAAGCGTCCAACTTCGGCTCAGGTCATGGTCTCACGGTAGGTACATGGATTCAAGCCCCGTGTCGGGCTCTGTAATGATAGTTCAGAGCCTGGAGCCTGCTTCGGATTCTGTGTCTCCCTCTCTCTCTGCCCTCCCCCACTCATGTTCTGTCTCTGTCTCTTCAAAATGAATAAACGTTTAAAAATTTTAATTAACAAAATAAAGCTAAGGAAGATATGTTATAGAGAAAGATAAAGTAGGATGAAAACTGAGAGTCAAAACCTTCATCAGAATAGACTTGGATTAAACTTGGGTATACATTTTTTACTTGAGTATATGGATATACACTTCCAATAAAATCAATCCTGAATAATTTGAGGTAAGACTAGGGAAAAACAGGAATATGTTAGAGTAACTACTTTTCTAGCCCTAAAGTCTCCGTTCAATATTTTATGTCTCCTGAATGTCGTGGTAGATGCTGCTCTATAATGGACTGTCATACAGTAACAGAAAATATTCATTAAGCACTTACCATGTTTATTATATGATCTCATTTAACATTCAAAATAAAAGTGTTGAGGAGGGCACCTTTTGGGATGAGCACTGGGTGTTGTATGGAAACCAATTTGACAGTAAATTTCATATATTAAAAAATAAAAAAAATAAAAATAAAAAAATAAAAATAAAAAAATAAATAAAATAAATAAAAAATAAAAGTGTGATATAGAAACCCTTTTATCCACACTTTGTAGTTAGGGAAACTAAGGACAGGAGTCAGTAACCTATTCAAGGTTACATTTTTGTTAGAGTTAGGACTAATATTCACATTAAATCTAGAGTCAATGATCTTAACCACTATAATTTCAGAAACTAAAAATTAGAGCAGCCAATTATTTTTATACAATAGTTATTCCTAAAGCTTATTTTGGCCTGAAGAATAGGATAATATGAAAAGTGAAATTTATAACATAAGTTTTAAGATTACCCAAGCTAGAAAACACCCGATTCTTCCTGAAAGAAATGTGCCCATCTTTAGTGGCAACTTGACCATGTGTTTCAGTGATATTAACCATGTTTACATCATGGACTCGATAATCAAACTTCCAAAAATATATCCTAGTAAACAACCAATAAATAATAAAGACTGCATGCACAAAAATTTTCTTTAGAATTATTCATAAGTAAAAGTTTGAAAACATCCTAAATTTCCAATAATATGTTTAAATTAATTATGCCATATACAGCCATACAATCATATAGTAGAGAACATTTCAAAATTATTTTATTAAGATAGGTAAATAAAATGCATAAATGTTGGAAAGGAAGAAGTAATACTATTGTTATTTCCAAAAGACATTACAGTGTTTGCAGAAAACCCTAAGGAAACTATTTAAAAACTGTAAGAAATAATAAGCAAGTTTAGCAAAGTTGCAGGCATAAGGTCAATAGAGAAAACTCAAGTATATTTCTAGGAATGAGGGGTTGGCATTCCTTTTCTTAAAGGGCCAGATAATAAATATTTCAGGCTTGTGGTCCACACAGTCTCTGTTGCAAAATTTAATTCCACATTTGTAGCAAGAAAGGAACCATAGACAATATAAAAGTAAATGGGCCTGGCTATGTTCCAATGAAACTTCATTCACCAAAGCTAGTGGCTGGCCTGTGGGCTACAGTTCACGCATCCATGATGTGTGTATGTATATATACAGTTACAATGAATTATATATATTTCAATGAAAATTAAAATATATATTCAATTACAATGAAAGGCCTTACATATGATATGTGTGTGTGTGTATATGTGTGTGTGTGTATATATATATATGCAACTAACAAGTCAAGTGCAAAATTTTACAAACAATTTTATTTACAATAACAAAAAGATAAAATATACAGGAATAAATTTATTAAGAGATGTGTAAGATTTGCACACTGAAAACTGTAAAGCACAACAAAAGAAAACTTTAAAAGACCTGAGCAAATGAAGAGCTATGTCACAGACATGGCTATTAAGATAGCAATTCTCTCCAAATTGATTTATATTTTTAAAGTAATCTCAACCAAAATCCTAAGACTTACCATAAAGCTAAAGTAATCAAGACAGTGTGGTGTTGGCATAGCGATGGACATATAAATCAATGGAACAGGCTACGGAATCCAAGAAATAGATTTCTAACTTACATAGTCAATCAATTTTTGACCAAACTGCCATAGACAAAGGAAAAAGAAGCCTTTTTACCAAATGGTTCTGAAACAACTGGATATCTGCATGAAAACAGTGAAACTTAACCCTTAACCTACACCAATCACAAAAATTAACTAAACATGGGTCATACACTTACATAAAAGAGCTAAAATTATTAGTCTTCTGGACAAAAACATAGAAAAAAAGTTTTGTACTATTGGATTTAGCAAAGATATCTAAACCAGGACATGAAAAGCACATATTATGAAAGAAAAAATTAATAAAATTGACCTCTTCAAGATTAATAACTTTCAATTTTGAGAGACAAGTCACAAAAATAAAAAGGCAAACCACAAACTTGGGGAAAATTTTGCAAAATATATATCTGAATAATAGGCTTGTCTCAGACTAAAGAATTTTTATACCTCCATAATAAGACAACCCAAATTTTTAAAAATGGACAAAAGTTCTGAATAGATGTTTCACAAAAGAAGATATACAGATGACAAATAAGTTCATGAAAAGCTTCTCAACATCATCGACCATCAGAAAAGTACAAATTAAATCAATTGCAATGAAAGGCCTCACATGATCAGTACTCTGTTACCTCCCTAAATTCATGCCATCCTGCTTTACCCCTTACTCATTCCATTACAGCCACATCCATCTGACTCTCTCTTGAACACACCAAGCACATTCTACCTTAGGGCCTTTGTACTTGCTGTTCCTCTGTCCAGAATATTCTACTCCTGGATAGCTCTCTTATTTACTTCTTTTAGGTGACTGCTCAAATGCCAACTGAAAAGTGAGAGCTTCCCTCACCACCATGCTTAAACTCCCTGTATGTGCTTCTTCTCCAAACACTCCCATTCTTTGTTTTACTATTTATTTACTGTAAAAATATCACCATCTAACATATATTTGTTTGAATGACAATCTGACCATAATCCCTCTATACTGTAATACAATATCTATGAAAACAGGGATTCTCTTTACACATATTTGTAACCTCCATGCACTTTCAAATGTAAAAAGCTGTTACTATATAACTGGAAGATACTGCTGACCAACTTTGTGTTCAGAGTTTTCCATTTGTGAATTATTCTTACTAATGAGCCTCAAAAACTAAGATAAAGAAAGTCACCCCAGTAAAAGCATTTTGAAGTGCTTCTCATTCTTTTCATTAGTTTCATTTTGCCTGTTTGCAAAACATGCTCTCATATCACTTATCTATTAAGGATAAGGAGAACTCACAGTTCGTTTTAATATCATGGACATGCACTTTAGAAACTGATTAACTTACCTGCAATGAAAAACAGATAATCAATGCTAACAGCACATACAAATAGGTAAGTAATTATTGTAAGATGTTCCTACTAATTTCTTACGCATTTTTATGATGGAATACAGACTAACAAAGAACATATGTTTCTAACTTTAGAAACATATATTTCTAAATTTGGTGCATCTTTGAAGTATTTAGACATTTCTTCATGAAACATTTGTAACCTTCTATTGTTACAAGTGATAATTATTTCATGTAATCGTGTATATAAAGTATTTATCTCAGTAATATCTTCCTTTCACTAAGAAAATCACTTGAATTTATTTGAACTAAACATCAGCTATGATTCTCAAATTTTAAAATTCTATATTACTTTTCTCAAATGAAAATAAGCATGATGAAATCATCTTTCTGAAGCCAAATACAGTGATTCCATCATAGCATGAAATAAGTATCACGGCTCTTTGTTCTCCACACCTTTCAATCCATGTATCTACCAATTATTGATTAGTCAACAAACTCATTAATGTTCATACTGCATATATAATTTATGAAATACCCTACACATTACTTTGGCTTTTATTGAAACACAACTTTTCATAACCTCTTCATATACTCAGAGAAATAACTGATAGTCTATCAATGTCAAATTTAAGATAATGCAGTAACATTTAAAAAATCGAAAGGAAACATAAGAATCTCCACAAAGATGGAAATTTAAAAATATGGTAATCTTGGAGGCAAGGGGCCTAATTACTCTGCACAGCAACTATATTTATGTAATAATTTTAGTCTCTCTATTGGTAGAAAAGGAGAAGTAACCTTTCCCTCAATCTGGCCATGATCTGCCCCCAGCTTATGAAATTAACTTCCAATACATTTGCACACTGGGAATGCAAAACCAACTAATTTCCACCTGAAGTTGTTTCTATTTTGGCATTTCTGATAGCATTCCCAAGGACTCTTAACTAATTTAGAGTGTTTTTAAGTTAGCATCCACATAAAGCTCTCTGATAATCATTATTCTCTTCAGGGCCTATTAGTTTTACTTGAATTTGTCATATATAGACTGCTAGACTAACATTTTCTTATTACAAACTTTCTTTTCACTCCTATCAGTTAGCATAACCACCTGGTGACCTGGAGGGTTGATACTGAACTTCTGTTTAATCCTTATCCTAATTAGGTAAAGCAGCTAAGCAACCAGAAACCTCTGCCTACCTCCCGTTAGAGGCTTGAATCAACCACACTCCAGGCCATTCCTAGTTTAGGAAGGGAGAACCCAATCGGAGACTCAAATGTGGTCTGACTCCACAGGTCCCAGAACTGCTTTTTAGCTTCCAAGTTGGCCTGAGTTCACATCTTTAAATAACAAACATTAAAGAAGGCTCTGGCACAGCTGTAACAAGCCAGGTTTTCCTAATCTGATGTTTTCTTACATCCAAAATAGTGAAGGCCTCTTCACTGGTACTTCATTCCACGTAAGGGCATTTGAAGCATCCCACACAGAATAGTTCAAATTGCATGCAATTAAAGGAGAACATCATATATTTCAAATCATCTCCCAAAGGCTTTAAAGATTTGCCTCATAAGCAAGAGTATGTGTTCATCTGAATCACTCACCTACATTGCACAATATGTTAGAACTAAATATCTTTTCCTTTCCCCTCTTCCCCAAATTATTGCCTCCTCAAATATAAAGATGGAATCTTCTATATTTTCATGGCAAGTAGGAACTACTGTGAAATACATATTTTCTATTACCTTCATCCTGGTTTCCTTACCAAGGGCGCACTGCTATTTAGGTAAATAACTGTTGATCTCAAAAATAGACTGTTTGAGTTCTGGGAGAAACACAGAAGCAGCTCTTACTTTAGCAATCACTGATTAGCATGTTTGTTAAGAAAGATGATTATCAGGTCCCTTTGAATCTCTGTTCTCAGGTGAGAAAGTATCATGACAAGATAACTTTAAGCAGTAAGTAATTACTCTAAAATAAAACCACTATTAATACCTATATTCATACAGTCCTCATTTTAAAGACTTCTTTATAATTTATCATAATAAAAATGAAAGGAGGTTTTTGAGAGCCAGAGTATGCATCTTTGTTAAAATTAGGCCTTTATATTAACAAAACAAATGCCAGAAGGATTAATCTTTTGACAAACTGAGTCTACCTCAAAATTCTCATTTTCTTCTTTCTTATCACATACTCCTTGCTGAAGGAACCTATTTACTTTTCTTTTCTTTTCTTTCCTTCGTCTTTCTAGGTACCCGATTCCCGCAAAGAACATCACAGAATAACCACAAAACCTAAAGATACCCTTTTCTCTCAGTTAACGCTTGTTGTAGGTAGCTCTATTGTTCTTGTTTACCCGCACTATCAACAGATTTGCAGATTATTCCTGGTCTAGATGCCGGATTAGTATGCAAGAAAATTCTGCCATGCCTTTCACCAGGGAAAACTACTGAATACATTAGAGCTCAATATGCATATGCATGACTGATATGTGCCAGTAAGCTCATGTGAACATAAAGGTATCTCCTAATTATATGAGAACCCTCCAGTACTTTTCCACGCTTGGAAAAACTTCTGAGACACCCAGATTATGAGTGACATCCAAATTATGAGTTGTGTTTACAGCTGTCAGACAGAATATCTGAAATAGTAACATATTTAATAGTAAGAATAAAAAAGGATTTTTGAATACTTATAACTAATTCTCCGATGCCCTGGTTGTTGAATGGTCATCTCAGGACTCTAGAATCCGAACAAAACCATGCTGCCTGCTGTTAAGGATGCCTACTCTGAGACTTCTTGGCCTCAAAGAAGCAACTGCCTGTCTAACCTGATGCCATAAGTACCCTCTGGGACTCAAAAGCAGTGGTTTTCACATTGTTGTATGTGTTGGAATTACAGGCAGTGCTTCATAGAAATGTAGTTTTCTAGGCAGTCTGGGGAACATGCAATTTTTAATAAAACATTTCAGGTGATTCTGATGCAGGTGGCTTTTCAGAGCATGCTCAAAGGAGTGCTGTACTTGAATATGCAAAAGATTTGCAGCAAGCAGCAGAAGGGATAACTCAAACTCAAGAAAGGAGAAACACTAAGATAAAACTATCTCAGTTCAAGAATCCCAGATCAGAGGAATATTTAGGCCTTTATGTCAAAAGTATGCCTTACAAATAACTATTCAAGGGAAGTTGGTGACTCAAATGGACATTTTGGAGGGACCTCTGCCTAAGTAAATTATTTGTGACAAGGCAAGTATTTATAATTCTTAGGAAGGTCAGAAAGCCTATAGCAAATTCTTATGAAATCTCAGGCTTCGGTTTCAAAATTCTTAGAGAAATAGAAGAATCACAATTGGTGTTAAATATGACAATGCTACTAACTATGGTGAGAATTATAAAAATTATTTTTAATGTGTGAGATACTAAAGATCATAAGTATATACACCTATTCAAACAAATTCGTACTTGCATGTGGCAATTTAGACTCTTTATTCTTTAAAACAATGGAAATCCATATAAACTACAAATATCACCCATAGTTTTGTGACTCACGAGTACAGCCTGCTTGCCATGAAAATGGAGCAAACCTAAAGAATGATGTCAAAATTTCTCTTATGCTCTACTCAACAATCTCAGACATTAGGCACTAATATTAAAACATTTTTGCTATGGAGGTGAAACGAAAATTTGGTGGTGAAAGGTTGCAAGTCTGCCTTTGATTTAACACAGTACAATTGAAAAGTTTCCAAGAAAGTTTGCCTCCTCAAGAGTCACAAGCTTGCCCTTTAATCTTCAGAAGGTTTATACTTCTCAGAAGTACCTCATATGATAGCTCCCCCTAAGTCCTTATCCTAAGGACAACATCTGTGACTCCACCTTCAACTGATTTCTAAATATAGCTCAACAGAATGTGTTACCTTACTTTTAACCTTGAGCAAACCAGGGTGTGCCTGTAAGAACAATCTACCTTGAAAATTCAGGAATATACTTCAGGCATTTACTGGGTTATCATCAGAACAAAGCTGAAGATTCTGAGCTCATTACAGTAAAATGTTCTGAAAACGCTCTCAAAGTATTTTTAACATTTATCTGTGGCAAAGCATTGCATAAATGATGACTAATTTAGAGGTCTTCCGGATATGAATTTTAAAATAATTGCATGCAGAAAGGTGTAAAATGAGAAGGGTCCAAGGTGATTTTGTGTGTGTGTGTGTGTGTATCTCAAGAGGAGCATTAGCTGATGATGACAAATAGATAATTAGAATCCTCAGCCTCGGAGATGTGAAGGATTTTGTGATTTTGCAGGCATGGCCACGAAGCTCTTAAACAGACTCATTGTGAGTCACTACTCATAGTGTGGAAAGATCTGCACTGGTTAGAAAGGCTGAGAAGATAACTATAAGCTAATTTGAAACGCTTTTGGTCAATGGCAGAAGATTGGAAGCATAAAGCCAACAATAAATCTTATTTTGCAATAAACAATTTTATCACTTTCAGAATTTCATAAATATTTAATTGGAATCCTCTTGCACACACATTCTGGTGGCTTAACAGAAGATAAATAAGAATATAATCATACATGGATACTTCTCCCAAATGAGCCTAATACAAACAACTAAAGAATCATCCTTCTCTCCTTGCTCAGTGAGTATAATATAAAATACACTTTAATCAGTATTCTATTATTATTAATAACTCTCATGATTCCATGATAAAACACAAGAAAGAAAAATGTTTATGCTGAGATTTTACAGTACTTTAAAAAAGGGAAAGGGTAGGGATGGAATAAAGAATTCCAAAACTAAACATTCTTCATAAAATCAGAATTTATAAAGCAGAAGACAGTATTGGAAGGACCCAGGATCCTTAACCAGGTTTTGCACAGCAATGTTCAGCAGAAGCGAGGCCGTCCTGTTATCTAACACAGTGGGGAATCAGGACGAAAAGTCCAGCCTGCCACCTATTTCTCACAAAGGACGTCTAAGTCTTTCCTTCTCAATTTTATCTACGAAAGACCAGCATGTTATCTTTAAACAATCAAAGTGTGAAAAGCTGCTCTTCATCTAGTCCAATCAGGATGGAGTTGCTTTTCAGGCATATCATGCTACTATTTTCTGTGTTGAGTGAAGAAATGATCAATGGTGTTTTGCAAGAGTAACTTTAAACAAGGTAGAGGAGGGCCATCCAGAAGACATAGAAGAATTTCTAATAAGAGCCATGATGAAAGAAGTTCCATGAGGAGCAGATTACAACCATTCAGTTTGCAAACATTGCTTAGGTGATTTTAACAATGTTGTTACAAGTCCTGGAACTAGGGCTCAGAAATAAAAACAACATGTAAGAGTAGGTTTGGGATGTTCTCATAATTTGCTTCTTCATGAGCCATTATATTTTCACTGGCTCATGTACTGAATTTCCAGTTTTCCTAACATGTCTCAGATTTATAAATTCTGAAACAAGTGGATAGAAATGTATGCATTAATTTTTTTAACTTATAGATGCATCAAACACATATTAAGCACTACACATGACTGCTCACCAATACTTAGAGCACTTCTAAGTGTGACATTCATCATCTCCAGATACAGGCCCTTATATTTGCTATTAATATAACACTAATACTTTAAAAGAAATGACTGCTATCTTATTCCTTAACAAGGTTTGCAAACTAAGTTGTAATAATGTGCCCTTGTTAAGGCTCTTTAAGTGATTGGATCCTTAATCAAATAGCCTATAGTAGAAAATTTTAAAATATGCTATGCAGCCCCCCAAAAAGTTGTAATATTAATAACGCAATAAACTGGCATGGGTTCTGCATGATTGAATTTCCCCAGGAAACTGGTCACTAAATAAATAAATCAGTGCAGTAACTGTCCAGGGCAAAGTTGATGATGATGATGATGATGATGATGATGGCAATTTATTTCTGGAACTCTTCTGAATATGAACAAATTTTCCAAACAATTTCCATGTATTTTGAATAGTTTCAAACAAAATACCACGTAAGTCCATAATCCAGTGGTACACCCTTTTAATTTAAAATTGTACTGAGAGCGTATTAACAGCTTTAAATATTCAAATCCAGTGGTCATTATACTTCGCGTTGCAAATCTTCTAAATTTTCAGTTTCTATCACATATTACACTAATAAATGTCTTCAGTAAGAGTTCTACCTTATCTGGCTGCCAATTCCATTCTGCCTTTATCTCTGCTTTACTCAGGCTGCAGCACAAGTCATGACTGTTGTAACAGTTCTTCTGCAGAAATCCGCCCTCCAGTCCACATTCTTCCTGCTCTCATTTCCTACTTTTAAACCTTTCATGGATTTTCATAGTAAACTCAGTCTTCTAATGTTATTTCCCATATGATGTCCTCCATAATCTTCCTCGGCCTCATTAATTCTTTACCTCCCAACGCTTTCATAATATTTTATTCATAGCACTTATGTACTGAATATGATTAATTATCTACTGTGTATCATCACTGCTAGACTGTGAATTCACTGAAAATGAGAAATGCATGTTGTTCATTTTGTGTCACCCAATCTAACAATGCTTTATCAAAACCAAAACCAAAAACAAACAAAAATCTAGACATTTTAGTCACTAATTTCAAAAAGTTCAAGCTATAACACAATGACATTTGCGAGGCAATTCATTGATTCCTTATACACAAGCAATAAAAATCAGAATACGTATGTGCAGAAGCAGCACCATTTTCTATAGAAGCGCATGCCATAAAAAAAAATTAAAAAACAACAAACAAACAAACAAACAAACAAACAAAAAACAAGGAAATCAGAGCACCCGGGTGGCTGAGGCAGTTAAGAAACCAGCTCTTGGTTTTGACTGAGTTCATGATCTCATGATTTTTTAGTTCAAGCCCTGCCTCGGGCTCTGGGCTGACAGTGCAGAGCCTGCTTGGGATTCTCTCTGTCCCTCTCTTTCTGCCCCTCCCCTGCTGTCTTTCTGTCTCTCTCTCAAAAATAAATAAATAAAAACTTTAAAAAATTTTAAAACAACAACAAAAATGAGGAAATAATATGACATTACCAGAATTTATGTACATGAAATCATAAAGCTTGACTTAGGGACCTGAATAAATGGGGAGAAGTAACATGTCTTGATACTGAAAACTTACATTTGGAATGATGTTAATTCTTTAGAAATTAATTTGTAAATCCCATGCATATCAAGTCATAACTACAGCAGGATTTTTAAATGGGCTTTGTCGGACTGATTCCAAAATTTATACTGAAGAGAAAATATGTAAAATTTTGAACAAGAATGAGAGAAAACTTTTTCAAGCACAACATACTATAAAGGTAAGTAAACTGTTTAGAACAATATGGTATGAGCTCATAAAGGAACAAAAAACCAATTACACAGAACCGAAATAATTCCCTAAAATATGACCATTTGCATTAAGATAAAACATATCAACTCAAATGTATGAATAAGGGAGCCTTTTAAAATAATATGGAAATAATTGGTTAAAAATGTTTTAAAGTAAAGAAAATTAGACCTCTACTCCATTCTATACCCAAAAATTAACTAGATGAGGAAGGGTTGAGTAGTTAGATGTAAAAAAAAAAAAAAAATAGTGTTTAAAAAGTACAATATTTTCATAATATTCAGAGAAGTCCTTCTAAGTGAGACAGGACCAGAGAACTAGGAACTTATAAAAGGAATGACAAGACATACAAATTAAAAGTCTTTGAATGATGAAATATATCACAAAGTAAAAAAGAAAATTGACATAGTATTAAGAGAAAATACTATAAAAATGTACACTACAAAAAGGATTAATATCCTAAAACATCTAAAATAAATAGGAAAACATAGAAGGAATTCACAGAAGAAAAAAAAAATACAAGTACCAAATGTGTATGAAAAGGTGGACAAGTTAATTTAACTAGTACTGTAGCAACTCAATTTGCTACCAGCTTGTCAAAAATTTTACAGATGTTTATTATTCATTATGGAAAATTTGAGGGGACGGGATCCTCTCATACATGGTGGATGGAGGGTTAAAATGGTAAAGCTTTTGGAATACATTTTGTAGTATTTATCAAAGCTTTTAAATTTTTTGAACCAAAAATTTCACTTGTAGGTATCTATCCTATAAAAATGCACATATGCACACAACAGAAGACTGTTCAAGGATACTCATGGCAGTCTTGATTTTAATACTGGAAAAAATGGAAACAACGCAATAAAGCTCCCGGACTAATTCCTATAAATGAGTCAGAGAATGGAATGCATTTCTTTCTGTTCACATAAAAAAAAAAATCAAACTGTATGAAAATGCAAAGAAAAAATGGCTGGGTTGATACACACCAAATATTAATAATTTTATCTGTGAGGAGGGTAAACATGATGGGAAGGTATGAAACAGAGTAAAAGAAAATTTTCACATTGCATCACTCTTTTGTTTTAATCTTGTATAGTTACAATGCATTCATGTGGTTTTTATAGATTTAAAAAACAACTATAAAAAGAGTACCTAAGAATATGTTTACCTAATTGCACAAAATAATAGTAGGCATAAAAGCTGACAGTTTGAATAATTAATAATTAATTACCAATTCATGCAACAAATATCTACCAGCATAGTCTTGTACTAAAGACAAAGTTGAGCAGTAGGAATATAAGGATAAGACAAAGCCCTATCTTCAAAGTTATGCCATAATCATCAGGGGCCCAGAAAGGGCTTGAACCACAATGTGACAATTTCTACAATACAGGTCCGCAGGATGTCACTTTCCCTTTTTTTTTTTTTTTTTTTTTTAGTTAATAGTAATACTCCCAACAGATAATAGGGCACGAGAGTGGGAAGGAATTTCACATAATGGGCAGTCACTCTGACATGAGATCATGGGCTCTGCTGTGCCAGTGTTTGCTATTGATTCTCACCTCCACCCCTCACTTAAAAGCTGTGCAACCTTTAGCTAAGTGACTTAACTCCTCTTCACCTCTACATCTCAGCTATAACATGGCTATAATAACCTACATCCATTCCAAGGGTTTACTGAGAAGATTGAACAACGCCATTCATAAAAGCCTCCATATAGTACCTGGAACATATGTTTAGTAAATATTTGTTACTCTTCTGTTTGTTATCTTTAAAGAAGCCAAAGACAGCATGCTATGCTTAGAAAACTGAAAGAAGGTTGATACAGATTGGTAGCAAAACTATGAAAGTTTACTAGAAAACAGTGAAATAAGATAACCTTTAACTCCAAGTAAGTGCTGGGCATTTGCCTGTAGAAATCTGATTTTATATTTATTCACTTGCATATCAACAGGGAAATTATCTCATTATCAATAAAACAAATTTTAATATATATTCAATGGGAATTGAATATTTTCCTGGTGAATGTGTATAAATGATAATGAAATTATTTACTTCAAACATTTAAGACTTCCAAAATTGAAATTGAAAGCAATGTTCTATCTTAGTCAACAAGGAATTTAATTTTTGAAAAAAAAATAATTCATCCACCCAAATCAAATAAAGAATTTCATTAAAAAATAATTTAATGCAGCTAAGTCAAAGATCCCTTCCTTTACATTTTCATCTGCCCTCCATCTTAAGGACATCATTACATATTTGCTTCCTCACCATCATTTCAAACCTGTAAGAATTCACATGAACTACCATTTCACACCCCATCAGTCTTTCTATATTGCTTGGATTTTTCATTATAATAAATACTATTACTGCTGATATTATGTATATATATGCATGCATGCATTGGGCTCCGCAGCCAGACTACACAGACAAAACCCTGGTCCTGTCAATTACTAGCTGTGTGACTTTAGGCAAGTTACTTAACCTCGCTAAGCCTCAGTTTCCGTACCTATAAAATGAGACTAATAATAATTAATAATTAATAATAATAATACATATCTACATATCTCACAAGGTTGTTGTGAGAATTAAACAAATTGCTGTATGTAGAACAGTGTCTGGAACCTTTTAAGTGTTTAATTAGCTTAAAACACTTAAAAATTAAGTGCTTAATTAAGTGTTAATTAGGTGGGATTAGTTCTCTTCTTGTTCCCAAACCCTTCCTTGTGGTGTTCTTAACATAATTCTGTTTCCTGCTTCTCTCTCAATGCAAGGTTACATTAAGTACTCTCTCTTATTGTTTTTCTGCCCTTTTTAAACTTTATGTTGGGGCACCTGGGTGGCTCAGTTGGCTAAGCATCCAACTCTTGATTTCAGCTCATGACATCAAGCCCCATGTCAGGCTCTGAGCTGACAGCGTGGAGCTTGCTTGGGATTCTCTCTCTCCCTCTCTCTCTCTCTCCCCCTATCCAATTCAGGTGTGTGTGCTCAAACTCTCTCTCTCTCAAAATGAGTAAATAAATGTCAAGAAAGAAAATATTTAAACTTCTATGTCAAAATAATCTTTATGTCATACTCAATACTTTATTTGAAGTCTTAATATCTTACTGTAGAGTAAAAGCTACATCTCAATCCCTATCTCCACCCATTGCTATCTTGGTGGGCCTTCTTCTAGCACTATTATTTCTCATTTTTTGCCCAATAATATCAGATTATTAAAATTAAAACTGTACTTGGATGTGAAACAATTCAAATATTAAAAGGACTGAGTTTATTTTCCTATTTAATTTCAACATTGAGTATAGCTTGGGTTTATAATCAACATTATTTTAAGTAAATAAGTATTTAATGACTATTTGAAGGAATAACTCATTTTAACATTATAAATCTAATTATGACACTAATGTAAATATTACTATAACTAGTACAACTAAAGGCTTCTGCTATAAGATTGATATACATTTTGTCCAGAACAGCTTTACTCTGTGGGATATTTATTTCTGTCTTATAGCACAAGCTTTCATAATGAATCACATTCAAAAAACATTAAAAAAAGATATATGAGTATATGTTAGGAAAAAAATTGCTGATGCTTGAAGGTATTTTCCATCAAAAATTAAATATGGCACAATGGTCATTTTGTAGAGTTCATTAATGAAATTGGGAAGGGATTATTAATCTCTAGTGTTAAATTGAACTTACAGTGAAAATTGATCAAGCTTCTCCTGACTCAGAAATACCCTATGGCTACTATTGATCAAAAGTTTGGGACCCTGAATATAATTCATATCCAAATACAAAAATGGGAGATAGAAATTGTTCTTAAAAGGTTTCTTATCAAAACCTATCGCATTTAGCTTACTAGAGGAAGTCTTATGAGCATTAACTTTATTGTGAAGATCCACTGGAAAACATACCTGGCTAGGCTGAAGGCATCGTCGATCAAACCTGCTCTGTTACTGACAGAGAGAACCTAGGAGGTCAACCAGAAAAGGAAAAAAAAAAAAAAAGGGAATCACTTAGAATTAAAACAGCAGGTGTTCACATATCAAAACAGATCTTTGATGAATAAATCCAGTTTACCTCATGGTTCCTGATTAATTGATCAATTAATAATCTCCAATTCCTTAAATCATAGTTGACTCTAAAATAGCCAGTTTGATTGATGTTCCCCAGCAACCAGCTTCCTTTGTCCAAAGTTATTCTGTGGTGCTCTGAAAACAGCATTTTGGGGGGTAAAAGAGATTTTAAAATTATGGGTTAAAATGATATGAAGCATATTTTCTAAATAGCAGATACTACATTACCAATAATTAAAAGAGAACACCATCATAAATACTTAATTGAAATCTACTCTTTAATCAATTAATCACTATATCTAGAATTTACTAGAAAACCTTTAGTTGGTTACTCATTATTACCTCAATTAATTGTTTTCTTATAATTAACATTTTTGTTCTTGATAAAACCCCATTACCTATACACAGTGTTCTTCTCAAGATAAATGTAACCAAGAAATCTGCCAATGTACTCATGTGGCTTCTAGGTAGATTGTATATAAATATGTGACTAGAATAAAAGAAAACACTTTAGGTGCATATTCCACTTATTTTATTCAGTAAGAAAGTGATTAAAACAACAGGGCTCATTTATTTTAAAGTCACTATTGTTCCTTGTCTTTTTTCTTGGGCTTTCTTGGAGGTACCAATAAATAAATAACAGACTTTCCAGTATCATCAATAATGTTGGGAAAAGGAACCTCATTTGCTTAAGAATCTAATATTTCTATACATAATTAGAACAAAGATAATAAATTCTGTTTATTGGAATCACTTTGGAAAATGGTAACTTGTTCATATTCCCCAGCTAATTCAATTAAGGGAAGCCCATGAAAACAATCTTATAACTTAAATATTTAACTCCTTCAAATATGGTACAGATAGTGAACTCTGTTCACTTTGATGTCAGCTTCTATTGACTTCACAGAAGCATAGTTTACAATTCTAATCATTTTGTCGATGTCCTCAGGACTCATGTTTCATAGAAGTTACATAATGTATTAAGTTTACTTAAAATTTGTAATTTGTACGTACACACACACACACACACACACCCCACACACACACATAATGGTCTATCTAATTTCCACAGTGACTCCAAACCAGAAAATGCATCCCAGAAACCATTTGTGTCAGTTCTGAGTAAGATGCATAATTTCTGATTTTCATTTTGTTATCAAGGTTTTTACACGTCAGCCTACAAAACAGGTTTTCTTTTTCTTTCTTTTTTTTTTAAACACTGAATTTATATTCTCTCTCAACTAGAATCCACAAAGGAAGAGGTTGTGACCCCAAAATTATTGGCTGAACGTTAATGATTATTAATTGCTCAGGTCTAGAATGGGGTGGGCTCATTAATCTAAAGCATGCTACGTTCTGCCAATTTTTATAAATGTAAAGTAAAACCAAAAATGTATATTGAATAGAAAAATCTAATATTTAATGTTTCAAATAGCACTTCAGCTTTCCTGCCACTTTTATAAATAGCATCTGTTGGAACAGATAAAGAAATGAGTCTCAGACAGGTTAATCGAATTGTCCAAGAAAACTGGAAATGCTCCATCTCAGGTCTTCTGACTTTGGTGTCCTTTTTACTACATCATATTCTATGGATACAAGATGGTATAACACTTTTACTGTAATATGATATATACTTTTCACATTCTTATATTGATTTGAAAAGTAGGGACATAGCATTGGAAACAAGAATTAGAACAGGAGCAAGACAGTTAGATTTTTGTTCCAGTTCTCCTAGACATAAATGTTTGAGCTCAGGCCACTGAAAATAACCTAAGAGCTAAGTAATAGAATTTAAGGTCTCTTCCAATTCTGTGGCTCAATGCAAAAAGGAACTATTTTCCTTAATTTGAAATTTTACCCAGCTTAATCTATGCTATTTTTAAAAAAATTAATCTATCAGCTATTTCTCTAAAATATTAATAGTTCCCCAACCATCTGATACTTTGTTTTTGCATTTTTTCAAAACTTTAATATGCTTATCCACACAATTCCTATGAAGCTTCAGAATGTCACCCCACTTTACAGATATAAAAATAAAAACAAATAATTAACAAAAGATATGGCCTAACCTTATGAAGAGAGATTTCAATTAATCATGTCAGAATTCAGTGAAAAAAATTAAGATTGAAATACTGAGGATATTGTTTCTCTTAAGTAATCATAACTCTGTCTTCAAGAATACTAGGATTGTATAACAACACATATTTAAATTGTGATTAAATTCATGGGTTAAGAGCAAATTTGATCATTAACATCTAAAAAGTCATTACTTTTTGAAGAAATTACAATATTAAAGAAACAAGTTTAAAAAATAATCAAATTTAACACATGAATACATAATTCAGGTTTTGACAATTCTGAATCAATTATGGATTCCTATGATGTGAAATCTGTTTTATAAAGTTATCTCTTGTTCACATTTTGGATCGGAATTTAATCTCATGTGATATGCTTGGCTCTAAATGGGTAATGGGTATTAGGAGGGTACATGTTTTGATAAGCACTGGGTATTGTATATAACTCATGAATCACTAAATTCTACTCCTGAAACTAATATTACACTATATGTTAACTAATTGGAATTTAAATAAAAACTTGAAACTACAAAAAATTAAAAATTTTTAAAAATAAATGTATTGAATAAGTTATAAGTAAATAAGCTTATTGAACAAACAACTTACAGGGAGAAGAGAGACAAATTAAAATAGGAAAACAATCCCTACACCTTTTATGTCATCTGATGAGAATAAAAAAGGCAGCATCTATTGTTTTTACGTATGCTATTATTAAATTGATAACTAAAACCTGAAGGTTATTACTGTTCATGAATATTTTTATGCCTTTCTTATAAATGAAATCTTTGGAGAAATGATTCCCTGAAAGATTTTGTAATAGATTTTTAAATGTCTTTTTCATTCTAGTTAATTATATCTTTAAAATGTTCTTCAAATTAACTAATGGCAAGCAATGAATTTTAAAGAGATCTTTCCCAATGGCCTAATGAGGTGTGTATGGTATGTGATGAGTACCAAAATAAAAAGTATGGAAATTATATTTGAATGTTAGTAATAACAATCTAGAATTATATTTAGAATGTATCCAAAATGGCACAAAATTTAGATTATATCAAGGCACAGAGTAGTTGAAATTTTATAGTATTCTGTTTTTATATTCTATACGTTCAGAATAAAAAGAGGAAGATTAAGCTTTTCTACTCAGTTTTGGCTGGTTACAGAAAAATCAGAATTTAAATCTAAGAAAAAGTCAGCCAAAGTAACAAGGGTATTAGTGTAAAACAAACTCAGGTATAGCAAAACATACTGTCTTTTTCACTGGACTTGTGTGAGAATCGAATTAGAAAATACCCTGTAGAACCTATAAAGAACCATGTGTGTGAACACAAAGGCAATGTGTTGAGGATTTGGCACATCAGCTAAGCAATCTATGTGTTTTAAAATCCTGTGTGTGTGTGTGTGTGTGTGTGTGTGTGTGTGTGTGTGTGTGTGTGTAGTTTAGAGGCAATAATTTAGAAAAGAAAACGAAGGTCCTAAGACAATTTGGGCAAATTATTTCTCAAGCCTTAACTTCCTCATATAAAATGGGGATAAAAATAACTCATTCTAAAGGCTTGCGAATCTTATATAAACCAATGATTAAGGCAAACACTACATCATTATACTATTTTTAATATTTACTTGTAATTTCAGAATCAATTTCCCTTTTATTTTGAATCTTTTCTAACATTTGGCATTAAATTTATTTCCTTCCATTACATATTAATTGTCAATCCATATCCAAGGTGCTACATTTATAAATGTCTATATTCTCAGTATTTCAACATTAAAATCAAAAGACATAAATCCTTTACCTGCTTTCAATTATTTAAAAAATTGGTTTTAAAACTATTCTTAGGCTAAAATGAACTATGCCTTAACTTGGAATCAATTAGGTAATCATCTAAAGGGTTTAAAAAATTGAGGTGTCAAGAATATATATGTTTCAAATCAAATTTATACGTTAATTATTTACCAATGACTGTGCCTTAGTACCTCCTGAGATCAAATCTATGTTACTGACAATGAAAAATATTAAAACATTGATCTTATTGTTATAATTAAAAGGTGGACTTTTAAGATGCATTTTGATAAGAATTGACCAAAATAGTTTTTTAATGTTTTTATGGAAAAACATTATTATTGATACTAGTTGACTATATTTTGAAAAACAAGAGAGAGAAGTCATAACATATAAAAGGACACAAGAGTTAACAATCTGCCCCCCCCCCAATTTGTACATTGTGTCAGTTTTTATTTGTCATCAGAATAAAGGACTTTAAGACAAAACCAAATATAGTCAGAATGAGACTCAACAGGGAAAACAGAATGGTTGTTTTTCTTTTAGGTCCTGCTTGGAAGCTTCTTCCAGATTTATGGATTTATAAAGTTTTCAAGGAACATTTACTTGGGATGGGCATTCCCCACAAAGGCGTGAGCATTTCAATTGGGACAATGTTTCATCAACCTGAAGATTCTGCTGTGATTTAATGAAAACTGACACATTATACTCTGTAGATTGCATACTGTACAACTTTGGGGAGAGGAAGTGTGCCATCAGTATGAGAGTCAATGTAAATATCATCTCCCAGAGTTATGCACTGCGCATACTATATAGTGTGTGTAACAGCCATGTGGATTAATATAGGTGACATTTTAGGCAAATGTACACTTTGAAACATCATGTTATTATTATTCCTGATTAATAATGAAAGACTATAAGTGGAAACAACTTCTCAAATACACCTGTGGTTATTAGTCAAGAAAAGCTGTGACCCTATTCTGGGTACTCTGTACGAAACCAGAGGTTATCATGAATGACGGCATGCAAATAACTGGGGAGTTAGAGGAAATGGACCTTTGAGGAAGTATCCAAGAAGAATCAGACTTGCCCTGAATCCCAACACTGCCTAAAAGTTTTGGTCTGATCCTGACATTTGATCAGTATCTCTGCACTCTTCCAATTGTCCCATTTCCATTGGACCTTCCAATGGGAAATGTTTTACTTGGTTTCTGAAAACTGTTCTATTTCATGTCCCTAGCAATCCTATGTAGGGATGACTTTATTCTAACAGTTAAATTGTTAGGTTAATGACTCACTGTTTTCACTCATCATTTCATCACAAATTATGTAGATAGATAAAACAATCACATGAAAGTAAAAAAGAAGTAAAATGATAAATAATATAGTGTGAATTCAAAATCATGGTATGAATGCTAAGTCTAAGAAATGAGAATAGAATAGAATAAGCAATTTAAAAGTAGAAACACCAAATTTTAAAGTAAGCATTTCAATTCATCACTATATTACTTATGAATCTTTTATACATGATATATATAAATAAAAACACATTATTATAATATGTGATTATGTGTTAAAATATAATAGCACGAAAATTTGAATAAAAATTCAACTGGAAATACAAGGATTTACATTTCTGGTAAGTAGATTAGATTTTTCTGTAAGAACTTTTTCTTGTATATATGGATTTTGAGCACTCACATCTCCCTTATAATAGCAAGACTTAGGGGGCAGAAACAATGTTTACTTTTTATTTATTTATGTATTTATTTATACCTCACTTATTGCAAAAAAAAAAAAAAGATTTGTGGCTCCTTATACAGTGGTTATGAAATCAATTAGCAGAACACAAAGAAATAAGAAAAACAAAGTGTGGACATACTTGACCATTTAAATCTAAATGAAATGTTGCATAAAAGATAATAATTGCCTTTTTTATTCAATTCAATAGAAAACAGAAATTAAAGAGACCTGTTTCACATCTAGCATGAAAGATTTAGATTGGATTCAAGAAATAGCTTTTTGGCAGTGAATTGAAATAGGTTACTATCTTATTTGAAGATATTTAGAAACAGAATAGAATCTCATCTTTCTCTGCTCCTTGAGAGTTAACCCTAGTTTAGGGGACACTTTAATGACCTATCAAGACCCCTCCTCTCTGTCCCTATAATTATCTGATTTTACGGAGTATATCACCTTGCCCATTCTTTAAAGAGCCAGTAAAGACAAGATAGCAGAAAAATGGAATTTAAAATGTGTCCTGTGTTTCATTATTTGGTATACTGTTCTATTGGGAGTTATGATTCTAATGTAATTACATTTGGGATTATAAAATAATACAGTTTAAGACAGCCAAAATTAGTACTACAAATGCTTGGTTTAAAATTTTCTCTTTACTTTGAATGACATAAATAAATTTAATAATTATATAGGCAGATTAAAATTAGACTATGTACAAACTATACTATATTATACTTAATTTTATAGAGGTAATTATCATTCTTCTATATTTTCTTTTTAATTTGTCTTTATTCACATTTTTACAACAGCTGAAACCAGAGGTTAAGTTGTTAAACAATTATCTGAAACCAAATAGTTCCTGAGGAGAAAAAATATATTTTACCTGTTTTGTTAGACACCCAAATAATTGCTTCTGAAGACACATGGCTTCTATTTCCTACCACAATAGTTAATGGAATCTGCCACAAGTAACTGCAAAATAAAATAGAAACTTTAAGAATAAAAAAAGGTTATAACAAATAAACAAACAACATTTGCTATGCACCTTCTGCATGATTTTTATTACTCTTTAGGGGCACTAAAAAAAATTCCCCAGTCACAAAACTAAGGAAGATGAATTCACTTCTTCAAAGCCATTACACAGACTTAGCCTGTAAGTGTTTGAATTTCAATACAGAAGGGGGACTTTCAACAAAACAATTTATCTTGCAAACAAAACAAAACAAAACAAAACAAAATGATTTGCATTTTGCATTAGGAATAAAAAGTAGCTAAATCAATAAATCAGAGCCATAACAAATTGATTAAAATCTCAAAACAACTCTTTTCCTTTCATTTCTATATTAAATTAGTACACATTTCAGTGGCTTCATGCATTTACATTTCAACATTATCTTTATTTATTCAGATAACTATCCTAAAAAGTACTATTATTACATTTTACAGAAAGGTTAATTAATACAGCACACTTAAAGTTGCTCAGCAAAGTAGGAATGAAAAAAGAAACTAATCAGATGTCCCTAAAATCTAGATCAATACAAAGAACACATAGGACACACTTAATGTTCTGTTTTGTGAAATGAAATTTCCAAATTGATGTATAAAATCATCAACCAATGTGCAGGGTTCAGTCATGAGTCTCAGCGATTAAGGGAAGAATTTTCTAGGATTTGATGTTTTATGGGATAAAAATTGAAGCCTATTCTTGTACATGAAGTAGTATCAATTTAATCTCAAGTGACTAGCCAGAGATAAGCTGGATGGTCTTAAAATAAGTTCAGTGTTGACCTACCATTGCACCATTAAGAACAGGGGTAGCCAATAATATCTAGTATGTGAAAAATATTTGTGATTTTATGGAAAAGATACTATATGAGCTCTGTAATTTAGAGAGTGGACAGAGAATTGAGAATTTTCAGGAACCATATCCAGGGTTATATAATTTAAAAATATAATGAATATGTTTTGGGGGGGATGGGAAAAGAGGACATCTCCTCTCATTCTGTCGTATGGAATTTGATTATGTTATAATTTCATGTTTCCCACTTACAATAAGCAGAATTCAGTAATACTAAAAAAATATAAATGGAAGATTGGCAGAAATTCACAATTTTATACGAATTGCCATCTATAATATGAAAAGTTAAAATAATATGTTTAAAATTCTAAATTTTAAAAGTATATGCTGTATGTAGCCAGAGAAACATTTTTGAGTGCCAACTATATGGAGACACTATGTTGTACTACAATGGAATCTACACAGTTGGTCAGGAAATAAACACACCTATAGTAGCCAAAAGTATTGTTTTCAAAGTACAAGTAAATGAACACAACCCATGTAAGCTCTTTATCAAATACCTCCAAGGTCGTAATATAATACTAAGAATATGACAAATATTTAATAACGGTATTACTGTGAGAAAGACAAAGAGAATTGATATTTATTTATTTAACAGCAGATCTTTAAAAATAATAACTCTTTTGTGATTAATCAAAAGCATTAGTTAAGAGAGAATAGTGCTTGATTGTGCATCTGATTCTCAAAGTAAACTATGAGCTCATATTTGTGTACCAAAGATTTTTAAAAAGCCTAGAAATGGAAGGCATTCCATAAATTGCTGTTGAATTGGATCACATGGGATTAGACCAAAGTAAAATAAAAGGGGCCAAATCATTCTATGGGCAAGACAGAGATTAACTTTATGAACTTGACTTTTTGGTATGCATCTTCCACATGGAGTTGGGTCAACTAAATTGTGAAGCCAAATAAGTATCAGTTAAAGGGCAAGAAATATGTAAAACTGAAGATGTTTAAAAATCCTCAAGGATAAATATATCTTTTTTAATCATGATCATGGAATGTGAATGAAACACTATTTTCCCTTATATAAAAAAATATAATTCTGCATCTAGTTAGACTCTATTCTTCTAAATAGTGAAGCTAGAAATTATACTAAAATTTCTATGGCATGCTTCAATATTTGAATTTCAGCAAAAGTCTCTAAAGTACAGAAAAAGAGATTCATGCCAATACCCACATGTTGTTTACAGTCAATGGCACATACATATAGGAAACTTCCTAAACGGCACATAGCTGTTCAGATGCAAAAGAGTTAACTATAAGGTACTGGGATACAAACATTCGGGCATTTTGTAAAACTTTTGAAACAGTCTTCTATATTTTTTCTAAGAATGCTTTTGCCTTCTGTGTGTCTGCATGTATGTACGATTGTGCATGCACACAGTGAAAATCTATATATTGTCACAGAAACAAAATAAAAATTACAAAATACCAAGCATATCTAAAATTTGTATTCATTTCTGAACTGCTATCCAATGAATCCTATGTGTTATTTTTCATAACTTTCCAAACAACACATATTTGATCTTTTCACAAATTTCATTTCAAAAATCAAAGAAAGCGTGGCAATTAGGTTGCTTTACGGTTATAACTTAAAAGGGTGGAAGACACTAAACACTGTTGAGTGAAGTGTGGTGTGGTATAAAGGAAATTTCACCCTACAGTAGGTTATGTTTGAAAAAAGACTAGAAAAAAGAATTTGTGAAATTAGATTGTGTCCCAGCCACCTAAGTTTTCATTTTAGCCATCTCGTTTTAAGCAGAAAAATAACAAAAACAAAAACATACACAAAATGCATTTCAATAGACCTCAAAGATATTTTTTCTTTAATATTCCCTGGGACTACCTCTCTTCATAGTTCACATTTTTTTAATGAAACAATATTTATCCTAATAACCACATTAAGGTAGACAATAATAGGTACTTATTTTAGTGTGAGAAATCTTTTTTAAAAATGGTACCAATATTAGGAAAGCATTAATGTAGACACCATACACCCTTGAGAGAGTGCTGTCATTGGGTCAATAGCAAAAGAAAATACGAGTGTGGAGGTAAATATAATTCTCTGTAGCACGGGACTCTGAGAAGCTCCATAAGTATATGAGGAGATATTACTTAAGGTTGCAATATATTAACTTCATAAAGAAAAAAATAAACTACACAAATTCAGAACTCCCAAAGTGCATAAATTCTAGCAAATATTTAATTCACTTTTATATGTCATCAAACTTTATGCAATTATTAGTGATGTAAAGATCTTTCTGTGCTACAAATATAATTATTATTACACTAAAAATGTTTGGGAATGTTGTAGTGATGTTCTAGTATGCTTTAAAAAATTCAAGACAAACAATTGAGTATACTGGCTCAGAAAATGTCCACAATTTATGGGGTTTCTTGTATCGTGGGCACTGTATTTTACTGGATCAACAGCTTGCATTGTTTAATAAAGATGTAGATAGGCTATATACAAAAGACAGATAGAATTAGTTTTGAAGCTCTGACCACAGGTTAGAGTGAATAAAATGATCAATAATATACAATTGAATACTAAATTTTTAACTGCAAGCTCTGTTATTTCAAAATAGATAGAAAATAATTTTCAAGATTAAAGGGACTCCATGCATTATCTTACTCTTAATATTTTACATGCCAAGTTCTCAGGGTTCAAAATTATCCATATGATTTTATAACTCTAGCAAAAGCAAGGCTCTATAGAGCTGATGTACTTATACAGCCTGGGAGAAATTCTTCCTTTAAAGAGTCAGACCCATAGCTGATACATCTGATGCATGTTATAGGCTGACAGAGTATTTTTGTTCAAAATTTGTTCTGTCATTTGCGGGTCCTTTATGTTTTTCTGCATCAGTGATGTTTGTGTCAGACTGATCATTCTCAAAGGCATGGCCTAAATCTCTCTAACTTTGCCACAGTCAAGTAGTTTTTATGTACTTCCTGGCAAGGCCAGGGTTGATGCCTAAGCAGGTTTAGCCCAGGGCCAGAGAGGGTGGAGGACCGACCAAAAGCAGCATTTGGCAGCTGGGCGGATCCGGCTGAGTAAAGAGGCGTTGACAGAGTCAGGCCGCCCTGACAGTGTGGCAGGGTACTACTGTACTGAAACAGTTGGGCTGCAAGGGCAGTTTGGTGAAGGCCAAAATATATGCCGACCAGGACATTTAAGACCATGCTTTCCTGAGTGACATTCCACATTTAGTCACCAGAAAACATTCATGAATTTCTTTATCACTCCTACGTATAGCCCATCTTGGAACTAACCTGCCTGGGAATGATTTCTATTCCTTTTGGAAATTAAAACAAAAACAAAAACAAAAAATAATTCATGCCTCACACCTCTTAGGTATTGGTGGATGGTAAAGTCAGGGTTCTAATATCCCAGGGTAATGGGAGTCAGAATGGCCAACCTCATCCAAGCACTTCACTTCATTTATTAATTTTAAACCCCATCCCTTCTGTCTCCCCCCCTTCAATCTTGTCTCAGGGCACCTTTTAAAAAATGAAATGAACTGATTTAAGTTCTATTATCTTTCCTTGGCTTAGCTTTTAATAAGACACAAAACAATACGAAAATACAAAGTAGAAGAGGAAGAAGCACTGTGTGCTGTTTTCAGTAATTAAATAAGCATTTGAAAAGAAAGTTTAACAACAAATAAAAATTCTATGTATGTTGTGTGTTCAGTGGTTTCAAACACTGAAAATGAGGGAAGAGAACATATTTAGATGCTAAGTAGCATTGATACTTAGACCACTTAAAGATGGATCTAGTTTGAGTTCCTTTGGCTCAGACACTAGTTAGTCTGGTTGTGGTTTTTAGTTTGTTTTAATTAGTCTTTCTGGATAGTTTCTATTCTCATCTATTTTATAAATCTCAGTTTGCTCCATTCCATTTAATTGACTTCGATGCATCTTAACTTTCTTGAATTTAATTCAACAAACATTTACAGGGGAAAGTAAGAAATCACATATCTTTCTAAATCACCATGATAATTTAAACTCTGTCTTCTTAAACAAAATAATTTTGGTATGCTGTCATTTTGATGGTTAAAATATCTGGAAATGAGAGTAAAAGAGGAATCAAAATGAAAACCCCACATGTAAATAAAGAAATGAAAACTATATTTCACTTACATTTTATAATTGTGGTAAGCATTTCTTTTTAAAATGTTAAAAAACCCACAGCGAAACATACTAATAAAAGCAATTGTTTTTTTCATGTAAAGGAGTGTTGTACCTGGTATTCTGAAGTTCAAGTGCTTTAGTTTTAGCACGGATGTCATAAATAAAATGTTGTTGGGTAATTATTATTCTATTTTCTGCTGTTGTATTTCCCAAGATGGTGATAACAGGATAACCCATCTGGAGTGTCCACTGATCCATTACTTCTTGTATATTTACATATTTTCCATTCCTTTTTAAAGCCTTTATAACCAAAATTGCATAAATTAGTTTTATAAACATGAATTATAAACATAATTAACAGTGAGCCATTTTTATTTTTACCTTTATGATTTACTTAAGTTTGAAAACATGTAAAATCAGTGAAGCTAATATAATGTGTTAGTAAAGTTAATCTTCTTGCCTTGAGTTAAGCTTTATACATACAGATAAATGAAAGCTTTATTAACATTAAAGTTTTTACTTAATGGAAAACAAAACATAGTTTATTGTTAAAACAAGTACTTGCAGCATCATTAAGTATCCCAAATATGTCTAGCATCAAACTTAAATATTTGTTATTCACCTATAGAAAAAAAACTACTTTAACATCAATATTTCTCTCAAACATAAGGGCCTGACACCATATTAATGTTGTATTTCAGAAGTACTGTCTTGCTGGAAAGTAGGCAAGGTACTTTTTACTACCATTTATGGTTTAAGTAATTTTAAATCCCATTATTTTTATAATATAATGTATCAAAATTAAAATGATAAAGCAATATGGGGAAAATGGAAATATAAAAAGTAAAACAACTGTCAGTGCCAATAAAAATTATGAATGGTTTATAAACTCAATTCAAATATTCAAGAAGAGGTTTTGGTATTTGAGCTTCCTATACTTTACCTCTGATAGTGTATTCCAGAGATCATTTCTGGCTGCATTGCCATACTTATGAATGGTTAAATAATCCTACAAAGAATATAAAATTGTAATTACAATTCGAAGGCTGAGCAATTTCCCGTAAACACGCTTATTTCTCAATTCAATTAACCATTTCTATTTGTTAGACTTGCATTAGTACAAAGGCAAAGAGAAAGGCATGGGAAATGATGAAGAATCCCATTTTAAAATATCCCAAAGAGATTTAACTATAACATATCTCTGGATCAAGTCACCAAACAATACTGCCATCTTAAAAATTATCTTCATAGCCATAATCACTTCTTATGGATTCCCAGGGTCAAAGGCCTTTCTCTAATCTACCAAATAAACCTCGGGCAATTTTAAAGAAACTATCTCTGCATTGAAATATTTAGAAGACACTTCCCCATCAGGACTTCCTGTTGAAATGTTGGGGGAAAAAAAAAAGAACTGTCTTATGGAAAAGAAAAAATAACAGCAGAAGCCTGACTGATATACGCTGATGTGAAGACAAGTTGCTTTGCTGAAAGAGTGAGTGATGACCGTCTCCAAAACACGTCCAGCTCCCTAGTCTCTCTGCAAAGGGCAGGCTGTCTCATACAAAAAATGATACACACTTATTTCCATGAGTTTGAAACATATATTAATATTTAATAAGAAATAGTCAATCCCACACTTAATATTTTTGAGCGTAGGACTTCTCATTTCCCAGTTTCCATCATTAGTAGTTAAATCTACACATTTTCTATCTACTTCATGCCTGTTCCCTTCTACGAAGCATGGTTTATGTCACTCTGAATACGTTATTTAGTTATGACTAACTGGCGTTATTCTTTTCCTGAATCCAAAGCAGCAAAAATGAATAGAAAATAGTATTTTATATTATAAAACAGAGGGGCCCTGCCATTAGAAATTCCATCATCTCTACAACATGTAGGTAGCAGACAAAATCCTAATTTACATCACAGTACTGAAAATGAGAAAAAAGAACTTGCTGACTCTTTTCAGTACTTTACATAGAGTGGAATACTTTGGGGATAATTAAACTTGGGGAAGAAATTTTTCTGAAATACAAATCGTAGCACCTGTGACAGATTCAGCTTTGTTGGCAACTCACAGCACAGCAAATGGCAACTCCCACTTAATCAGACTCTAAAGATGCAGTGCCCAACACGAACTTAGCAACCACAAATCCATCACCGTCATCAGGTGTTATGAATAACTTTATTGAAAAAAATGCAACCCTGAATAACCAATCTGAATTCCACTTTGGCTTTGAATATGCCATATGAGTCATTTTCCATTAGAACTCAGGGACCAGGATTTAAATAAATTATTTGAGATTTAACTGTCACAATTATCTTTTATGCTTTTTTAGTACTTAAATGAATAAATTTTGGAACAATGGGAATTATGAAACATAAATTTGAGTTTTATTTTAGTGATGCAATAATAAAATGTATCAAAATAGAACTATTTATTTCTTGGATTTGGCTTATGGATAGTGTTGTTAGGATAATCCCAAAGAGGAAACAAAGGAATACTCCATGGATCTCGAAAGGTCTAATACATAACTACAAGAATCTCTTCACAGACAGACCAACTGTTCATATTATGAGTTGACCTTGACCCAATAGTGATCCTCAACTCAAGTTCTTGGTTCCTCCCCAATTCAGAATAAAGCTCAAATTTACATTTCAAGCAGGCTAAAATGGCAATTATCCAGGCTTAGGAAGCATCTCTGACTTGCTTGCCTCAGAATTCAGGGCAGAAAGCGTCTTCTTGGATTCTCGGCAGTTCCAATCTTCAGGCGTTACTGGAATGCTACATATGTCAACTCTTTTTTCCAAAAAAATAGAAAACCCCAAGTGTTTTCCTTAGTTGTTTTAACCTTCCTCTTGCATGAAAATAGTCATATTTTAAATTAAGGAAATTTTGTTTTGTCCTTGTCAAATTACAAAGAAAATTACAGAATCGTAAATGTGGTTGTTGTTTTTGTTTTGTTCTTGGTTTTTTTTTGATGATCAATCATTTCTTTATCAATTCATTCCACAAAACATAAGGTGTACTTCTCAAATGCTGGTAGCTTTCATGTGCTGGGGAAACAGTGGTGGAGAAAAGGTTACTGAATACAATGGCAGATACTCAGATGTGATTTGGGGAAGACAGTTTCTGTGACTGAAACTGTAGGAGTCTTGGTACAAAAACTACCTGACAAGATGAATTCAAACATTTGGTATGCAATTAAATAAGAAGATTTTAAGTTCCTTTCAAATCTACAAGTTGATGAATATGAAGATTGCTGGAGTTACAAATATGAAATGGAAATTGATGTTTATAGGTATGTGTATGAAAGTCAATCTGCAATAGGCTTGACATTATGATACAAAGTAGGAAAGGGTTTTAATATTAACTGTGAAAGGAACTGAGGGTTCTCAGAAATAGTAGAGTTGTTGAAAAGAACAAAGATAACTGCTAGAATATGCTTAGGGGACAAAACTGATTAAAAGGTAAAAGCCCATTTAGCAAAAGTATATTCTGATACATAAAGTGCAAGAATGGAAGTCTGACTATCTTTGTTCAAGTCCACACCCCAACACTCCCTAGCTACATGATTTGGCAAGTTGCTTAACCTCTCCGTGCCTATCTTCACACCTATAAAATGGGGATAATAGAAGCCCTTGTTTCATAGGGTTATTCTAGGAATAAATGTTTTAATATCTGTACAGAATTAGTAAAGAGTGTCTAGAATGCAGTTAAGTACTCAGTAGAAATAAGCTGCCATAATCTTTGTAATCATTTCAGCCTACTGGCTGGAAACAGAGTAACTGAAGGAAAAGCATCACTGACGGTAATAACCAAAGAACAGAGCAATGAAAACAATAATATTTGCCTCCTTTTTATAGTGCTGTGTGAATTGCTTTATATTTTATCGCATTCAATCCCATGACATTTATGGGGTAAATATCATCTTCATCATCTAATAAATCAGAACAGTGGAACTCAGAGACTCCAGCCCACGTCCAAACCCCATACCTGTGCACACAACTGCTGACCCAACCCAATATCTGCTAGATGCTCCACAGATGACTAAGAGCTTCTCAAAGCTGAACTCACTGTCCTCCCCCATATCAGCTCCTTTTGGCAGCCCTTCTCCAGTGACGACCCTTCTATCCACCTCAACCAAGTAATCTTCTTGGATGCCTCTCTCTCCCTTTCCACCACATTCAAGTGATGATCCACGTCCCCACTATTCCCTCAAGGTTCCCCCTTCCTTCCTCCTATTTGACAGTCTCTCTGGATGACTAGCACTGCCACCGTTCCTGCTCTGTTCCCTTCATATCACATCTCTGCCATGCAGCCAGAATAGCTTTCACCAAATGCATACATGGAACCCTGCTACATTCAGAATATAGTCCAAACACCCTAATGGGACTTAAAAATATCCCTCGTGGTCTGGTCTCTCTGTACTTCTGAAATCCTACCTGTTACTTTGTTGCTCTCTGCCTCAACTTAGCTACTTCCTGCTTTCTGCAGATGCCTATTCATACTCTCTCCCTTTTCTAGGTCATTGCACAAGCCCTTCGCTATGTATGCTTTCTCTTTCGCCTACGTCAAGTCAGCTCAATCTCTGGGACTCAGGCTTGATCCATTTTTCTCAGGAATCCTTTCTTGCCCATTCCCACCCCTTCCTAATTCTGAGTTAAGTACCCCTCTTACATTCTCACCCATTGTACCATATAAGAACATCTATCACACTGTGTTCTAATTGCTTGTTCATTAGTTTGACTGCTCATGTACTCTGTAAACTCCATGAGAGTAAGGCCCCTGTTATTCCTGTCTACCACTGCTTAGCCAGCATCTATGTGCCCAGTTAGGGACCCAGCAAACGCTGACTATATTTGTGTGGTTCCTGACTTTCCTTATTCAATATGCCTCCCTGTGAACAACTGACAGTACTGTAAAGAGACATTTCTTATATTCATCAGGTTCCTCCAAAATGTCATATTTAAACACTAACATAGAACATAAGTTATTATTTCAGTGCATATTTGTCAGATATAACTCGCATTGATAGATGGAATTGCATATGATGTCATCAAAAGACTGAACTATTGGGTATGAGACCATCTTTATTTTACTTTTTTTGCTAACAGGTGACATGATCCACAATCTGTCATGCACAAAAGCCAACGGGACTAATAAGTAAATAGGGAGAAAAGTAAAAGGTGAGCTGAGGAAGGAAATCACTATTATCTTTTAATATGTTTACATGGAATAATTGTGCACTCCTAGTAATGAGCCCTTTAGCACATGGAAACAGAGGACAAACTGCACAAAGGATTTATTCCTCAGGACACAGAAAGACAGTTTATTAAAAACCAAAGATATATGGACCGGTTTATATATGTTTAGCTGCAAATTACAAAAAAAAAAAAATCCACCCTAGAATGACCTTTTTAATGACAAGATTTATTCTTTCCTATTATAAGAGAAGGTACCACAGCTGCAGCTCTTTTCCTCCAGAAATTGGCCCCACCTTTACCTGTGTTTTGCCTTCATCCTCAATTTTGCGGTTAGATTGTACAAGTAATCCCAACCATCACATTCAGACATGACATTGCACAGAGGAAACAGAATTTCTTCCTGAGAATCTCTTTTTAAGAATCAGGAAAACTTCTTGGGGTGCCTGACTGGCTCAGTCGCTTAAGCATCTGACTTCATGTCAGCTCAGGTCCCGATCTCACGATTTGTGAGTTTGAGCCCCACGTCGAATCCCTGCTTGGTGTATTCTCCCTCTCTCTCTCTCTCTCTCTGTCTCTCTGTCTCTCTCCCTCCCCAGCTCTCTCTCTCTCTCTCAAAATAAACAAAACCTTAAAAAATAAAATAAATAAAAATAATAATGAAAGCTTCCTCTCCATTCCTGCATCAAACTCTCTGTGATTCCCATTTGTCAGAATCACATCCTGTGCTCTAGTGGAAATGTGCTAATGAAGCTTTAGGGGATATTGCTCTGGGACTGCACAAGGCAGGACCCAGTCCTGTGTTTTCTCCAATGAGATAAGAGAGGCAAGTCTGGGCCTCAGTGACACTGGGAAGTAGGAGCCCTTGTACTTGGAAGACTAGTCTGGGAAATGCCAGGTAAATTCAGGCATTGATTTTTCTGACTATGTGACAAGAGGGTTGAAGCAAGAGTTTGAAATACTGTTCCTTTCTATTAAGAATAATTGTACCTCAAAAATTTGTAGTGGGCATTTGTCATTCTTTGGGCTTTCCAGCATTTAAACACCACGTTTATATAGGGGCAATAACTCACCATGGAATCCTGCAGGAAGGTGAAGGCTCCACCTCCTACTGGCAGTGGAAGGGACAAAATAGTAAATACTCCCTTCCCCATGCTCCCTGGCAGCTAAAGGATGCACGTGTGCCCTGGCCTCAGGCAAGTAGATACTTCATCCCAGGACTGTGAATCCTGCAGGACCAATGCAAAGAAGCAGGAACAGTTGAAAGATGATCCCCTGGGATGGTGACACTGAGGGTCCAGAGGCAGCCATGCTAATGGTAGCAGCTGAACCAGCCATTCCCCTGGCAGGACCTTGGCGAGGTTTCTTAATTTGAGTCCCCTTTAGTTCCTACCAAACATTTTGTAAGCCTGACGCTCCAGCCTTCCCAATGATTCCAAGGGCTACCCCACACCCTTCCAATAAATTCCTTTTTGCCTAACTTAGCCAGAGTTTGTCTCTGTGGCTTGAAACCCCAAACCCTGACTGATACAACACTAATGGGGGATATAATCAAAACAAATCCAAATATCTTAAATTTTCCTGGCAACCTCAGAAAGAAAAGTAGGAACTCTCTCATACAACTTAGGCAAAATGGAAAGCAAAGAACACCTGGTTTTACTGAATAAATCTTCTAGGCTTTCACTGTGTTATAAACAGTAGGTATGAAGGGAAGGAGGTAGATACTTAGGTTAAAAAAGAAAAAAAAGAGGCAGACGAAAAGATTGGAGAAAAAGTATACAAGTTCCACAGACAAAAGTTCACAAGGGAGTAACAACAAAAAATAAAACTAAGCTAAACCATTGACTTAAACAAAGCTTCTAGAGTAGGAGCTTTTAACCTGAGAACCTAAACCTCAAAAATTAAATATTTGTAAGTCTGTGCATTATTAGAGTAGGGTGATTTCAAAGGGAGCCATGGGCAATAAGAAAGCAGATTAGGGGTGCCTGGGTGGCTTAGTCGGTTAAGTGTCTGACTTCAGCTCTGGTCATGATCTCACAGCTCGTGAGTTCAAGCCCCGTGTCATTTTCTGTGCCGACAGCTCAGAGCCTGGAGCCTGCTTCAGATTCTGTATCTCCCTCTCTCTCTGCCCCTCCTCCAACTGTGGTCTGCCTCTCTGTCTCTGTCTCCATCTCTGTCTCTGTCTCTCTCTCAAAAATAAATAAACATTAGAAGAAAGAGAAAGAAAGAAAGAAAGAAAGAAAGAAAGAAAGAAAGAAAGAAAGAAAGAAAGAAAGGAAGGAAGGAAGGAGATTAAAAGCTGCCAGATCATAGCAATGTCATACAAGGATTGGATAAAACCCATTTGAAGCCTGGGCCATGCACTTCAGAGGATGTTTCTACATTCCCTGACCTTGAGAAACAGTAGCAAAGACACCAAACCAGGGACAGATGACCAACTAACACACAAGAAAGCTAGACTACAGATCAAAATATTATTTTGGTTCATAACTGAAAACTGGCTGGAGATTGTGATATTAAGTAAAAATGAGTAGCAAAGCACTGGAAAAGCATTATATGCAAAATAAAAGAATGTTTACATTTTATTCTAGTAGATAAGAACCAAGGATGAAAAGATATGAATAATTATTAAACCTTTATTATTAAATTATAACAAGTTTCTAAGAAGGAAACCCAGGAAAAAAGGAACCACCACAAACTTTTCAAGGTACAGGAATATCTGGCCACCAGACACAGTAAAAAACAAGAGGTATTTAGGAAAGAAAGTTATTTGAACAGGTAGAACAAAATGCCTGAAAATAACATATCACTGTTTACATGCCATTTTGATTTTGATTTGTTTAATGTGTGTTTCACCTAGATTTACTTTTTAGAAGTTACTTACTTAGATATAGGAGCATTCATATATTTTTCTAGGAACAAAAAGGCAACTTACATTATTTTAAAAATCCATATGATATAATATAATATGTAATATATAATATAATATATAATATAATGTAATAATATAATAATAATCCGTATAATTATGTAAAAGCAGTATACTTTTTTAAAGCATTGCAGAATGTACCAGAAAATCAGAAAATTTTAAATCAAAACAACTTGCTGGCACATAAAAGACTTGTTTGTTTGTTTGTCTTCAATTATAGACAATGGCATATTCTCACCTCAGTTTTCTTTTCACAGATCTCTTATTTAGTAATTACATATCATGCCATCAATGCCTCAACATGCAAGAGCATCACCAGAGGTGTAATATTGCCATTGCTGAATTTATACATTCCGGAACAAGCTGACAGGGTCCTACACCTGTTAGCGAAATAATGTGAATGTAAGTCTATAGGGGTGTGCTGGGGTACTGAAAAGTATCCCCACCTCTCACTTCTGCTGCTAGCTTGAAATATTATTGAGACACAAAATGAATCTATTGGTAAAACTGAAGTTTGTGAATTGCTTTTTCTGAATGCCCTGGTAAAGGACTTTGACCACAACAAGCTCACAAAATAGATAAACTATATTCTTACTGGTAAAAATACACTGCCTTTTGTAAATTAAGATGCTCACGGACTATAGGGTTCGTACATGGAGTTCCTCACTTCCACTCCTTTACTCATTCAGACCTAGTGCTGGTGACTAGTTGAGAAAAAAAAAATGCAACTCAATTGATAAAGAAGTGTGTGTGTATTTAGAAAACTAAATAGGAATTCAGGCTGATCCTTATCAGTCATGTGATCTTGAGTAAGGTATCTATTTTCTCTAAACTTTAATTTCTTCGACTGGAAAGGGTAGATAATATAAACTTGAGAAGACTGTGCACAGAAAATGACATAAAACAAGTAAAGCTCTTAGAAAAAATGCCCGCCACATAAGAACCCAAGAAATGTTAGCTATTTTAAGACCAAGCTCAAGGGGTGGGGGTGGGGGACCTAGAGTCAACATCTTCAGCCTCACCTCCAGAAGTCAAAATGTCCTAGTGACTCAAGGGAGGGAAATTATATGGACAACCTGGAAGGAAGGTAGTACTTAAAGGGATTTTTTTTTTAAGTTTATTTATTTATTTTGAGAAAGAGAAAGGGTTAGCAGGGGAGGGGCAGAGAGAGAGAGAGAGAGAGAGAGAGAGAGAGAGAATCCCAAGCAGGCTCCACACCACCAGCGCAGAGTCCGATGCGGGGCTCAAACCCACAAAACCGTGAGGTCATGACCTGAGCCAAAATCAAATGTCAGATGTTTAACCAACTGAGCCATCCAGCTGCCCTAAGGGATTTTTTTTTAAAGTAAAAGTGCATGCTTGCTTCGGCAGCACATATACTAAAAAGTAAAAGTGCAAGAAAAAAATTAAGGCCACAGTTTTTTAGGTTTGAGGAAAGCTTAGAAACCTTTCTCCTCCCAGGTCTGGAAAAAGAAAGAGACCTGGAGGGCTCCTGAGTTGTGCAGTCTAGTGCCCTATTTTTCACCGAGCTCTGCTCAGGTGACAAGCCACTGGTTGCTTGTGACTTGGGGTGGCTCATGAAATAGAAGCACTCATTAGTGTCCCTCGGCACAAAATAGCCATACCTACGTTGGCACTAAAACAGCAAAAACACTAACATTTAGGTGACCACAAAGACAAAGCTTCGGCAAGATATATACCAAACATTCAAGCAACAAATGCTATCTCACTTCTTTCCCATTTACTGATCAACCCACTCCAGGAAACCAGTATGACAGCATATCAGTGTAGAGGAAAACAAAGGGCTCTTCATCATATGCTCTGGACTGAAAAAGTTCCCTGGGATATCCCCATATTAATGGGCATGGCATTAGGAGAATTCAACAAGGACAAATTACATTTCCCATATGCTCCGAAGCACGGGGATTTCTTTCATTCAGTGTTCAGATCATATATACTTGTTAAGACTCTTTATCAATGGCAGGTATTTGTCTATCAGATTCTCTTTTTGTTTCTCCAATTATCCAGCTTATATTTCATAGCTCATCTTAATCATTTTATAGCAAATAGCCTCGTCTCCTTTGCAGCTTTGTCCTTCAAGGACACTAGGTGGTGAAACCCCAATCCTGGATGAATCCAAGTATTTTCCTTCTCCAGGTCTGCATCATGCTGCTAAGCATCATGGGAGAAAATAAGGCAATCAGTTTAGTGTTATTATAAATTCATAATTCCCTAACTCAAATAGGCAATCGATACAACAGCCATGCTGTCCTTCCCTTCCCAATCCTTAATCTTCAAACCTCTCTCTGGCCCACTATTACCTCACTTTCAGCTACTGACCTTGCTGAAAAAACACGGAAAAAATCAAATTCATCAGAATTTCCAAATTCCCAAATTTACTGGAAGTATATCTCCTATCAGACATGAGTTCTTTTACTGTCTTAGGGACTCATGTCCCAGTTATCTCTTACTTCTCTAACATTTATCATGCTCTTCTCATCCTGGCTCCTTCTCTACCAGCCCAACTAGTACAAGAGTCCCCCATCTTTAAAACAAAACAAAAACTTTCCTTAGCCTTATCCCCCTTTAACTACCTACCCTAATTTTCTGATCTCCTTCCTTGGCAAATTTCTTTAAATTTTATTCTACATACACATGTTTCTACTCGGACATTTCCCCTTCACTCTTTAATCCATGCCACGGATATCAATAAATCTGCAAGCTGCCAAAAGAAATACTTTCCAGTCTTTACTCCACCTCTCAGCTGCATTTAACCTCATTGATCATTTTCTGAATCTTGAAATAAGCTTTTTGCTTGACTTGGGGGACACCACACCCTTGGTATTCTGCCTGCCTCTCCGGCTGCTCCATATCAGTCTCTAGCCTGGGCCACTCGTCTTCTCTCAACCTCCAAGGGTTACAGCTCCACAGGGCTTGTTCCCAGGCCTTTAACCCACAAACATTAGGATAATACTTAGGTACCTCTTCTTCCTCACCTCTCATACACATCTTTCATCCAATCTATCCCTTGGTCCACTTATTCTACCTTCAAAAAAACACTTTGGGAGGTGCTTGGGTGGCTCAGTCAGTTAAGTGTCTGACTTTTGATTTCAGCTCAGGTCATGATCTCCTGGTTTGTGAGATTAAGCCCCACATCAGGCTCTGCACTGACAGCATGGAGCCTGCTTGGTATTCTCTTTCCCCCTCCCTGCTGGCGCTCTCTCTCTCTCTCTCTCTCTCAAAACAATTAAATAAACATTTAAAAAAACATTTTGAATCCATCCATGTCTCTGTGTATCTACTGGCTATTTAAGTTGCCATTATCTCTCACCTGAATATTCAAATATCTTCCTAATTTTATTACCTGATTCCTCTCTTGGTATGCAGATTGCCCCAAGCCCAGTGTGTTATTACAAGTTTCCAGATAACTGCTTTAAACACAAATGGAATGCTCTGGTTTCTCTTCAAATTGCATAAATCTTTCACCTTTTAAATACAAACGGAACCACATCACATTCCAGCTTAAAACTGATCCGATCCTTAGCATCCCGCTGCACTCAGGATAAAATCCAACCTCCTCAGCACAGTCTCCTTTGGCACTCTATGATTAGTTCCTGACCTCCTCTCCTACCTTCTCTCTCGTCCTTACTAACTCTGCTCGGACACACCAGTTTCTTTCTTTTCCTTGAACTTAGTTCTCTGCTCCAGCCCCTTGCAGGCCCTTCCATATTTCCAAAATGATCTCCTTCCTCCCCAGCCTTTTCTCACCTTCAGACCTCAGTAGACATTCCTTCTTCTGGAGAAAGAGTTCCTGAACACCAAATCTAAAATTGCCTGACCCATCTGCCCATATGTTCTCTCACAGTGTTCTATTTTTTCCTTCCCAGCATTTCTCACATTTAGTAAATATCTATGTATTTGCTTTTTTTTCCTGCGTAGGGTCAATCTTACCCTGTTATATATGATTCATGAGATCAGGGCCATATCTGCTGTATACAGCATGCTCTGAATTCTTGGTATTTATCGTGGCATCTGACATAGAGTGGGTATATAATAAGTTGGTGTGGAATAAAAGGATAACTGGACACGCCTGATGGGGGAGCAACATGTACAGTGGATATAAAAACTAAGCACAGCTGGAGCAGGAAGTGAAATCACAATTTTGGTTTATTAGCACAAAGCATTAAGAAAAGATTTTAACACTATAATGAGCTATTTCCCTTAAGGGTAAAAAATGATCTGTAAAATAATCGCTGGGAGAGACCTTGAGCAGAAGAGAACAGGTGAATATAAGAGACTGATTGCAAAAGGAAATGAGATTCGGTATGACAAATGAATTCACCATTTCTTTGTGTGCTATATTAGCACACAGCCCTCTCTTCCACAGACAGAAACAAGAGGTAGATCAAATGTTTTTAATGCATTTGAACCTTTTATAACTCATTTCCCAAATATGTAACTTAGGGGAGACCTTTGGCACTCCTCCTAAGCCACTAATTTATAACATGTGCTTTTTCACAATAACATTAAAATATTTAGATATCATGGGGAAAATGAATGTGTAGTAAATATGTTATGGTTCATTATTTTTACTTTATAACCATTTATACAAAATTATGAAAATGAGAGTAAAATTTCAATCTTCAAATGGGTAAAACACATGGATGATTATGTCACCAAAGAATGAAATGCAAGAGAATATATGAAAAGTTTTCAACATCATTTGTGATAAAAATATATACACTGAAATAGCAATTGGGTAATTTTTTACTTAGTAAATTAGTAAGAAAATTATTTTGAAAATAGGATCCAATGCTGTTTGTTCAGTGTATTATAAAAAGAGAACTTTCAAACTTTATGCCTACTCCTACATATTAGCTTAATATTTTAGAAGAAAAATTGATAACATGATTCCAGAAATTGATATGAAGAGACAACCAAAATATAATAGGAAGATCTATAATTTAAAGACCATTATGGTGCTGTTTAACAAAAACTGGAAAGTGATCTAGATGGTCCCAAACAAGGAAAAAGCTAAATTTATTAAAATATATTATGGTACGCCTAATATTAAACTATGTAATAGCATCACTAAGCATTTATAAAAATATGAGTAATAAGAAAAACCATTTTCCAAATTTAGGAGGGTTCTTTTCACAATGACATTGACTACATTGCCAAATATGTAGTTCTAGGCTATTACGTGAAGGTTCTGAAAAGGGCCCATAAAAGAAAAAGAAATGATTGAAGGAAAAGAAAGGAAACTGCTCATGCAAGAGTTAAATAGGTTAGAGGAAAAAAAATGCCTCTAAGGTAAGTTTATTGTATCCTGAACTAGCAATCTGATCAAATGTAGAGTCTTCAAGGACTGAGAGGCATTTTGCAGATAGATGTACCCACGGGTGTGTATATTAAAGACTGGTGTGCATTTACACACATAACAGCATATGAATATACATACTCATCAACAAAATGTGTCTAATAGTTTCACAGATACATTTTAAATAAAGTTATCTTAATTTTTTATGTTTATTTCTGAGAGAGAGAGAGAGAGAGAGAGAGAGAGAGAGAAAGCACAAGCAGGGAAGGGGCAGAGAGAGAAGGAGGCACAGAATACAAAGCAGGCTCTGGGACCTCAGCTGTCATCAAAGAGCCTGACACAGGGCTCCAACTCCCAAACTGTAAGATCGTGACCTGAGCTGATGTTGATGTTTAGCCAGCTGGGCCACCCAGGTGTCCCATAAATAAAGTTATCTTAAATATCACTTTATAAAACCAACTCTTCTTAGCTAAAATATATCTTAAGCCCTTAAATAACAGGTAAGAGAAAACCAATGAATATAACTTTCTAAAACTTCCTGTTGAGCTTCGTAAATGCCTGCAGGATGACCAAACAGAGGTGTATGTCGTTAATAATAAAGGCTTTTTAGTTCATGCTAGATGGTTACAGTGGTCAGTTAACAACATTTAACTCAGAGGCAAAATGACAAGGATTCAATCAGTAGCTGTACATAAATTAATTGAAACAGATGAATAGAGATTATTTCGTACTGACTGAGAAATATGAATAACTATTGCTACTTAATGTTTAAACTATTTGTTTTTTATTGGAGATAGTATTCTTGATTCTCAAATCCATGGAATATTTCCTTATAATTAATTTTTTTCTATCTAACATTCTCATTAATTTTAGCTTTGTAGTTAGGTCTTTAATAAATTAAATGATAATTAGGTCAAATCCTATGATTCAAACCACCAGCAATGATAACATCATTATCGTATGGTATTGAGTGATCACAACAAATAATCATGAAGTGTTAACCTTTCTATCTATAGTAATTCTAAAACTGCACAGTGATTTAAGTGAAACATAGAGAAATCTG